>NC_058523.1:268115070-268731224 GCF_904849725.1 Hordeum vulgare subsp. vulgare
CGGCTCCACCTCCGGGGGCCTCTCCTCACCGGGGCCCTCCTCACCGGCTCCTCCTCGCCGGCACATCACCACCGGAACCTCACCGTCACCGTCTCCACCGTCACTTCGTGCGAACTCCGGCTTCACCGGGCCGTCACGTCACCGTCGGTGAGCCCCTCCTCGGGCTCCTCCCACCGTGTCGATCTCCTCGCCGTCCCGGTTCCGTTCCGGCAAACGGGGCCTCGATCCGTCGACGGTGGACTCCGGTAGAAGGATTCGAAGTTTGTGTTCTTCTAGGTGGAGTAGCAAAAGAACTTCTCTGTCTCTGTTAACAGAGAGAGGGAGATGAGTGTTTTGAGAGAAAAAGAAATAAAAACAATTGATGTATTAGATGCCGTATGTATGTATGTATGTATGTATTCGATACCCGTATTATGTATGTATTTGCGTATATGGATATTTAGAGGAATACGGTATTTGCACGGATAAGTATCTAATAAAAATAAATGAGAAAATAACCTTAAGCCACTTACCGGTGGGGCCAATGCACCGCTGTCAATGACAGGGAGGCCCCGCGCGATAATTAAAAATAATGTTTTCTTAAAATAAATAAATAAATAGATATATTAGTTAAAATAATTAATTGACATAATTAGAGTATGACACGTGGGTCCCTCGTTGAATTAATCTGATTAATAAATATTTAATCTTAAATAAAACTTGTGCCTATGACGTTCGGGACCCGCTGGTCAGTTGACCAGTCAAATGTGATGTCAGCATGACATCGCGATGATGTCATAATAGGATTTTATTAAATCATTTAAATCTGTTTTTAATTCCTAAATAATTAATAAACCTTTGAAAATTAATATTAAATAATCCGTAAGTCAGATCGAAATAATTTCAACATGAAAGTTGATCAGCAAAGCGAGACGAACCCGGATACACGGTCCGTTCGTCTGTCACGCGTCCCTAGCATAGCAAACATGGAACTTTTCCATCGTTTCCAGTATAACCGGTAGTAACCCGAGACCCGGGAAAATATCGTCAGATATTCTTCCGACCCGTCTATGACGGATGTTGCTGCGTTAGCTCATGTCTAGCCTGCATATTTCCATGTCATGTTTTGTGTTGCATCGGTGCTATTATTTATTGTTTCTTCCCCCTCTTCTTACCGGTAGACCCCGAGACTGACGCTGCTGCCGGGTACATCTACGACCCTGCCGATCAGTCCTTTGCCGCAGAGCAGCAAGGCAAGCAAACTCCCCTTGATCATTCCTATATCGCCTATGTCTTTCTTTCTACTGCTTGCATTAGTTTTTTGCTACTGTTGTAGTTAGCTCCTATATCTGATGCATAGCCTGTTTTTGATGAACTGCTACTTTCAGTCCTGTACCTTTAACCTGTTTAGTATAGGTGGAGCAGTCATCCCCTCTGACCCCGTAGATCAGTTGCCCCGCTTGTTTCCAAATCTCGATCTCTGATCGACGAGCCAGACCCGACACAACACGTTCACCCCCCCTTCGTTGTACGACGCTACAGGGATACTATCGGGTACCGAGGGTGACACCTCGCTAAGTACTCCTGATGATATCTCTGTAGTATAGCTAGTCGGTCATGGTTATCGAGGGTGATTCCTCTTTCACCATTCCCGATGACGTCTCTGTCGTGCCACCCCGCAAGTGTGGGACCCCCGAGGGTGATTCCTCTAAGCCCACCTTGACGGGTACATCGTTCGGAATCCAACGAGGGTGATACCTCGGATTCCCCCCGATGTTACAACCACACAGTTACTCGACCATGTTACTGGGATCTTCGGTGATTAGTTGTAAGACGGGTGGATTCCCGCGAGACTGTGTTGTTGGCCTAATTAAAATGCTAATGGATTTGGGTATTTGATCTGGGTTGGTCGGAGACCTTTTCGCACTAACCGGCTACGCGGGAAGAATTATGGGTACTCGGCGTCGCGGTATCAGCCGAAGCTTTTCAGATGCCAGCAGTGTAGCGGCGCGCGCCCGAGTGGTCCCGAGATGCATCGCGCTTGTGATTAAGGGATGCTAGGACTGACGTCGGCCGCCCACGCCACGTGCAGGAGCGTGAAGGGGAACTGGGCCCATGAACCCTTTGTGCTTAGGATTTAGACCGGCGGGCTGGCCTCTCTGATTAGTCTTAGGTGGGGCTGCGACGTGTCGATATTCCGAGGCCGGGCAGGACCCAGAAAAGTATGTCCGGCCAGAGTGTTATCGAGCGTGACGGGACATGTGGTGCACCCCTGCAGGGATGAAAATTAACTATTCGGATAGCCGTGTCCACGGTTACAGGACGACTTGGAGTTGTGCCCCGATCTTATACAACTACAATTGTTACTTAACTGGAATTAGTTTGTCTCGGGATTGCTTCCTTGCAGGGAGTCGAGGGAGGATCTTCAAGCGTGACCTCACTTTAATATTGCTGCAACAATATGACTATTAATGTGTTACCCCCCCCCCCTGTTCTACTCTCGTCTATTGCTGCAAGACCCTGAAGATGCTAGTCTTCGATAGGACTAGGCATTCTCTCTCTTTTCTCGCATTGCTGCAGTCAGTCCACATATAACCCCCCTTCTTTGATACTGATGCATTATTAGAATAGTTCTGATGTAAGACTTGCGAGTACTTTGGATGAGTACTCACCGCTGCTTTGCTCCCCCCTTGTTCCCTTGGTCCGTTTGCTGCGACCAGATGATGAAGCCCAGGAGATGGAGGTCCCCGCCACCGACGACTGCTACCCCGACGGTGCCTACTACTTCGTGGAGGCCGCTGATGATCAGGAGTAGTTAGGAGGTTCCCAGGCAGGAGGCCTCGCCTCGTTCGATCGTTGTATCTTTTGTGCTAGCCTTCTCTAAGGCACCCCATGTTTTATGTCTGTACTCAGATATTTGTTGCTTCCGCTGACTCGTGTGTTTATCGAGCTTTCGTATTCTAGCCCTCGAGGCCCCTGGCTTGTAATATGAAGCTGATGTTATTTTTATTTGTGTCTAGAGTTGTGTTGTGATATCTCCCCGTGAGTCCTTGGGTTTGATCGTACGCATTTGCGTGTATGATTAGCGTACGATTAAGCCGAGGGCGTCACAAGTTGGTATCAGAGCCAACTGCCTGTAGGTAGCCCCCTTTCCAACTCCTTGGCCGAAGTTGAGTCTAGTGTTTGAAAAACTTTACTAACACTGATGTTGTGGCTTACGGGCCCACATCTCAATTGGGTGGTATTAGTATCTTTTACTCCTTTTCTATACTCTGGGCTCTACTTTCTCTTCTCTTTCGGGTCAAAGATTTTACTAACTCTAACATTAGGTTCTCGAATCACATCAATCCGGAGCGCTGGACTATCTACTCTTTTTCTCCTGAATATGTATTACACACACTGTCATTGACATCCGTCAATCTTATTTTCAGATGCGTCCCGCAAGACAGCACGTGCGCCTGACACAGGCCACCGAGACGACTGGGTTCCCGGCCATTTTGGTCGATCTCCTGACCAGGCTGGGATATCGCTGGTACCCCGAGTACACTGTGTTCGAGGATTTCCGTGAGTACAACCAGTACCAGTACCAGGCTGAGGTTCGCATCTTCGACCAGAGGGGCGGTGAGACCCTCGAACGCCACGTGTTCTGTGGTATTGGAGTGTCGGTCGAGATGGCCGTCCATGATGCGGCCTACATCGCCATCACCCGACTCCGTGGAGCGTACCCTCACCTGGAGGAGAGCCCTTTCAGATACATCCCGCATGCTCCTGCTGGGGATGAGACTGGGTCTGATCTCACTGCCTACGCTTCTGACGTTCGGGAGCGCAACGACCATTCATACGTCGCTGTCTGCGCCCCCTACGTGACGCGTCGGTACGACGCGCGGATTCTGGTGCAGTACACTGAGGCAATGGATCGTGCTTTCCGAGCTCTGACTGTGGAGTTGTATGCTACGCGCGCTCGTCTTTACGACGCGTTGACAGAGCTACAACCATCACACTGTCCGAGGGTTCCACCTATGCGCCTCCGCGAGCCGAGCAGGACAGAGCTACCATCAGCTCTCGAGTGGACAGATGTTGGGGGTAGAACCCCTGCACTTGGACCTCAGCTCCTCGACTGGATGCGGCACCGTCATCAGAGTCACAACGGGACACAGGGTCCTGTCCCTACCTTCTACCACCGCCAGCTACCAGGATTCGTTCGTCCTCTCCGACGTTGATGTAGCCTTATCGCTACATCTCGTTGTGGTACTCTTCCACCGCGTGCCTGCGCGCCGCCTAGTGAGTCCAGGGTATCGTCAAATGCGTCCGGGCTATCGCCAAATTTCGAGTTTTTAATCGTTAGTCTGTAATCGAACTTATGTATGGGTCTGTATGTCGAACTCAACTACTATGGAGTATCTATCGCATTTCCCTTTCATTATGCTTGATTACTTCATGAATGCGTGCGATGCCTTTCGATTACTTTAAGCTAAACTACCCCTGCTAAATATTTAAACAGGATGGTTAGACCAGCTGGCCGCCCGCGTGGCCGTGCCAACGATGCACCAGCCCCGCCTCCTGAGTATATGGCGGGGATGATCCAACAGTTTGAGCTGAACCGCCAGTTTATGCAAGGGCTCATGGATCAGTTCCAAAGGCCGAACATGAACCAACCACAAGGCGTGACACTGCAAGACTTCTGCCGTCTCAACCCTGCGATCTACCGCAGCTCAACTCAGCCTCTTGATGCTGATGACTGGCTCCGTGACATTTCCTATGAGCTAGAGTCTGCCAATGTGCCCCTCGCGAGCTATGTCAACTTTGCCGCCTACTTTCTGAAGGGTCCCGCTGCTCAATGGTGGGACAGCCACAGGCGCTCTCAGCCCGATGGAACTATCATCACTTGGGCAGAGTTCAAGGCTGCTTTCCGTGCTCGATACATTCCCCAGGGAATCATGGACCGGAAGAAGCGTGAGTTCCGCAACTTGGTCCAGGGCAACAAGACTGTGGATGCTTATCAGCGGGAATTTCTGGAATTATCTCGCTATGCTGAAGAAGACATTGCGACTGATGCACGCAGGCAGGAGAAGTTCCGTGAAGGCCTCCACCCTGATATCAAGCTGACACTCCTCGTTCAGGACTATGCTGATTTCGCCACCCTCGTGAACAAGGCTATTCAGGTTGAGACTGGTCTGCAGGAATACAAAGATAGCAGCAAGCGCAACCGTGACATGGGCTCATCTGCACAGAAGCGGAAGATCTGGATTCCCAACAACATGTACCATGCACCTGCTCCTACTCCGAGGCCGTCCTATGCTGCACCTCGCCTGCCTCCTCCACCACCTAGGCAGCCGAGGCTTCCAGCTCCACCGCCTCGAGTTCCTCCTTCCCGTCCTGAGGACGGGTTGTGCTTCAAGTGTGGCCGTCCAGGTCACCGTGCTAGAGACTGCAGGCAGAATCAGAATCAGCTGGCACTTCCCGCAACTGGCCGTGGCAACAACCAGAACCGCAACTTCAACGCTAAGCCTGCTTATGTTCGTGGTCAGGCCAACAACATTGATATGGGTCAAGCTCAAGACCAGCCTGCTACCGTGATGGGTACACTTCTCGTTAACTCAGTACCTGCTTCTGTATTGTTTGATACAGGAGCATCGCATTCCTTTATGTCGGAAAATTTTGCATACATGCATGACATTAGGAGCGAAGAGATGAACATCCCGATAGTGGTAAACACCCCTGGGGGCGAATGCCGAACCTCTGTGGTTTGTCCCCATGTTCCAGTTGAAATTGAAGGATTAGAATTCCTTGCCAACCCCATCCTACTAAAGTCATCCAACATTGATCTCATATTGGGGATGGACTGGTTGAAGGCTCATACGGCATCGATCGTTTGTGCCACCAAAACCGTCCACCTCCTACACCCTTCAGATGAACTAGTAAGCTACCATGCTCGTCTCGTCCGTAATGCTGAGGCACGGCTGTATGCCTTGAATGCATTAAATGCGTCGCCTCTTGAAGGGATTGAAAACATTCCAGTGGTCCGAGAGTTCCAAGATGTCTTTCCAGAAGAACTTCCGGGGATTCCCCCTGCTCGAGCTGTCGAGTTTGTCATTGACTTGGTACCCGGTACCACTCCTATTGCCAAGCGTCCTTATAAAATGCCACCACATGAACTCCTTGAACTTAAGCAAGAAATTGACAACTCGCTCCGTCTGGGTTTCATCCGTCCGAGTTCCTCTGCTTGGGGAGCACCTTCTCTCTTTGTTAAGAAGAAGGATGGGACAAATCGATTGGTTCAAGACTATCGTCCTATCAACCAGGCCACTATTCAAAACAAATATCCTCTCCCTCGGATAAATGATTTGTATGATCAACTTGCTGGTTCCACCGTTTTCTCTAAGCTCGACTTGAGATTGGGATACCACCAGATCCGTGTTCGCAAGGAGGATATTCCAAAGACCGCCTTTGTTACTCGATATGGATCATACGAGTACACCGTCATGTCCTTCGGCTTAACCAATGCACCGGCAACCTTCTCTCGACTGATGAATTATATATTCATGGACTACCTCGACAAATTTGTCGTGGTATATCTGGATGATATTCTGGTGTTTTCGAAGAACAAAGAAGAGCATGCTGAACATCTTCGTCTTGTACTGGATAAGCTTCGGGAGCATAAACTCTATGCGAAGTATTCCAAATGTGAGTTCTGGCTAGACGAAGTGACTTACCTTGGTCATGTGATTTCCAAGGATGGTATTGCGGTCAACCCCGAACGAATTCAAGCTATTCTTGACTGGACTCCCCCGAAGAATGTCAAGCAAGTCAGAAGTTTTCTCGGACTCGCCAGCTATTGCCGTCGATTCGTCGAGAACTTCTCCAAGATTGCGAAGCCCTTAACCAACCTGCTTCACAAAGGTGTTAAGTATGAATGGACTGATAAATGTCAGGAAAGTTTCCAGGCACTCAAGGACAAACTGACGTCCGCTGCAGTACTTGCTCCTCCAGATACGAAAAGGGATTTCGTCATATACTGTGATGCTTCTCGTCAAGGAATAGGTTGTGTCCTAATGCAGGATCGCAAGGTGATCGCTTATGCTTCGCGTCAACTGCGTGCTCATGAAGAGAACTACCCAGTTCATGATCTCGAGCTTGCCGCAGTCATTCATGCATTGAAGGAATGGCGACAATACCTTGTCGGTAATCGCTGTGAAATCTACACCGACCATCAAAGTCTGAAGTACTTGTTCACTCAACCGGAGCTGAACCTGCGTCAACAAAGATGGATGGAGCGTATAGCAGATTTTGACTGTAGTATATCATATACCCCTGGCAAGGCTAACGTAATGGCTGATGCCTTAAGTCGCAAGTCATACTGCAACCACCTCCAGGTTCATCAGGTTCACGATCGTCTGCAAGAGGAATTCCGTAAGCTGAACCTCCACATTGTTCCTCAGGGTTACCTTGTTCCTCCCCCTGAAGAGTATCAAAAGATGAACCTTCGTGTTGTTAATCAGGGTTCCCTCAGTAACCTAGTGGTTGAACCAGATCTTGTGAGCTCCATAAAGAATATACAAAACTTTGACGATGATGTCGACAGGATTAAGAGTTATATTGCGAAGGGTAAACCCTCCTTTTTCACTGTTGATGAAGGTGGTGCCTTGTATTTCAAGGGTCGCCTATTCGTTCCAAATAAGAAGGAAAATCTCAGGATGACTGGGAAGGTGATGGAAGAAGCTCATGACACACCATTGTCTATTCACCCGGGTAGTACCAAGATGTACCAAGACATCCGGCAAAGATTCTGGTGGCCCAATATGAAACAAGACATTGCACGCTATGTGGCAGAATGTGATATATGCCGGCGTATCAAAGCAGAACACCAAAAGCCTGCTGGAACTCTGCAACCTATCTCTATTCCCGAGTGGAAATGGGATCACGTTGAAATGGACTTCGTCACTGGTTTTCCCAGGTCTCAGAAAGGTAATGATGCTATTCTTGTCGTCATTGATCGACTATCCAAAGTTGCACATTTCCTGGCCGTCAAAGAAACGATTAATGCTAGTCAGCTGGCAGATCTTTATATGTCAAGAGTTGTTTCACTTCACGGTATTCCGTTGGTAATCAGTTCGGACCGTGGCAGCTTGTTTACTTCAAAATTCTGGGAAAGTTTTCAAAAGGCTATGGGGACTCATCTGTCCTTCAGCACTGCATTTCATCCTCAATCCCAGGGACAAGTTGAACGAGTCAACCAAATTCTCGAGGACATGCTTCGAGCTTGTGTCATTTCTTTCGGTAAGAAATGGGAGGAATCTCTCCCGTATGCCGAGTTCTCGTACAACAATAGCTATCAAGCTAGTCTGAAGATGGCCCCTTTCGAAGTATTGTATGGGCGAAGGTGTCGAACTCCTCTGAATTGGTCAGAAACTGGGGAACGATCACTCTTCGGTCCGGATATTATTCAACATGCCGAAGATCAAGTCCGCATTATTCATGAGAATCTGAAGGCTGCTCAGTCTCGTCAGAAGAGTCAGTATGACCGTCATCATCAAGATATGGTCTATCAACCTGGCGAAAAGGCTTATCTTCGTGTCACACCAATGAGAGGTGCACACCGTTTCGGAATCAAGGGCAAGTTAGCTCCTCGTTATATTGGTCCTTTCACTGTTCTCGAAAGGCGTGGAAGAGTGGCTTATCAATTGGAACTGCCGGCGAACCTTTCTCAGGTTCACGATGTCTTCCATGTTTCTCAACTCCGTCGCTGCTTCAAGGATCCTATTCGAGCAGTGGATCACGATATGCTAGAGCTACAACAAGACCTCTCTTATAAAGAGCATCAAGTCCGCATTCTCGACCAAGCTGAACGTAAGACTCGTCGCAAGGTCACCAAGTTCCTTAAGGTGCAGTGGTCAAATCACTCTGAAGATGAAGCCACTTGGGAACGCGAGGATCATCTTCGTGATGAATACCCCGGGCTCTTTCCATCTACCTCTTAATTCTCGGGACGAGAATTCTTGTTAGTAGGGGAGAATTGTGACATCCTCGACTTTTGCTACAGTAGTAATCGTAATTAAGCTACAGTGATCAACCGTTAATAATGCCACGTCATCGGATTTCCATCTCAGACCCGCGTTGATTCGAGTTTGTCCGGATTTCAGATTTGAAAACAAAAGTAGAGTACGTTATGAGTTCATTGCAAATATTACAAGAATATATATGTAAAAACGAGGAAAGTATTAAAGAAACAATAAAGATAAAAGAAAGAAAGAAAACTGAAAGAAAGAAATAATAAAAAGAAAAGGGAAAAGAGAAAATAAAACAAAACAAATCAGAAAAAAAAAGGAACAACCCCCCCCCCCAACCGGCCCAGCTGGGCCAAAAAGGGCCCAGCCGGCCACCTCCCGCGCCCCCACCCCGCAAACCCTAACCCCCCCTGGCGACCGACCCCTTCCCTCGCTACTCCCTCCTTTCCCCACGCCGCCGCCGCCAGCCCCCCCCTCGTGGGGGCCCCACCCCACGACGCCAGGCCCCCCCCCGCGCCTCCTACCCCCCCACGACCTCTCACCCTCCCGTAACTCCCTCCCCTCCTGTCGCCCCTCTCCCCCATCTCGCCCCTCCCTGGCCGCCCCTCTCCCACCGGCCGGCGGCCACCCCTCACCACGCCGGCGAGCCCCCCCGGCGGCCACTCCTCCTCCCACCGGCGGCCCCCCCTCGGTCCCCCTCACCACGCCGGCGGCCTCCTCTCCCCACGGCCGCCTCCCTCCACCGAGCATCCTCTCCCGGCGGCACCCCCCACCTCTCGGCCTCCACCCCGCCGGCCGGGGCGCCGGCCACCTCGGCCTCCCCCCCATCTCGGCGGCCGGCCCCTTCGGGAGGTCCATCTCCGGCGGCCCTCTCTACGGTGGCCGTCCCTCCCCGTCGGCGGCTCCACCTCCGGGGGCCTCTCCTCACCGGGGCCCTCCTCACCGGCTCCTCCTCGCCGGCACATCACCACCGGAACCTCACCGTCACCGTCTCCACCGTCACTTCGTGCGAACTCCGGCTTCACCGGGCCGTCACGTCACCGTCGGTGAGCCCCTCCTCGGGCTCCTCCCACCGTGTCGATCTCCTCGCCGTCCCGGTTCCGTTCCGGCAAACGGGGCCTCGATCCGTCGACGGTGGACTCCGGTAGAAGGATTCGAAGTTTGTGTTCTTCTAGGTGGAGTAGCAAAAGAACTTCTCTGTCTCTGTTAACAGAGAGAGGGAGATGAGTGTTTTGAGAGAAAAAGAAATAAAAACAATTGATGTATTAGATGCCGTATGTATGTATGTATGTATGTATTCGATACCCGTATTATGTATGTATTTGCGTATATGGATATTTAGAGGAATACGGTATTTGCACGGATAAGTATCTAATAAAAATAAATGAGAAAATAACCTTAAGCCACTTACCGGTGGGGCCAATGCACCGCTGTCAATGACAGGGAGGCCCCGCGCGATAATTAAAAATAATGTTTTCTTAAAATAAATAAATAAATAGATATATTAGTTAAAATAATTAATTAACATAATTAGAGTATGACACGTGGGTCCCTCGTTGAATTAATCTGATTAATAAATATTTAATCTTAAATAAAACTTGTGCCTATGACGTTCGGGACCCGCTGGTCAGTTGACCAGTCAAATGTGATGTCAGCATGACATCGCGATGATGTCATAATAGGATTTTATTAAATCATTTAAATCTGTTTTTAATTCCTAAATAATTAATAAACCTTTGAAAATTAATATTAAATAATCCGTAAGTCAGATCGAAATAATTTCAACATGAAAGTTGATCAGCAAAGCGAGACGAACCCGGATACACGGTCCGTTCGTCTGTCACGCGTCCCTAGCATAGCAAACATGGAACTTTTCCATCGTTTCCAGTATAACCGGTAGTAACCCGAGACCCGGGAAAATATCGTCAGATATTCTTCCGACCCGTCTATGACGGATGTTGCTGCGTTAGCTCATGTCTAGCCTGCATATTTCCATGTCATGTTTTGTGTTGCATCGGTGCTATTATTTATTGTTTCTTCCCCCTCTTCTTACCGGTAGACCCCGAGACTGACGCTGCTGCCGGGTACATCTACGACCCTGCCGATCAGTCCTTTGCCGCAGAGCAGCAAGGCAAGCAAACTCCCCTTGATCATTCCTATATCGCCTATGTCTTTCTTTCTACTGCTTGCATTAGTTTTTTGCTACTGTTGTAGTTAGCTCCTATATCTGATGCATAGCCTGTTTTTGATGAACTGCTACTTTCAGTCCTGTACCTTTAACCTGTTTAGTATAGGTGGAGCAGTCATCCCCTCTGACCCCGTAGATCAGTTGCCCCGCTTGTTTCCAAATCTCGATCTCTGATCGACGAGCCAGACCCGACACAGCACGTTCACCCCCCCTTCGTTGTACGACGCTACAGGGATACTATCGGGTACCGAGGGTGACACCTCGCTAAGTACTCCTGATGATATCTCTGTAGTATAGCTAGTCGGTCATGGTTATCGAGGGTGATTCCTCTTTCACCATTCCCGATGACGTCTCTGTCGTGCCACCCCGCGAGTGTGGGACCCCCGAGGGTGATTCCTCTAAGCCCACCTTGACGGGTACATCGTTCGGAATCCAACGAGGGTGATACCTCGGATTCCCCCCGATGTTACAACCACACAGTTACTCGACCATGTTACTGGGATCTTCGGTGATTAGTTGTAAGACGGGTGGATTCCCGCGAGACTGTGTTGTTGGCCTAATTAAAATGCTAATGGATTTGGGTATTTGATCTGGGTTGGTCGGAGACCTTTTCGCACTAACCGGCTACGCGGGAAGAATTATGGGTACTCGGCGTCGCGGTATCAGCCGAAGCTTTTCAGATGCCAGCAGTGTAGCGGCGCGCGCCCGAGTGGTCCCGAGATGCATCGCGCTTGTGATTAAGGGATGCTAGGACTGACGTCGGCCGCCCACGCCACGTGCAGGAGCGTGAAGGGGAACTGGGCCCATGAACCCTTTGTGCTTAGGATTTAGACCGGCGGGCTGGCCTCTCTGATTAGTCTTAGGTGGGGCTGCGACGTGTCGATATTCCGAGGCCGGGCAGGACCCAGAAAAGTATGTCCGGCCAGAGTGTTATCGAGCGTGACGGGACATGTGGTGCACCCCTGCAGGGATGAAAATTAACTATTCGGATAGCCGTGTCCACGGTTACAGGACGACTTGGAGTTGTGCCCCGATCTTATACAACTACAATTGTTACTTAACTGGAATTAGTTTGTCTCGGGATTGCTTCCTCGCAGGGAGTCGAGGGAGGATCTTCAGGCGTGACCTCACTTTAATATTGCTGCAACAATATGACTATTAATGTGTTACCCCCCCTGTTCTACTCTCGTCTATTGCTGCAAGACCCTGAAGATGCTAGTCTTCGATAGGACTAGGCATTCTCTCTCTTTTCTCGCATTGCTGCAGTCAGTCCACATATAACCCCCCTTCTTTGATACTGATGCATTATTAGAATAGTTCTGATGTAAGACTTGCGAGTACTTTGGATGAGTACTCACCGCTGCTTTGCTCCCCCCTTGTTCCCTTGGTCCGTTTGCTGCGACCAGATGATGAAGCCCAGGAGATGGAGGTCCCCGCCACCGACGACTGCTACCCCGACGGTGCCTACTACTTCGTGGAGGCCGCTGATGATCAGGAGTAGTTAGGAGGTTCCCAGGCAGGAGGCCTCGCCTCGTTCGATCGTTGTATCTTTTGTGCTAGCCTTCTCTAAGGCACCCCATGTTTTATGTCTGTACTCAGATATTTGTTGCTTCCGCTGACTCGTGTGTTTATCGAGCTTTCGTATTCTAGCCCTCGAGGCCCCTGGCTTGTAATATGAAGCTGATGTTATTTTTATTTGTGTCTAGAGTTGTGTTGTGATATCTCCCCGTGAGTCCTTGGGTTTGATCGTACGCATTTGCGTGTATGATTAGCGTACGATTAAGCCGAGGGCGTCACACTTATGATGGCTTGCAGGGTTTCATCACCAAATTCATCACTTCCCTCTGATGCAGACGGGACGGTGATGATTTTACTGGGGCTGGGCAGAGTTGCATGTTCAGCAGTTACCAAAGTCTTCGCAGGAGGTGTTGAAGACTTTGTCCCCGAGCTGGTTGCAGCTGGGAGTGAGGAGCTGGAGCTGGCGGTCATAGGCTTCATGACTTGCTTCTGTACTGGTTTCTCTTGAGGCTTTGGTGATGGAGCTGAGGATTTTGGAGCTTAGGAGATTGGTACTGAGGGCTTTGGCACTGATGGTTTTGGCGTTGAAGGTTTTGGTGCTGAAGGTTTTGTGACTGATGCCTGAGCAGACTTCTCTTGAGGCTTTGGAGCCCTTGGCTTTGATGGCACAGACTGCATTTGAGGAATTTCTGAGCCAGAGGTTTCTGCGGCAGAGGAAGTAGCAGCAGCTGAGGCAGCAACCGAGGATTCATTGAATTTCCTCACTGCAGCTTCTGCCTGCTTCTTGAGCTTAGCCAGATGCTTTTCCTTCTCATCTGGATAGTCATCAATAGTCATGAGGCTTGAGCGATGTGCTACTTGATGATCCTCAAGTGGGGCCCTTCTGCCAGGGAGCTTCAGAGCGAATTTCTTCGCATATTTGGGAGTCACAAACTTGTATTCCTTCCATTCCTTCGCCCATCGGCGTTCTATCTTCTGCAGCCGTATCTTTCTCTTGGCCATTGTCTCATTTTCATCAGGCATGAAATAGTCCAAGTAAATATCCTCAGGGATATCCACAGCTGTGTTTTGCTCAAGTTTCTTTCCTCCCTTCTGTTTTCTGTCTTCCTCCATTTTCTTGAGTTGAGGATTTTGCTGATGAGATTGAATTCTTGAGGATTCTGATGAGACTTGAAGAGTTTGTTCCAAAAACGATGCAAATGAGTTAATGTGATGAGAACCGAGAGATTCATGAACTGACATGTGTATACATGTGAACAGAGTATAGTTGCGAGGAATTTGTAGAGGTCATATGCGTTCTCAGATTTGAAGAAAATGAAAAAGTTTGACAGTTTGAGGAATATAACCAGTGGTTGAGGAATTTGCCTAAGCATACTGTTCTTGGGTTCCAGAGTTGTATAGATCCGAAAATTCGCACAATTGAGGAATCTCGTGAAAATCTTAGATGCTTAGCATAGTTCATCAATGATGTGAGGATAGGCAGTGTTTGAGGAATCAAGTGCTTATCGTTTTTTTGAGGAAAAATAGATTTCACATAGAAGATGTAAAATTTTAGATCTAACTTGCTGTAAAAATGGGATTTATTTACCCTGGAAGGTGCGCACGAAGAACACAGAAAGTTGTGTGTCGAGAAGCTCTTCGGTTGCGTGTCCAATGCACCCTAACCCGGCGACAGAGGACGTCTACGGCGGCGGCGGACGAAGATGGTCTGACTCCGGTGTGGTTCCGGCGACGGAGAAGTCGAGGCAGTGAAGCTCTTCCTCACCGGCGACGAGACTACTAGCGATGGCGCTAGGGTTCGGTGGTGTATGCTATAGCAGGAGAGCGTTGGAGCGAAGAAGAGTATGCCGAGGGGGATAAGGACATATTTATAGCCAAAAGTTACTGTTGGCGCGAGAATTTCGGACCAAACAACCCCTGCCTCTACGTCTCCGCAGGACACGTGTAGCTCCCGTACAATGTGGTGGAGATAGTGGAGATCGTGGTTATCCGATCGTGGGAAGTGGGGTTGAGTTACAGTGTCTTAAAGAAACAATTTTTGAAGATTTGAGGATTTTCGTTACAAAATCATCAGCTGACAAGGATACAGTGAGGATTTTGAACAAAGTTTCAAGTAGAACGCATATGAAGAATTGAATAGACTGGATGAGTATAGCATAGAGGGAAAGTAGGGTCCGATCACATTCACTTAGCAGAAATATCAACTTGAAGAAATAGCAATAAGTGAATGCTGTTGAGGACTTGAAATCACATTCTATCTAGTCAAATGAAAGTCATCAAGTGTATGTGAAGATTTTGCGATAAATCATCACAATGAAGTGTTGGGAAACGTAGCATAAATTCAAAAATTTCCTACGCATGTTCAGATCTTCCTATGGAGAGACCAGCAACGAGAGAGGGGTAAGAGCATCTTCGTACCTTTGAAGATCGCTAAGCGGAAGCGTTGCTAGAACGCGGTTGATGGAGTCGTACTCGCAGCGATTCCAATCTAGTGCCGAACAACGGCACCTCCGCGTTCAACACACGTGCAGCCCGGTGACGTCTCCCGCACCTTGATCCAGCAAGGAGGAGGGAGAGGTTGGGGAAGAAGACCAGCAACACGACGGCGTGGTGTTGGTGGAGAGACGAGGTCTCCCGGCAGGGCTTCGCCAAGCGCCGGCAGAGAGGAGGAGGAAGAAGTGCAGGGCTGCGCCGAGAGAGAGGGAAAACCGTGTCCTCCAAAGGCCAAAAGTGCCCACTATATATAGGGGAAGGGGAGAGGGGGTGCCACCCCTAGGGTTCCCACCCTAGGGGGTGCGGCAGCCCTCCCAGATGGGGTTTGTGGCGGCCAGATGAGGGAGGAGGGGTGGCGCACCCCTCTGGTGGGCCTAAGGCCCACCTGAGTTAGGGTTCCCCCCCTTTTTTCTTTCCCCTGCGCCATGGGCTGAGTGGGGAGGCATACCAGCCCAACTAGGGGCTGGTTCCCACCCCCACTTAGCCCATCTTACCTCTTGGGGTCACAGCCCCCCTTCGGTGGTCCCCCGGGACCACCTCCGGTGGTCCCGGTGGTCCCGGTACGTTACCGGTGATGCCCGAAACACTTCCGGTCTCCGAAACCATCCGTCCTATATATCAATCTTTACCTCCGGACCATTCCGGAGCTCCTCGTGACGTCCGGGATCTCATCCGGGACTCCGAACAACTTTCGGTAATCTCGTATAACAATTCCCTATAACCCTAGCGTCATCGAACCTTAAGTGTGTAGACCCTACGGGTTCGGGAGACAGGCAGACATGACCGAGACACCTCTCTGGCCAATAACCATCAGCGGGGTCTGGATACCCATGGTGGCTCCCACTAGCTCCACGATGATCTCATCGGATGAACCACGATGTCAAGGATTCAATCAATCCCGTATACGATTCCCTTTGTCTGTCGGTATAGAACTTGCCCGAGATTCGATCGTCGGTATACCTATACCTTGTTCAATCTCGTTACCGGTAAGTCTCTTTACTCGTTCCGTAGCACGTCATCGTGTGACTAACTCCTTAGTCACATTGAGCTCATGATGATGTTCTACCGAGTGGGCCCAGAGATACCTCTCCGTCACACGGAGTGACAAATCCCGATCTCGATTTGTGCCAACCCAACAGACACTTTCGGAGGTACCCGCAGTGCACCTTTATAGTCACCCAGTTACGTTGTGACGTTTGATACACCCAAAGCACTCCTACGGTATCCGGGAGTTGCACAATCTCACGGTCGAAGGAAAAGATACTTGACATTAGAAAAGCATTAGCATACGAACAATACGATCTAGTGCTAGGCTTAGGATTGGGTCTTGTCTACCACATCATTCTCCCAATGATGTGATCCCGTTATCAATGACATCCAATGTCCATGATCAGGAAACCATGATCATCTATTGACTAACGAGCTAGCTAACTAGAGGCTTGCTAGGGACACATTGTGATCTATTCATTCACACATGTATTAGTGTTTCCTGTTAATACAATTATAGCATGAACGATAGACGATTATCATGAACAAGGAAATATGATAATAACCATTTTATTATTGCCTCTAGGGCATATTTCCAACAGTCTCCCACTTGCACTAGAGTCAATAATCTAGTTACATTGTGATGTATCGAACACCCATAGCATTATGGTGCTGATCATGTTTTGCTCGTGGAAGAGGTTTAGTCAACGGGTCTGCAATATTCAGATCCGTGTGTACTTTACAAATATCTATCACTCCAGTTTGGACATGGTCCTGGATGGAGTTGTAGCGGCGCTTGATGTGCTTCGTCTTCCGGTGAAACCTGGGCTCTTTGGCTATGGCAATGGCTCCAGTGTTATCACAGAAGAGTGTCATAGGACCCGACGCGCTTGGAACCACTCCAAGGTCGGTGATGAGCTCCTTCATCCAAATTCCTTCATGAGCCGCTTCTGAAGCAGCTATGTACTCCGCTTCACATGTAGATGCTGCCACGACTTCTTGCTTGCTGCTGCACCAGCTCACTGCCCCACCATTCAACACATATACGTATCCGGTTTGTGACTTAGAGTCATCCGGATCTGTGTCGAAGCTAGCGTCGACGTAACCCTTTACGACGAGCTCTTCGTCACCTCCATAAACGAGAAACATTTCCTTAGTCCTTTTCAGGTACTTAAGGATATTCTTGACCGCTGTCCAGTGTTCTGCACCGGGATTACTTTGGTACCTCCCTACCAAGCTTATCGCAAGGTTTATATCAGGTCTGGTACACAGCATGGCATACATTAGAGAGCCCACGGCCGAAGCGTAGGGGACAGAACTCATCTTCTCTCTATCAGTTGCCGTGGTCGGCGACTGAGTCTTACTCAATCTCATACCTTGCAAAACTGGCAAGAACCCTTTCTTTGAGTTTTCCATATTGAACTTCTTCAGTATCTTGTCAAGGTATGTGCTTTGCGAAAGACCTATGAGGCGTCTCGATCTATCTCTATAGATCTTGATGCCTAATATGTATGCAGCTTCTCCAAGGTCCTTCATTGAAAAACTCTTGTTCAAATAGGCCTTTATGCTCTCCAGCATCTCTATATCATTCCCCATCAATAATATGTCATCCACATATAGTACGAGGAAAGCTACAGAGCTCCCACTCACTTTCTTGTACAGACAGGCTTCTCCATAAACCTGTATGAACCCAAACGCCTTAATCACCTCATTAAAGCGAATGTTCCAACTCCGAGATGCTTGCACCAGCCCATAGATGGAGCGCTGGAGCTTGCATACTTTGTTAGCACCTTTAGGATCGACAAAACCTTCTGGTTGCATCATATACAACTCTTCCTTAAGATTCCCGTTAAGGAACGCTGTTTTGACGTCCATTTGCCAAATTTCATAATCATAAAAGGCGGCAATTGCTAACATGATTCGGACTGATTTCAGCTTCGCTACGGGAGAGAAAGTCTCTTCGTAGTCAACTCCTTGAATTTGTCGAAAACCCTTTGCGACAAGTCGAGCTTTGTAAACGGTTACATTACCGTTTGCATCAGTCTTCTTCTTGAAGATCCATTTATTTTCTATGGCTCGCCGTTCATCGGGCAAGTCCACCAAAGTCCATACTTTGTTCTCATACATGGATCCTATCTCGGATTTCATGGCTTCAAGCCATTTGTTGGAATCCGGGCCCGCCATCGCTTCTTCATAGTTCGAAGGTTCACCGTTGTCTAACAACATGATTTCCATCACTGGGTTGCCGTACCACTCTGGTGCGGAGCGTACCCTTGTGGACCTTCGTGGTTCAGCAGTAACTTGATCCGAAGCTTCATGATCATCATCATTAACTTCCTCTTCAGTCGGTGTAGGCACCACAGGAACAACTTCTTGCGCTGCGCTACTTTCCTGTTCGAGAGGGGGTGTAATTACCTCATCAAGTTCTACCTTCCTCCCACTTACTTCTTTCGAGAGAAACTCTTTCTCTAGAAAGGATCCGTTCTTGGCAACAAAGGTTTTACCTTCGGATCTAAGATAGAAGGTATACCCAATAGTTTCCTTAGGGTATCCTATGAATACGCATTTCTCCGCTTTGGGTTCGAGCTTTTCTGGTTGAAGTTTCTTCACATAAGCATCGCAGCCCCAAACTTTAAGAAACGACAACTTAGGTTTCTTGCCAAACCATAGTTCATACGGTGTCGTCTCAACGGATTTAGACGGTGCCCTATTTAAAGTGAATGCTGCAGTTTCTAATGCGTATCCCCAAAATGATAGCGGTAAGTCGGTGAGAGACATCATAGATCGTACCATATCTAATAAGGTGCGATTACGACGTTCAGACACTCCGTTGCGTTGCGGTGTGCCAGGCGGCGTTAGTTGTGAAACGATTCCACACTTTCTTAGGTGTGTGCCAAATTCGTGACTCAAATATTCTCCTCCACGATCAGATCGTAGACATTTAATCTTTCTGTCACGTTGATTCTCAACCTCACTCTGAAATTCCTTGAACTTTTCAAACGTCTCAGATTTGTGCTTCATCAAGTAGATATACCCATACCTACTCAAATCATCGGTGAGAGTGAGAACATAACGATAACCACCGCGAGCTTCAACGTTCATTGGACCACACACATCAGTATGTATTATTTCCAATAAGTCGGTGGCTCTCTCCATTATTCCTGAGAATGGAGTCTTAGTCATCTTGCCCATGAGGCACGGTTCGCATGTGTCAAATGATTCAAAGTCAAGAGACTCTAGCAGTCCATCAGTATGGAGCTTTTTCATGCGCTTAACGCCGATATGACCAAGGCGGCAGTGCCACAAGTATGTGGGACTATCATTATCAACTTTGCATCTTTTGGTACTCACACTATGAATATGTGTAACATCACGATCGAGATTCATCAAGAATAAACCATTCACCAGCGGAGCATGACCGTAAAACATATCACTCATATAAATAGAACAACCATTATTCTCTGACTTAAATGAGTAGCCGTCTCGCATTAAGCAAGACCCTGATACAATGTTCATGCTTAAAGCTGGTACTAAATAACAATTATTAAGGTTTAAAACTAATCCCGACGGTAGATGTAGAGGTAGCGTGCCGACGGCGATCACATCGACCTTTGAACCATTCCCGACGCGCATCGTCACCTCGTCCTTGGCCAGTCTCCGCTTATTCCGCAGTTCCTGCTTTGAGTTGCAAATGTGAGCAACAACACCGGTATCAAATACCCAGGAGCTACCACGAGCGCTGGTAAGGTACACATCAATAACATGTATATCACATATACCTTTAACGTTGCCGGCCTTCTTGTCCGCTAAGTATTTGGGGCAGTTCCGCTTCCAGTGACCTTTTCCCTTGCAGTAGAAGCACTCAGTCTCAGGCTTGGGTCCGTTCTTTTTCTTCTTCCCGGCATCTGGTTTACCGGGCGCGGCAACAGCTTTGCCGTCTTTCTTGAAGTTCTTCTTACCCTTGCCTTTCTTGAAACTAGTGGTCTTGTTGACCATCAACACTTGATGCTCCTTCTTGATTTCTACTTCTGCAGACTTGAGCATCGAGTACAACTCGGGAATGGTTTTCTCCATTCCTTGCATGTTGTAGTTAAGCACAAAGCCTTTGTAGCTTGGTGGGAGAGACTGGAGGATTCTGTCAATGATAGCATCATCCGGAAGTTCGACTCCAAGTGAAGTCAGACGACCGTGTAACCCAGACATTTTGAGTATGTGCTCACTGACAGAACTGTTCTCCTCCATCTTACAGCTGAAGAACTTGTCGGAGACTTCATATCTCTCGACACGGGCATGAGCTTGAAATACTAGCTTCAGCTCTTGGAACATCTCATATGCCCCGTGTTGCTCAAAACGTCTTTGGAGCCCCGTTTCTAAACTGTATAACATGCCACACCTGACCAGAGAGTAGTCATCACTTCGCGCTTGCCAGACGTTTAGAACGTCCTGCGCTGCTGTGGGAGCGGGAGGGTCACCTAGCGGCGCATTAAGGACATAAGCCTTTTTAGCTGCTTCAAGGATGAGCTTCAGGTTGCGAACCCAGTCCGCATAGTTGCTACCATCATCTTTCAGCTTGTTTTTCTCTAGGAATGCGTTGAAGTTGAGGTTGACGTTGGACATCTACAATATTTATAAAGACAACTTTTAGACTAAGTTCATGACAATTAAGTTCATTTAATCAAATTAAGTATGAACTCCCACTTAAATCGACATCCCTCTAGTCATCTAAGTGATACATGATCCATGTTGACTAACCCGTGTCCGATCATCACGTGAGACGGACTAGTCACCATGGTGAGCAACTTCATGCTGATCGTATTCAACCATACGACTCATGTTCGACCTTTCGGTCTCTTGTATTCGAGGTCATGTCTGTACATGCTAAGCTCGTCGAGTCAACCTAAGTGTTTTGCGTGTGTAAATCTGGCTTACACCCGTTGTATGCGAACGTTAGAATCTATCACACCCGATCATCACGTGGTGCTTCGAGACAACGAACCTTCGGAACGGTGCACACTTAGGGGAATACGTTCTCGAAATTTTAGGAGGGATCATCTTATTATGCTACCGTCGTTTTAAGCAATAAGATGTAAAACATGATAAACATCACAATGCAATCATATAGTGACATGATATGGCCATTATCATCTTTGCTCATTCGATCTCCATCTTCAGGCATCGCATGATCATCATCGTCACCGGCGTGACACCATGATCTCCATCATCATGATCTCCATCATCGTGTCTCCGTGAAGTCGTCACGCCAACTACTACTATCACTACTACTATGGCTAACCGTTAGCAATGAAGTAAAAGTAGCAAGCACATGGCGTTGCATCTCATACAATAAATTAAGACAACTCCTATGGCTCCTGCCGGTTGTCATACTCATCGACATGCAAGTCGTGAAACCTATTACAATAACATGATCATCTCATACATCATACATGCAACATCACAACTTTGGCCATATCACATCACATGTCAAACCCTGCAAAAACAAGTTAGACGTCCTCTAATTGTTGTTGCAAGTTTTACGTGGCTGATTTGGGTTTCTAGCAAGAACGCCTTCTTACCTACGTGACAGCCACAACGATGATATGCCAAAGCTATTTACCCTTCATAAGGACCCTTTTCATCAAATCCAATCCGACTAGAGTAGGAGAGACAGACACCCGCTAGCCACCTTTATGCACGATGTGCATGTCTGTCGGTGGAACCAGTCTCACGTAAGCGTACGTGTAAGGTCGGTCCGGGCCGCTTCATCCCACAATACCGCCGGAAAAGAATAAGACTAGTAACGGCAAGCAAATTGACAAACCATCGCCCACAACTTTTGTGTTCTACTCGTGCATAGAATCTACGCATAGAAAACCTGGCTCGAATGCCACTGTTGGGAAACGTAGCATAAATTCAAAAATTTCCTACGCATGTTCAGATCTTCCTATGGAGAGACCAGCAACGAGAGAGGGGTAAGAGCATCTTCGTACCTTTGAAGATCGCTAAGCGGAAGCGTTGCTAGAACGCGGTTGATGGAGTCGTACTCGCAGCGATTCCAATCTAGTGCCGAACAACGGCACCTCCGCGTTCAACACACGTGCAGCCCGGTGACGTCTCCCGCACCTTGATCCAGCAAGGAGGAGGGAGAGGTTGGGGAAGAAGACCAGCAACACGACGGCGTGGTGTTGGTGGAGAGACGAGGTCTCCCGTCAGGGCTTCGCCAAGCGCCGACAGAGAGGAGGAGGAAGAAGTGCAGGGCTGCGCCGAGAGAGAGGGAAAACCGTGTCCTCCAAAGGCCAAAAGTGCCCACTATATATAGGGGAAGGGGAGAGGGGGTGCCACCCCTAGGGTTCCCACCCTAGGGGGTGCGGCAGCCCTCCCAGATGGGGTTTGTGGCGGCCAGATGAGGGAGGAGGGGTGGCGCACCCCTCTGGTGGGCCTAAGGCCCACCTGAGTTAGGGTTCCCCCCCTTTTTTCTTTCCCCTGCGCCATGGGCTGAGTGGGGAGGCATACCAGCCCAACTAGGGGCTGGTTCCCACCCCCACTTAGCCCATCTTACCTCTTGGGGTCGCAGCCCCCCTTCGGTGGTCCCCCGGGACCACCTCCGGTGGTCCCGGTGGTCCCGGTACGTTACCGGTGATGCCCGAAACACTTCCGGTCTCCGAAACCATCCGTCCTATATATCAATCTTTACCTCCGGACCATTCCGGAGCTCCTCGTGACGTCCGGGATCTCATCCGGGACTCCGAACAACTTTCGGTAATCTCGTATAACAATTCCCTATAACCCTAGCGTCATCGAACCTTAAGTGTGTAGACCCTACGGGTTCGGGAGACAGGCAGACATGACCGAGACACCTCTCTGGCCAATAACCATCAGCGGGGTCTGGATACCCATGGTGGCTCCCACTAGCTCCACGATGATCTCATCGGATGAACCACGATGTCAAGGATTCAATCAATCCCGTATACGATTCCCTTTGTCTGTCGGTATAGAACTTGCCCGAGATTCGATCGTCGGTATACCTATACCTTGTTCAATCTCGTTACCGGTAAGTCTCTTTACTCGTTCCGTAGCACGTCATCGTGTGACTAACTCCTTAGTCACATTGAGCTCATGATGATGTTCTACCGAGTGGGCCCAGAGATACCTCTCCGTCACACGGAGTGACAAATCCCGATCTCGATTCGTGCCAACCCAACAGACACTTTCGGAGGTACCCGCAGTGCACCTTTATAGTCACCCAGTTACGTTGTGACGTTTGATACACCCAAAGCACTCCTACGGTATCCGGGAGTTGCACAATCTCACGGTCGAAGGAAAAGATACTTGACATTAGAAAAGCATTAGCATACGAACAATACGATCTAGTGCTAGGCTTAGGATTGGGTCTTGTCTACCACATCATTCTCCCAATGATGTGATCCCGTTATCAATGACATCCAATGTGCATGATCAGGAAACCATGATCATCTATTGACTAACGAGCTAGCTAACTAGAGGCTTGCTAGGGACACATTGTGATCTATTCATTCACACATGTATTAGTGTTTCCTGTTAATACAATTATAGCATGAACGATAGACGATTATCATGAACAAGGAAATATGATAATAACCATTTTATTATTGCCTCTAGGGCATATTTCCAACATGAAGAACAACTGTTTTGAAGAAAAACACATTTTGAGGAAATAGAACATTTGAAGAAAATCAACTTGATGAATTTCACATTGGGCGGTGGCATGACCCACCATATAAGAATGTTGATTACAGACGCCGCGTACAATTGTCGTAGGGCCCTGAGAATCAATTTCTTCGTTAATTTCTTCACATTCAGAGTGACATTCTTCATTAGTTGAAGAAAATCGATTCATCATGTGTTGCACATCTAAGTCATCAACTTTGCATAAGTGTTAGGATGTGTGCATGTTTTTACAAAACATTTGAAGATTCTAAGATATTTAGCTCACAGCGTAACTTGCAAAACCTTTTCTCATCCAAGGGCTTAGTGAAGATATCTGCCAGTTGATCATTAGTCTTCACATGGTCGATGAGGATATTTCCCTTGAGGACATGGTCCCGAAGAAAATGATGATGAATCTGGATGTGCTTGGTCTTCGAGTGCTGTACTGGGTTGTATGCAATCTTGATAGCACTCTCATTGTCACAGTAGAGAGGCACATTCTTCATGTTGATGCCGTAGTCCTTGAGGGTTTGCTTCATCCATAGCAACTAAGCACAACAAGAACCAGCAATAATGTACTCAGCTTCGGCAGTGGAGAGTGATACACAGTTCTGCTTCTTTGAGGACCTGCAAACTAGTGATATTCCGAGGAAATGACATGTGCCAGAAGTTGACTTGCGATCCACACGGTCACCAGCATAGTCCGAATCAGAATACCCTACCAGATGAAGATTGGAGCCCTTGGGATACCATAACCCTAGTGTTGGTGTGTGAGCTAAGTATCGAAGAATATGTTTCACAGCCTTATGGTGTGATTCCTTCGGTTTTGCTTGAAAACGTCACACATGCAAACACTAAGCATTATATCTGGCCTAGTTGCACAAAGATACAATAAAGAGCCAATCATAGAAAGATATACCTGCTGATCGAAATCTTTACGATTTTCATTAGTGCCGAGGTGGCCGTTGGTAGGCATTGGAGTCTTGGCACCTTTGCATTCATGCATGTCGAATTTCCTCAGAACATCCTTGAGGTATTTCTCCTGTGATATGAAGATTCCATTGCTTTGTTGACGAATTTGAAGACCTAAGAAGAATTTCAGCTCCCCCATCATGGACATCTGATATTATTCACTCATCATGTAGGCAAATTCATCACTGTATCGTTTGTCAGTACAGCCAAATATGATATCATCAACATATATTTGACACACAAATAGCTCATTATCATAGGATTATTGAAAAGAGTTGGATCGAGTGAACCAGGTTTGAAGCCTTTCTTCATGAGGAATTCCTTCAATGTATCATACCGTGCCCGAGGGGCTTGCTTGAGACCATAAAGAGCCTTTTTGAGTCTGAAGACTTTGTTTGGATTCTTTGGATCCTCAAAACCTGGGGGCTGAGCAACATATACTTCTTCCTCAAGCTTACCATTGAGGAATGCACTTTTCACATCCATTTGATATAAAATGATGTTATGATGATTAACATAAGCAAGTAGTATTCGAATAGCTTCAAGTCTAGCAACAGGTGCAAAAGTTTCATCAAAATCTATTCCTTCAACCTGGGTGTAGCCTTGGGCTACAAGTCGTGCCTTGTTCCTCACCACTTGACCGTCCTCATCTTGCTTGTTTCGGAAAATCCACTTGGTGCCGATGATGTTGTGCTTGCGAGGATCTGGTCGTTTGACGAGCTCCCATACGTCATTCAGCTTGAATTGAAGAAGTTCGTCTTGCATAGCTTGGATCCACTCCGGTTCCAGAAAAGCCTCAGCAACCTTTGAGGGTTCTGTGATGGATACAAAGGAAAAATGCCCACAAAAGTTAAGTAAGTGTGAAGCTTTTGAGCGAGTGAGAGGACCTGGCGCGTTGATGTCGTTGAGGATTTTGTCAAGTTCTACTTCGTTTGCAATCCTTGGATGAGCTGGTTGAGGATTTTGTCTAGGCTGAGGAAGTGGTGCTGGTGCAATTTCCTCAGGAGCATCTTCTTGATTTTTATCAGTGATGGGAATCGTTTCTTCACCAATTTCCTCAGTGGGGACAATGTCTTCAGTAGGCTTGAGCTTTATTGCTTCCTCAGGAGACAGCTTATCTGGATCAGAAGGCAATTGCTCTCTTTGCGAGCCATTAGTTTCATCGAACCGCACATCTACAGTCTCAACAACTTTGTTGTGATAGTTGTTGAAGACTCTGTAAGTGTGCGAGTCCTTTCCATAACCGAGCATAGAACCTTCATGTGCCTTAGGTGCAAATTTTGAGCTATGGTGAGGATCTCTAATCCAGCATTTTGCACCGAAGACTTTGAAATAACTTACATTGGGTTTCTTGTCAGTGAGGAGTTCATATGAGGTTTTCTTGAGGAATTTGTGAAGATATACCCTGTTGATGATATGGCATGCAGTGTTGATTGCTTCAGTCCAAAAGCGACGAGGAGTCTGATATTCTTCAAGCATAGTTCTTGCCATTTCAACCAGAGTCCCGTTCTTCCTTTCGACGACACCATTCTGCTGAGGAGTATAAGGAGTAGACAATTCGTGAGTAATACCAAGTTCATCAAGATAATCATCAAGACCAGTGTTTTTGAACTCGGTTCCATTATCACTCCTGATATGTTTGATCTTGATGCCAAAGTTCATCGAGGCCCTTGAGGAAAATCGTTTGAAGATTTCCTGCACTTCAGTTTTATACACTATGATATGCACCCAAGTATATCTGGAATAATCATCAACTATGACGAAGCCATATAAAGATGCTGCATTGGTTAGTGTGGCATAGTGAGTAGGTCCAAATAAATCCATATGAAGCAATTCGAATGGACGTGTAGTGGTCATGATAGTCGTAGAGGGATGCTTGGATCTGGTCATTTTCCCAGATTCACAAGCACCGCAGAGATGATCCTTGAGGAATTTGACTGATTCGATGCCGATGACATGCTTCTTCTTCGCGAGCGTGTGCAAATTCCTCATGCCTGCATGACCTAGTCTTCGGTGCCACAGCCATCCTTCTGAGGTTTAGCTAGTAAGCAAGTGGCTGGTTGAGGACCTGTAGAGAAATCAACAATGTACAAATCCCCTCTTCTTACACCTTCGAAGACTTTGGATCTGTTAGATTCCATGATGACTACACATCTATATCTACCAAAGATAACAATCATATCAAGATCACAAAGCATCGAGGCTGACATAAGGTTAAAACCAAGGGATTCAACAAGCATCACTTTGTCCATATGCCTATCCTTGGAAATAGCCACTTTGCCAAGTCCCAATACCTTGCTTTTACCTTTGTCAGCATATGTGATTTGCTTCAGAGGTGATGGAGTTAGTGGCGTATTCATCAATAAGCTTTTATCACCAGTCATGTGATGTGTGCAGCCACTATCAAGAACCCACTCAGTATTCTTGGGTTTGTCATCCTGCAGATGAATTAGTACAGCTTACCATCTCATATGCTTCAGATTTGAAGAATATGATACTAATTTCATCAGATCAGTAATTTCATCATAACAGAAATGTAAGGACGTGTGAAATATTTCTATTTCATCAATCATTAGCTTGCGTCCTATCAAGCATTTCCTCAGGTCTCCAGCAAATTCTTCAGATGATGATTTTCATCTGCAGACCTGACCTACAGAAGTGATTAGTTCGATTTCTTCACCACCCACATCTGAAGGGGTGGAAAAGCATTCATCATCCTGCGAGCACCATATGAGAAAGGTGGCATTGAAGCCAATGCACTTCTCTTAACAGTAGGGGGATTAAAGTACTCATATGAATATGCAGAGAACTGGTTTGAGGATTTATGAACATAATGATTTGAGGAGTAAGGCTCATATTCATATTCCTTGTAGTTTCCGTGCATGTTAGACGCATTAGCACGGGTACGAGCATAGTTTTGACCAGTTGAGGATTTTGATCCTCTTGAAGACTTTGGACCTCTTTAGGAATTTGATTTAGGGTTCAGATTCTTCAGTGGTGGTGTCATGAGGACATTCACCTGAAGATTTTCAAGACAACTTTTGGGAACCCAGATTTTCCTAAGAGGAGGGCCATTCCTGCAGTTAGTTCCAACATATCGAGCAAATACTTCACCAGATTGATTTTTGAACAATTTATAGTTGGAGTCAAATGACTCATCTAAGGAATAGGATAATTCACATGAAAAGCCAGTTAGATTAGATGGATCAAAAGGAGGCCCAGTAGCAGCAACCCATGAGGTTTTGGGATACTGCTCAGGTTTCCAATAAGATCCATCAGCATTTAATTTCCTCTCAAAGGCAATTCCTTCTTTCCTCGGGTTCCTGTTCAAGATCTGCTTTTTGAGCACATCACAAAGGGTTTGATGTCCTTTGAGACTTTTGTATATGCCTGTCACGTACAATTCCTTCAACCCTGCATTTTCATCAGTAACATTTGTGTTTTCCTCAAGTGAGGAAATAGACACAAGAGGTGCAGTTGAAGAATTTGTAGCAATGGTAGTATTTGATGATTCTGGTGAGGAATTAGCAGTTTCGCGTTCAATGCATTTAAGACATGGAGGAATAAATTCAACTTGACCAGCGCTAATCTGTTGAGCTAGTAATGAATCATTTTCCATACGAAGATCATCATGAGACATCCTCAGCTTCTCAAGATCAAGCTTCCTTTGAAGAAATTCATAGGAAAGCTTCTCATGATCAGTGAGGAGTGTATCATAACGATCCTGAAGATAATCAAATCTAGACTGAAAACTTTTCACATCATCAGTGAGGATTTGGGTAAGGTTCATTTCATCATTCAACAGATCATCACTTTTATCTAGCAGTTTCTGAAGCTTTTCCAGAGCAGTTTGTTGTTTAGTGGCAATGATAGCAAGTTTACTGTAACTGGGTTTCTTATAATCATTAGGTTCATAGTCACTTGAATCAGAGGAGGAGGCATTATTTGGTACCTTCAAACCCTTTGCCATGAAGCAATAGGTTGGAGCGAAGTCATCAGCATAGTCATCAGTATGGATGGTGCAATCATTTTCTTCAAGATTGACGATTGACTTGCTGACGAAAGTGGTTGCTAGTGCAAGACTAGCCTGTCCGGATTCTGAGTCTTCATCAGAACCCTCTTCTTCATCACAGTCCTCTGATTCTGCATCGGAGTCCATTTCCTTGCCAATAAGTGCCCGAGCCTTTCTGAAACTAGTCTTCTTGTGTGATGAGGGCTTTGAACATGAGGATTTTGAAGATTTCTTCTTCTTCTTCGAGTCATCAGAACTGTCATCCTTGTATTTCTTCTTCTTTGATTCCTTTCCGCAACGGGGACAATCGGCAATGTAATGACCTGATTTCTTGCACTTGTGACAGGTTCGTTTCTTGTAGTCCTCAGATGAAGATTCTGATTTCCTCATGTCTCTTCTTGAAGATTTACCGAACTGGCCACGTCGTGTAAATCTTTGGAATTTCCTCACGAGCATTGCAAGCTCCTGTCCAAATTCTTCAGGGTCACAAATGCTGTCATCTGTGTCTTCTTCTTCAGATGAGGAAATTGCTCTAGCCTTCAGTGCACGTGGTCTGGAATAGCTTGGTCCATATAGATCTCTCTTTTCTTCTAGCTGGAATTCATGAGTATTTAGCCTTTCAAGTATATCAGCTGGATCAAGCATCTTGTAATCTGGTCTTTCTTGAATCATCGGAACTAAAGTATCAAATGAAGAATCCAAAGATCTCAACAGTTTCTTCACAACTTCGTGATCAGTGATGTCTTGAGCTCCGAGTGCTTGCAGTTCATTTGATATGTCAGTGAGGCGATCAAAGGTGTCTTGGCAGCTTTCATTGTCATGTCTCTTGAAGCGATTGAAGAGATTGCGAAGGATATCAACACGAGAGTCACTCTGGGTTGATACTCCTTCATTTACCTTGCACAGTCTCTCCTAGATCAGTGTTGCAGAGCCCAAAGCACTTACTCTTCCAAACTGGCCTGGGCTCAGATGGCCACAGATGATGTTCTTCGCTTGAGAATCGAGTTGCTTGAATTTCTTCACATCATCCGAAGTGACACTGGCACAGATGACGGGGACGCCATTTTCCACAATATACCAGAGATCATTATCAATAGCTTGTAGATGCATTTGCATTTTTTTCTTCCAGAAGGGAAAGTTCTTTCCTTCGTAGGTAGGACATGCTGCAGTCACCTTAAACATGCCTATACTCGACATAACTAAAACTCTAGGTGGTTAAACCGAAATCACACAGAACAAGGGAGTACCTTGCTCTGATACCAATTGAAAGTGCGTTATATCGACTAGAGGGGGGGGAATAGGAGATTTTTAGAATTTCATCACTAAGGAAATTCCACACTGATGACTAACTTACAGCGGAAACATTAAAGGATCAGATGTGCAAAGTTTCACAACAACAGTTTTTCAGAGTGAAGAATGTGAAAACAGATTGCACTGTGAGCAGGCAAGCAGAATACAGATGAGGATTAACTGACGTGAAGAATTTGGGGTTGAGGAAATTCAGAGAAAGTCTTCAACAAATTCTTCAAACAGTCACAGTGAAAGTCATCAACACATAGTACGAGGAAAGTAAGGAGTTGATGAATTAGAACCCGTTTCTCAGTGAAGACAGTCGTTGATGACCCAGTTCCAACTTCTATGATAGTCGTACATCTGGTTTGGAGCGGCTTGGTATTGAAACCAAAGGACACCCAATCCCGGGACACACAGTCCCTACCGTATTCTCCTTGAGCTAAGGACACACAGTCCTCGCCCAACACTCGTGGTAAGTCTTCAGGGCAGACTTCCAAACCCTCACAAACTTGGTCACCCGGCGATCCACAATTGACTGTTGGAAAGCTCTAGACCATGACGCCTAACCGTCTGGAGGATGCACAGTCCTCAAAGGTAAAAGGCTTCAGTCCCACACAGGAACAACTTCTTCAGTGATGCTCAATCACTAGGTTTGGTTTGTGGTTTCGGTGTATGGTGTATTTCCTCACTGATGAATTACTCCCGAAGGCTCTGAGGAATTTGGGTTGCTCTTATGACAAGTGTCAGTTTCTAACGGAGCGGCCAACCAGCTAGTGGTTGTGGGGGGTGGCTATTTATAGCCTGGGAGCATCCCGACATGATTGAGCAACAGCCTTTACCATGACAGTATTTCCATCCTGTTAAATACACAATTGAGAATTTCCATAGAATGTGCAGATGCATTGGGCTATATGCAACTACAAATGTATACTCATGCCATTCATGGTGCTACAAAGGATGGTAATATACTTCTAGATAACAGACTCCACGCAAAATTAGCATAAACGAAATGATGGATTAGAAACAAAATGATTTCCTCACACAGTAGAACATCGGGTCGTAACATCAAAAAACATACCTAGAGTCTGAAGTTATCTTCTCCGGCGTTTGCAGAATGGCAGATGGCGGAGCTAGGCGCGTGCGGGTGGGGAGCGAGGTGGAGAATGGTAGGGCTAGGCACGACAAAGGATGGGGCGAGGTAGTCCTATGGACGCCTGAGCACAGTACTGGGGCGAGCTTGTTCCCCCGACGCCGCAACCCAACACAAGATGAAGTCTTCCAGGGAAGCCCGACAGCCGACAAAGAGATGGTAGGTGTCGGTGTCAAAACCGGCTGATCTCGAGTAGGGGGTCCGAACTGTGGATCTTGGATTGATAGGTAACAAGGGACGAAGGAGACAATGTTTACCCAGGTTCGGGCCCTCTTGATGGAGGTAAAACCCTACATCCTGCTCTTGTTGATATTGATGATGAAGTATCGAGTACAAAGTTGATCTACCTCGAGATCGTATGTTGTGGTATAAACCCTAATGATGTCGATGTTGTGTCTCATGACTATCTATCAACTAGCCTGGCCTCTGTTTATATAACATACCGGAGGCCTAGGATAAAAAGAGTCCTAGTCGGCTACGTCGGTGTAGAGGAGTCCTTCTCTTGATCACCAAGTCTCATGGAATCTTTCTCGTTGAAAGTGCATGTAGTTCGCATGTGTGGTTTTGGTAATTGATGACAATTTTAATGGACTAATGTTTGCATTGAGTTATACATTTGAAGGAATGTTCTATTTGCAATACATGAAGAATGTTGGATGAATTGAAGTATGCTTGTTCCATGAATATGCAAGAAGGAGCTCGAATGAATTCTAAATGGAAGTCATATACATATTGTTGTGCATGCATCAAGGATGAGCTCAATGATTGAATCAAATATGATACGATCAAGATGATTTCCATGTGATAAACAACAGGTGATCTATGTGGAGTTCATTGAGGATCTCAGATATACTCATGCTTTAACTTATGGTTTGAACCATGATGGATCAAGATCTTGAGATAATAATTAAGGAGAAGAATTCTACATATGTCTTGAAAATAGGATCATGATGAGCTCACATTTTGTATCATGAAGACGAGAAAGTTATAGCCAATATGAGATTCATGGAGAAACCTGATATGGGCCTTCAAGACATCAAGATTAATCATGGATCAATGATAAATGTTGACCAAGATGAAGATCAAAGAGTTAACTCAAAGTTGGTCATCACACAAGCGTAAATGGTATACCACATGTGATCTTGTGGTATGGTAAGTAATTGTCAATTGCACTTTGTGTACTAACCCATACTATGTGCTGTCTATGTCTATGAGGGTTAGGTAATTCTCATGGGCTCGCATTAGGAGAGAGATTCCAAGTGTCCATGAGAGGATGGCATCAAGTGTTCATGATCATGTTTGACAAGGGCAAGTTAAAGATAACCATTCCTAAGGATTACATGCTTGAAGCTTGTGGATGCTCACATGATGGACAAGTGAAGATGAATACAAAGCAAGGCTTTTCACATTGTGTATGGGAGAGCTACTTGAAGACTTTATCAATGTCTTGCCTTCAGCTTGAGCCAAGAAGAAACAACAACATCAAGCTCAAGTGAAAGGCTTCACTCAAAGGTATTAGTTCCTTTGACGTTAGTGGTGTGGAGTGATGATCACCGAATAAACATATACACTCAAGCATGGATTATCGGTAGCTATGTAGTGTAGCTCTTTTATGATTCTTGAGTTTTAGGGATCCCGCACTATTAAGAGGGGATCACTGGACTCGCAAGAAACTTGCTCAAAACTCTAGGAAATTCCTCTTTCTCTATCTTCCTATTGTTGGTCTGCTCTTGTCCAGTCGTCCGGTGGTTCTCGGACGTCCGGACGCCGGATGACCGACGTCCTCTGGAAATCCGGAGTCAGCCAACACATTCAAACCCTCGGACTTCCGGCTCCTCCGGTCGTCCGAGGACCGAACGTCCGGGTACGGTAGGAAATCCGTTGCCACTCAACAGATTCAAACTTTCAGACTTCCGACAATTTCCGGACGACCGTGCCCTGGACGGCCAATGCATTTCGGACATCCGTATGCTGTTCACCCTATCACTCAACAGATTCAAACTTTCAGACTTCCGACAATTTCCGGACGACCGTGCCCTGGACGGCCAATGCATTTCGGACATCCGTATGCTGTTCACCCTATCACCACATGTTGTGCTGACCTAATACTTTCTGTATCTTCGGACGATCGACGTCCTCCACACTCCGTATGCTGATCTCCTCTCAACCAAATACTGTGGTAACCTGATATCTTCTGCATCTTCGGACGAGCGACCACTGTCGGATGTCTCATACGTCCATTTTTGCATCATGTTTTCATGTTGATATTTATCGCTTCTTTGGCTATTATTTCACTTCACGGTACAATTCTAATGCCTTTTCTCTCTTAATTTGCAAGGTTTACATGAAGAGGGAGAATGCCGGCAGTTGGAATTCTTGCCTGAAAGTGGAGCAAGTTTGAGATACCTATTCTGCGCAACTCCAAACATCGTAAAAATCAACGAGGATTTTTTTCCTGATTTATAAAAAAACTGGGTCGAAGAAGCGCCAGAGGGGGGCGTGCAGGTGGCCACAAGCTTGCACAACGCGACCACCCCCCACGCCGCGCCATGAGGGCTTGTGGGCAGCTTGCAGGCCCACTTGCCCCCCTCTTTTGCTATATGAAGGGTTTCATCCAGCAAAAAATCAAGGAGGAGATTTTTCGTGGTTTCGCCGCCGCCACGAGGCAGAACTTGAGCAGAACCAATCTAGAGCTCCGGCAGGACGATCTTGCCGGGGAAACTTCCCTCCCGGAGGGGGAAATCATCGCCATCATCATCACCAACACTCCTCTCATCGGAGGGGCCTCGTCACCATCAACATCTTCATCAACACCATCTCATCTCCAAACTCTAGTTCATCACTTGTAACCAATCTCCGTCTCGCGACTCCGATTGGTACTTGTAAGGTTGCTCGTAGTGTTGATTACTCTTTGTAGTTGATGCTAGTTGGATTATTTGGTGGAAGAGTTTATGTTCATATCCTTGATGCTACTCATTACCTCTCTGGTCATGAATATGATTATGCTTTGTGAGTAGTTACTTTTGTTCCTGAGGACATGGGATAAGTCATGCTAATAGTAGTCATGTGAATTTGGTATTCGTTCGGTAATTTGACATGTTGTATGTTGTTTTTACTCTAGTGGTGTTATGTGAACGTCGACTACATAACACTTCACCATTATTTGGGCCTAGAGGAAGGCATTGAGAAGTAGTAAGTAGATGATGGGTTGCTAGAGTGACAAAAGCTTAAACCCTAGTTTATGCGTTGCTTCGTAAGGGGCTGATTTGGATCCACTAGTTTAATGCTATGGTTAGACTTTGTCTTAATTCTTCTTTCATAGTTGTGGATGCTTGCGAGAGGGGTTAATTATAAGTGGGTTGCTTGTCCAAGTAAGGGCAGTACCCAAGCGCCGGTCCACCCACATATCAAACTATCAAAGTAACGAACGCGAATCATATGAACATGATGAAAACTAGCATGACAGAAATTCCCGTGTGTCCTCGGGAGCGTTTTTCCTCCTATAAGACTTTGTCCAGGCTTGTCCCTTGCTACAAAAGGGATTGGGCCACTTTGCTGCACCGTTTCTACTTTTGTTACTTGTTGCTTGCTACGAATCATCTCACCACACAATCACTTGTTACCGATAATTCCAGTGCTTGCAGATATTTCCTTGCTGAAAACCACTTGTCAGATCCTTCTGCTCCTCGTTCGATTCGACACTCTTACTTATCTAAAGGACTACGATTGACCCCCTATACTTGTGGGTCATCAAGACTCTTTTCTAGGACCGTTGCCAGGGAGTGAAGCGCCTTTGGTAAGTGGAACTTGGTAAGGAAACATTCATATAGTGTGCTGAAATTTATTGTCACTTGTCGCTATGGATACTAATACTTTGAGGGGCTTGTTCGGGGTATCTTCAACTTGAACGGAAGCACAAATAGTTGCTCCTCAACCTGCTGCACCTACTGAATATATTTTCTTTGAATTTCCTTCGGGTATGCTTGAGAAACTGCTGGCTAATCCTTTTACAGGAGATGGAACATCACATCCAGACTTGCATCTGATCTATGTAGATGAAGTTTGTGGTTTATCTAAGCTTGAAGGTGTGCCCGAGGATGAGGTCAAGAAGAAGGTCTTTCCTTTATCTTTGAAGGATAAGGCGTTTACATGGTATAGGCTATGTGATGATACTGGATCATGGGACTACAATCGGTTGAAACTGGAATTTCATCAAAAAATTTATCCTATGCATTTAGTACATCGTGATCGGAATTATATTTACAATTTTTGGCCTCGTGACAGAGAAAGCATCGCTCAAGCTTGGGGGAGGCTTAAATCAATGCTATATTCATGCCCCAATCATGAGATCTCGACAGAAATTATCATTCAGAACTTCTATGCTCAGCTTTCTCATGATGATCGCACCATGCTTGACACTTCTTGTACCGGTTCTTTTATGAAGAGAGATATTGACTTCAAATGGAATTTATTGGAGAGAATTAAATGCAACTCTGAAGATTGGGAGCTTGAAGAAGGTAAGGAGTCAGGTATGAATTTCACTTTTGATTGCGTTAAATCCTTTGTTGAGACAAATACTTTTTGTGACTTTAGCGCTAAGTATGGACTTGAATCTGAGATAGTAGCTTCATTGTGTGAATCCTTTGCTACCCATATTGATCTCCCCAAAGAGAAGTGATTTAAATATCATCCTCCTTTAGAAGTCAATGTTGGGGAACGTCGCATGGGAAACAAAAATTTTCCTACGCGCACGAAGACCTATCATGGTGATGTCCATCTACGAGAGGGGATGAGTTATCTACGTACCCTTGTAGATCGTACAGCAGAAGCGTTAGAGAACGCGGTTGATGTAGTGGAACGTCCTCACGTCCCTCGATCCGCCCCGCGAACAATCCCGCGATCAGTCCCACGATCTAGTACCGAACGGACGACACCTCCGCGTTCAACACACGTACAGCTCGACGATGATCTCAGCCTTCTTGATCCAGCAAGAGAGACGGAGATGTAGAAGAGTTTTCCGGCAGCGTGACGGCGCTCCGGAGGTTGGTGATGACCTTGTCTCAGCAGGGCTCCGCCCGAGCTCCGCAGAAACGCGATCTAGAGGAAAAACCGTGGAGGTATGTGGTCGGGCAGCCGTGAGAAAGTCGTCTCAAATCAGCCCTAAAACCTCCGTATATATAGGTGGGAGGGAGGGGGGCCTTGCCTTGTGGTCCAAGGACCCTCAAGGAGTCGGCCGAGCCAAGGGGGAGGACTCTCCCCCCCCCAAACCGAGTTGGACTAGGTTTGGTGGGAGGGAGTCCCCCTCCCTTCCCACCTCCTCCCTCTTTTTTTTCTTCTTTTCCTTTGATTTCTTATCCTTGGCGCATATGCCCCTCTTGGGCTGTCCCACCAGCCCACTAAGGGCTGGTGCGCCACCCTCATAGCCTATGGGCTTCCCCGGGGTGGGTTGCCCGCGCGGTGAACTCCCGGAACCCATTCGTCATTCCCGGTACATTCCCGGTAACTCCGAAAACCTTCCGGTAATCAAATGAGGTCATCCTATATATCAATCTTCGTTTCCGGATCATTCCGGAAACCCTCGTGACGTCCGTGATCTCATCCGGGACTCCGAACAACATTCGGTAACCAACCATATAACTCAAATACGCATAAAACAACGTCGAACCTTAAGTGTGCAGACCCTGCGGGTTCGAGAACTATGTAGACATGACCCGAGAGGCTCCTCGGTCAATATCCAATAGCGGGACCTGGATGCCCATATTGGATCCTACATATTCTACGAAGATCTTATCGTTCGAACCTCAGTGCCAAGGATTCGTATAATCCTGTATGTCATTCCCTTTGTCCTTCGGTATGTTACTTGCCCGAGATTCGATCGTCAGTATCCGCATACCTATTTCAATCTCGTTTACCGGCAAGTCTCTTTACTCGTTCCGTAATACAAGATCCCGCAACTTACACTAAGTTACATTGCTTGCAAGGCTTGTGTGTGATGTTGCATTACCGAGTGGGCCCCGAGATACCTCTCCGTCACACGGAGTGACAAATCCCAGTCTTGATCCATACTAACTCAACTAACACCTTCGGAGATACCTGTAGAGCATCTTTATAGTCACCCAGTTACGTTGCGACGTTTGATACACACAAAGCATTCCTCCGGTGTCAGTGAGTTATATGATCTCATGGTCATAGGAATAAATACTTGACACGCAGAAAACAGTAGCAACAAAATGACACGATCAACATGCTACGTCTATTAGTTTGGGTCTAGTCCATCACGTGATTCTCCCAATGACGTGATCCAGTTATTAAGCAACAACACCTTGTTCATAATCAGAAGACACTGACCATCATTGATCAACTGGCTAGCCAACTAGAGGCATGCTAGGGACGGTGTTTTGTCTATGTATCCACACATGTAAATGAGTCTTCATTCAATACAATTATAGCATGGATAATAAACTATTATCTTGATACAGGAATTATAATAATAACTATACATTTATTATTACCTCTAGGGCATAATTCCAACATTCAATGTAGTTAGACCTACTCCAGTTGAAGAGAAAGTCATTGCCTATAATGATCCTGTGGTTCCCAGTGCTTACATTGAGAAACCACCTTTCCCTGTTAGGATAAAGGATCATTCTAAAGCTTCAATTGTGATACGTAGAGGCTATATTAGAACACCTACACCCCCTGAGCAAATTAGAGTTGAACCTAGTATTGCTATTATCAAAGATCTTCTGTCCGACGAAGTTGAGGGACATAATATTCACTTCCATGAAGATGCTGCTAGAATTGCTAAACCTCACGCTAGAGACAAACATAGGCCTGTTGTTGGCATGCCTGTGGTTCCTGTTAAGATAGGAGATCATTTTTATCATGGTTTATGTGATGTGGGTGCTAGTGTTAGTGCAATACCTCAATCCTTATACGATGAAATCAAAGATGAGATTGCACCTGTGGAGATAGAACCTATAGATGTCACTATTCAGCTTGCCAATAGAGATACTATCTGCCCTGTAGGAATTTTTAGGGATGTTGAAGTCTTGTGTGGTAAAACGAAGTATCCTGCTGATTTCCTCGTTCCTGCTACTGCACAAGATAGCTTTTGTCCCATCATATTTGGTAGACCTTTTCTCAATACCGTCAATGCTCATATTGATTGTGAGAAGCAAACTTTCACTATTGGCTTTGAAGGTGTGTCACATGAGTTCAATTTCTCTAAGTTTGGTAGACAACCTCATGAAAAGGAGTTGCCTAGTAGGGATGAAACTATTGCCTTCGCCTCCATTGCCGTGCCTCCTACTGATCCCTTAGAGCAATACTTGCTTGAGCATGAAAATGATATGCATATGGATGAAAGGGATGAGATAGATAGAGTTGTCTTAGAACAATATCCTATTCTTAAGAATAACTTGCGTGTTGAACTGCTCGGGGATCCACCCCCACCAAAGGGTGATCCTGTGTTCGAGCTTAAACAGTTGCCTGATACTCTTAAGTATGCCTATCTTGATGAAAAGGAGATATATCCTGTCATAATTAGAGCTAGCCTCTCAGAGCCTGAAGAAAAGAAGTTACTAAAAACTCTGAGGAAGCACCGTGCTGCTATTGGATATACTCTTGATGATCTTAAGGGCATTAGTCCTACTCTATGCCAGCACAAGATTAAAACAGATCCTGATTTGAAACCAGTTGCTGATCATCAAAGGAGATTGAATCCTAAGATGAAAGAAGTAGTAAGAAAAGAAATACTAAAGCTCCTGGAAGCAGGTATCATCTATCCTGTTGCTCATAGTGATTGGGTGAGTCCGATGCATTGCGCCCTAAGAAGGGAGACATTACCATTGTCCCTAATGATAAGGATGAGTTGATCCCACAGAGGATTATTACTCGCTATAAGATGGTGATCGATTTTAGGAAACTGAATAAAGCCACTAGGAAAGATCATTACCCTTTGACTTTTATCGACCAAATGCTAGAAAGGCTGTCCAAACACACACACTTCTGCTTTCTAGACGGTTATTCTGGTTTCTCCCAAATACCAGTTGCACAATCTGATCAGGAGAAAACCACTTTCACCTGTCCTTTCGGTACCTTTGCTTATAGACGTATGCCTTTTGGCTTATGTAATGCACCTGCCACCTTTCAAAGATGTATGATGGCTACATTCTCTGACTTTTGTGAAAAGATTGTCGAGGTTTTCATGGATGACTTTTCTGATTACGGGTTTCTTTTGATGATTGCCTCAGCAACCTTGATCGAGTCTTACAGAGATGTAAAGACACCAATCTTGTCTTGAATTGGGAGAAGTGCCACTTTATGGTTAATGAAGGCATCGTCTTAGGACATAAAATTTCTGAAAGAGGTATTGAAGTCGATAAGGCTAAGGTTGATGCAATTGAGAAAATGCCATATCCCACAAATATCAAAGGTATAAGAAGTTTCCTTGGTCATGCTGGTTTCTATAGAAGGTTCATTAAAGACTTCTCTAAGATTTCTAGGCCTCTTACCAATCTCTTGCAAAAGGATATTCCTTTTGTTTTTGACGATGATTGTGAGAAAGCCTTTGAAATACTTAAGAGGGCTTTGATAATTGCACCTATTGTTCAACCACCTGATTGGAACTTACCTTTTGAAATCATGTGTGACGCTAGTGATTATGTTGTTGGTGCTGTTCTAGGGCAAAGAGTTGATAAGAAGTTGAATGTTATTCACTACGCTAGTAAAACTCTAGACAGTGCCTAGAGAAACTATGCTACTACGAAGAAGGAATTTTTAGCAGTCGTGTTTGCATGTGAAAAGTTCAGGTCTTACATAGTTGATTCCAAAGTCACTATTCACACTGATCATGCTGCTATTAAGTACCTCATGGAGAAGAAGGATGCTAAACCTAGACTTATCAGATGGGTTCTCTTGCTACAAGAATTTGATTTGCACGTTGTCGACAGAAAGGGTGCTGATAACCCAGTAGCAGATAACTTGTCTAGGTTGGAGAATGTTCTTGATGACCCACAACCTATTGATGATAGCTTTCCCGATGAGCAATTGAATGTCGTCAACGCTTCACGTAGTGCACCGTGGTATGCTGATTGTGCAAACTATATCGTTGCCAAGTACATACCACCTAGTTTCACGTACCAGCAAAAGAAGAAATTCTTCTTTGACTTGAGACACTACTTTTGGGATGATCCTTTGACAACCCGATGCCGACGTTCCAGAAGATTCCCTTTTCTTTCCGTTTCCGTCGTGAGTTTATTCTTATTTGTTGCATCATCATCGCATCATGCGCATCATCAGCATTGCATCGGCATCCCGTTGCGGCCAGTTTTCAAAACTTGCATTCTTTAGTAGTTGCCGGTTCTCGTCGTTGGCCGTTCTGAGCCCGACCGCACTCGCACGAGCCTGCGACATCGTCAAATCTTGTTTTTAAAAGTGTGCATAAAACTTTCTCTGTTTGAGTTGAGACTTGGCGTGCGGTCGTAGTTAGTTTTAGCTAGGCCGCCTGTCAAGTTTCGTCGCAATTGGAGCCCGTCTGGTACCAGAACGGTCGACCGTAGCGGCACCGTATTCGGTCTACCGTCGGACGGTTGTCCGTGTTTTAAAAATCGTTGCCGGGCAGCCCGTTTTCCCTCTCATCTCCGCCTAGCCCCTCTGCACAATGCATCGACCCTACGCGCAGCCCAGTCCAAAAACCTCCCGGAACCCGAACCCGGCGGTCGTGACCGTTGGATCCTGATCAACCCCGTTTTACAGCAAATCGTCATCGGTTTGTCCATTGCATTCCTGAACCTAATTATCTTGACCATCCGATCTAAATCGGAGGGTCCAGATGCCCCTATACCTAACCCACTAGCTATATAGACTGCCCTAGTTCAAATAGACCGAAACCCTAGAAATTCTCCCCCTGTCCCATCAGCGCCGCCGCCGCACACCACCTGGTCTCCTTCCTCGTTTTTCTCCACCTCCCAATCAGGCGCCAGATCCATTCCCTAGCCCGCCTAGCTTTCCCCGCCAGGCAGCCAGCAACGAGAGAGCCCCTGCAGCCGCCAGCCCTTCCCTCGACAGCGCCGCCTCCCGTCCAAAGGAGGGCCCGCGCAGCCCCTTCCCTCGATCTGCGAGCCGTCCCCGCTGCCAGCTCCGCTCGATCCCCGAGCCACGCGTGCCGCGTCCCCAGTTGCCTCAGCCGCCACTGCCAGTGTCCTTCGGCGCCCCAGTGCTGTCAGTCGCCTAGGGAGCCTCGCCTCCTTCCCGTGATCTGGATCGGGAGTCCAGATCGGGAGGCGCGACCGAGCCCCCCCTCGCATTGACCGGCGCCAGCGCCAGCAACCGCGAGCGCCGTTGGCCCGTCGCCCCGCTCCCGCACCGCCCGTGGCCACTCGGCTGGGCCCCGAGCCGGCCCAGCTACGCGCCCCAGGCCCAGCTGGCCCCGAGCCAGGCCGAGGCCTCCTCCTCGCTCCACCAGGCCGGCCCGCCAAGGTAGACCTCCCCTGCCCTCTTTTTCCCTTGCCCCGTTGCAATATAGTTCTCTTGCGTCGTGTGCAGCAGGCCCAATTAGTTAGATTCGGCCCAATAGAATTTTAGGATTTAATCCGAATTGTTTTCTTTTTCAGGAAATAGACGTATTTTAAAACGTCCGTATCTTTTTAACTGTAAGTCGGATCAGGGCGTATTGTATATGGTTATGGTGTAGAATTTCACATATAATCCGAATATATAACTTGCATTTTGGTTTGACGTTGTTTAGCGTGCCGTATGCCTAGAATCGTGTGCTGTCTATAATGTTTTTGCCCGTAGTTATTTTTTTCGCGCGTGCCCGGATTGCTCGAATGCCGTAGATTAAATGTCCATGTTTTAGGAACCCCTTTGCCATGTATTTTAGAGTAGTCATTGGTATTTTTGCATGTAGGGATTTTCCGCTAGTTTCCCATGTTTAGGACATTATCTCGCATTTACGTGCGACGATATTATTGTTGCGCAACCCCACATGTTTTATACTTTTTCGGGGTAGAATAATCCATAGGATTTTTCTGTGCATTTAGTTTTAGCTTTTGAGTAAGTTAGATCGTGCGATATTTTTCCATGTTGCCCTTTTGTCTATTTCGTAGGATTTATTCCGTGCTTCATTTGAAGGAGTTGTCAACTAGAGAGTTGCCCTTTGGTGTTTAGTCTAGCCCCTGGTAATTTTGGTTGCAATAGAAATGCATGTTTAGGTGTGGCTTGCTTGCTCTCAAGTTGCTAGAAATAGTGATGTTTTAGAGATGTGAAATATTTCTAAGTCTGAGATGTGTTATATTTTGTTGCTGTTTTGTTTTGCTTCTATCTTGTGATTTGTAGCTCTTTTGAGGTTGGTGCAATGGAGATAGTTGTAGACCTTGTGATTCTCTAGCATGCTGTGAATTTTCATGCCATTTGGAGTCATCTAGCTTATGGTTTTGCTGCTGTCAATATGGCTTCAGATCGAAAACTGCAGCTTCATAAATTGCTATTTTCACTAAGTCTGAAATTGTGTGTGAGAAGCCATTTTGTGACTTCTTTTCCTAGTGATCCATGCTTCCATGCTAGTTGTTGTTAGTTGTTTGTTGTAGTGCTTCTTGCCCTCTATCATCTCATGCCTTGGTTGAGCATATTGGGGTTTGTAGCTCGTAGTTGTGGGCTGTAGAAAATGCTATGTGGCTGAGTTTTGCAGATTGTAGTGTTATCTAGTTTTGCTCGTAGTCGTTGAACCGTAGCTCCGATTTAATCGTGTCCTATAAGAAACTTGCTTAGAATCTCATGTAGTCTCATTTTCTCTTGATGGTTGTATGCTTTGAAGTGCTCGGGACCGTCGTCGCACACATATTGCATTCATGCCATCATATCTTGCGGTGCTTGTATCTTGTGAACCGTAGCTCCGTTGGAGATGTTCTCTATGTGTAAATTGCTTGTAAGGACGCGTAGAATCACGTGAAACTATTTGTTTTGCTGTTTAACAACAAATTACATGTGTTAGTTCAGATCTGAACAGAATTGTAAATTAACATGTGAGATCGTCTCGGAGGTGCTATATGTCATTTCCGACCTCATTTAAAATGCCTAGATAGGTAGATTAAATTACGCTTCACCTCTTGCCATGTTTAACCACATTTAATATTGCCGTGTACCTAATAGAGAGTGAACTAAATAATTCATATGTGGAGTTTCGTCAATATGCAACTCGTTGCATATTGGACTTCACTTAATGTGTAGCGTTTGATTGTGTGAATTGTCATGCCGTGACTTGCTTGTATTCAGCTGCTCATGCATCATTTGTGTTGTGCTTTGTGTGGTGAATATCGTGTGTTAACTTGTGTTTCCGGTTTGCTTCGTCTCGATAGAGTTCCGCAGCGTGTCGGACTGTGAGGACCCGTTCGACTACATCGGTTCGTCTGCTTCACGGAGTCATTCTTCTTCCAAGTGGGATCTCAGGCAAGATGACCATTTCCCTAGATACCATTACCATCATTACCTTGCTAGTTTTATCGCTTCTATCATTTATGTCTCGTTGCCTACCACATGTTAAATATCAGCCTCTCAACAATGCCATGAAAACCTTCAACTTGTTCAACCTAGCAAACCACTGATTGGCTATGTTACCGCTTGCTTAACCTTGTGTTAGCGTTGCTAGTTGCAGGTGCAGTTGCTTCCATGTGAAAACATGGGTTACTTGTCATATCACCATATTAATGCTATTTAATTTAATGCACCTATATACTTGGTAAAAGGTGGAAGGCTCGGCCTTTCTAGCCTCGTGTTTTGTTCCACCTTTGCCCCTTAGTTCTCGGCTACCGGTGTAATGTTCCATAATTGAGCGCTCCTAACACGATCGGCGTTGTTATGGGGACCCCCTTGATAATTTGTTTTAGATTAAAGATGGTCTGGCAAGGCCCAACATTGGTACTATTTGCCCATCATAATAATTCTGATAATACTGAAATGCATAGGGAGTTAGCGCTACCCGAGGAGTAATTCTACATAATACATGGGGGCCAGTGCTGATGGTGCTGGTCCAAAACAGAGCACTGTGCGGGGCCAACCTAGGGAAACTTGGGTGATTTCTATTAGGCCACCATACGCGTAGCTTATCTATAGTGTCCTGAGAACGAGATACGCGGCTCCTATCGGGATCGTCGACACGTCGGGTGGCCTTGCTGGATTAGTTTTACCTTTGACGAGATATCTTGTGCATCGGGATTCCGGTGATGCTTTGGGTAATCTCAGAGTTGAGGTTTTCCACTAAGGAATCCGACGAGATCGTGAGCTTCATGATCGAGAATTTCTATGCGGCTTGTGGTAATTTGTGATGGACTAGTTGGAGCACCCATGCAGGGTTAAATCTTTCGGAAAGCCGTGCCCGCAGTTATGTGGCAACGTGGAAACTTTGTTTAACACTGGTTCTAGATAACTTGAAGTTAAATTAATTAAAATATGCCAACAGAGTGCGTAACCGTGACTGTCTCTTTCGTGAGTTCCTTCTCCGACCGAGGACACGGTGGGGTTATGTCTGACGTAAGTAGGTGTTCAGGATCATTCAGTTGATCATCAGTAGTTACGTCCATTATGCGTAGATCTTCCCCCTCTTATTTCTTGTACTCGTAAGTTTAGCCACCAAATATATGCTTAGCGCTGCTGCAACCTCACCACTTAACCATGCCTCACCCATTAAGCTTTGCTAATCTTGATACCTTTGGAAATGAGATTGCTGAGTCCCCTGTGGCTCACAGATTACTACAACACCAGTTGCAGGTACATGTAAAGGTTACTTGACGCGAGCACGTTGATTGTTCATTTGGAGTTCCTTCTTCTTCTTCTTCTTCATCGATCTAGGATGGGTTCCAGGCCGGCAGCCTGGGATAGCAAGGATGGACGTCGTTCTTCTTTTCTCGTTTGTTTTCGTCCGTAGTCGGACCCTGCTCTTATTCATGATGATTATGTATTGTACTGCTTTGACTCTGATGTAGCTTGTGGAGAGTGTAAGCCAATTCTATTTATATATCTCTTATTTTTAGTACATGTACTTGTAACGATATCCATTCTTGCGACACGACGAGATGCGCTTCTATCCCTGACGAGGCCCTCTTGCCACATTGAGGATAGGTCTCATCTTGGGCATGATAGATCCTCACCTTTATAAGGAAGGAGTAGATGGTGTTATTAGACGTTGTGTACCTGAACATGAACAGGGACATGTCCTATAGAAGTGTCACTCCGAGGCCTACGAAGGACACCATGCGGGAGATAGAACTGCACACAAGGTATTGCAATCAGGTTTCTATTGGCCCACTCTGTTCAAGGATGCCCGTAAGTTTGTCTTGTCTTGTGACGAATGTCAAAGAATAGGTAATATTAGCAAACATCAGGAAATGCCTATGAACTATTAACTTGTCATTGAACCATTTGATGTCTGGGCTTTGATTATATGGGACCTTTTCCAAAATCCAATGGGTATACTCACATCTTAGTTCCTGTTGATTACGTCACTAAGTGGGTAGAAGCTATCCCACTAGTAGTACTGATCACAACACCTCTATTAGGATGCTTAAAGAAGTTATCGTCCCTAGATTTGGAGTCCCTAGATATCTAATGACCGACGGTGGTTCACACTTCATTCATGGTGCTTTCCGTAAAACGCTTGCTAAGTACGATGTCAACCATAAAATTGCGTCTCCCTACCACCCTCAGTCCAGTGGTCAAGTAGAGCTAAGCAATAGAGAGATTAAACTAATTCTGCAAAAGACTGTCAACAGGTCTAGAAAGAATTGGTCTAAGAAGCTCGATGATGCACTGTGGGCTTACAGAACTGCCTATAAGAATCCCATGGGCATGTCTCCGTACAAAATGGTGTACGGTAAAGCATGTCATTTACCTCTTGAGCTAGAGCATAGAGCTTATTGGGCAATCAAAGAGCTCAACTTTGATTGTAAACTTGCCGGTGAGAAGAGGTTATTTGATATTAGCTCGCTTGATGAGTGGAGAACTCAGGCATATGAGAATGCCAAGCTGTTCAAAGAGAAGGTTAAGAGGTGGCATGATAAGAGGATACAAAAGCGTGAGTTCAATGTAGGTGATTATGTCTTGCTATATAACTCTCGTTTAAGATTCTTTGCAGGCAAGCTTCTCTCTAAATGGGAAGGTCCCTATGTTGTTGAGGAAGTATATCATTCCGGTGCTATCAAGATCAACAACACGGAAGGTAATTGTCCGAGAGTGGTAAATGGGCAGAGAATCAAGCATTATATCTCAGGTACTCCCATAAATGTTGAAAGCAATATTATCAATACCATAACTCCGGAAGAATACCTAAAGGACATTTATCAGCCTGTTTCAGACTCCGAAAACGAAGAGGTATGTGATTCATTAAGAAAACAGAGTCCAAAACTTTTCCAGTAGGAAATTTTCTCTATTTTGGAATATTTGAAAAAAATACAAAAATTGGAAGTAGTCCGGAAAGTGCGCGAGGAAGCGACAAGCCTGCACGGCGCGGGCCCACCCCCTGGCCGCGCCGTGATGGCTTGTGGCCACCTCGTGCGCCTCCCGGACTCCGTTTTCGTGCGGGGTACTCCTTCTGGTTTGAAAAAAATCATTATATATACTCCTGTTTGGTCTGACCCCTGCATCAAGCAGATTTCCTCTGTTTTTCGTTTCGAGCCTGTTTGTGTTGCAGATCTAGATCGCTATGACTTCCCCAAAAGCTACGAAGGACAAGATCTTCGAGAAGGTCATCAATCCCTACCTCACGGGAGTGCTAAAACACCCTCAATCTATCGAGATGCGTGAGGGGATGTTGCACATCCGTGATGTTGAGGGGCCTAAGAAGACCGGAAGCGTGGAGACGAGGCTCAAACCAATGGATCAACAAGTCTTCAAGTGCCAAGGGATGGTGGAGCGTGGACTCAACGCCAACCACATGATGATCACGGAGTTCACCAACAAGCACATGATTGATGCCAATGACATTGGGAAGCATCTCTCCAGGCTCTATGACAGGATTGATCAACTCCAGGCCCAGATCTATGACCTGCAGAACCAAAACTGTGAGTATGAGTATAGATTTAAATCAATACGGTTGGCTGCAGATTTGAGGATTCCGGAGACTCGTTCATCTTTCCATGATGGAGCACCTATGCCTTGGAAGACGGAGGATCAAACTTATGTTGATATTTATCGCTTCTTGGGCTGTTATTTCACTTCACGGTACAATTCTTATGCCTTTTCTCTCTTATTTGGCAAGGTTTACATGAAGAGGGAGAATGCCGACACCTGGAACTCTGGCCTGAAAGTGGAGCAAGTTTGAGATACCTATTCTGCGCAACTCCAAACACCGTAAAAATCAACGAGGATTTTTCCTGATTTATAAAAAATACTGGGCCGAAGAAGCGCCAGAGGGGGGCGTGCAGGTGGCCACAAGCTTGCACGGCGCGGCCACCCCCCAGGCCCCGCGATGAGGGTTTGTGGGCAGCCTGCATGCCCACTTTCCCCCCTCTTTTGCTATATGAAGGGTTTCGTCCAGGAAAAAAAATCAAGGAGGAGCTTTTTCGTGGTTTCGCCACCGCCACGAGGCGGAACTTGAGCAAAACCAATCTAGAGCTCCGGCTGGACGATCCTGCCGGGGAAACTTCCCTCCCGGAGGGGGAAATCGTCGCCATCGTCATCACCAACACTCCTCTCATCGGAGGGGACTCGTCACCATCAACATCTTCATCAGCACCATCTCATCTCCAAACCCTAGTTCATCACTTGTAACCAATCTCCGTCTCGCGACTCCAATTGGTACTTGTAAGGTAGCTAGTAGTGTTGATTAGTCTTTCTAGTTGATGCTAGTTGGATTATTTGGTGGAAGAGTTTATGTTCAGATCCTTGATGCTACTCATTAACTCTCTGGTCATGAATATGATTATGCTTTGTGAGTAGTTACTTTTGTTCCTGAGGACATGGGATAAGTCATCATAATAGTAGTCATGTGAATTTGGTATTCGTTCGGTAATTTGATATGTTGTATGCTGTTTTTCCTCTAGTGGTGTTATGTGAACATCGACTACATAACACTTCACCATTATTTGGGCCTAGAGGAAGGCATTGGGAAGTAGTAAGTAGATGATGGGTTGCTAGAGTGACAGAAGCTTAAACCCTAGTTTATGCGTTGCTTCGTAAGGGGCTGATTTGGATCCACTAGTTTAATGCTATGGTTAGACTTTGTCTTAATTCTTCTTTCGTAGTTGCGGATGCTTGCGAGAGGGGTTAATCATAAGTGGGATGCTTGTCCAAGTAAGGGCAGTACCCAAGCGCCGGTCCACCCACATATCAAACTATCAAAGTAACGAATGGGAATCATATGAACATGATGAAAACTAGCATGACAGAAATTCCCGTGTGTCCTTGGGAGCGTTTTTCCTCCTATAAGACTTTGTCCAGGCTTGTCCCTTGCTACAAAAGGGATTGGGCCATTTTGCTGCACCGTTGCTACTTTTGTTACTTGTTGCTTGCTACAAATCATCTCGCCACACAATCACTTGTTATCGATAATTTCAGTGCTTGCATATATTTCCTTGATGAAAACCACTTGTCAGATCCTTCTGCTCCTCGTTGGGTTCGACACTCTTACTTATTGAAAGGACTATGATTGACCCACTATACTTGTGGGTCATCAATGTCCGACCCCTCGTGGCTGTCCGGACGACCGTGAACTGCCGGACGTCCGACAAGTGCACAACATAAGTGTTCCAACGGCCACTTTTCTACCACCACTATATATAGCCTTCTCCCACCTCGAGTGGGAGGTGCCCAACACAGCTGAAACATTCCATGAACATCTTTCTCTCTCACTCCCATTTTCTTACACAAAATCTTAGATCCCAATAGCATCTGTGAGTTCCTTTGAGTGTTGGTCCAGTCAAAAGATAGATCGTCTCCCTCTCCTCCTCTCAACCCAAGCTATTTGTGATTTGAGCAAGTTTTGAGCAGTCCCTGTGATCTTGTTACTCTTGGAGGTTGGAGACTCCTAGGCGGTAGGAGTTCTTCGGAGAGGAATCAAACCGTTGTGATTACCCCCGGAAAGTTTGTGAGGGTTTGGAGTCCACCTCAAAGGCCTACCACTAGTGGTTGAGAAACGCCTTCGTGGTGTTGTCTCAAGGAGAATAGGATGAGCCTTCGTGGCGTTGGTGTGCCTTCGTGGTAACATCCACCTCTCTAATGGTGACTAGCTTCCCTCCAAAAAAGTGAACATCAAGATACATCCTCATCTCCGTGACTTCGGTTATCCTTAACCCTAACTCCTTGGGGTTTACTTTGGTTACTTGAGCATACATTCACTACATATTGTTGTCCTCATTATATTGTGTTGGCTATTTCCCTGTAAATATTAATCATTTAAGCCTACACTTTATATCCCACAATTCATACTTGCTACTATTGATATATCTTGTGTTTAGTGTGATTTGCTAATTTGAGTCATACTCTCGCATATCTTGTGATATTTCTCAAGTAAATTTGTGTAACTTACTTGTGCTTGTGAGTAATCTTGTCGTGTTCATCTTAGTAGAATAAGTTGCTGGTGCACGTAGGTGAGCATAGTATACTTAGGATTTGTGCTTGAAAAGTATCCTCTTAGTTTATTTCCGCACTATGATAAAGCCAAATCCCTAGAAGTTTTTAAAACGCCTATTCACCCCCCTCTAGGCGACATCGTGGTCCTTTCAATTGGTATCAGAGCAAGGTCTCTCCTTATTAGGCTTCACCGCCTAAAGAGTATCAATGTCGACTAATGGATTAGTGCACAATGACACCTTTGATTTTGATGGCACAAATTATCACTTGTGGAGAATTCGTATGCTTTATCACCTCCGGGCCATGGGCCCAAATGCTTTACGAATTGTTCTTGTAGGGATTGCTCTTGCGAAGGATGATCCATCTCCATCTATAGATGACCTGTATCTTGATTGTGCTGCCTCCCTTGCCATTCATCAAACTATAAGTCCTGAAGTGTTTAAGTCAATCTCGAATTGCAAGTCGGCTCATGAAATTTGGACCAAACTTGAAGATATATATGGTGGGTCCAATCATGATGAAGATAATATTATGTTGAAGGAGTTGTTGCACGAGCTGTCCACATTGTTCTGTCATGAAGAGCCATCCATTTCTTCCACCTCCGATTACTTGCACACTTCAACATCTTCCACTCCACCAACATGTGGCGTGCCACAAGGTAATGACATGGTGAGTGAAGAAATGTCTTGTGATGATGGTGTTAACCTCATTATTAATGAACTTGCTTGTGTTGGTGCTAATGTTGTATCCTCTATGGACATGGGCATATCTAGCACGAGATATAGTTTAAATTAATGTGTTGATAGTCCATGCATATCACCTAAGGATTCCTTGACAAATGTTTGTGATGATATGCTTGCTCTCCTGTATTTCAATGATCAAAATGCTTTGGTTTCCTCAAGTTGTCCTATGACTAACCATTTAGAGGAAAGCAAGAAAAATGAGGCACTCTTGATTGATAAAGAACCTTATTCTCCAAAATAATCATCATCAACCCCCTTTGTTCACATGTGCGTGATGGCAAGAGGTACTGATGAGGTATCATCTTCTCTTAGTGATAACGATGATATTTGTAATGAGGATGATGATGATGACTCGACTAAAAATCTCTATGAGATTGGTAAAATGCTTCATAGAGCTAAACATAACGCTTATCAAAGGTTTCAAGATGTTTTTGCTTTATTTGAAAAACGTAATGATTTATTTAATTATGAGCAAGCTAAAAGTGAACAACTTGAACATGGACTTGATAAGGCCCATCAAACATGTAGAGACTCAAGATCTTCAAAAGGAGAGATTGAAATTGCTCATGGTAAACTTAAATAGAATTTTGAGATCCTTCTCCTTGAATGCAATAATGTCAAGGGAGAGGTCATCAAAATCTCTAAGATTTACGAGGAGCTTCAATCTACTCATGAGAAGTCTCTAACTGCTACTTACTCCTCTCATATTGTTAATGATACTTGTGCATCTAACTCTACCTCATTTGAAGCATCAACTTTGAAGGAGAATGTTTAGTTATGTCCTCAACTTGATTTGGTAACTAGCAACTATGGGAAATCAGAAGAAAGTCATCAAAATCTCTCAAGCACTCATGAGGATCTTCAAATCTCTCATAATGAGCTAGAGTTAGCACTTGAGACTATGGCCATCAAGGTAAAATCTTGTGAGTCTCATATGAACATTAGCACATCTACTATAAATGCTTTATTCCCATGTGCTAATCCTCCAATTCATCCACCTCTCATATTATTACCAATCATGATGAATTGCTCGCATTGTCTTGCTGCTCTAACCATGAAGTTGTTGGGGAACGTTGCATAGGAAACAAAAATTTTCCTACGCACACGAAGACCTATCATGGTGATGTTCACATACGAGAGGGAGATCGGATCCACATACCTTTGTAGACCGCTAAGCAGGAAGCATTAAGAAACGCGGTTGATGTAGTGTACAGCTTCGTGATTCAAATCACCGTCGTCCCATGATCCGCCCCGATCTAGCACCGAACGGACGGCACCTCCGCGTTCAGCACACGTACAGCTCAACGAGGATCTTAGCATCTTGATCCAGCAAGAGAGACGGGGAAGTAGATGAGTTCTCCGGCAGCGTGACGGCGCACTGGTGATGGTGATGATCTATTCCTGCAGGGCTCCGCCCGATCTCCGCAAAAATCCGATCTAGAGGAAGAACTACGAGGTATCGGTTTGAGTTGCACGTGGCTAAGTTGTGTCTCAAAAACCCTAAAACCTCTAGTATATATAGGAGGAGAGGAGGGGCTAGCCTTGGGGCTCAAGAGAGCCCCTAAGGCGTCGGCCGAAGGAGGAGATGGACTCCCACTCCAATTCGGTTTGGAGGAGGAGGAGTCCACTCCTTCCTTCCCACCTCCCTCTTTTTTTTTATTTTGGTTTTTCTTTCCTTGGCGCCATAGCCCACTTTGGCTGGCCCGGAACCCATTCGCCACTCCTGGTACACTGCCGGTAATGCCTGAAATCTTTCCGGTGACCAAATGAAACCATCCTATATATCAATCTTCATTTCTGAACCATTTCGAAAACCCTCGTGACATCCGTGATCTCATCCGGGACTCTGAACAACCTTCGGTCACCAACACCTATAACTCAACTATACTAAAACGTCATCGAACCTTTAGTGTGCAGACCCTGCGGGTTCGAGAACTATGCAGACATGACCCGAGACACTCCCCGATCAATATCCAATAGCGGGACCTGGATGTCCATATTGGATCCTACATATTCTACAAAGATCTTATCGGTTGAACCTCTGTGCCAAGGATTCATATAATCCCGTATAACATTCCCATTGTCCTTCGGTATATGTTACTTGGCCAAGATTTGATCGTCGGTATCTCTATACCTATTTCAATCTCGTTACCGGCAAGTCTCTTTACTCGTTCCATAATACAAGATCCCGTGACTTAGACTTGAGTCACATTGCTTGCAAGGCTTATATGTGATGTTGTATTACCGAGTGGTTCCCGAGATACCTCTCCGTCACACAGAGTGACAAATCCCAGTCTTGATCCATGCTAACTCAACGGACACCTTCGGAGATACTTGTAGAGCACCTTTATAGTCACCCAGTAACGTTGTGACGTTTGATACACACAAGGTATTCCTCCGGTGTGAGTGAGTTACATGATCTCATGGTCATAGGAATGAATACTTGACACGCAGAAAAGAATAGCAACAAAATGACACGATCACATGATACGTTTATAATTTGGGTCTTGTCCATCACATCATTCTCCTAAGGATGTGATCCAGTTATCAAGTGACAACACTTGCATATGGTCAGAAAACCTTAACCTTCCTTGATTAACTGACTAGCAAACTAGAGGCTTACTAGGGACACTGTTTTGTCTATATATCCACACATGTATCTATGCTTTCATTCAATACAATTATAGCATGGATAATAAACGATTATCTTGAAACAAGAAACATAATAATAACTATTTTATCATTGCCTCTAGGGCATATTTCCAACAGTCTCCCACTTGCACTAGAGTCAATAATCTAGTCTCACATCACTATGCGATTTACATTGGAATGAATCTAACACCCATACAGTTCTAGTGTTGATCATGCTTCGCTCATGGAAGAGGTTTAGTCAGCGGATCTGCTACATTCAGATCCGTGTGCACGTTGCAAGTATTTACGTCCTCTCCTTCGACATAGTCGCGGATGAGGTCGAAACGTCATTTGACGTGTCTGGTCTTCTTGTGAAATCTTGGTTCCTTTGCTAAAGCAATGGTACCAGTGTTGTCACAAAACAGAGTTATTGGATTTACTGCGCTCGGCACAACTCGAAGATCCGCCATGAACTGCTTCATCCAGCCACCCTCCTTAGCTACCTCCGAGGCAGCCATGTACTCCGCCTCACATGTAGAATCTTCTACGATGCTTTGCTTGGAACTGCACCATCTTACTGCACCCCCATTAAGAATAAATACGTATCCGGTTTTGAGACTTAGAGTCATCCGGATCAGTGTCAAAGCTTGCATCGATGTAACCCTTTACTACGAGCTCTTCGTCACCTCCATAAACGAGAAACATTTCCTTAGTCCTTTTCAGGTACTCTAAAATATTCTTGACCGCCGTCTAGTGATCCACTCTTGGATTACTTTGAAACCTTCCTGCCATACTTATGGCCAGGCTGACATCCAGTCTAGTGCACAACATTGCATACATGATAGACCCTATGGCTGAAGCATAGGGGACGGTACTCATCTTTTCTCTATCTTCCATAGTTACTGGACACTGAGTCGTACTCAACTTTATACCTTGTCATACTGGCAGGAACCCCTTCTTGGACTACTCCATTTTGAACTTCTTCAAAACTTTATCAAGGTATGTGCTTTGTGAAAGTCCTATTAGGTGCCTCGATCTATCCCTATAGATCTTAATGCCTAATATGTAAGCAACTTCTCCTAGGTCCTTCATTGAAAAACATTTGTTCAAGTAATATTTTACGCTCTCTAAAAACTCGACATTGTTTCCAATCAGCAATATGTCATCCACATATAATATTAGAAACGCTACAGAGCCCCCACTCACTTTCTTATAAATACAAGATTCTCCAACAACTTGTATAAACCCAAATGCTTTGATCACCTCATCAAAGCGCTTATTCCAACTCCGAGATGCTTGCACCAGTCCATAAATGGATCGCTGGAGCTTGCACACTTTGTTAGCCTTCTTCGGATCGACAAAACCTTCGGGTTGCATCATATACAACTCTTCCTTAAGAAAACCGTTAGGGAACGCCGTTTTGACATCCATCTGCGAGATTTAATAATCGAAAAATGCAGCTATTGCTAACATGATTTGGACGGACTTAAGCATTGCTACCGGTGAGAACGTATCATCGTAGTCAACTCCTTGAACTTGTGAAAAACCCTTTGTCACAAGTCGAGCTTCATAAACGGTCACATTACCATCCGCGTCCGTCTTCTTCTTAAAGATCCATTTATACTGAATAGCCTTGCGACCTTCAGGTAATACTTCCAAAGTCCACACTTTGTTTTCATACATAGATCTTATCTCGGACTTCATGGCCTCCAGCCATTTGTTGGAATCCGGGTCCACCATTGCTTCTTCATAATTCACAGGTTCATTGTTGTCTAACAACATGATAGATAAGACAGGATTACTGTACCACTCAGGAGCAGTACGTGATCTTGTCGACCTGCGAGGTCCGATAGTAACTTGATCTGAAGCTTCATGATCATTATCATTAGCTTCTTCCTCAACCGGTGCCGCCTCGACAAAGGTTCCCCGTGCCCCGCGCCACCATCTAGAGGGATCAGAGGTTCTACAACCTCATCAAGTTCTATCTTCCTCCCACTCAATTCTTTCGAGAGAAACTCCTTCTCAAGAAAAGATCTGTTCTTAGCAACAAACACTTTGCCCTCGGATCTGAGATAGAAGGTGTAACCAACTATCTCCTTTGCGTAACCTATGAAGACGCACTTTTCCGCTTTGGGTTCTAGCTTCTCAGGTTGAAGCTTTTTGGCATAAGCATTGCATCCCCAAACTTTAAGAAACGACAACTTTGGCCTCTTGCCATACGATAGCTCATATGGTGTCATCTCAACGGATTTTGACGGTGCCCTATTTAAAGTGAATGCAGCTGTCTCTAATGCATAACCCCAAGATGATAACGACAAATCGGTAAGAGACATCATAGATCGTACCATATCTAACAAAGTACGATTACGATGTTTGGACACACCATTACGCTGTGGTGTTCTAGGCGGTGTCAACTGTGAAACGATTCCATATTGTCTTAAGTGAGCACCAAACTCGAAACTCAGATATTCGCCCCCTCGATCAGAACGTAGGAGCTTGATCTTCTTGTTACGATGACTTTCAACTTCACTCTGAAATTGCTTGAACTTCTCAAACGTTTCAGACTTGTGCTTCATCAAGTAGATATATCCATACCTACTCAAATCATTAGTGAAGGTGAGAAAATAATGATATCCGCCCCACGCCTCCAAACTCATTGGACCACACACATCAATATGTATGATCTCCAACAAGTCACTTGCACGCTCCATTGTTTCGGAGAACAGAGTCTTAGTCATCTTTCGCATGAGGCATGGTTCGCACGTGTCAAGTGATTCAAAATCAAGTGACTCCAAAAGCCCATCGGTATGGAGTTTCTTCATGCTCTTTACTCCAATATGACCTAAGCGGGTGTGCCACAAAAACGTGGCGTTATCATTGTTAACTCTACATCTTTTGGTCTCAATGTTATGTATATGTGTGTCATCACAATCAAGATTCAATATGAACAAACCCCTCACATTGGGTGCATGACCAAAAAAGATATTACTCATAAAAACAGAACAACCATTATTCTCTGACTTAAATGAGTAACCGTCTCGCAATAAACAAGATCTAGATATACTGTTCATGCTTAACGCAGGCACTAAATAACAATTATTTAAGTTCATAACTAATCGTGATGGTAATTGAAGTGAGACTGTGCCGACGGCTATTGCATCAACCTTGGAACCATTTCCCACGCGCATCGTCACTTCATCCTTCGCCAACCTTCCTTTATTCCGTAGTTCCTACTTTGAGTTGCAAATATGAGCAACATAGCCGGTATCAAATGCCCATGCATTACTACGAGAGTTGGTTAAGTACACATCAATAACATGTATATCACATATACCTGATTTTTCTTTGGCCGCCTTCTTATCAGCCAAATACTTGGGGCAGTTGCGCTTCTAGTGACCCATCCCCTTGAAATAATAGCACTCTGTTTCCAGCTTAGGTCCAGCCTTGGGTTTCTTTGTCGGATTGGCAACAGTTTTGCTGCCCTTCTTGGAGTTACCCTTCTTGCCTTTGCCGTTTCTCTTGAAACCAGTGGTCTTATCGACCATCAACACTTGATGCTCTTTCCGGAGTTCTGACTCCGCGACTTTCAGCATCGCGAATAACTCGCCGGGTGACTTGTTCATACCTTGCATGTTATAGTTCAACACAAAGCTCTTATAGCTAGGTGACAGTGATTGAAGAATTCTATCAGTGATAGCCTCTTGTGAGAGTTCAATCCCCAGCTCAGCTAGACGGTTTGAGTACCCACACATTTTGAGCACATGTTCACTGACAGACGAATTCTCCTCCATCTTGCAAGCATAGAATTTATCGGAGGTCTCATACCTCTCGATCCGCGCGTTCTTCTCAAAGATAAACTTCAACTCCTGGATCATCTCATATGCTCCATGATGTTTAAAACATCGTTGAAGTCCCGGTTCTAAGCCATACAAGACTGCACATTGAACTACTGAGTAGTCCTCCTTACGCGATTGCCAAGCGTTCAAAACATCTTGGTCAGACGTAGCGGGTGGTGATACGTCCATTTTGCATCATGCTTTCATGTTGATATTTATCGCTTTATGGACTATTATTATACTTTGTGGAACCTTACTTATGCCTTTTCTCTCTTATTTTGCAAGGTTTATTTGAAGAGGGAGAATACCGGCAACTGGAATTCTGGACTCGAAAAGGAGCAAGTTCGAGTCCTCTATTCTGCGCAACTCCAAAGGCCCTGAAAATCAACGTGGATTTTTTTGGATTTTATAAAAAATACCGGGCGTAAGAAGTGTCAGAGGGGAGCAACCAGGGGCCCACAAGCCTGGGGCGTTGCTTCGTAAGGGGCTGATTTGGATCCACTAGTTTAATGCTATGGTTAGACGTTGTCTTAATTCTTCTTTCGTAGTTGCGGATGCTTGCGAGAGGGGTTAATCATAAGTGGGATGCTTGTCCAAGTAAGGGAAGTACCAAAGCGTCGGTCCACCCACATATCAAACTATCAAAGTAACGAACACGAATCATATGAACATGATGAAACTAGCATGACAGAAATTCCCGTGTGTCCTCGGGAGCGCTTTTCCTCTTATAAGACTTTGTTTAGGCTTGTCCCTTGCTACAAAAGGGATTGGGCCACTTGCTTCACCGTTTCTACTACTTGTTACTTGTTACTTTTCGCTTGCTACATTTCACCTCACTACACCATCACTTGTTACCGCTACTTTCAGTGCTTGCAGTTATTACCTTGCTGAAAACCGTTTATCACAGCCTTCTCCTCCTCGTTGGGTTTGACACTCTTACTTATCAAAAGGACTATGATTGATCCCCTATACTTGTGGGACTTCAAGACTCTTTTCTGGCGCCGTTGCCGCGGAGGAAGCGCCTTTGGTAAGTGGAATTTGGTAAGGAAACATTTTTATACTGTGCTGAAATTTATTCTCACTTGTCACTATGGAAACTGGTCCTTTGAGGAGTTTGTTCGGGGTATCTTCACCACGAACGGAAGCACGAGGAGTTGTTCCTCAACCTGAGGTACCTACTGAAAATATATTTTATGAAATTCCTTCGGGTATGCTTGAGAAACTGCTGGCTAATCCTTTTACAGGAGATGGATCATCACATCCAGACTTGCATCTAATCTATGTAGATGAAGTTTGTGGTTTATTTCAGCTTGCAGGTTTCCCGAGGATGAGGTAAAGAAGAAAGTCTTTCCTTTATCTTTGAAGGATAAGGCGTTGACATGGTATAGGCTATGTAATGATACTGGATCATGGGACTACAATCGGTTGAAATTGGAATTTCATCAAAAGTTTTATCCTATGCATTTAGTACATCATGATCGGAATTATATTTATAACTTTTGGCCTCGTGACAGGGAAAGCATAGCTCAAGCTTGGGGGAGGCTTAAATCAATGCTATATAAATGCCCCAATCATGAGCTCTCGAGAGAAATTATCACCCAAAACTTTTATGCTCGGCTTTCTCATGAAGATCGTACCATGTTGACACTTCTTGTACCGGTTCTTTTATGGAGAAGGATATTGACCACAAGAGGAATTTATTGGAAAGAATCAAACGTAACTCTAAAGATTAGGATCTTGAAGAAGGAAAGGAGTCACGCATGAATTTCCAGTTTGATTGCGTTAAATCTTTTGTTGAAACAAACGCTTCTAGAGATTTTAGCGCTAAGTATGGGCTTGACTCTGAGATAGTAGCTTCTCTATGTGAATCTTTTGTTTCTCATGTTGATCTTCCCAAAGAGAAGTGGTTTAAGTATCACCCCCCTGTAGAAATCAACATAGTTAAACCCAATCTAGTTGAGGAGAAAGTCATTGCCTTTAGTGATCCTATTGTTCCTTGTGCCTACACTAAGAAACCATCTTACCCTGCTAGGAAAAATGATTATTCTAAAGCTCCAACTGTGATACGTAGGGGTTACATTAGACCACTTGCACCCCCAGAGAAAATTAGAGTTGAACCTAGTGTTGCTATTATCAAAGATCTCTTAGCCGAAGACATAGCTGGACATGTTATCAAATTCTGTGAGGACTCCGCTAGAATAGCTAAACCTCACGCGAAAGACAAATACAGACCTGTAGTTCGCCTGCCCGTTGTTTCTGTCAAGATAGGAGATCACTGTTACCATGGTTTATGTGATATGGGTGCTAGTGTTAGTGCAATACCCCGTTCCCTATATGATGAAATCAAAGATGAGATTGCACCTGCTGAGTTAGAACCGATTGATGTCACTATTACGCTAGCTAATAGAGACACTATCTGTCCCCTGGGAATTGTGAGAGACGTAGAAGTCCTGTGTGGTAAGACGAAGTACCCTACTGATTTCCTCGTCCTTGCTACTGCACAAGATAACTTTTGTCCCATCATATTTGGTAGACCCTTTCTCAACACTGTCAATGCTCACATTGATTGCATTAAACAGACTGTCACGGATAGTTTTGAGGGTGTGTCTCATGAATTTAACTTCTCCAAGTTTGGAAGACAACCCCATGAAAAAGAGTCGTCTGGTAGGGATGAAATCATTGCTCTTGCCTCTATTGCCGTACCTCCTATGGATCCTTTAGAGTAATATCTGCTTGAGCATGAAAATGATATGCATATGGAGGAAAGAGATGAGACAGATAAAATTGTCTTAGAACAATGTCCTATTCTCAAGAATAATCTGCCTGTTGAACTGCTTGGGGATCCTCCCCCACCAAAGGGTGATCCTGTGTTCGAGCTAAAACAGTTACCAGATACTCTTAATGTAACACCCCAGTTTTTGGCCTTCCTGATTAAGTAACCTATTTCAAAATTTAGGACCAATTAAAATTTTTGTGAATGCTTGTGATGCTTGGAGTGACTATTGTTTGCCTGTTTGTTAATTGCATGTGATTGATCCCCATTAATTCTTGCCATCCTCCTAATCACCTCCTCATCCCATGATCTCCTGCCTAATGATCATACCATGTGTTTAGGACAAATATCTATTTTTACCAAATATTATTTTCACCAAAAAGCTTTTCTTTGAATTAAACTTTCAAACCCGTGAGATGAGGTTTGTACTACAAGTCCTCAAATTAGGGAGTTTCTTTTACACCAATTGTTTTATTTAAAACCATTATCAAAATGACTTTCAAAAACCACCATATTATTATTTTAAAAGTTATGTTATTATTTTATTTAAAAGCCCTTCTGTGAGGCCAAAAATGGTCTCCTATGAAGGAAAGTTATTTTTAATGCCTTCAAAATATTTAAGAAAATTTAGGGAAACTCAGTGGATATATTTACTCCATATTTATGAGTTTCAACACATGGTCAAGTTCAAAATATTGGGCAAATCCCTTCAAAACCAGTCCTGCCTATTTCAAGCTTTTGGAATATTTCTATAAGAAATATTCTCAATAAATTCCAGTAAAATTCTAGCATGTCATCTATGATATTATTGATTATCTTGCCAAGTTTCATTTCAATCCAAGTTGATTTGACTCCCCTAATCACTCTAAAACCCTATCTGTCCAGAATCAAATTTGAGCAACTCTACATTGTGAAGTGTCTCCAATTGTGCTCAAATTTGGTGGACATGTTCCAGTACTCCAATGAGGCATCCACACCAAGTGGTACACCAAGGAGAATAGAGGAACTTGTCCTAAGACCCTCAAAACCCTCTCTGTTGATTTCTGACTTTGACAAACTTTACATTATAAAGTCTGTCCAATTGACCTCAAACTTATTGTGCACGCCTTAATGCTCAAATAATGCCCCTACACCAAATATTGGATTTGTGGGAATTCATTTGAATAGGGTTCTAAGCAGAAACCCATTTCTGCCCATTTATAGGGGTTTTCAAGTCTACATTGGAAAACTTCTCCAGAAAATCCCAAATTTGGTGTGCAAGCCCATTTTCCTCTATTATTTGACGCTGCTAAGTTTCATAGCCATTGGCATTCCTGTGATGGCCTAACAACAGATCAAACACCTTGTGTGCACTCACTAATTTGGCTTCTTTTGCCCCTTCCACTTTATTCCTTGAGCTCAACTTTCTACCACAGCCTCACATAGTCATATTTTACCTCCAGTAACTTTCCCATGGCCACTGGTCAATTATTGGGGAAGGACCCTTTGTAAGTTTCTCTCATTTTCACCCTTGGCAGCACTGTTTTACCCTTCTTTCCATTACTCTGCTTAAGCTATCACCCCCAACTCTTTTCAGAGCATCTATTATATGCCAAGGCTTCATTTAGAGCAAATATATGGCATGCTCATGTGGAGAATATGAGCAGCACTTCTACAAATGGATTTCTGGCTCAATCATGACTTTGTACAGCAAGTACTAGCTACACTTGCTTTCTTGATCTGAAACTTTGCAGTCTGGTAGTCCTTCCATGCCTAACACTGCGAGACATAATTTCTCCCCAAGGCTTCCCTCCTAAGATCCATTTTTGTCAGCTCTAAGTTTGCTGTTAGAAACTTGGCAGCAGTCAGAACTAGTTCAAATCAACTCCACAAGCCACCAAATTCCAAAGTACCTTTCCAGATAGCATGCCCCACCTCCCAGACATGATTGAATGGTCTTTTCGAACCTGTGGGCGTGAGTGGGCGTGGTGACCACCACCCTGACGTGCAAACCGGGTGCTCTGCACCTAGTTTCTCCCCTCCCGACCGTTTCTTGGCGAAGCAGGTTGCCCCAGCATGTCCCAGCGCGCCGTAGAGCATCCTTTGACTCTCTCCACGACGTTAGCTAGCTTCCAATGCCCTCAGGGACGCTTGGCCACCGTGCCCTGGGTGCACCAGGGAGCATCCGAGCTTTTCTTCTCTCCCTCTCTCCATATTGGCTTCCCCCGAGCGCCCTGAGCCTCCCAAACCCTCTTTCTCTCCTCGTGAGATCCATCCCGGGTCCTCCTCGAGCTCCCCATTCCCTCCTACGCCTTCCTCTCTTCCCAGGCTCTCTCCTCTCCCCATGGCCGAGGAGTAGAGCTCTGGCCTCCGCTCGGGCTAGCCTGCCAGAGCCTCCCCTCCTCCTCTAATGCGCTCTGCGGGCCCCCCTCGCCGACTTAGGCCACCCCGCCGCATCCCTTGTTCCCTCTGATGGTCATGGTGCACCGCGCCTCCTTGGCCGCAAGCCACATCTATCGCGGCAGGAGCAGGCCGCGCCCAGGATCCCCTGGGGCATGGGGCCCTCTCCTCCCCGGTTCGCCGCCTCTCCGGGTGTCACATGCCTGAAATCCCTAGTAGATCTTAGCAAGTTTGAGCTCATGTTTTTCTTTCTTTGCATTCTAAGAAAATGAATTGAACCCAAGAAAGAAGTGAAATCAAAGCAAAACCCCAACATAGTCTATATTCAAAAACAATCCAAAGTGGTGACAAATTAATGAACCAAAATGGTTCTCATAAAAGTCCATCAATCTTGATAAATGTTGGAAAGAAAATATCAGGGGTGCTATATATTTTCAAAATACTTTTGGGCATTTTATTTTAAATATAAAAGTCACTAAAATCAACTATATATTTGTTTTCAAATAATTCAGTTTCTCAAAAATGTTGAATCTTTTATATGTGGTAGCAAATATTACAACTAAAACCCCAACAATATTTTCACTTTTTCTTGTTTTAGTTTGGAGCCAAAATAAAATAAAAACAAATGTTAGAAAGAAAACAAAACAGGAAAAAAAAAAGAAAGGAAACCTTACCTGTTACCTGGCCCAGGAAGGAGATGGCCCAACCCACTGGCCTCTGCCAGTCATCTTCTACCTCTGCGAGAAGGCACAGGCGAGACGAGGCACGACGCCTGGCGAGCCAGCTCCTGCTTCGCGCTGGCGGCCACCCATGCATCCATATCCATCTGCGGCCACCACCTAGACCCCCGAGCTCATCCCCCTCTCCAGTCTCTCCCCTATCTCTCTGCTTCTCCCTCCCCCATGGCTTCCTGCGAGGCCGTCGCCGCCGTCAGTCGCAGTCGCAGCCTCCGGCCTCCCCTCGCCTCTCCGAAAAGCCCATAAGGACCGCCGCATCGCCCTGCTCCTCATCGCCACCGGAATCGGGCCCGTGCCCTAGGGGGTATATAAAGGGAGGGGGCCGTTTTATCTGCCACATTTGCTTTTTCTTTCGTGGAGCTCTCTCTCTATATCCCGAAACCCCCCACATCCGATCTTCCTCCGCGGAGCTTCTCTTGCCTTTCCAGTTGGAGGGATTTCTCTGCCTCCTCCTCCCTCCTTCGGGTGCTATGGATTCCGGTACAACTCCTCTCCTTCTTCTCTTGGTTGTGTTATTGCTTCTAGGGTTAGGAGCTTGATGTACTAGATTCATTGTTATGATTTATGCTTAGTTTTTGGATGGAACGTAGGAGAAATCTTAGGAGATTTTAGGTCCAATGTTTTTACTTGAATCAATCTGACATGCCCTAGAATTCTACATGTTTTAAAATCTGCTGGTTCTTGTCAAAATTATTATGGATGTGGTTTAGAACTGGATCCCATCTAGAAATCCAGCCCGCGCGGTACTACCGTACCATCCTGGGTGGTACTACCGCTGGGGGCAGCGGTACTACCGCTTGCGTGGCGGTACTACCGCCCCTCGGCTAGCGGTACTACCGCTGTGCCATCTATGGTTGTTTTTCTTTGGCGTCTTGTGCTTCTTCTTATGTGTTCTGGACCTTGCCATGACTATTTTTTGTCGCCTTTTCTGCGTGTTTGTGTTGTGTGTCATAGGTGGTGGTTCCCGTCATTCTAACCTGGTCCATGACACCCAGTCGAAGAGGTTCCGCAATCCTGACATCCTAGAAGGTTCAGAAAGTTCCAATCCCAATCCTCCAAGGTGCCATTTCAAGAAGACTGCATCGAAGGAAAAGGAGGCCAACATTGACTATAGCACTATACCTCCTGAAGAGTCTATGCGGCGCCGTGGGAGCAATCCTTATGTCAATGAGAGAGTTCAGCTCAAAGGCTATGATTTGTTCTGGACAAAGCAGCAAGCCCTGATATATCAAGATGTGATCCTGTCCTTCAAGAAGATCTATGTCCCTGTGCAGTGGATTGACCTCCATCATCTCCAGAGGTATCCTGATTATTTTGGAGAGGCCCTCTCTTTGATTGCACAACTTGGTATTTAGGACGTCATCACCTTCCATCATGACTTCGATCCGGAGATTGTGGCTCAATTCTATGTCACTGTCCACTTTCATAGTGATGAGGATCGTACTATGACTTGGATGGCGAATGTCCAGAGAATGTCTGGAACTTGGGTAGAGTTCATGAAGCTTTTGTATGTGCATGACGAGGGGCCGTAGACTGTTGTTGGCTTGCGCCCTCATGCCCAACCTCATGCCACCCCCAAGAACAAGCTGCAACATCTCTATGTGAGGAAGAATGTGCTTCCCCCACTCTTGGATATTGTGCACCGGATCTTCTGCAACACGCTGTTTCCTCGTGTTGGCAACAAAGACGAGGTTCATTCCTATCTGGTGGACATGCTTATGATGTGTGAGGACGGAAGGACAAAGAACACTGGACCACTCAACGTATCTGATGTGATGTTCTCTGAGCTTAACAGTTCAATCTCTCACCGTAAGGTCCCCACCTATGGGCCTTACTTGTTCTTTTTCATCAAGAAGAAGTGGGTAGAGTCCTTTCCGCAAGTGACCTTTCCTGCTGGCTCTGGGTGTGTCAGCCATGATCCTATCAAGCTGCGCCATAAGGAGAAGTGGGCCAACACCTCATCTTCTCGTTCTGCTCAACACATGGAGACTGCTGCTGCTCAGGAAGGCCCTGCCTCGCATACCCGCTCCTCTGATGTGCCATCTTGGGCTATGAAGCTGAAGGACCAGATGAAGACCCTCTTCTGCATGCAGGCCAAGGGACAGTATAACACGCATGTGGCCCAAAAGGAGAACCGTCAGAGGCACAAGCGTGTCTTGAGGATGCTTGATGTGCATATTTCGAGCAGCTCTGAGGACATCATCACTCCAGAGGCTGACTGGATGCAGGCACGCGACTACCAGTGGGCTAAGCCTGACAATAAGGAGGAGGCATATGACGAGGACGCTCAGGAGGAGGAAGATGAGGAGGATGCGGATGCTACGGAAGAGTTTGATGCAGATGCCTAAGCTACTACATGTGTCCTATGTGTCCTCTCTGCCCTTTTTGGTGTCTTGATGACAAAGGGGGAGAGAGTGTAGGGATTTGGATTTGCTTTGCTTTATCATTTTCTGAGTCTTTCTGTGTTGAACTTTGCTGGTCTTATCGAGGTCGATTACCTTTCATGGTTGTGAGACTTTGTTTTAGTCATATGGCATCCCTACATTACCTTTATTAATTATCTTCATGCTCACATGGTTTACCTTGCTTCCTCACTTAATGTTGTATCAGGTCATTGCAAGGAGTATTAGCCTATGATTTCTAGGAAGAGTCTTCTCCTTGGACTAAGTGCACTACTGTTCATAGCACTAACCTAAATCATGCACTCATCCAGGGGAGCGAGTCCCTAGACCATAGACTTTGGGTTTGCAGTTGTATTCAACATACTTTCCTTTTGTGCTAATCCTGTATTGTCATCAATTCACCAAAAAGGGGGAGCTTGTTAGGGCATATTTATACCTAAGTTATTTTGGTGATTGATGACAGTACCTCAACGGACTAATTGTGTGCATTGAGCATTTCAGATAATACATGACAAAGGCACAAGAACTTTCGGCACCCCTCCGTGGATTAGCACGATGGCTAGTACGTTTCTCTTTGGTGGTTTTGAGTCATAGGAACGCCATACTATTAAGAGGGGATCCGTCTCGAAAAGGTTTGGGTGGAATTAAACTCTCACACGCACATTTTATCTCCACCTCTTTTCCCTTGCTGCTATGGAGCTCCCCCCTTGTTCTTTCTCTCTCTCTTGGCAAAAAGGCTCTAGCGGTAGTACCGCTAGCGAGCGGTAGTATCGCTAGTCAGTGGTAGTACTACCCCTAGTTAGTGGTAGTACCGCTCCAAGACTGTAGTACCGCTCTCCTAACGGTTGTTCTACGTCGGACTTTTTGCGAAGTCTTTCTCGGCGGTGGTAGGCCTGGTAGTAGCTCTTGCACTACTTTGGGTGAAGCAGTAGTACCGCCCTAGTCCTAGCGGTAGTACGGCTGGGGCTTGCGGTAGTACCGCTACCCCTGAGCGGTAGTACCGCTCTGCTCGTGTAGTAAGTGGGGGTAACGGTTGGTTTTGTTCCCCCACTATATAAAGGGTTCTTCCACTCCGTGAACGCTACCTTTGACCCTCCAAGACTCCATTGTTGCTCCCTAAGCTCTCATGTGCCCGATCTCTCTCCCTAGCCAATCAAACTTGTTGATTTCCTAGGGATTGGTTGAGAAGTCCAAGATTTACACTTCCACCAAGAGAAAATTGATTCCCCCACTAATCCCTTACGGATCTTGTTACTCTTGGGTGTTTGAGCACCCTAGACGGTTGAGGTCTCCTCGGAGCCACATTCCATTGTGCTGAAGCTCCGTGGTCTTGTTGGGAGCCTCCAAGCTTTGTGTGTAGATAGCACCAACCTTGTTTGTAAAGGTTCGGTCGCCGCCTTCAAGGGCACCTATAGTGGAATCATGGCACCTTGCATTGTGTGAGGGCGTGAGGACAATACGGTGGCCCTAGTGGCTTATTGGGGAGCATTGTGCCTCCACACCGCTCGAATCGAGACATACTTCCTGTCAAAGGTAAGGAACTTCGGTAACACATCTTCGTCTTCATCGGTTCCACTTATGGTTATCTCTTACCTTTACATTGTGTATGTTATTGTTGTAGAGTATTTCTTACTTGCTTTAGCGGTTATAGTTGGTAGCATAATATAGGTTGCTCACCTAGTTATTATTTTGGAGAACCTTTATGTTGTTAACCCTAACTTGTTAAGAAAAGCTGAAAATTAGTAGTTGCCTATTCACCCCCTCTTGTCAACCATATCGGTCCTTTCATAGGCGATCTCCTTGCCCTTACAAACATATTGGTTCAACTCCACAACATGAAGTAGGAGGCTCCTAAGAGACACCTAACCAATCTAGGAGGCACCACCCTCCAAAAGGTAATAGATGTGGTAGAACGATGAACTCCTTGCTCTTGTGCTTCTAAAGATAGTCTCCTCAACACTCAATCACTCTCTCTCATATTTGGTAGCGGTAGGAGAGATTGATCTTGTGTAAAGCAACTTGGTGAGGCTAGAAACCATGGTTCAAATGGTTGGAATGGAATCTCTTGATCTCAACACCTGAGTAGGTGGCTCCCTCTCAGAAAGATGGATCTGGCAAGTATAAATATGTTCTGAGTGCTTCCTCTAGAAGTGAAAGATACGTGGAGGGGTATATATAGGCATCTCCTAAAATCCAACTGTTACAACATTATTGCCCAATCCGGTGACACCGAAATGTTAATCTCGGTGGTACCGAATTGCACTAAATGTGGCAACTTTGAATTCTTGGTGATACTGATATATAAATCTCGATGGTACTAATACGATGACCTAGACTGGATTTCCATACTCGGTCAAACTGACTTCAAACTCGGAAATTTAGAAACTTGAAGTTATCTTAACCGAAAGTTGGTCACCCAATCTCGGTGGCACCGATAGGAATGTTGGTTGTACCAAGATGGTGGGTTTGGCATAGGATCTGTCTTAGTGTAAAATCGGTATAGCCGAGTGGGAAAAGTTGGTGGCACCGATTTTGCATATTTGGCTTGGGACATATATATTTTGTGGGAAGTGGCGGTGTATTTTTGGTGGCTATCTCTAAGCAGATGAGCAACCAATTCATCATAATACATCATCCCGTTTTAATAGTATTTGCTTTCCTATGGACTCAAAAGTGATTTATCACAAAGTGTAAAATTAAGAGTCTTCTTGCTTGAAGCTTTAGCCAATCCTATTCCTTCTTTGCATCAAAGGGGCATCTCCACACAATCCTATAGGAAAAGTATCTTTGAACTTTTTTGAAAATTACTTGGATAAATTCATTAGTCCAATGATACATATGTTGTGATTAATTACCAAAACCACCTTAGGGAGCAATTGTGCTTTCGAGTGACTTGTTATTTAGAATCACCATTGGTGTAAGAGATGTAGGGAAACATGCTTTCATGGTTCAAACTCAATTAGAACAAGTTGCTAAATCCCAAAGTGAGTTACTCCATGAAATGAATAATAATATGAATGATCATGTTGTTAGAGTAATGACTAGAGGAGGAACAATGCCTCAAGATCCACTATATCGAGAAGGTCATCCTAAAAGAAATGAACAATATGCACAAAAATTAATATTGATGCACCTAGTCCTTCTAGGAAACAAGAAAAAGATAAATTATAGGACCTTGCATATTTCTAGGGAACCTGAAGTAGAAAAAACTTGTGTTAATGCTAATGATATCTCTATCTCTGATGCTGAAACTTAATCTGGTAGTGACCATTCACCTAGTGATAATTACAATGATGATGATGATGCTCATGTACATGCTCAACCCGACAATGATAAAGAACGAGATAATGATGTTGAGATAGAGCCTGTTGTTGATCTTGATATCCTACAATCTAAGAATAAACATTATGCTAAAAGAGATTTTGTTGCTAGAAATCATGGCAAAGAAAGAGAGCCGTGGGTTCAGAAACCCATTCCTTATCCACCCAAACCAACTACGAAAAAAAGATGATGAGGAATTTGAACGCTTTGCTGAAATGCTTATGCTAGTCTTTTTGCGTGCTCATTTAACTAATCTTTTAAAGATGGCTGGTACGTCTCCAACGTATCTACTTTTCCAAACTCTTTTGCCCTTGTTTTGGACTCTAGTTTGCATGACTTGAATGGAACTAACCTGGACTCACCATGTTTTCAGCAGAATTGCTTTTGTGTTTTTTTGTGTAGAAATAAAAGTTCTCGGATTAACCTGAAAGTTTACGGAGAATATTTTTGGAATTAATAAAAAATATTGGAGAAATAATCAACCGGAGAGGGGCCACCACCTGGACACAAGCCTGCAGGGCACGCCCCTAGCTTGTGGGGCCCCTGTGGCTCCTTCGACCTGGTTTCCACTTCTATATATTCCTATTCGGGGAGAAAAATAGAGAGAAGAGTTCATTGCGTTTTATGATATGAAGCCGCCGCCACCTCCTATTCTTCCTCGGGATGGCAGATCTAGAGTCTGATTTGGGCTCCGGAGAGGGGAACTCGACGCTTGCTGGACGGTGATGGGTTGGATGAGATCTACTATGTAATCGAGTTAGTTTTGTTAGGGTTTGAACCCTAGTATCCACTATGTTTTGAGATTGATGTTGCTATGACTTTGCTATGCTTAATGCTTGTCCCTAGGGACCGAGTGCCATGATTTTAGATCTGGACCTATTATGTTTTCATGAATATATATGTGTTCTTAATCCCACCTTGCAAGTTGTAGACACCTATTACGAGTTATGATCCACATCCCCAGGGTGACAATAACTCAGATTCTTTCCGGTGATTACCGTAGTTTGAGGAGTTCATGTATTCACTAAGTGTTAATGCTTTGGTCTGGTTCTCTATTAAAAAGAGGCCATAATATCCCTTATCTTCCATTAGGACCCCGCTGCCACGGGAGGGTAGGACAAAAGATGCCATGCAAGTTCTTTTCCATAAGCATGTATGACTATATACGGAATACATGCCTACATTACATTGATGAATTGGAGCTAGTTGTGTATCACCCTATGTTATGACTGTTGCATGATGAATGTCATCCGACATAATTATTCATCACCGATCCATTTCCTATGAACTTTCCACATATTGATCTTTGCTAAGTTACTTTTCTGTTGCTATTGTTACAATCACTACAAAACTGCTACTGTCACGTTTGCCACCGTTACCGTTACTTCCATGGTACTTTGCTACTAAATACTTTGCTGTATGTCTTTCAGGTGTGGTTGAACTAACAACTCAGCTACTAATAGTTGAGAATATTCTTTGGCTCCCCTTGAGTCGAATCAATAAATTTGGGTTGAATACTCTACCCTCGAAAATTGTTGGGATCCCCTATACTTGTGGGTTATCAAGACCTTTTTCTGGCGCCGTTACCGGGGAGCATAGCTTTATTCTCTGAGTCACTTAGAATTTATATCTGTTGATCACTATGAAGAATCTGAAAGGCGCTAAAACCAAGACATACCCCTAAACTACAAGGACAGGTAAGGAACTGCCATCTAGCTCTGCACTCGATTCACCTTCTGTTATGAGTAAATTTGTGACACCACCACCTGCTACTGAATCTAATATGACACAAGTAATTGATGATGCTACTTCTGCCTTGCATGATGCTTATGATGATACTTTACTTGATACTATTGTGCCACTTGGTGAATTTATTGATGAACAAATTGCTAGAGTGAATGCTGAAACTAATGATATTGTTGAATTTGATGAAATTATTCAAACTGGACACTATGATGCACCTGCTAGACCTAGCTCTCCTAGATATGAATTGCCTAATATACCTAAGGGTTATGTTATGGAAGGAGAAGTAGCTAGGGACTTTCTTGCTTGTAAGGATAGAGATGATCTTAAAAAATTGCTATGCAAGTGGAAGGAAAAATCTTTGAATGCTAGAATGCAATATGATCCCAAGTTTTCTACTTCAGCTATCTTAGTTACAAATAAGGATTATGAATTCTCTGTTGATCCTAAGTTAATTACTTTGGTAGAATATAATCCTTTCCATGGTTATGAAACTGAAACTGTTGTGGCACACCTTACTAAGTTGAATGATATGGCCACCCTATTTACTCATGAGAAAAAAAATCGTTATTACTATATTCTTAAGTTGTTTCCATTCTCATTAAAGGGTGATGCTAAGATATTGTTTTAGTTCTCTTGTTCCTGGTTGTGTGCGTAGTTCTCAGGATATGATATTTTACTTCTCTGAAAAGTATTTTCCTGCCCATAAGAAACAGGTTGCCTTGCAGGAAATATTTAATTTTGTATAGATTGAAGAAGAGAGTCTCCCACAAGCTTGGTGGAGGCTTTTCCAGTTACTTAATGCTTTGCCTGATCACCCTCTCAAGAACAATGAAATACTTGATATCTTTTATAATGGGCTAACCGATGCTTCTAGGGACCACATAGATAGTTGTGTTGGTTGTCTTTTCAGGGAACAAAGTGTTGAACAAGCTAAACTACTATTGCATAATATATTGAGCAATGACAATGATTGGACTATTCCCGAACCACCTCCAAAACCAACTCCAAATAAAAGGGGTACCCTATTCCTCAGTCCTGAAGATATGCAAGAGGCAAAGAAAACTATGAAAGAAAAAGGTATTAAAGCCGAAGATGTTAAGAATCTACCACCTATTGAAGAAATACATGGTCTTGATAACCCGACACAGGTAGTAGAGGTAAATTCTCTTCGTAGATTTGATGAAGGTGATATTCCTTATAATAAGTCTGCTAGCCAATGCTTGGATGAATTTGATAACTTTATTGTTAAGCAAGAAAATTTCAATGCTTATGCTAGTAGACAATTGAAACATAATGCTTACATGCTTGATAGCTTGGGTGATTATATGAGTAGAGCTCTTAATGATCTTAGGCTTATTAGTAAACATGCTTCCATGGTAACTACCCAAGTAGAACAAGTACTTAAGGCACAAAATGATTTGCTCAATGAGATGCTTAGTAAGAACAATGATCATTCTGTTAGAGTTGTGACTAGAGGTGGTAGAATTACCTAGGAACCTTTGTATCCTGAGGGCCATCCTAAGACAATTGAGAAAGATTCTCACAGAGTTAACATTGATGCACCTCGTCCTTTTAATAAAAGGAAAAAAGAATGACGATAAGACTTTGCATGCTGCTATTGAACCTGTTGTAGAGTCACATGAAAACCCAAAAGATATCTCTATTTCTGATGCCGAGACATGATGTGGTAATAAACATGAACCTAGGGAAAATATTAATGATGATGTTCATGTCGATGCTCAACCTAGTAATGACAATGATCTGGAGATTGAACTTGCTGTTGATCTTGATAACCCACAACCTAGGAATAAGAGATCTGATAAAAGAGATTTTATTGCTAGGAAGCATGGTAGAGAAAGAGAACCATGGGTTCAGAAACCCACGCCCTTTCCTCCTAAATCATCCAAGAAGAAGGATGATGAGGATTTTGAGCGCTTTGTTGGAATGTTGAGACCTGTCTTTTTACGTGTGCGCTTAACTGATCTTCTGAAAATGTCTCCTTATGCTAAGTATATGAAAGATATTGTTACAAATAAAAGAAAGATACCGGAATCTGAGATTTCCACCATGTTTGCTAATTATACTTTCAAGGGTGGAATACCAAAGAAACTAGGAGATCCCGGAGTACCTACTATACCTTGCTCTATTAAAGGAAATTGTATTAAAACTGCTTTATGTGACCTCGGGGCTGGTGTCAGTGTTATGCCGTTCTCTTTATATCGTAGACTTGATTTGAATAAGTTGACACCTACTGAAATCTCTCTACAAATGGCTGATAAATCAACTGCTTTACCCATTGGTATTTGTGAGGATGTGCCTGTTGTGGTTGCAAACGTTACTATCCTAACGGACTTTGTTATTCTTGATATTCCCGAGGACGATAGTTTGTCAATCATCCTTGGTAGACCCTTTCTGAATACTGTAGGGGCTATTATTGATTGCAACAAAGGCAATGTCACTTTTCATCTTAATGGTAATGAGCATATGGTACACTTTTCGAAGAAACAACCTCAAGTTCATAGTATCAACTCCATTGAAAAAAATCCAACGTTTACTATTGGAGACTTTGAATTCCCTCTCCCTAGTGTCAAAAAGAAATATGATATACTTATTGTTGGGGACATGCATATCCCCATTGAGGTAACCTAGTTTTATTCGAAAGTTCTCTCGTTCCATGTCATTCGAAAAAAGTTTGTCAATAAGACTTGATCAACCTTATTGATGGATTCTTTTTGACGGGCATGAGATGGATGAATTTATAAGGCACAACCTTCTGTACCCAACTTTTATTTTCCGTTCCTTAGTTTTGAATTTAGTAAAAATGCTATTATTTCTCTATTTTCTGTTTTATTCGTGCAATAGAAAAATGGCGTGAAAATAAAAGTTCTCAGAACACCCTAAAAATTTAGTATGCTTCTTTCTAGAATATTTAAGAATTTTTGGGACTAAGAACACATCAGGGGGCTGCACGAGTGGGCCACAAGCCTACAGGGCGCGACCACCCCCCCTGGGCGTGTCCCCTTGGCTTGTGGGTCCCACGTGAGGCCCCTTCACTTATTCCAGCACCCATCCACTTCGTCTTCCTCCACAAAAAATCCCACCATTTCACAAACCCGTGTTATAGCTCCTCTTGCTGCCAATTTCGATCTCCTTGCTCAAAGGTCCATTAGCAAAACTATTTTAGGGGATTGTTCATCGGTATGTGACTCCTCCTATGGTCGAATTAATTTTTGTTCTAGTGCTTTATATATTGCAAAATTTTACTCCTGTGGTGACCTTGTTCTTGAGCTTCGATGTCAAATTTGTAGGGTCCCAAGTAGTTTTGATGCATGATATAGCTTCTAGTCACTTGTGGTAGTAGTTGCTACAAGTTTTGATTGAGCATTGTTCACCCTTATTTGGAGTCACTCAAAATTTTAGAATTAGTTTTCAAAGAAAGTAAAGATCAGGAGATTGTTAAGAGGCTCTTCAAGCCGGGGTTTTAAAGAAAACGAAACTAAGAAGCCTAGATACAATATTCCTCGCACCGCGGAGGTTCGACCATATGAATGGCCAAGTGAGGAATTCTTGAGAGTGGCCGGAATTTATGAAGATTTCTATTATCTAGCAGAAAATGCAGGCATCACCGACTTCCTCAATGATAAGTGTGACCAGTATCTCCTACTTACTAATACTTTCATGGAAAATTTTCACTTTTATCCTAGGAAGAATCCTCGTATGGTAGAATTTCATTTATATGATGTGCCTAACGAAATGTCACTTCACGATTTTTGCAATGTTTGCAAAATACCTTTTGAGGGCAACATGAGTGAACCACGTCCTAGAGACATGGAGTATTTTATTTCCGCAATCACTCTAGGGGAAGAGATAGGGGTGTCAAAGGCAAGAGCGGCCAGCGTACATTTCCCTGTTCTATGCTATTATTCATAATTTGCAGGGAGATGTTTAGTTGGCCACGGCGAGAGTGGAAGCCTCAATGCTCCCGACCTCACTATTCTACGCCACGCTTTACTTGCTAGTAGAACTTTTAGTCTGGGCGCTATAGTGGCCCAACGGTTGGACTTAAACCGTCCGAAGGGCCCTATATTCAGAGGTATCTATGCATCTCGCTTAGCTAAACACTTTGAGATACCTATTAGGCTTGACGAGGAAGAGGAAATGCTACTTCCTATAAGATATTTAGATTATGATAGGATGGTAGCACATGATTTTATTAAGAAAGACAATGATAATAGGTTTCTTTACAACTTAGTATTTAGTCAGGGTACCTGTGAGATTATTGCTTTGCCTGCTTCTTCCTTGTTCGATATCCATTCAGGAAGGTACACTATTATGCCCGAGGACATTTACAAATATTGGGGCCTGTCGCAACCTCAAGCTCCTGAGCGTGCACCATCCATTGATCCATATGAAGCTCCAGCTTTTTAGTGGGAGCCACAGGAGCTCGCAAACTAGTGGAACCCGCAGTATCCTCCGGAGTATCTAGGAGAGGGTTATTTCCAGCCATGGCCTTAGACCAACTTAGGCCAAAAGCCTAAGCTTGGGGAGTACGTATTTCTCATCGACATTACATTCGTGTTCACACACTCATTCCGGTAGTCGGTGTTCATACTTTTTTGTTGTATCATCCATGGTAGTTTATTTTTTCTTTTATTTTCTTCTTGCATGTTCATTAACCTTGAGAAAATCCAAAAACAATAGTTCTAGCTTTACCTTCTAGTTTGTCTAAGTTGTAGTGTTAAAAGAAAACCCAAAAAGATTTCTCATTCTTCTTTTGTTTGTTGGGTGCTTTCCCGTGTAAATAGTTTTTCTTTCTTCTTTGAGGTCGTAAGGAGAAACCACGATGACATGTTGAGTGGCTCTCGTATGCATTATCGTTTATCTATTAGAGATCCCATATTACCTTGTCTTCTCCTTTGAGTTATTGCTTGCAGATTCCAGCTTAGTCCAATGCACATGCACTCTTATTATTATTATTCACACCATTAGGTCGTGCAAGTGAAAGGCAATAATGACGATATATGATGAAGTGACGGAGGTGGAGAAAATCTGGTATGAACTCGACCTATTTTGTTTTTGTAAATATGATTAGCTCATCGTTCTGGATTCAGCTCGTTATGGATTGAACATGTTTGCAATGATAATTAGATATTATATTTACTTATGCCATGCTTAATTAGCTAGGAGTAAATAATAGTTTGTCTTGAGTGCCAACATGCATATAAAATGGTTGTGATGTAGTATGATAGAATGGTACCCTCCTCCCAATGATTCGAGTGGATTGACTTGGCACATGTTCACGCATATAGTTGAAACAAAACCAACATAGCATCCACGATGTTTATGTTCATGGTGATTTATATCCTACTCATGCTTGCATTCAATGTTGGTTAATCTCAAATCATGTTTATGACTGTTGCCGCTCACTAGTTAGTCGCTTCCCAGTCTCTTGCTAGCCTCCACTTGTACTAAATGGGAATACTACTTGTGCACCCATTTCCATAAACCCAAAGTTGTTCCATATGAGTCAACCATACCTACCTATATGCGGTATTTACCTGCCATCCCAAGTAAATTTGCATGTGCCATACTCTAAACCTTCAAATAAATATTTTGTTTTCTATGCCCGAATCGCTCATGTAGTGACTAGGGGCTGTCAGTATCTTCCATGCTAGGTGGGTTATTCTCACGATATGTGTTGATTCCCTATCATTTACGAGAAAGTGGATGGTATTCGGCATGCCCAATTCCATGCTCAAAAGTGTGATCGATTGGTGGAGGGGGAGTAAAAAACTTTACTATTCTGTTTGTGAACCGCCTATAATGTATCTAGCATGGAAGATATTGAGATATCTTAGTTTTTATGTTGATAATGAAAGCATACCGCCCAAAATATTGATTCATCCATGTTTTAAAAGCTCGAGCTCTAGCACCCTTGTAAATCAATGCTTCCCTCTGCGAAGGGCCTAGCTATTTTATTTTACTGTTGAGTCATCATCTTCTTATAAAAATGCACCAGTTAGAGAGCACCTCCATCATTTCTATGCTTTGTTATTAATTGATATTGAGTATGAGTATGACTGGATCTCTTTTACCATGAATTACAATGTCTAGTTAGTCCTTGTTCTTCGGAGATGCTCTCCATTTATGTTTTGCGGTCTCAGAAAGGGCTAGCAAGATACCAGTTTATCATATTATATTATGAGTGTTTTGATAAAATTGTCTTCATCCGAGACTTATTATTCTTGCTTGCTAGTTGGTTATGCCATTGATATAAGTAAATGTGAGACTTCAACATTATTGTGAATGTGGGTTGTCTATTATCTTAGGTGAAGATCTGAACACAGTTAGACAGATTTACAACAGCAGTATCAAACAGAGTTTGTAGAAGTTTTTATTTATCACTTTCAGTTTATCAACTGAATTGCTTGAGGACAAGCAAAGGTTTAAGCTTGGGGAGTTGATACGTCTCCAACGTATCTACTTTTACAAACTCTTTTGCCCTTGTTTTGGACTCTAATTTGCATGATTTGAATGGAACTAACCCGGATTGACGTTGTTTTGAGCAGAATTGCCTTGCTGTTATTTTTCTGCAGAAATGAAATTTCTCTCATTGACCTGAGAATTTACGGAGAATATTTTTGGATATAATAAAAATATTGGAGAAAGAATAAACCGGAGAGGGGCCACCACCTAGCCACAAGCCTGCAGTGCGCCCCCCTAGGGCGCGCCCCCGTGGCTTGTGGGGCCCCTATGGCTCCTCCGGCCTCGTTTCCACTTCTATATATTCCTATTCGGGCAGAAAAAATAGAGAGAAGAGTTCATCGCATTTTACGATGCACAGTTGCTGCCACCTCCTATTTTTCCTTGGGAGGGCAGATCTGGAGTCTGATTTGGGCTCCGGAGAGGGGAAATCAACGCCGTCGTCATCACCAACCATCCTTCATCACCAATTTCATGATGCTCTCTACCGTTCGTGGGTAATTTCGTCATAGGCTTGCTGGACGGTGAGTGGTTGGATGAGATCTACCATGTAATCGAGTTAGATTTGTTAGGGTTTGATCCCTAGTATCCACTATGTTCTGACATTGATGTTGCTATGACTTTACTATGCTTAATGCTTGTCACTAGGGCCCGAGTGCCATGATTTCAGATCTGAACCTATTATGTTTTCATGAATATATATCTGTTCTTGATCCTATCTTGCAAGTTCTAGACACCTATTACGAGTTATGATCCGCATCCCCAGGGTGACAATAACTCGGATTCTTTCCGGTGATTACCGTAGTTTGAGGAGTTCATTTATTCACTAAGTGCTAATGCTTTGCTCCGGTTCTCTATTAAAAGGAGACCTTAATATACCTTAGTTTCCATTAGGACCCTGCTACCACGGGAGGGTAGGACAAAAGATGTCATTCAAGTTATTTTCCATAAGCATGTATGACTATATATGGAATACATGCATACATTACATTGATGAATTGGAGCTAGTTCTGTAACACCCTATGTTATGACTGTTGCATGATGAATGTCATCCGACATAGTTATCCATCACTGATCCATTGCCTACGAGCTTTCCACATATTGATCTTTGCTAAGTTACGTTTCCGTTGCTATTGTTACAATCACCACAAAACTGCTATTATCACGTTTGCCACCGTTACCGTTACTTCCATACTACTTTGCTACTAAATACTTTGCTACAAATATTAAGTCTTTCAGGTGTTGTCGAATTGACAACTCAGTTGCTAATACTCGAGAATATTCTTAGGCTCCCCTTGAGTCTAATCAATAAATTTGGGTTGAATACTCTACCCTCGAAAACTGTTGTGATCCCCTATACTTGTGAGTTATCAAGAACGAGATAATGATGTTGAGATAGAGCCTCATGTTGATCTTGATATCCCACAACCTAAGAATAAATGTTATGCTAAAAGAGAGTCTGTTGCTAGAAAGCATGGCAAATAAAGAGAGCCATGGGTTCAGAAACCAATTCCTTATTCACCCAAACCAACTAAGAAAAAAGATGATGAGGAATTTGAACACTTTGTTGAAATGCTTAGGCTAGTATTTTTGCGTGCTTGTTTAACTAATCTTTTAAAGATGGCCCCTTATGCTAAGTACATGAAAGACATCACCACTAATAAAATAAAAATACCTGAAGCTGAAATCTCTACCATGCTTACTAATTATTCTTCTAAGAATGGAGTACCTAAAAAACTAGGAGATCTAGGAATACGAACTATACCATGTTCCATCAAAAGTAACTATGTGAAAACTGCTTTATGTGATCTAGGAGCTGGTGTTACTGTTCTCCCTTTCTCTTTATACAAAAGACCTGACTTGAATAAACTAACACCTACTGCAATTTCATTGCAAATGGCTAACAAATCAACTGCCATTCCTATCAATATTTGTGAGGATGTACCCGTTTTTGTTGCAAATGTTACTATCTTGACAAACTTTGCTATACTTGATATGCCCGAGGATGAAAACATGTCAGTTATACTTGGTAGACTTTTCTTAAATACTGCATGGGCTGTTATTGATTGCAATAAAAGCAAGGTCACTTTTCATGTCAATGGTAAAGGATATATGGTGCATTTTCCGAGGAAACAATTTCCAGTGAATGGTGTTAATGTAATTGAAATATCTCCAACTATCACCAATGGAAGTTTTCAACTACCTCTACCTACTACGAAAAATAAATATGAGATAGTTATTGTTGGGGATATGCACATCCCCATTGAGGTAACTTAGTGTTTTACGAAAATTCTTTGGTGTCATGCTAATTGGAAGTGGTTGTTAATAAGACTTGATCAACCTTGTTAATGAATCATTTTCAAGAGGCATGAGGTCAATGAATTCAGTAGGCACAACTCTTTGTACCCATTTTATGCTTCCTAATATTTTATTTAAAAACAATAAATGTTATGTTTATCCATATTTATGATTTCTCCGTGCAATAAAAAGTTCCCACAAATAAAAGTTCTCCAAATGACCTGAAACTTTCATACAATGTTTTCCGAATATTTGAGAATATCTCGCACTTAAAACATCAGCGGGGGTGTGTGAGGTCCCCACTAGGCACCAGCGCGTGCCACTCCCACCAGGCAGGCCTTGGTGGGTAGTGGGCCCCTAGGGGGTCCCCTCACTTATTCCTTCATCTCATTGCCTCTCTTAGCTCCAAAAAAAACTTTGTAGCTCTCTCTCTCTCTCTTGTGTTCTTGCTCTCAAACCCTCGGATTTTGATCTCTTTTCTTAAAACTCCATTTCTGAAACTATTTTGGGGGGTTGCTCCTTGGTATGCAACTCCCCCACTCCTCCAATTAGTTTTTTATTTAGTGGTTTATCTTAGAAGTAATAAGCTACTCTAGGTGGTGTTGTAGATGAGCTTGCATGTTGAATTCTTGAATTTCTAAGTAGTTTAAATGCTTATTTTAGGCTCCACACATCCTTATGAGTAGTTGTTATCACTCTTGTGAAGTTTTGTTAACTTTTATTTGTGACCCAATTTTTTTCAAAAATTTGTACGTAGGAATAATGAGCTGGTTCAAGAGGAGTTCTTCGAGAAGGTAATCCTCGAAGGCATCATCGAGTGAGACTCTGAAACGACGTTCTTACGCTAATCCAAGTGAAAGCTCGACGTCAGAAGCCCACACCAAATCATGTCATGGGCCAACTGATGACTTCATGTTGGGTGCACGCATTAAGAAAGAGTTTGAGCAATACATTCATAATAGTGAGCTCACATCCTTCATCCCAGTTAAGTGCACGTAACATTATCATCTTACTGAAACTTTCAGTAAGGGGTTTAAATTTTAACCTCGAGAATTTAGAGTTTCCTTTAACCTCTATGATAATGCCTTCACCATGTCTCTAGATGATTTCTCTCATGCATGTAAAATACCACGTTGGGGTTCGCTAGACGAACCACCAAAATCTAAATATGAGGCATTTTAACTAGTCTTTGCTTTGGCGAAGATAGGGAAGTAAATCAAGGTAGAATAAATACTATACATTTTCCTTAAATTTGTTACCTAGAAATATTTAATGTAAAATGCATAGTGGTGAAGCAACATTGTAGTACCTTATGTGCCCTATACTTGAGTCTCCTGCATACGGCGTTAACTCGAATTAAATGCTATAACCTTAGAGCAATCGTAGCACTCAGATTGCAACGCAGTTCTGACAATGGCCATTTTTATGGCGGAATTTATGCCTCTCGTTTATCTAAGAAGTGTGGCGTGTCATCGCGGTATAGTGACCCTATTCTTCCTACTCACTATTTATATTTTGAGGCCATGAAGCGCCACAAGTTCATACAGGCCACTGCTACTGATTATAACTACAAACTAATGTTTAATAAGAAATCTATTGTGTCTGTTATTTTGCCTTGACCTTAACTCTTTTATTATGAGGGAAAAGGAAGATATTATGTCTATGAGAAGTAGCCGCATGAGAAAAACGCGGAAGTGGAGGCTCCCCATCATGCCACGGAGGCTGCACCAAGGGCTTCCATGAGTTAGCATACCGACTATTTCTGAGGCCACTACGGGTGGTGATTACCAAGCTAGGCCAAAAGCCTAAGCTTGGGGGAGTATGTCTTTCCACCAACTTTACATTCATGCTTGCATATTCTAGTCGTCAATCTTCACACTCTTGCATTGTATTATCCATGTTAGATTTATTTTCTTGCCTTCTTCTTGTGTGTTTGAAAAACTTCCAAAAAATTCAAAAATATTTATCACTTCTTTTCGAGTTTTCTTTCTAGAGTAATTTAGTTGTAATATTATAAGAAAACCCAAAAATATTTATCTTTCTTCTTTTACTTGGGAGCTTTCACATGTAAATAGTTTTTTTCATTTTAGCTTTTCCTTCTTTAATTTGCTTTCTTCTAGGAAAAGTAAAAACTCCAAAAATATATCTGTATGTTTCTCTCAATTTCTTTTCCCTTCATTGAGTTATACCCAAGGGGAAGACCATTATGCAAATGTTGAGTGTCTATCATATGCATTGTTATTAATCTAATAAAGAGACCATACTACCTTCTCTTTTCCTTCTGAATAAAATGTTGCAGATTCCAGCTTAGTCCACGACACTCTTGCACTATTATTATCTTTATATCATTCGGCCTTGCAAGTGGAAGGCAATAATGACGAGACTTGATGAAGTGATTGTGCCAGAGAGAAACGGGTATGAACTTAACTTGTTTTTGTTTTCGTAAATATGTTTGGACCAGTATCCATGATTCAGCGTATTATGACCAAACATGTTTGCAACAACAATTAGAGATTATAGTTGTTCATGCCATGCTTAAGTATCCAGGAGTGGATAATGATATATCTTGGATGTCAACATGCATTAAAATGGTTGTGATGTATTATAATGATATGGTATCCTCCTCTGAATGTTCGAGTGGATTGACTTGGCACATGTTCATGCATGTTGTTGAATCAAAACCAACATAGCCTCCACGCTATTTATATTCATAGTGTTTATATCCTACTCATGCTAGTATGCAAAAGTAATTATTCATAAAGCATGTTGATGACGTCTTCACTCCCTAGCTAGTCGCTTCTCAACCTATTTGCTAGCCTTCGCATGTACTAAGCAGGAATACTGCTTGTGCATGAAAATCATTGAAACTAAGTTATTCCATATGAGTCCACTATATCTACCTATATGCGGTATTACCATGTCATTCCAAGTAAATTTGCATGTGCCACCCCTAATACTTCAAATGAACTTTTGTTTTGTGTGTCTGGACCGCTCATCGAGCGATAAGGGGCGATCAGTATCTTCCATGCTAAGTCGGTTATTCTCATGATGAGTGTTTATTCACTCATCCTTGCATGAGAGGGGCTAGTAAAAAGGGCTCCCAATGCTGAAACCATAAATCACAAATAATTAAACAAAATCCCCATGGATTGTTGTTGGTATGGACGGCACTTGTGGATTCGGCTAGCCGTGGAGTGTGTTTGTTGGTGGAGGGGGAGTAAACCTTTACATTTACAGCTTGGGAACCACCTCTAATTTGTTTAGCATCGAAGATATCGATAACTCTTGGTCGTAACATTGACAGGAAGGGTGTACCTCCCAAATTAATTTATCTATATTTTTCGCTTTTGAGCTCTAGCACCACTTCAAATCCTTGCTTTGCTATGCAAAGGGACTTTATATTTACTTTCATGTTATTTTATGTTTTACTTTGAGCCATCACCTTCTCAAATAAGTACCAGACCTGAGAGCATTGTTGTCATCCTCATGCTATGTGTCTAGTTAGACATTGTTTGCACCATGACTGGATCTCTTCTACCATGAATTACAATGTCTAGTCGCTGCTTGGACTTTGGAGGTGCTCTGCATTTATGTTTTGTTGTCTCAGAAAGGGCTAGCGAGATACCATTGTTGTCATATTATATCATTATTGTTTTGAGCAAGTGTTGGCATTTGAGTTACCTTATTATTACTCGCTAGGTAATTATGACATTGATATGAGCTAATATAGTTTCTAAGGTTTATTGCCGATATGATTAGTCATGATTAATGCTGAAAACGTGGGTGCCCTCTAAGCATGTATATGTAAACAAGAACAAAAAGAGTTTGTAGAAGTTTTTATTTATCACTTTCAGTTTGTCAACTGAATTGCTTGAGGACAAGCAATGTGTTAAGCTTGGGGGATTTGATATGTCTCCATCGTATCAACTTTTCCTAATGCTTTTGCCCTTGTTTTGGACTCTAATTTGCATGATATAAATGAAACTAACCCGGAGTGAAGTTGTTTTCAGCAGAACTAGCATGGTGTTGATTTTTGTGCAGAAATAGAAGTTCTCGGAATGGGACAAAACTTTTAGGAGATTTTTTATGAAATAAAAGAAAAAAACTGGAACCAAGACCCACCGGAGGGGAGGTCCTAGGCGCCCACTAGGCACCACGGTGCGTCAGCCCCCCTAGCGCAGCATGGTGTCTAGTGGGGCCCACAAGGCTCCGCTGACCCTAATTCCAGCGCAATAAATCCTATTTTCGTAGAAAAATTAAGAGAGGAAGTTTCATCACGTTTCATGATATGGAGCCGCTGCCACCTCCTGTTCTTCATCTGGAGGCCAAATCTGGAGTCCGTTTGGCGCTCCGGAGAGGGAAATCTTCGGTCTTCATTGTCACCAACCCTCCTTTGTTGCTAATTCCATGATGCTACCACCGGGAATGAGTAATCCCTTCGTAGGCTAGCTGGTAGGTGAAGAGTTGGATGAAATTCATCATGTAATCGAGTTAGTTTTGTTAGGGTTTGATCCCTTGTATCCACTATGTTTAGAGATTGATGTTGATATGACTTTGGCATGCTTAATGCTTGTCACTAGGGCCCGAGTGCCATGATTTCAGGTATGAACAGTTTATGTTTTCACCATTATATCTATGTTCTTGATCTGACCTTGCAAGTTATATGCACCTACTACGTGTTAGGATCCGCATACCCCAAAGTGACAATAATTGGGATTCTTTCCGGTGATTACCGTAGTATGAGGAGTTCACGTATTCACTATGTGTTAATTCTTTGTTCCGGTTCTCTATTAAAAGGAGGCCTTAATATCCCCTAGTTTCCTTATGGACCCCCCTGCCACAGGAGGGTAGGACAAAAGATGCCGTGAAAGTTCTTTTCCATAAGCACGTATGACTATTTACAGAATAAATGCCTACATTATATCGATGAACGGGAGCAAGTTTTGTGTTGCCCTATGTAATGATTGATACATGATGATTATTATCTAGCAATATCACTGATCCAGTGCCTACGATTTTTCCACATATTGGTCTTGCTAAATCACCACTGTTACTACTGCTGTTACAACTGCTACAAAATTGTATCACTATTACCGTTATTGTTGCTACTGTTACCACTTCTATCATAACTATAGTATTAATGTGCCGTTGATCACTGTGATGTAGATACTAAATCTCCAAGTGTTGTTGACTTGACAACTCAGTTGCTAATACCAACAAATATTTTTTGGCTCCCCTTGTGTCGGATCTATAAATTTGGGTTGAATATTCTACCCTCGAAAACTATTGTGATCCCATATATTTGTGGGTTATCAATAGTTCGTCCCTTCAAAGGTAGGACAGCGTGCAGATACCTTGATCATGCCTGGAGTCGACATAACTAAAACTCCACGTAGTTAAACCAAAATAACACATAACAAGGGAGTACATTTCTCTGATACCAATTGAAAGTGCATTATATCGACTAGAGGGGGTGAATAGGCGATTTTTTACAAATTTGTCACTAAGGAATTGCTCATTAAGAAATTGCTAAGCGATGAAACACTAGTAGCGGAATAACTACTCAAGTGCATGTGAAACATAGCAGAAGCATATTCATCATGATGAACTGAAACATACATAGAGCACAGGTAGCGTGTAACCAGGATACACACGTGAAGAACTAGGTGACTGAAGAATTAGAGATGAGGAAATTGAGAAAGTCTTTAGTCAAAGTCTTCAAAAAGTAACGATCAATTTCATAGACAAGTACTTTAGGAAATAGATGATTTGAGGAAACAGAACCAGGAGCTCAATGAAGACAGTGATTTGATGACCCAGTTCCAACTATTCTCAGAGTTGTTCATCGGGTTTGGAGCGGCTTGGTATTCAAACTAAAGGACACACAGTCCAAGGACACATGGTCCTTATCATTCTCCTTGAGCTAAGGTCACACAGACCTCGCCCGAGACTCGTGCTAAGTCTTCAGGGCAGACTTCCAAGCCCTCACAAACTCGGTCACCCGACAATCCACAATTTACTGCTCGATGCCCTAGGCCATTGACGCCTAACCTTCTGGAAGATACACAATCTTCAAAGGTAACAAGCATCAGTTCCACGTAGGAACAATCTCTTCAGTGATGCTCAATCACTTTGAGTTTGTGTTTTAGTTTGGATGTTTGGGTTTTTCCACGCTGATGATTTTCTCTCAAAGTCCTTAGAGGATGGGATGCAATCAGATGACATGTGTCCATTTTTCTCTCAGAGCAGCCAACGAGCTAGTGGTTCTAGGGGGGGCTATTTATAGCCAGGGAGCAACCCCGATGTGATATGACATAAATGTCGCCTAATGATATGACCATAAAGCTGATAAGGTTTTGGGGACAGCTAGCGCAAAGCACATCAATGGTCGAAATTTTTGAATTATGAAAATCATTGGATCTATCATGTTTCTCACTTGTAGGAAATTCACACTCGCGAAATCCTAAATCCTCAGTCAAAAATATTTCCTCGGAGACTGGAAGAATGTCATCTCTATTACTAAAGAAATTAACTAGAAAAATATTTCCAAAGGCTTCACTCGAAGGTTTGGTTATGTGTAGGCTTTGAGATGAGCATCACTTGGAAATTTTTCCTTAGTATTACCTCGACCCCTTTAACAGTATGGTGTTCCTATGACTCAAAAGAAAGGAAATAAAACTACAAAAACAAAAGCTTCACCCTTCAAAGTCCTCGCATGAATATCTTCGAGGACACACTAATTCCCTCACTTTCAAAATCTTTAAAAAAGTACCAAAGTCTTCAGTTGAAGATATTCATTTTTAGGGGTTGACTTTCTTCGAATATATGACACTACTCGGTAACTTATAGAGCTTGTGTACACTCACAAACATATTAGTCTCTTAACCTGTAAGTCTTCAATACACCAAAATCACTAAGGGGCACTAGATGCACTTACAAATTTGTACTTTCCGTATCAATGAAACTCTATGATGTAAACGGTCCTACTAAACTTGCGTAATGCTAGCTAGTTTGTTAGTTTGGGTACGGTGAGCATGCGTACATCTAGTCAACTAGTTTGGGTACGATGAACATGCGTTGATTAATTATTATTACTATGTGTTGCATCTATTTTCTAACTCTGTATTTCCGTGTTACTTAAGTATATTATGTCGCCTATTATTATGGAATTTGCTTGATGGAGATGCATCTCTAACAGGTACATAGGTTTTTGATGGAGAAGAAGCAGTGCTATGTTGTGTACATAGGGAGGGTTACAGGAGTGTACGACGAGTGGCTAGAGTGTCAGGCCCAAGTTGATCACTTCCCAAACGGCAACCAAAAATGGTTTGACAACAGAACATAGGTGGAAGCTACTTACTTTAGGTGGACGCTAGCACACAAGAGTAATCTGAACCGGCGGCTCATGTAATTCATAATCCAACGCTTACTCATAGTGATAACTCTTCTCTTCTATATCATTGTTTAGAGGGATGATGATGTAGTTGCATGTATTCGAGACATGTCATAAGTTGTATCACTATTTCGAGATGATGACGAGATACATCATTTGTGTTGGATGATCATTATGATGATGACATGATTTGATGAGACTATTTGTATGTGTATGATGAGACTATTGTGTGTATGATGTTTGATAGAGACTATAGTACAAAACATGTACAAATACAGGGGAAAGAACCTATAAAAAACTAAGAAAATGGTAGCAGTAGCGCGGGTTGGGATCCTAAGGGCAGCAAGGATTTAGCAGTAGTGAGGCCATAATAAACGCGTTGCAAGTGTTAGCAGCAACACTACTTAGTGAAACACGCTACTAATACATTTGGATAGCAGTAGCTCTGGTCCAAGCACACTACTTCTAAGAGTTAGGTGTAGTGTCGTAGGAGTAACGAAGGCTCATGCGCTAGTAATATGGGTGTAACCCACACTACTGCTAGGCTTTTCCCTAGTAGCGTTAGCTTTATCTACCTCAATACCCTGTTCAGAATTTTTGTGCCCAAGTACTATACCTTCATTCACCATAAAGTGGCACTTCTCCCAATTCAAGACAAGATTAGTTTCTTCACATATCTTCAAAACTCGATCAAGGTTGCTTAAGCAATCATCAAAATAAGTCCCGTAAACGGAAAAAATCATCCATGAATACCTCAACAATATTTTCACAAAAGTCAAAAATTATAGGATTCATACATCTTTGAAAGGTAGCAGTTGCATTGCATAAACCAAAAGACATACATCTATAAGCATAAGTCCCAAATGGGCATGTGAATGTAGTTTTCTCTTGGTCTTCCTTTGACACGGGTATTTGAGAAAAACCAGAATATCCATCAAGAAAGGAAAAATGTGTGCTTAGGAACACAATGAACATGACTTATTTTTTTCTTAGAAACACAATGCACAGGACTTACCCATCTACTATCAGCAATAGGATAAATTATACATCCCTCTAGAAGCTTTAATATTTCAGCTCTTACTACTTCTTTCATTTTAGGATTCAAGCGGCGTTGATGATCGACGACAGGTTTAGCATCAAGTTCCATTTTAATCTTGTGCTGACATAGAGTGGGACTAATGCCCTTAAGATCATCAAGAGTATATCCAATAGCAGCTTGGTGTTTCCTTAGAGTTTTAAGTAGACCCTTTTCTTCATGCTTTGAAAGGTTAGCACTAATAATAACATGATATATCTTCTTTTCATCAAGATAAGCATATTTCAAAGTATTAGGTAATTTCTTTAGCTCAAACATGGGATCTCCCTTAGGTGGAGGAGGATCCCCTAAAATGACAACATGCAGGTTGTGTTTAAGAATAGGTGTTTATGTAAATAATATCTCATTTCAATCATTCATATGCAAATCATTCTCATGGTCTAGTAAGTATTGTTCGAACGGATCACTAGGAGGCACAACAATACAAGCAAGACAAATAATTTCATCTTTACTAGATAATTATTTCGCATGTGGTTGTCTACCAAACATACAAAAATTAAATTCAAGATACGCATCACCAAAGCTTACTTTAACCTTCTCTGTAACACAATTAATTTCAGCATTAACCGAGTATCACACACATCTTCTTATGTTAACTTGTTTGTGTTGTGCTAGACCAGCGCAAACAGTTTATCCGAGTGAATTGTATGTCGTACTTCGCACACATATGTATTTTGTTAACCGTTTGTGTTATCTTGGATAATCACAAACAATTCATAAGAACCAATTGTATGCCACATATCGCACACGTAAGTCTTTTCTAAATCGTATTTGATGGATCCGCCATTGCACACAGTTCTCGTTATTGCCAATGGAGCTAAAACTATACCGATTGCGATTGATGGATTGCACATAGTTTCGTTGAAGGGTCTCTGATTATGTTCGTCTTAGGAAGCTCCTCGGTAGTGATAGGCGTCGGTCGGCCCCTCTATTTTGATCATTGACAGCCATGAGATGAGCCAGCTCGACCGACCCCGTCCCTCTCTCGCATCTTCCTCCTCCATTTCTCCCTACCATGCCCCTCATGCATGCCTCCCGTGTCTCGCGGTCACTCCATTCATCCCCACTATCGGCAAGCTCAAAAGCATCCATATTGATCACTTACATACATCGTTGTTATCACTTGACTCGCTGCAACGTTGGTCCCTCAGGTCATCATTGTGTGAAGTAATCACCTCCCGCAACAACCGTGCCTCCTTGCCGCCCTCATGGTGGCAGCTGCCACGCTTCGCTGGTGCGGACAACTGGTTGTATCACAAAAGGAGATTTTGTGGTTCCAACATAAACCTAGTATGGGTCATAGCATTTTGCAACACTCGATGTAGATCCGTCATGCTAATGCTCACTCCCACTCTCTATGGTTCCAGCAAAAATAGATGCTCGTTGTAGCAAAAAATGTCAGTCGACGCAAAGTGCCATCGATTATCGTAGGGTTTGCTGTTGCATCTGCTGGTTGAAGCTTTTTGATCGTTGGTTCCAGCTTTTGCCGGTGCGTAATGGTTGGTTGTAGCTTCCGACTCTCCAGTTGCAGTACCCCATGCCAACAGTCCCAGCAAAAATGTTGTTGATTCCAACATCTTCGCCCACAGTTGCAGCACGACATTGCACCTTCAGAGCTGCCCCACCCTGTCCCTCCCCCTGATGGTTGCGGGTTCTAGCTTCACTCGTCTACAGTTCCAGCATCTTCGACCATGGTTGCAACACCGTCTTTCGATGCTCATTATGTTCGTGGTACGTCCTATCATTTTTTTCCTCAATATCGTCAATGGTGTCTTGAAGCAGCACCCCCTTCCAGCATGAGCAGCAAAGGTGCTTGCGCAACACACACACCCCCCACGTGCGCCACCAGTAGCAAGGGTGCTTGCACAACAGTCGTGGGATTCAAAAAGAGGGGAGTGGAAGTGATGGGGGAGACAAAGGAAGAGAAGGGGACATGGGAATGACTAGAATAAAAACTATGCTTCAGATTCTCTAGAAAAAGAAGAAAAAAAAAGAAATTGTGCTTTAGGTGAAAGAATAGAAAAATCAATTTGGGTAGATAGACACTACAGAGTATGGTGGTTGGTGGAGCAATCTGCACAAACAATTGGCAAAAAGGCCCCGCGCTTCTGGATAATTTTCGCCCAACATCCTTATCCTCCAAACGTGATCCCCTCCTCAGAGGTAAGAGACCTCCTGAGGCAACTCCCCTCGCTTATCTCCTCTAGCTTGCCGAGCATGGCGGTTGTCTAGATCCGGTGCTGAGTAAACGAGTAAGCCCCGTTAGCTTCTTTTCTATGTCCTCTCAAACAGTTCCTACTGAGGGAGTATGGGACTAAGGTGTCCTCGGGCCGTTGTCCTATCTCTACGGGTCCAACTCTTTGGCTACTTTGGGTAGCTGATGACATATAGGAGGAAGAATCCACAAGGCTTGGTGATGAAGAGAAGGACACCTCTACACCGACGTAGCCGACTGGGACTCTTGTTATCCTAGGCCTCCGATGTGTTATATAAGATGAGGCTAGGCTAGTTGATAGATAGTCATGAGACACAATGTCTACATCATTAGGGTTTAGACCACAACATATGATCTTGAGGTAGATCAACTCTGTACTCGATACTTCATCATTAGTATCAAAAAGAGTAGGACGTAGGGTTTTACCTCCATCAAGAGGGCTCGAACCTGGGTAAACATCGTCTCCTTCATCCCATGTTACCCATCAATCCAAGATCCACAGTTTGGACCCCCTACTCGACATCAGCCGGTTTTGGCACCAACATTGGTGCTTTCAATGAGAGTTCCACTGTAGGATCGCCAGAAGGATCAATGGCTCGTCTATATATTATAATTTTTATGGACAACAAATTTGTGGTCGTCATCCCCATTACCTCGAGCATCACTTTGATGATTGCTTAAATGGAATTGTGCGGAGTTATATCTAGAACAATTCTGCAAAATTTGTCGCGTTCCGATTGAGAAATCTCCAGCAATCTGTGATATATCGGAGGCCTTTGGACGAGAATCTGGATGAGTTTAGGGCGATGGGTCCATCATCCAGGTCGGACATTGTTTGGAAAATCCCACTGTTCATTGCATGCGGAATTTCTATATCGATCACCCCATCAAAATGTCAGCTCGATCTGACCATTCAAACTCCGGGAAACATCCAATGAGTGCATCAGTTTTTCGGATCTCTTTTCTTCGCGAAAACGAATCCGACCTGAGTTCATCTTCCTTCATGAACAGGATTTTGGACATCCTTTTTGAAGGAATTTTTTAAGGTATTTTGTGTTGTTCTAAAATACATGTCCATAAATTTTGAGCCTTTTCCAAGGCAATCTTCACCGTCAAGCCGGTGTCAAACCGGCCCGACAATTGCTCCACGGCTTCCAATCTATGCTGGCATTGACTGCGGCCCCGCTCTATTGAGCCAACAACAACCATCTCGGTTCATCATCTCGGTCAACCGACCAAGAGTTCGCAACGGCCGAATAATCATTATGATAACCTCATCACCCACGGGTTGCATGGGTCGGGTGCATCGTTGCTTCATCCAGCCAGCATTAACTCCGTCACAAATTCTGACCTGCGTCAGCATCGTCGTGCTGTCGCTTTCTTCAAATGGACATTTAACATGCTGACCTGCTTCGACACATAGGTTGGCATGGGGGCTCTAGCACCACCTTAACAAACTGCTATGTCACCTCGGTTAGACCGAGGACTTCCCCATCCCTTTATCAATCTACTCCGGGGACTTTGGTGTCACCAGCCGACCAATGTCATCAATTCGGTTGGATTGAGGGTTTTGCTTCACCACATCGGTCGTTCCGCATCGCGACTTCATCGAGCCGAGCTCTTCGCTCGGGCAGCTCGGCGCACACGCTATATTTAAAAAAAATATTTACTTAACTTAAGTTCATTATGTAAAGGATTTTTATTATTATTTGATATTACTTTTGGCTTTCACTATTTTATGTGCACAGGTGATCATCCACGATCATGTTAGACAGTCACCTCAGCGCACCGATGTCTTCATCACGCCTCCATCAACCAAATTATGTCATCAACATGGTCGACTGACGTGGGGAATTTGTCGTCATGCTACTGAACTACTTTGTCTCCTCGGGTGGACCGAGGGTTTCTCCTAGGCCCTTCAGAAGTGTTGTATTGTCACTTCATCAAGATGAGCTCTTCGTAGGCTACCTAGTGACCGACTTGGGGGCTCGGACCCCACTACAAGCTCGGCCCACGTCACACCGAGCATATTAACCCGCTAACTCGCTTTCATGATCAACCTTTTTTTAATTTTTGATTCCTGTGTGGTTCGTCCAAGCATTATATATGTGTTAAACCAAAAACTTGTTCGTTAAAAACTTAGCTTGTTAAGAGCGTTGTTTGTTATAAACACTTCGTTTACCCATGTTACCTCGGGGCTCTTAAGAATTTATTTGAGCCGTTTTTTAATAATTTTTTTTTCATCTTGGTCGTTGCAAAGTCTTTTCTACCGCTCCTTTCTCAACACTAGTGTGTGGTTAATAGCCGCATAGCCTGGTTTCTTTCTAAAGCTGCTCAAGTTTAGTTTGCTAAATAGGCCTCGTAGAAACACTCCGCCTTTGAGATATGAAGGTTGAAGCCAGAGGCTAAACCGCTTGAAGTGTGGATATCACACGTATCATGTTAAAGCACGCCTGAAGCACGTATTAATTTAAAAAACCAAATTTTGATTGGCGCCAAAAAAATTGATTTAATTAAGACGTCAAGTCCATACATAATTTTTGGTTTTTTGAGCTTATGAAAGTTTTAACCTCTTGTATGTTTTTATAGGAGTGACATCGTCTTCGCCGAGGTGCCCTACATAAAAATTTAGCTAGGGAAGTATTTACTTACTCGCAGTTCGGCATCTTCACTGCCGACGTGCACCTCGTTTTCTTAAATATTGCTTTATATGCATTAGTTTCGAATTGTGTCTTTGGTCAATAGTTGGGTTGCCCGGCTCCTGTGATTGTCTCCTATATTCCACTTTGTTTGCCTAGTTGTGCAAAGGTAGAACTACTGCAACTGTACTTCCAATTTTACTGGTCAAGTACCTTAGTGGAGAAAGCCGAAAACTGACTGTAACAATGAGCGCAAGCTGGTCAGCGACTCGATTACTCTATCAAACTATAGACCAAAAGAGGTTACCCCGTGAGCCTTACATAAAATTGGTAGAAGTGTTAATGTCTTGACCTTGGCTGACGTTGAACACTAACCTGGGGCTAGTAAGTTGCCTTCCACTTAAAAGCTCCGATGACTAAGTGAAAGTTATAAAGCCTGAATATCCGATTGCTTCATTTCCACTAAACACAACCACCTCCGGACACCAAGACGTTGGTTAAGGGTTGTACGGAAACACCCTGCATAGTATCTATAAAAGGGTGGAAGCCGACGATGGGCCACTTTCAGATTATAAACACTTGCAATGGAGTCAAAATAGCATCGGGCATAAAAGCTTTTGTATTCAGTATGTGAGTGCCGCCTTCCGTAATCATTGTTATAAAGCCATAAATATGCATCAATCTGACTTAAGATTTTGGCCAAGCTGGGTTGCCTGTCTCCTGTGCTTACCCCCTACGTTACGGATTGTTCTGCTAGGGGGTAAAGGGAGCACCTCTACGATTTTTACTTCCGGGTCATTCGGGTTAGTACCTCACACTGGGTGAAGCTGAAAGCTAGCCATCTTAAGAATATAATTGGTCGGCAACGATGGAAGTGAAAATTTTGATTCGTTAAAGACCATAGAGTTCAGGAACATTCCCCAAACTAAATCCTCAATATTTTCCTTCCACATTGATCGGAGTTGAGGTTTGACGATCATGGTGAAACATGATATCCTCGGAAAAGGAACTTATAAATGAACTATTTTTCCTAGAAAGTGTTTTTTATGATAAATAAGTAATCTCTCTGCGTACCTTTTTTGTAAAACCGCATGGCCGGATTGCCTTCTTTGCCACAAATATTTTCCTTATATAGGCTTGAAAGCACAATTTCTCCCAAAGGTGGTTTTGGTAATTAATCACAACATATGAATCATTGGACTAATGAGTTTTTTTGAAGTACATTTTAGAAAAGTTCAAAGATGCTCTGTACTATACGATTGTGGGGAGATGGCCTTTTGATTCAAGGAAGGAATAGGATTGGCTAAATTTCCAAGCAAGAAGACTCTTCATTTTACACTTTGTGAGAAATCACTTTGAGTCCATAGGAAAGCCAATACTATTAAAGGGGGATGAGATATTATGATGAATTGGTTGCTCAAGTTCTTAGAGATAGCCACCAAAGTACTCAGCCACTTTCCCAAAAATATAATTGTCCCAAGCCAAATATGCAACATCGGTGTCACCAACATTTCCTACTCGGACATAGCAATTTTACAATCCTATGCCAAACCCACTATCTCGGTACACCCAACATTTCCATCGGTGCCACCGAGATTGGGTGACCATCATTCTGTTGAGATAACTTCAAGTTTCAGAATTTCCGAGTTTGAAGTAGATCTCACTGAGTTTGGAAACCAGTCTAGGTCACTGTATCGGTACCACCGAGATTCTTATATCGGTCTCACCGAGATTCGAAAGTTGCCATTTAGTGCAAATCGGTACCATCGAGATTCATTTCGGTGTCACCGAGTTGGGCAATAATGTTGTAACGGTTGTATTTTAGGATATACCTATATATACCCCTCCACCTAACTCTCATTCATAGAGGAAGCACTCATAACACACTTACACTTACGAGATCCATTTTTCTGAGAGAGAGCCACCTACTCATCTGTTGAGATCAAAAGATTACATTCCAACCATTTGAACCTTGATTTCTAGCCTCCTCAAGTTGCTTTCCACAAGATCAATCTCTCCTACCCCTCCCAAATCTGAGAGAGAGTGATTGAGTGTTGAGGAGACTATATTTTGAAGCATGAGAGCAAGGAGTTCATTTTTCTACCACATATATTACCTTTTGGAGGGTGGTGCCTCCTAGATTGGTTAGGTGTCACTTGGGAGCCTCCTACTTTGTGTTGTGGAGTTGAACCAAGATGTTTGAAAGCGCAAGGAGATCGCCTACTTCGTGAAGATCTACCGTGAGTGAGGCTAGTCTTGTATGTACGGAAGCCGTGGTGGAATAGACAAGGTTGCTTCTTCGTGGACCCCTTGTGGGTGGAGCCCTCCATGGACTCTCGCAGCCGTTACCCTTTGTGGGTTGACGTCTCCACTAACATGGACATACGATAGAGCCACCTATCGGAACCATGCCAAAAATTGTTGTGTCAACCTTTGCATTTCACCTCCCTACCTTACCCTCTTCCTTACACGTGCATGTTTTACTTTCCGCTCCTATACTCTTAGATATGCTTGTGTAGGGTGTACTTGACTAGTCATAGTTGTTAAAACTAGCCCACGCTAAAAATTGGGAAAAGGCTAAGTTTGTATCTCGTCAAGTACTCTAATCACCCCCCTATAGACATACTTTCAATCCTACAAGTGGTATCAGACCTTTGGTCTCCATTTCATTGGTTTCACAACCTAGGAGAGTACGGCGTCTAGTGAGTGAAATTATCACTGTAGAGGTCCATATCTCAATGGCATAATTTTGCTAGTTGGAAGCATAAGATGAAAATGCATATTGTCATAATCCTACCATTTGGGTTGTTGTTTGTGTTGGTGTGCAAGGTGATTTCTTCGGAGAAGGAAGAGAACCGGATCGTGATGCCACAACGGAAGAATTGAAGATGCTGCAATTCAATGATCAAGCCTATGACATCCTAATCAACTGCTTGTGTCCCGAAGAATTCAACAAAATCAGTTGCCTTGAGAATGTAATGTAAATTTGGGATACTTTGATTGATATGCACGAAGGTACCGATTCTGTTAGGGAATCTAATTTGGATGTGCTTCAAAGTCAACTTGACAAGTTCAAGATGAACGATGGTGAAGGAGTCGCTGAGATGTATTCTAGGCTAGCTCTCATCACAAATGAGATTGCCGGCTTAGGAAGCAAAGATATGATCGACATATTCATCATCGAGAAGATACTTAGAGCTTTGGTTGGAAGATACGACACCGTGTGCACATTAATCCAAATGACGCCCAACTACAAGGATCTCAAGCCTACTGAAGTCATTGGAAGGATTCTTGCTCATGAAATGTATCTCATAGACAAAGATGAGTTGCACAACAAGTCAAGCGGTGCTTACAAAGCTTCAGTCGATGCTCCCGCTACTTCAAGTGACAACCTTGTTGCCAATGAAGAGATCATCCTTATGGTCAGAAAATTCAACAAGTTCTACAAGAGTAGAGGCAAAGAGAGAATCTCAAGATCAAGATATGATGAGAAGTGTTCGTCTAGTTGTGACCGAAACTGCTACAATTGTGGAAAGCCCAGACACTTTTCCAATGAGTGCTCTGCTCCCCACAAACGAAGAGAAGTTTCACCTAGAAGACGAAGCTCAAGAGATGAGTCTCCTCACAAAGATAGAAGGAGTAGAGAAGATCATTATGAATGAAGACACTCCCGGAGAGGCAGAGAATCGGGGAAGAAGAACAAGTACACCAAGAGCAGTTCAAGAAGAAGACATCAAGCTCATGTTGGTTAATGGGTTCCGGCTCCGAGTGTGAGAACCACTCCATGCGAAGTTATCAATCCAACTCTGACTACAGTCAAGATGAAGGTGTTTTCTACATTGCAATTGATTTCTCCAACTCCTACGATTTATTTGATTTTACAAATGAAGGGATTGGAAACTGTTTCATGGCAAACGGCCCCAAGGTATCACACCCCGAGTATTTTGACTTTGATAGTGATGAGGATGACTTGTTACAGGAAGATGACTTGCTATTTGATAAGACTAGTGATAACATTGAAAATGAAGTTCCTAATTATCATGCTAGTCAAGAGAAATCGAATGATGATGATAAGAAAGAGATTGAACGACTAACTAAATAATTAAACACTCTTAAGTTAGCTCATGAAACTACTCTAGAAGATCATAGAGAGCTTGCAAGAACTCATGAGAAGCTACACTTTGAGAAGCTAAATTTAGTGCAAGAGCATGAGTTCCTAAGAGCTATCAATGATGATCTTTGAAAGAAGAGTTCCTCTTATCTAGCCAAACAATTACTCTTGTCTACTTTTGTTCCACAAGTTAAACCTAAGAACACTAGTAACAAAGGCAAGAAATTTTCTTCATCTAGTAACAACAATGGTAAAGCTAAATCAAATAATGGTGTTTCTAGTAGCTATCTTGATTCCACTAATGATTCTCTTAGACAAGTTACACTTGAGCAACAAAACGATTTATTGAAAGGTGTTATAGAGAGAGGTGTCTTCAAGATTCTTGCTAGAAGTAAGCAATTTGAGGAAATTGTGCGCAAGCAAGGAGGACATCGGAAGAAGCAAGTTGTTGGCTAGTTCGACGTCACAGGAGATGTTTGGGAAGAAGGTCCATATCACATTCCCAAGTTTGTTCCACAAGAGGAGAAGTATGATCCTACTCCTCCCAAGGGAACAAGCTCACAAGATGGCCTTCTACCACAAGACCACAAGGGCAAGGGAAAGCTTCAAGAGGACATAGACTCATTTGAAGAAGAATCCCAAGAAAAGGTTGAGTGGGTTCCCAAGGACACTTCTAGCACTGCCTCATCTAGTGCTACCACATCTCGAAGGATCCCCATCAAGGTGACGTGGGTCCCCAGGAGGAAGAACTAGAAAGTTCTTGAGAGGTGACTCCGCCAATGAAATTCACTCTTATTCATTTTAGCAAGAAATATATGCAATCAACCTCAACCATATGCATTAGTTCAAGGAGTCACACATTCCCTCAAAGGTGAGCAAGGTACAAGGTAATTAATGCATCTATGGACATCACCTCCTATGTATTTCACACTATGTCCATAGATATCCTTGCATTTGTTCCTTTTGCTTTGGGACTAACCCATTTAAGTCAGAAGAGTAAGAAACAACAAGGATTGCTCCCAACTCAAGATGAACTTCATCAACAATGAGCATCCACCACAACTTCACCTACTTGCAGTCTTTTACGACAAAAGTCGAGGTTAGTTGATCCCTCTTAGGGGGGATGTCACATCTAGGGGGAGCTTTACTCTAAGACTTGAGTACAAGCGTCTCCTAAATGATGTGAACACATTAATTCATTATGTAAAAGTGGTAACCCCACTTGTGCTTAATCGATGAGTATGACATATGATCAAGTACTCTTACTTGGCTCCTAAGTCAATATACACATATATAGATGACTCTGTCATGACCAAAGTGCTTGATAAATGCTAGAATGTTTGTGCATGTTTACCATATTTCATTTGACATCTTATTATGTGAGTATGTTGGTATGCATACTTTTGCTCATTCGAGAATATCCAATTGTTTTTATTTGGCTTTCAATTTTATTTGGCCAATTGGATATACAAGAATGCCTAAGTACCCTCCTCAACCTATTTATGCTTTCTCGTCTCTCATTCTATTCATGCTACATCACAAAAATGTGAGCAAGCACTTTAGAGACACTCTCTATGAGGAGCACTCGGATTTCCATCTCGACAAGGGCTGAATTGTAAAATTTCCCAAAGTGCATCTCGGTGTGACCAACCTCAAAATCTCGATCCCACCAAAGCCTAGGTTTAATCATTTTTATTCATCTCAGTACCACCGAGTCTTGCTTTTCAGGCTCATCGATTCCCATGTCAGTGACACTTATGGAAATTGGTGGCACCGAGAATCACAAGTCGGTGTCACCGAAAGTGAGGCGATATATATATATCTGCTGACCCAACTCTTGAAAAACTTCTTTCAAACGTCGCCTCGCCGCACCCCTTGCTGTCCTGCCCTAGTCTCCCTACATAACACTTGATCCTCCCATGCGCCCTCGCCATTGGAATCCTCATTGTCGACGAAATCTTCACCGCCGTCACCGTCGTAGTATATCCAAACCAAGCTACGGTATGGATTCAGACACTTTTTGCGCTCTCCGTCTGATTCTTGCGCAAATTAAGTTCTGCCTTTTTTCTATCCACGATTGCATGTATTTTATCCAGAAGAAAAATCGTTTAGAATAGCAAGTAATGCGGATTTTAGGGTTAACAGTCCGCTAGATTGAATCTCATTGTCACCGAGTTTGAAAAGACGGTAGTACCGATTTCTGTCTTAGGGTTGCCCAGAATGGTCTCGGTGGAACCGAGTTCTTCTTTTCGGTGAAACCGAACAGAGGTGTCGAGTTTCTGTTAAGGAGATGATGTGTCTCGATGACTCCGAAAATTTTAACTCGATGGAACCGAAATCCAATTTTGCTGAAAGTTAAAACTTAATTTTCCAGAGTTCAAATTTGACAAAACTTCTGTAATTTTGTGATGCTTATCTTTTCAAGCTCATCTATATGTTTTCATAGGGTCAGCGAGTCTGTGTGTCAGCTTGTCTGTTTTCTTTGCAAGATGTCAGGTTTCGATGACACTCAAAACAACTTCAGTGAGCCCCATGCGGAGTCTGATTCAGGAACTAGTCCTGAGAGGACCCCTTCTGATCGAGATACTCCCAGCTCCCATGGCATGCCCAAGGCAGCTACCAGGTCCAGGAAGAAGCTCAATTATGATGAAGAAGATTCCGGTTTTGTTCATGAAGTTCCTGCTCCCCACAAGCAAAAAAAATATAAGGTTGCTATCAGGAAGGTGGTGAGGAAGGAGTGCACCAAACCTTCTGAGGTAAAGCTTACTAAGAAGCGAGATGTGAAGAGAGCCAGGAAGAGGGTGATTCATGTTGTTGGAAGACAAACCTCCATGTATGAAGATCCAGCAGAAATTGTTGATGTTAATGATGAGGAGGAAGAGATATAGCTGAGGCCCCTCCTCCAAATAAGAGGAAGCTCATGGTTGATGCCATGCCCAGGAAAACTGCTCCAAAACCTTCAACCCCTAAGAAGCATGTAGCTCCCAAGAGGACTACAAAGGACATACCTGCAGCTGCTAAAGAGAAAGTCACTTCTTACAGAGCCTTTTCTGTAGAGGAAAAGGTGAGGATGCACCTATTCTCATGAAGCTAAGACCTCATTTACCACTTCACAATGCGGCTCATCCAATTGCTGAAGACATGAAGAAGAGAAGATGCAGGGTTGAGGAAGTGGATAGCTATTGATCCATATGCTGTGAGGAGAATAACTGTTGTTGATCACCGGTTTCACACAAGGGAGTAACAAAAATTCTATGAGACAGTTTTGTTAGAAAAAAGTCCAGCAGTCACTGACATGAGATATGTCGACTGGAAATACATGAAAGCTAATGAAGATTTCTTTCCCTGTGTGAGAGAAAACTTCAATCTGGTTGACACTGAAGAGTTTGTTGGTAGATAGATGACTGCATGGAATGATGAGATGATTATGCAATTCTACTCAACAATTCATTTCTATGCAAATGGCACTATTCTCTTGATGACTGATGGTCACAGATATGAAGCCGCAGTTGAAGAATGGGCTACTATCATTGGTGCTCCAAAAGCATGTGAAGAAGACTTGGGTGTGTATTCAGAACCTAAGAAGAATCACAACTCCATGGCTAATATGTACAAGCCAATGCCCAATTACTATCTGTCGTCTCGGAAGCTTGGTTGTATCTATTTCTTACAAGAAGGACTAACCACTACCAACATTATCTTCACACATACCCTGATGCCCAAATCAGGTGATGACAAAATGATTAGAGGCTACTCCATCAATATGCTGCATCATCTAGACACCCACACTCGCTTCAAAGTCATGGATTTGATTGTTGAGACTATCAGGAGAACTTCTGGAAACCAGAATAGATCATGCGGATGTGCACCATACATTCAAATGATCATCAATGCCAAGATTGACAAGCATCACTACTGGAATTTATTGTTTTGCCGTCTGCCATGGCTGACGACAAAGGGGGGAACCATGGACGACAAAGGCTTTGCCGTCGGTCAACAGACGGTAAAGTAGACGGCAAAAAAATCCGGTGAAGAGGTTCTTTGCCGTCTTCTTTTGTAAAGCGGACGGTAAAGAATCTTTGCCATGAGGGGGCAGACGGCAAATTAAATGGGACGACAGATACACCAACGGTCTCGTTAAGTGTTAACGACAGGCCTCCTCTCTTTGCCGTTTGCCCTCCCCCCCTTTGCCATGAGGGGGTGACGACAAAGGGGGGAACTAAGCCCCTCTCTCTCCCCTCTTTGCCGTCTGCCCTCCCCCCTTTTCCATGAGGGGCTGACATCAAAGGGGGGAACTAAGCCCCTCTCTCTCCCCTCTTTGTCGTCTGCCTTCCCCCCCTTTTCCATGTGGGGGCAGACGGCAAAGGGGGGAACCAACCCCTCTCTCTCCCCTCTTTGCCGTATGCCCTGCCCCCTTTGCCATGTGGGGGCAGACGACAAAGGGGGTAACCAACCCCTTTTTATTCGATTTCTTATTATATCCAGCAATTTTCACAATAATTAGGATATATATATATATATATATTTGACGAAAATAAATCTGTTTCTGTACTCATAAGCATATTAAAAAAACTTTCATCCATAGTACATACATATTATGCAAGTTGCATTTGTACGAAACCATATATTACACCAGTTTCATCCACATGCATACAAAGTTTCATATATATCCATATACTACAATAGTTTCAATACAAGCTTCCGTGAAGCATGGCACAAGAAATCATCTTCAAGCATTCCATCAATATAATCCAAGCTTTCCGTGAAGTGAATGTAATGTGCAAAATGACAAATAAGAAAGTTAGAAGAATAATACTAGACGAAGAAGTATATATATAGGTTATTTCGGAGAGAACTTAGCTAAGTATAGGCCATTTAATAGCTAAGTTAGGTGGAATAGGTCATCTTGGAGCTACATAGCCTTATTATGTCATTTAGGAGAGAACTTAGCTAAGTATAGGTCATTCTAGAGCTAACTTGGATAAAATATGTCATTTTGTAGCCAACTATGATTATTAATCCATTTTGACCTTATTATGTCATTTTGGATCTAAATTAGTTATTTTAATGACCTAACCAAGGTTCTTATGATGTTTTTACCTAACTATGCTAATTATGTCATTTGGGAGGATAATTAGCTAAGTATGTCTTTGTTAGGGAAAATAACCTACGTAGAAGAAGAAAGAGAAGAAGAGAGAAGAGAAGAAGCAAGAAGAGAAGAAGAATGAGAAGAAAAATAAAAAGGAGGAGGAGGGGGAGGAGAATGAGGAGGAGAAGGAGAAGGAAGAGGATTAGAAGAAGAAAAGAAGAAGGACAAGAAGAAGGAGAAGAAGGATGAGAAGAAGGAGAAGGAGCTTCTCTCCTCCTTTTCCTTCTCCTTCTTCTTCCTCCTTCTCCTTCTTCTTCTCTTCTTCTTCTCTTCTTTTTCTTCTTCCTTCTTTTCATTTTCCTCTTTCTTCTCCTCTTGTCCCCTTCTTCGGGCTAAATTAGCTAATTATGACTTTTTGGAGCTAATTATGTCATTTTGAGGATAATTAGCTAAGTATAGGTCATGTTTTATTAAATAGACCATTTTGGAGCTAAGTAAGCTAATTATGTAATTTAGGTGGAAGCCTAGCTAACTATAGGTCATTTCGGAGCTACTTGGGTAAAATATGTCATTCCGGAGCAAACTATGCTTATTAACCATTTTGGATCTAGGTAAGCTAATTATAGGTCGTTTAATACATAAGTTAGGGGGAATAGGTCATCTAGGAGCTACGTAAGCCTTATTATGTCATTTAGGAGAGAACTTAGCTAACTATAGGTCATTTTTTATTAAATAGGTCATTTTAGAGCTAACTAAGCTAATTATGTCATTTAGGTGGAAGCCTAGCTAACTATAGGTCGTTTCGGAGCTCACTTGGGTTAAATATGTCATTTTGGAGCTAACTATGCTTATTAAGCCATATTGGAGCTAAATTGGCTAATTATATCATTTAGGTGGAAGCCAAGCTAAGTATATAATATTCATGAGCGAACCAAGGTTCTTATGTCATTTTGAGCTTATTATTTCATTTTTTAGCTAAATTGGTCATTTTAATGAGCTAACCAAGGTTCTTATGATATTTTCACCTAACTAAGGTAATTATGTCATTTTCTAGGATAATTAGCCAATTTAGTCTTTATTGGATGAGTCTAAGTTACGTAGAAGAAGAGAAAGAGAAGAACCAAGAAGAGAAGAAGTAAAAGAAGAAGAAGGAGGAGGAGAAGGAGAAGGAAGAGGAGAAGAAGAAGAAAAGAAGAAGGAGAAGGAGGAAGAAGAAGGAGAAGAAGAAGGAGGAGGAGCTCTTTCTCCTTCTTCTTCTCCTCCTTCTTATCCTTCTTCTTGTCCTTCTTCTTCTCTTCTTCTTCTTCTCTTCTTCTTCTTCTTCCTTCTTTTCATTTTTCCTCTTTCTTCTCTTGTCCCCTTCTTCGGGCTAAATTAGCTAAGAATGCCTTTTTGGAGCTAATTATGTCATTTCGAGGATAATTTGCTAAGTATAGGTCATGCTTTATTAAATAGACCATTTTGGAGCTGGCCTTTCAAGATTGAACCATGCCTTTGGCGTCGCTATGCTTTGCTTTCCTTTCCGTTGTCGCAAGTTTTGCAACAGTCTATCACATAGAGCATCCAGGTCGATTCTAGCCTTAGGATTATCTTTTGACTTCCCCTCTATGCCGAACAATGTACCAAAAATTGCCTCCGCAATATTCTTTTCAGTGTGCATCACGTCGATGTTGTGTGGGCAAAGGAGGTATTTGAAGTAAGGCAGATCCCATAAGCATGACTTGTGAGTCCAGGCATGTTCCGTGTTATACCCTTTGAAGTATCCTGTATGCAAAGGATCAGGCTCGAGAGCGTTTAACTGATCAAGGGTCTGTTGGCCTGTCAACGCAGCTGGTGCAGTGTTTTTGACAACTCTACATTTGATGAAATTCTTCTTGTCTTTTCTGAACTTATGGTCAGGATCCAGGAATTGTCTATGCATGTCGAAGCAAGAATACTTATGACCAGCCTGTAGCCAATGGAACTGAAGAGCTGCCTTGCATGTGGTGCACGGGAACCTTCCATGCACACACCAGCCAGCGAATAGCGCAAACGCCGGATATTCATGCGTCGAGTACATGTACCACACATGCATTTTGAAATTTGTTTTGGTAGCCGCGTCATAGGTCTTGATCCCATTATCCCAGGCTTCTTGCAACTCATCCTTAAGCGGCTGCATGTACACATTCATATTCTTCCCCGGATAGTTGGGCCCTGAAATTATCAACGTCAGGAAAATGTTCTTTGTTTTCATAATCTCTCCGGGTAGCAAATTTAGTGGAATGACAAATACAGGCCAACAACTATATTATGCTGCCGTCATACCATACACATTGAACCCATCCGTGCTGATGGCAACTCTAGGTTGCCTTGGATATTCCGATTTATCCTTATGTAATGCATCGAAGTGCCTCCACGCAAAACCATCTGAAGTGTGTACCAGCATCTTGTTCCCATCCGCATCTAGTTCGGTTCTTTTGCCCAATTTGTGCCATGTCATCTGTCTGGCCGTCTCTTCGACCATGAAAAGATGTTGAAGTCTTGGTATGATTGGCAGATATCGAAGAACACTAATGGGGATTTTGGTCTGATTCTTCTCACCCATACCGTTGTCTACCACAATATACCTTGAAGGATTGCAAATGGGGCAATAGTTCAAGGCCGCATACTCAAACCTAAATAAGGCACATCCATTCTCACAGACATGTGTCTTCTCATAGGGCATCTTAAGTACACGGAGGATTTTCTCTCACTGGTACAGGTTTGCAGGCAGTACATGGCCTTTGGGTAGAAAGCGTCCAAATATCGTCATCATCGCGTCGTAGCATTCTCTGTCTAGGTTGAATTGAGCCTTCAGAGCCATTACTTGCGCGATGGCATCCAGCTGACAAAGCTCAGTCTGTTCGTGGAGAGGACATTTTGAAGGCTCCAACATTTCATAGAAGGCCTTTGCAGATTCCTCCATCTCATCGTCCGAATCCCGAGCATCATCAAAGTCTTGCACCATGTCTTCAATCCCGGTACCATGCTCGTCGGTGCGACGACGAATCACCTCAGCTCTGGCACGTTGGTCAGACTCACCATGAAAAGTCCACACTGTATAATTATGCGTAAAACCCCACTTCTGCAGGTGTTTACCCATTTCAAACTCTGTCTGCTTTTTCCAGTTGTCGCAGTTGGGACAGGGGCACCATGTTTTTTGCTGGCCATTTGCAAATGCGGCTCTCACAAACCCCCTGGTTTTTGTTAACCATTCATGGGTCATGTCTTTCTAACTAGGGTGACCAGTGTACATCCAAGCACGATCACTCATGTTGCCTAGCTACCTATAGGCGCACAGGAAACAAATATATCATTCATCATCTATATTCATACGCTAATCAAGTTTGTCAGTTTTATTACGTCCATGCAACCTACACGCTAATAGGTAAATATAGGTCCTAATCCCACCCGAGTATGTGTAGATTGGGTTCGTTTTCCCATGCTCTGCTCCAGATGCGACGCAGAATTTGGGCAGCACCTCCCCACTGTTCTCCTGATACACGTCTCGGCCATAAGCAGAGAGGATGTGTACCCGGAGAACAACAAGGAGGCACTGACAAAATTCTGCATCGGATCCAGAGCACAACATACGGGAAAACGAACCCAATCTACACATACTCGAGTTGTCCATGGATAATGTTGGACAATTCGAAAGGATGGTGGTTATAAATATGCAAAGAAATGCATATTTATAGATGTCGCCCTTTCGAACGGGAGACGCATACTGGTCACGCATACTCATGATTGAAGAAACCTATAGCTAGCAAGTTTCATCAGCACGAAGACCGGGACAGAGCAAATTAAGGGGGTAAGAGGAGAAGTCATTTGTGCTCACGAACAAACGCAGGGGCAGAGCTCGTCCAACGCACGTGGAGGTCGTCGAACAACTGCACATTGAAATTCACACGATCAACACAAATATGATGTTTTTATAATTAACATAATTGGAAAATATGTGACCTAACTCATAATTTATAAAACTATGACCCCATGGTCACTAGCGTCAGGGGTTGGGGTCTTTTCGATCAACAAGAGTCCAAAGAGGTGTCAGGGGCCCGGGGTTCGGGGTTAGTGGCGTCGGGGGTTGGGGTAGGGGGTCGGGGGTCGGGGGTCCGTGGCGTCGGGGGTCGGGGGTAGGGGGTTAGTGGTGTCGGGCGTCCGAGGTCGGGAGTCGGGGGTCGGGGGTCGGGCGTCTGGTGTCAGTGGTGTCGGGCGTCGGGAGTCGGGTGTTGGGGGCAGTGGTGTCGGGCATCGGGGGTTGGGAGTCGGGTGTCAGTGGCGTCGGGGGTCGGGGTTGGTGGCGTCGGGCGTCGGGGGTTGGTGGCATCGGGCGTCGGGGGTCGGGAGTCGGTTGTCGGGGTCGGGGATTAGTTGTGTCGGGCGTCGGGGTCGGTAGTCGGGTGTCAGTGGCGTCGGGGGTCGGGGGTCGAGGGTCAGGGGTTGGTGGCGTCGGGCGTCAGGGGTTGGTGGCGTCGGGCGTCGGGTGTCGTGGGCGGGGGGTCGGGGGTCGGGGTCCTCTTCTTTCTTCTTCTCCTCTCTCCTCTTTTTTCTTCTTCTTCTTCTTCTTCTTTTGACTTGCTCAAATCACAAATAGCTAGGTTTGAGAGGAGGAGAGGGAGACGATCTATCTTTTGACTGGACCAACACTCGACGGAACTCACAGATGCTCTTGGGATCTAAGATTTGGTGTAAGCAAATGGGAGTGAGAGAGAAAGATGTTCATGGAATGTTTCAGCTGTGTTGGGCACCTCCCACTCGAGGTGGGAGAATACTATATATAGTGGTGGTACAAAAGTGGTCGTGGGAACACTTATGTTGTGCACTTTTCGGACGTCCGGCAGTTCACGGTCGTCCGGACAGCCATGAGGGGTCGGACTTCCGAAAGTGGTCGGTCGTCCGAAGATGCAGAAGATATCAGGTTGCCACAATATTTGGTTGAGAGGAGATCAGCATACGGAGGCCGGAGGACATTGTTCGTCCGAAGATACATAAAGTATTAGGTCACCACAACATCTGGTGATAGGGTGAACAACATATGGACGTCCGAAAGGCATCAGTCGTCCGGGGCACGGTCGTCCGGAAATGGTCGGAAGTCTGAAAGTTTGAATTTGTGGAGTGGCAACGGATTTAATATCGCGCCCGGACGTCCGATCTTCGGACGACCGAAGGAGCCAGAAGTACGAGGGTTTTAATCTGTTGGTTGACTTTGGATTTCCGGAGGACGTCGGTCATCCGGCGTCCGGACGTCCGAGAACCACCAGACGACCGGACAAGAGCAGACCAACAATAGGAAGATAGAGAAAGAGGAATTGCCTAGAGTTTTGAGAAAGTTTCTCGCGAGTCTAATGATCCCCTCTTAATAGTGTGGTATCCCTAAAACTCAAGAATCATAAAAGAGATACACTACATAGCTACCGATAATCCATGCTTGAGTGTATATGTTTATTCAACGATCATCACTCCACACCACTAACGTCAAAGGAACTAATACCTTTGAGTCAAGCCTTTCACTTGAGGTTGATGTTGTTGTTTCTTCTTGGCTCAAGTTGAAGGCAAGACATTGATAAAGTCTTCAAGTAGCACTCCCATGCACAATGTGAAAAGCCTTGCTTTGTATTCATCTTCACTTGTCCATCATGTGAACATCCACAAGCTTCAAGCATGTAATCCTCGGGAATGGTTATCTTGAACTTGCCCTTGTCAAACATGATCATGAAGACTTGTTATCATCCTCTCATGGACACTTGGAATCTCTCTCCTGATGCGAGCCCATGAGAATTACCTAACCCTCATAGACATAGACAACACATAGTATGGGTTAGTACACAAAGTGCAATTGACAATTACTTACCATACCACTTCCTCTCCACACAGTCTCCTGCCCAATCAGAGTGAGAATAGCCCACTAGGTTGAAGCTTACTCCTTTGGGATACCATAGGCCAAAGTTTGGCGTATGAGCCAAATATCGAAAGATTCGTTTGATAGCCATAAAATGGCTTTCCTTTGGTGCAGAATGAAACCGTGCACAAATCCTTACACTCAACATGATATCCCATGTAGATGCACAGAGGTAAAGAAGGGATCCAATCATGGAGCGATATACCTTTTGATCCACTGCTTTACCATTGGAATCACTGTCAAGCTTGCATCTGGTTGGCATGGGAAACTTGACCGCCTTGACATCTTCTAACTTGAACCTTTTGAGCATGTCTTGGGTGTACTTGTCTTGTTTGATGAAAGTTCCTTCTAAACCTTGTTTAATCTCGAACCCGAGGAAGAACTTCAACTTACCCATCATTGACATCTCAAATTTCTCGGTCATTAGTGCAGCAAATTCTTCATTGAAAGATTTGTTAGGGGAACCAAAAATAATATCATCAACATATAGTTGGCATACGAACAACTCCCCTTTGACCTTCTTGGTAAAAAGAGTGGGATCAGTCTTCCAAATTTCAAACCCACGATCTTGTAATAACTCGGTAAGGTACTCATACCACGCACGTGGGGCTTGTTTAAGGCCATAGAGTGCCTTATTAAGTTTATATACATGATTGGGGAGCTTGGGATGTTCGAATCCTGGGGGTTGTTTGACATATACCAACTCATTTAAAGGACCATTAAGAAAAGAACTTTTCACATCCATTTGTTGTAATTTGAAATCATGATGAGATGCAAATGCAAGCAGCATGCGAACAGATTCTAGACGAGCAACAGGGGCGAAGGTTTCACCGTAGTCGATACCCTCGACTTGGGAGTAGCCTTGAGCCACCAATCTTGCCTTGTTTCGAACTACAATCCCATTGGCATCTTTCTTGTTTTTGAAGATCCATTTGGTCCCGATGACATTATGTTCCTCCTTTGGTCTTGGCACTAATTTCCAGACTTGATTACGCTCGAAGTTGTTGAGTTCTTCATGCATGGCCATCAGCCAATCCTCATCATCGAGCGCTTCCTGTACTGGTTTGTTCTTGATCTTGTGGCTGCTCTTGATCTTGATCTTGTGGATGCACTTGATCTTGATCTTGTGGCTGCACTTTATCTTGATCTTGAGCAGATTCAGAACCTTGTGTAAGCACTTGGACATCATGTGGTGCATCACCATCTTCGAGTGGTTGATCTTGCCCTTGATCCTGTTCAGCTGGTTAAGGGTTTTCTCTTTGTTCATCGCAAGCGTGTGGGGCTTGCGAGGGTGATGGCTCCACTCGAGTAGAGCATTGTCCTTCTCCTTCAGCCACAAGGGGTTACTCAATGGGGAGTATTTGACCAGTCCCCATATTTCTTATGACTTGGGGAGGAATTTCACCACCTACATCACAAAGACCACTTTGCTCCACTTGGGAGCCATTATTTTCAGCAAACTCCACGTTACACGTTTCCTCAATGATGCCGGTGGACTTGTTGAGGACACGGTAAGCATGACACTTTGTGGCATAACCAACAAAAATGCCCTCTTTAGCTCTAGAATCAAATTTAGCTAAACGTGCACCTTTCTTGAGAATGAAACACTTACACCCAAATACCCTGAAGTACTTGAGATTGGGTTTGTTTCTAGCGAGAATCTCATATGGGGTCTTGTTCAAGACTTTGAGGATATAGAGCCATTGTGATGCATGACATGCTGTGTTGATGGCTTCAACCCAAAAGATATACGGAGATTTGAATTCTGCCATCATTGTTCTTGCCGCGTCCATCAACGTCAAGTTCTTCCTCTCCGCCACACCATTTTGTTGAGGGGTGTATGGTGCTGAATATTGATGCTTGATTCCCTCATCACTAAGAAACTCATCCGAGGTGTAGTTCTTGAACTCGGTGCCGTTGTCACTTCTAATCATCAAAATCTTTGCTTCATGTTGACGTTGAGCTTCATTAGCAAAGTTGATGACGGTTTGTTGAGTTTCACTCTTCCTCTTGAATAAACATACCCAAGTGTATCTTGAGTAATCATAAACAATCACCAAGCAGTACTTTCTGCCCCCAATACTATCAAAAGATGGAGGGCCAAACAGATCCATATGAAGGAGCTCCAAAGGCCTCTTAGTGTAAATGAGAGTCGTTGGACGATGAGGAGTTTCGCGAATCTTCCCTTCAATATAGGCACTGCAAGCACGATCTCTAGCAAAACTCATATTTGTTAGTCCACAAACATGGTCCCCTTTGAGAAGACTTTGCAAAGATCTCATATTGACATGAGCTAGTCGGCGATGCCAAAGCCAACCCACATCAACTTTAGCCATTAGACAAGTCGCAGTCTTAGTGGGTCGCTGTGAAAAGTTCACCACATAGAGACCATTTTCGACATATCCAACATAGTCTACTTTAAGAGTCTTGCTCCATAAAAGGACCACGGTATCAAGATTAAAGAATGTGGCAAAACCCATAATTGCAAGTTGACGAACAGAAAGGGACTCAACAAGCATGACCTTCTCAATAGATAGCTCTTGAGAGATGACCACCTTACCAAATCCCAATACCTTGGACGTTGAAGCATCAACAAATTGGACATGGGTGGGCATAGATGGGGAAGGATGCACGTCCACCGCTAAGTCCTTGCTTCCGGTCATATGATTTGTTGCTCCACTATTGAGCAACCATGACACCCCACCGGAAGCAAACTCCTGCAATAGATCAATGTTTGGTTTTAGGTACCCATTTTTGAATGGGTCCTTTGATGTTAGAAACAAGGGTCTTAGGAACCCAAATGGCCCATTCAATGGACTCATAGTAAGAACAAACAAATTTGGCATAAACATGCCCATCACCAGCACGACATAAAACATATGATGGATTAAGTTTGCCGGCTGTGTTGGTAGGAATGGTTTTGCCCTTCTTGCCACTACCATCCTCCACCTTGTTCATGTTCTCCTTCTGAATCCCTTCACCCTATTTCACAAAGATGTCCATGAGGGTAGGACATTGCTTGTTCCTGTTCTTCCTTTTCCTTTTCGACTTGGATGTAAGTCCAAGTCCCTCCTTTCCTACAACTCCCTTTTGATTACTCAAAAGGTCGTTTAGGTTCTTCTCGCCTAGGATGCATGACACAAGGCCCTTCTCAAGTTGATCCTTAAATTTAGCATTTTCCTCCACAAGATGTACATGCTCACAACAAGGATTAGTTGCACAAGCATTATCAATTATAACAAAAGGAGGAAAGGTAGAGATCTCCTTGGTAAGCTTTGCTTGGAGTTGATCATGAGACTCTTTCAGGGAGAAATGAGCACCTTTCAAGACCTTCTGGTCCTTGTCAAGTGTATCAAACTCCTCCTTGAGTCTGTCATGGCCAACCCCAAGTGCAGCATTTTCAGACTTAAGCACACGTGTAAGGACAATAGTGTGATCTAGCTCCTTTTGTAATTTAGCGCAATCATCGTTGCGTGACTCCTCAAGAGCCAAACGAAGACTGCACTCTTTTTCTAGAGCAGTAGATAATTCAACAATCTCATCGGCATAGTCACGAATATGTCCTTGCAGCTCGGAGATAGTCTCCTCATGAGACTCGATGAGGTCATTAGCCTCACCCAATTGTTCCAAAAGAGCAACAAAGTGCTTCTTGGATTCTCCTTTGATTTTACGCAGAAATTTGTCAAAATCATGCTCATTAAGTTCCACAACATCACTATCATCAACACAGTTTAAAAATAAAGGAGCAGTAGTGATGGTGGTCTTAATGCTAGGTGTTACCTGATCGATACCTTTGGCCATAAGGCACTTCGCGATGCGGTTATCGTTGGGGGCGCCGAAGAGAGACACCTTGGGAGAGGGGGTGGCAATGGCTACAGTAGACGTTGCCACCATATCATCATCGTCATCATCATCGGAGGGGTACTCTTTAAGTGCCACCATACCCTTTGGATGGGGTTTCCTGACAAAGTTGTTCTTGTTTGCGAAACAATTGGCTTTGTCTTTGCGAATAACCTTGCTACCGTTGTCTTCCCTCTTCTCATAGGAACACTCTACCATGAAGTGACTCACATTGCCGCAGTTATAGCATGTCCTTACACGTTGCTTGGTCTTGAACTCACTTGAGTTATTCTTGGAGAATTTGGGCCTTGAGTTTCTCTTGTTGCCCCAGAATTCCCTTGACGCGAGAGCCATGTGCTCATGATAACCATACTTAGTGTCTTCAGGGCAACCTTCCTCTTCCTCCTCTTCTTCTTCTTCAGAAGCAGCCTTGGCTTTTAGGGCAAGGTTGGGTGAAGCTTTCTTTGACCAAACGCAAGCAAGAGCATTATCTGTGGTCTTGTTCATGATAGACATTGCAATGAATTCATCCAACACCTCACTGGAGGACAAGGAGTGGAAATCTGGTCGTTGGTGAATGACGGATGGCATGGCTTTGTTGAATGACATGATGGCCTTGAGAAACTTGTGCTTGATCCATGAGTCATTCACATCCTTGCTTCCATGATCCTTGAGGGCAACAACATTAGCAGTCACCCTTCGATAGAGATCTCGAGGGTCCTCATCTTCCTTCATCACAAACTCATCGGCCTCATCAAGAACCACTTCATAGTTGGACCATTGAATGCTTGAGCTTCCCTTGTAAAGCACCATAATATGCTCCCAACAGTCCTTAGCCTAAGTGAAGGGGTGCAAGTGAGGAAGATCTTCAGGAGGCACTGCGGACTAGAGAATGAATAATGCGGAGTGATCATATTGATTGTCTGCTTCTTCTCTTGGAGTGAGGTTGCTTGGGTCATGCGGATAGTAGCCTTGCTCAATGATTCTCCATAAGTTTGTTGAGCTGTGATTCAAATGAGACTTAATGGAAAACACCCAGTTAGCAAAATCACCCTTAACAAGCTTAGGAGGAGGACGAACAGGATTGATACGCGGTGTAGGAACCGGTCCTCCATAGACCAGGGAGGTGGAACTGAGGCATAGGTTCCAGTCCCATTATTGTTGAGAGGGGAAGACGGTCGCATCCCTTTAGCCGCTTCCTTGGAGGAATTGACCTCCGAATCAGTGTTGGTGGGTTTAACCACGAACGCCGGTTCGGGAGAACTTTTAATCCCCTCAATTAACTCTTTAAGCATGGTCTTGACTTCGTTCATTAAGGACGTCCTGAGGTTGGCCATAGCCGCATTCAATTCCTCCCTTATGACCGAAGTCAACGCCACGGCCTCGGGTGCTCCATGGACCCCCCCTCATCGTCATCCATACTCTTCGGTTGGTGAAACCCTTAATAAAGAGACGTGGCTCTCATACCAATTGAAAGGATCGATATGGTTGACTAGAGGGGGGATGAATAGGAAACTACCAATTTTTAGCTTTTCTTAACAAGTTAGGGTTAGAAACATAAAGGTTCTCTAAAATAATAACTAGGTGAGAAACCTATATGATGCTACCAACTATAACCGCTAAAGCAAGTAAGAAATACTCTACAACAATAACATACACAATGTAAAGGTAAGAGATAACCACAAGTGGAACCGATGAAGACGAGGATGTGTTACCGAAGTTCCTTCCGTTTGACAGGAAGTACGTCTTCGTTGGAGCGGTGTGGAGGCACAATGCTCCCCAATTAGCCACTAGGGCCACCGTATTCTCCTCACGCCCTCACACAATGCAAGGTGCCGTGATTCCACTATAGGTGCCCTTGAAGGCGGCGACCGAACCTTTACAAACAAGGTTGGGGCTTTCTCCACACAAACCTTGGAGGCTCCCAACAAGACCATGGAGCTTCACCATAATGGAATGTGGGTCCGAGGTGACCTCAACCGTTTAGGGTGCTCAAACAACCAAGAGTAACAAGATCCACAAGGGATTAGTGGGGGGAATCAATTTTCTCTTGCGGGAAGTGTAGATCTTGGCCTTCTCAACCAATCCCTAGGAAATCAACAAGTTTGATTTGCTAGGGAGAGATATCGGGCACATGAGAGCTTAGGGACCAACAATGGAGTCTTGGAGGGTCAAAGGTAGGGTTCACGGAGTGGAAGAACCCTTTAAATAGTGGGGGAACAAAACCAGCCGTTACCCCCACTTACTGCACGAGCAAAGTTGTACTACCGCTCACGGGTAGTGTCACATCCCCAGAATTCCTTTTGATGTTTAGCAAGATTGTGCTCATGTTTTAATTCTTGCATTAAAAATGAAAATAGGGATGAAAGAAACCCTAGCACCTCACCTAGCTCAACCAAAATAAAAGAGTGTGATTTCAATGAACCAAAAATGGCCTTCATAAAAGCCCACCCTTTTTTATATCTATTGGAAACAATATTTCAGGGGTGGATATCATTTTTAAACCTCAAAAGCCACTGATAATATCCAAATAATGGGTTTTAAATATCTCAGGATATTATAAAATGCTGAAACATTTTTGTGGACTTGGAAATATTCCAAATAACACCCCACAATTATATCCCCTATTGTAGGAATAGTTTGGAGCCAAAAATAAAATGAAACAAATGTCAGAAAGGTTAAACAGAAAACAGAAATGCAAGAAAAATAGAAAAATCCTATTTAACACTCACCTGGCCCAACCCACTTACCTCCTTGTGGTCTTCCTCCTCGCCAGTCGGCAGCAGGAGGTGGCCGCCGTTTCTCCTCGCCGCGGCACGCAGCTCTGTGGCTGTTTGACTCCCGCATAGCGCTGGCTGTGAGGAGATAACCCTCCTAAGCCCGTTCCAACCCTATCCCCCTCCCCATTCGGATCCCTTCCTTTGCTCTGTCTGCCGCCATTGGAGCCTAGCTCGAGCTCGAGCTCGCCGTCTTCTCCGGCCACAGCAAGCCTTCCCGAGCACTCCATCGTCTCCGCCTCGTCAAGCTTGTCCTACACGCCAACGGAATCAAGCCCCCGAGCCCTGCATCGCCACATCGATGTCGTCTACTTCCTCGGATCGTCGACGTTCGCCGCCATCGTTCTCCCTCTCCAGGCCATCCCAGAGCCCACTCTCGACACCTCTGCAACCCCCGTGAGCTCAGGGTGCCTTTCCCCCTCTTTTCCCCTTGATCCCGAGTTCTAAGCCTCGATTTCATCAGAGCCCGACGAGATCCGCCGCGGGAGCTCGTCATCGGTGATGCTTCAATGATCGGTTGGTCATTCCGAGGCCACCATCGGCACCACCTCGTCGAGTAAGACGGTAGATGCTTAGCCGCAACCGTAGTGGGCCCTGCTTCGATGAGCTCAACGTTGCCCGAGCTTCGACAACCGCTGAGCTCGTTGCCGGCGTCAACTCTGGCTACTTCAGCCCATGAGACTAGAAAAAATGAACTCGCGGGCGAAGGGCCATTCCTCTGGTGCCTTCTACCGTCCATTTGGTCACCGGAGGAGCATTCCCGATGCCTCCGCCGTCCCTCAAGCCACCGGCGGCTCATCGCCGGTGGGTTTGACCCTAGCGCCGGTGGGTTGACTCCCCAGAGTCTAGGACAAGTGGTGCCAGCCTCTGGTTAATTAGGATTAACCTAATTAGAATTAAAGAAATTATTAAATACTAAACAGTCACTTACATGTGGGCCAGCCACTCCTAACTAGCTAGTTAACTTAAAACTTAACTAAAAACTAGCCAGAGTCACTCACCAGTGGGTCCCATTGGTCAGGTTTGACTTTCAACGGCCATATTGACCTGCTGATGTCATGCTGATGCCGTAATTCTATTTCTGAATTTAAACAATTCCAGAATAAGTTAAAAACTTCAAAAGTTCATAGAAAATAATCCGTAACTCAGATTAAAATAATTTGTATATGAAAAAATGGTGAGAAAAATCCAAAGAATACAATGGTGCTATTTTCATGCATGACAAACTAAATTATGAAACAACATCAGGTCAAATCAATTAAAGGAATTTAATAAATGTCCTACTTTAAATAATATTTGAAGTTTGAATTGAAATCAGGATCAAACCAGGGTTTTGATAGCCACACTAGTTCATGCGACATTTCATTTCATGCTATGATCATGCATCATATTGTTGCATTTGTATGATATTGATTGTTGCTATTATTACGGTAGGCTCCGCTCCACACGATACCCACGAGTATCCGTCTAAAGGAGCGTATCCTTCCGTTGATCTTCAAGGCAAGCACCATTTTCGATCATCCCGATATAATCCCATGTTTCTGCCCCTGCTCTCACTTATTGCATTAGGACAAAATATTTCAAATGCTTTACTTCGGTAGCTGAACCTATTTCTTTGCATGACCTGTCATTGTCATAGTAAATAGCCAAACCTTTCAACCAAACATACCTGGTAGTTGCTTGAGCTATGATGTGTCTTATCCTGCTATGCTTGCTAGAGTTGTGTCAGGTCTATTTCATCTGGGTGATGAAGAGGAATGGACGAATGTGTTCTAGTGACAAAGAATAAGTGTGGAACCTGATTTGGTAAAGGTACCGATGAAAGGCTATGTAGGAGTACATGGCGGGTTGTTTCATTGGAGTCGTCCTTAGGAACTAAGTTCCGTGTATGTAATCCAAGACTAGTTACTACCACATAGTGGGCCCTGAAATATGACCCCGCCCGACTTATTAATCGCCTATTACTCGGTCCAGGAGTTGCAAGTAGTTTCTGGTGTTTATAGCCATGCTGGAGGCCGTGCATAGTGCTGACCTTAGAGGTGGGCTATGATGTGGTAGGCAGTGGCACGGTGTACCAAGTGGCACCCGGATGGTGGGCTTGGGAACCCTGCGCACATCGTTTGGGGCCGTAGCGAAAACCTCGGCCGGACTTCCGTGCGGGTTCACTCTCAAATAGGCCATAAACCCGGACTAGGTATTAGCGTCCTTAACGCTCGTGGACGACTCCCTCGCTGGGCTTCTGCTTGAAGGTTGCCGATGTGCATGACGTGCACATGGCGATAAGTGGCGAGAGCATGTGTGAATAACTACACCCCTGGAGGGTTATAATCTATTCGAATAGCCGAGTCCGCGGATATGGACTACTTGGAGACATATGTTGTTCATAGATAACTTTAATGGCTACTCATAAAAGTATCAAGATAAGTGTGAGTATCATGTATGGCATTCCCGTAGGAAGACGGGAAGGAATCCATGATAGTGTATTGTTGTGGTGGTAATGGACTCGTGTACGACTTTTCAAAGTTGTTTAATACTATTTAAAATTGTAGTATAGTCTAGCCAAGAGTCAAAGCTGGCTTGCTGCATGAAACCCCACAAACCCCTTATTGATACCTGTGCATGAGTAGATAGATCTGTTCTAAAGTCTTGTTGAGTACCTTTGTACTCATGTTTGTTTAATAAATGTTGCAGAAGATACCCACAAGCCAACAGGTGGGTTCTACCTAAACCTCGATGATGACGAGTAGCTGGTGTCCCAGCTACGACCTGGCCCCTTTCAGAAGGGATCTCTAGATAGTCAGGCTTAATGCCTTTTCCTTTCAACTGTCTGTACTCAGACACCTTTAATGCTTCCGCTTGACTCGTATCTCTTTGCTTGTATGACTTGACTGTCGGGTCATGTGACCCCTACCTGTATGAACTTATTATGCAAGACTCTTTTGAGTCTTCTAAATAAATGTTGTGATGTTGTATGGTTATGTTGTGATGCCATTGTTGTATCTATGCATATCAAGTATGTCATGCGTACGAGTGATGCACTGTGATATGTATGGGGTCCGACACCTAGTCGTATGCCCTTAGTAGACCTCTATACAGAGAAATGCCCCTTTGTGTTTCCACCGAGCCTTGGTAGTTCGCTACTGCTCCGGACACATTGGTTGACCGACATGTATCCTTCTTAGTTGTTTTGTCTATCCCTACGGGGAAATGTCACGTGGTGTAATGGAGTCCTTGTAGCTTGCTACGACTCATCTACACTCGCTGATGACCGACACCTGCTTTTCTAGGTTATGTATGCCTGTCTCTGTACAGTCGAGCCACTTGAGTTTATGACTAGTTATATCGACCCGGGTTCTTTGACATTGGAATGCTAGCGACACAATTGCATACATGAGTCAAAAGGCGCAAACAGTCCCGGCTAAGGTAAGGTGGCAGCCGTGGGGTTAACCGTGCGTGAGACCGCAAAGGGATGCGATGTGTTACAGGCATTTATTCCTATGGCTTAGGATCGGGGTCCCGATAGTGTTGGTATCAGAGCCTAACTGACTGTTGGATTACCAAGCCAAACTGGTCGAAGTCGAGTCTAGAAATGCTTTAGTTATATGTAAGGGAATTGTTTGTGGAAGGGAACGTAAGGCTCTTGCTTGTCTTTTGAAGTCATTTTGTTCTGGTCATCCTCATCTTTTCTATGGGGATTAAGAACTAGGTTTCTTCTCTATCTCTCAGGATCGCGAGTTACTAATCATTAGATTGTAGGAAAGCAGTTTGAGAGTCAATTCGAATTTTATTTCGTTCCAAGGAAAACAAATATAAGTATTTGATGACCATGGAATTGAACTTGATAGTTGAGTGGTTATGCTATCCAATCTTTTGTGGGTTGTCTCAAAATTATTTTTGAGCAGTTATAGTCGTTATGCTGCCCAATTTTATTTCTAGAGCTCTAATGCCTTTTGCATTATTCTCTATTTCAGACGTCTGACTAGGTGCATTGATGTACCGGGTCACATGGCCATGCTAGTCAGGATGATGTCAGTAGCCGGTTACCGTTGGTACCGAGAGTATACAGTGGAGGAGCAGTACCGGGATTTCAACCAGAGCTAGTACCTATGCACTATTAGGGTATTCCCAGATTACCCTGGAGCCGAGGAGCCGATCCATTGGTCTTATGGATTGGGGGTTACCGTTGACATGGCGGTACAAGATGCCGCCTATTCAATGTTGACCATCATGAGAGCCAGACATGCACTGCTGCAGAATTCAGAGTTCTGTTATGTTCCAGCTTCTCAGCCAAGAGAAGAAGGATATCTCAGTGGGGTCTACTTTGATTCTTCTTTGGAGGATCCGCTGCTGCAGATTACCACTCACATGTTCGAGAATACATACCGAGATGCTCGTACCCTTCGTATGGAGCTTTATGCTACTCATGCCCGTTTGTGGACAACTTTGACACAGCTGGCATCTGTAGTTCAGACATGCTTTGGAGACATGGAGATGTTGAACCCAGCTCGCATCTTCGAGCTCATGTTGACTGGCCTTCTATCGGAGTTGTCACCCCTCTTCGGGGACCTCTGCTGCCACCAGTCAGGGGACTGAGGCCACACCCGTGCCCTTATGGTTCCCAGGGATCTCAGACTAGAGTATTTCCTGATCCGCAGGTTCAGCTCCCAGGTCATGGAGGCAATCTATATGAGATGTTTTATGCGGATGCTTGAGCCCATGAGTGGAATAGTAGTATTGTAGTAGTTATATTTCCACAGTCCTGTGTGTCTTGTGGAATATGACTATGTTGTGAGATGAGTTTCGGAGGCATAGATAAATAATGCATAGGAAGCTTGGAAAGCCTCTGATGAGTAGTATCATCTTTTCAGTAGTTTTGTCTTCAGTTTGAGGTTGTACTGAACTATGTTATGGTTTGTATGAACCATGGTGTATATATAGCAGTTTGCTTGTTACCATGTTGTTCGGATATTCATTTCCGCATTCCATGTTTTTCAGTGCATTCTTAATCTATAGCTAGTACTGATGTTGATCTAGTCTACGTTGTGAGTTTGTTTGCCAGGATGGTGTTTACCAGGCACAACCGTGCCCCTAGCCATGAGCAGGGAGAAGGTAGTCAGGCAACATAGGAGGAACTGCCTCACCCGCCTTCTCCGGTGGAGGTTATGCTGGAGGCAGAAAAGAACAAGAGAGAGACCAACCGTTTGCTAGAGCGTATTGAACAAAATACGGCTCGTCAGCCACGAAATGACGCAGTGTCCCACAATGACTTTGTGAAGCTAAATCCCCCGAAGTTCCATCATTCCCTCGATCCTCTCGACACTGATGACTGGTTGTGCAGTATATCGCGCAAGATACGCTTTGCCAATGTTGCTGAGGCTCACAATGTGATTTTTGCTGCATACTTTCTGGAAGGCCCCGCCAATCTATGGTGGGAGAATTATGAAGCTATGCGTCCTGTCGGACCAGAAACCACTTGGGCTGATTTCAGTGCAGCTTTCCGTCTGCATCACATTCCAGAGGGTCTGATGGATTGCAAGAGAGAGGAATTTTGTGCCTTCACTCAGGGAATTTGACCGTGGATGCTTATAGCCACGAGTTCGGAAATCTTGCTCGATACGCAACTGAAGGGGTGTCAACTGACACGAAAAAGCAAGCAAGATTCTGCAAGGGACTGAGCCCCAAACTTCGTCATGACCTGCGCCTTCATGAATGTACAAGTTTCCAAGATCTTGTCAACAAGGCGATCAGTGCCGAGACCGGTCATACCGACTATGAAGCAACAAAGAAGCACTCTCGGTATTCCGGCTCCTCATCCAGTTCATCGTTTCAGAAGCGCCGAGTGTGGGTCCCGAATAGTTCTCTGCCGCCAAGATATACCCCGAGGCCATCCTATGTGGCACCTCAGGCAAACCAGACCAACCCCCCAGCCAAGACCTATGGTGGTCCAACTACCAATGCTGCACCATGTGCCAATCAGGTGATCTATTACAAGTGTGGAGAACAAGGACACTATTCGCGTGAGTGTCCCCAGAATATCGCTGCCAAGCAACCTGGGAAGTCTGTTGGGCAAGGCAAGTCGGGCAAGGCATATTATGTGAAACCAATACCTACGCGTGGCCGCGTGAATTATGTTTCAGCAGAAGAAGCTGTAGAGGATCCCGGCGTCATTTTGGGTACGCTCCTTGTCAATCGTCACCCAACGTCTGTTATTTTTGATACTGGGTCATCTCATTCCTTCATTTCCGAAAGTTATGCGCAGTTGCATAACATGTCCTTTTGTGATATGCCAATCCCATTAGTGGTCCAAACTCCTCGTAGTAAATGGCACACTTCTAGGATAAGTTATGACAATGAAATTCTAGTAGACAGGCTAGTTTTTCTAGCATCATTGATAGCCCTTAAATCCTCAGATATCAATATCATCTTGGGTATGTACTGGATGTCAACTCATTACACCAAGATTGATACCCATTCTAGGAATGTTCAGATTACCCATCCATCGGGTGAGATAGTTCATGTCTCAACTTGAGTTGCCAAATGCCAACTCTATTCCCTCAATGTTAGTCCTCTTCCATAACTTGAAGACATTCCCGTAGTCTGTGACTTTCCGAATGTTTTTCCAGAAGAACTGCCAGGAATTCCACCTGACAGGGATGTAGAGTTTGTGATAGATCTTGTTCCGGGAACTGTCCCAATAGCCAGAAGACCCTATAAGATGGCACCCTTAGATCTAGTCGAACTTAAGAAACAATTAGATGAGGCCTTGAATAAAGGTTTCATTCGACCTAGCTCTTCTCCTTGGGCTTGTCCCGTTCTCTTCGTCAAGAAGAAGGATGGAACGGATTGGATGGTTGTAGATTATCGACCAGTTAATCTGGTTACCATAAAGAACAAGTATCCGCTCGCCAGGATCAACGATCTGTATGATCAGCTCGCTGGATCCTCAGTCCTCTCCAAGATGGATTTGAGGTTGGGATACCATCAAATCAAGATCAAGAATGGGGACATTCCAAAAACGGCCTTTGTCACTCGTTATGGCCAATAAGAGTACACCGTCATGTCCTTCGGTTTAACCAATGCCCGAGCCACCTTCTACCGCTTGATGAATTCTATCTTCATGGAGTATTTGGATGAATTCGTCGTGGTATACCTCGATGATATTCTCATCTACTCGAAGAACGAACAAGAACATGTTGAGCATCTAAGGCTGGTATTCATGAAACTTCGAGAGCATCGCCTTTATGCCAAGTTTTCAAAATGTGAATTTTGGTTACCACAAGTGACCTACCTAGGCCACGTAATCTCTGGTAAGGGTATTGCTGTCAATCCCGAGAGAGTTCAAGCCGTCCTTGATTGGACTCAACCTGAATCGGTTAAGCAAGTTACGAGTTTTCTTGGTCTAGCGAGTTATTGTCGCCGCCTTGTCGAGAAGTTCTCCAGGGTTGCAACACCTCTAACTAAACTCCTCAAGAAAGATAAAAAGTTCGAGTAGACACCATAGTGTGAGCAGAGTTTTCAGGAACTGAAAAGACGCCTGACTTCCGCACCTGTGTTGCTACCACCAGATTTTTCTAAGGACTTTGTTATCTATTGCGACGCCTCACGACAAGGATTAGGTTGCATTCTCATGCAGGATCATCATGTGATTGCATACGCATCTCGACAGTTGCGTCCACATGAGGATAATTATCCCACATATGATCTTGAGCTTGCAACTGTAGTCCATGCACTAAAAACCTGGCGACATTACCTTCTAGGTAATCGTTGCGAAATTTTCACTGATCACCAAAGTCTGAAATATATCTTCACCCAGCCGGATTTGAATCTCAGGCAAAGACGATGGGTTGAGTTAATCACAGATTACGACTTAGGGATAACTTACAACCCGGGGAAGGCCAATGTCATAGCCGATGCACTAAGTTGTAAGTATTCTTGTAACAATCTGATGTTACAACAAGGTCAACCACGTCTTTATGAGAAATTTCGGAAGTTAGACCTCCACATTTTTCCTCAAGGATTCCTTTTAGCCCTGGTGGCAAAACCTACTCTTAGGGATCAAATCATAGCTGGCCAAAAGCGTGATAAGGGTATATCACGGATCAAGGAGAATATTACTAGCGGAAACACTAAGGAATTCTCTATGAATGATCAAGATGTTGTGTTCTGCCAGAACCGTCTAGTGGTTCCTAAGAATCCACATCTGAGACAGTTGATCCTTAAGGAGGCTCATTATTCTCCTCTCATGATTCATCCTGGTAGTACTAAGATGTATCAGGACCTACGGCAGAGGTTCTGGTGGACTAGGATGAAAAGAGAAATTGCTGAGTTCGTTGCTAACTGCGACGTTTCTCGTCGAGTTAAGGCAGAACATCAAAGGCCGGCTGGCACCCTCGAACCTTTAGCTATTCCTGAATGGAAATGGTATAAAGTTAGTATGGATTTCATCATTAGATTTCCCTGGACCAAGAAAGGGAATAATGCTATCTTTGTGGTCATTGACCGTCTTTCCAAAGTAGCTCATTTTCTTCCAGTTTGTGAGAGTACAACAGCTAGCCAGCTAGCAGAGTTATATATCTCTCGAATAGTGTCTCTTCATGGTATTCCATTGGAGATTAATTCGGATCGTGGAAGTATTTTTACTTCCCGTTTCTGGGAAAGTTTTCAGAATGCCATGGGGACTCACCTATCTTTTAGCACTGCTTTCCATCCTCAATCAAGTGGTCAAGTAGAAAGAGTAAATCAAATTCTAGAGGATATGCTTCGAGCTTGTGTTATATCGTTTGGTATGAATTGGGACAAGTGTCTTCCATTCGCCGAATTTGCTTACAACAATAGTTATCAATCAAGCTTGGGCAAAGTCCCTTTTGAAGTTCTCCATGGACGAAGATTTCGAACACCTCTTAATTGGTCAGAAACCGGAGAGAGGCAACTCTTTGGTCCAGATATGATCTAGGAAGCAGAAGAGAAGGTTCACATTATTCGTGAAAAGTTGAAAACAGCTCAATCTCGTCAAAAGAGCCAATATGATCGTCATCATCAAGCTATGACTTTCGAAGTTGATGAGAAGGCTTACCTTCGGGTTACACCTTTGAAGGGTACCCATCGCTTCGGTATCAGAGGAAAATTGGCTCCTCATGACATTGGTCCTTTTCACATTCTTGCCAAACGAGGAGAAGTTGCCTACCAATTGGAACTTCCTCCGCATCTTTCCAAGGTTCATGATGTTTTCCACGTCTCGCAACTTAGGCGTTGCTTCTGGGATACTATCCGTGAAGTGGACCACAAAACGCTTGATCTCCAGGATAAGCTTTCATACCGAGAATATCCTGTTCGTATTCTTGATCAAGCTGAGCGTACCACTCGACGTCGAAACCTCAGGTTTCTTAAAGTTCAATGGTCAAATCATTCTGAAAAAGAAGCAACATGGGAAAGAGAGGACCATCTCCGACTTGAGTATCCCGTGCTCTTCCCGACGACTTCCAAATCTGTGGACAAGATTCTTTTGAGTGGGGGTGAGTTGTCACATCCCCAGAATTCCTGTTGATGTTTAGCAAGATTGTGCTCATGTTTAATTCTTGCATTAAAAATGAAAATAGGGATGAAATAAACCCTAGCACCTCACCTTGCTCAACCAAAATAAAAAGAGTGTCATCTCAATGAACCCAAAATGGCATTCATAAAAGCCCACCCTTTTTGATAAATATTGGAAACAATATTTCAGGGGTGGATATCATTTTTAAAATAGTTTTGGCATTTTATTTAAACCTCAAAAGCCACTGATAATATCCAAATAATGGGTTTTAAATATCTCAGGATATTGTAAAATGCTGAAACATTTTTGTGGACTTGGAAATATTCCAAATAACACACCACAATTATATCCCATATTTTAGGAATAGTTTGGAGCTAAAAATAAAATGAAACAAATGTTAGAAATGTTAAACAGAAAACAGAAATGCCAGAAAAATAGAAAAATCTTATCTAACGCTCACCTGGCCCAGCCCACTTACCTCCTTGTCGTCTTCCTCCTCGCCAGTTGGCAGCAGGAGGGTGGCCGCCGTTTCTCCATGCCGCGGCGAGCACCTATGTGGCTGTTTGCCTCCCACGTCGCGCTGGCCGCGAGGATATAACCCTCCTGAGCCCGATCCAACACTCTCCCCCTCCCCATTCGGATCCCTTCCTCTCCTCTCTCTGACGCCATTGGAGCCGAGCTCGAGCTCGAGCTCGCCGTCGTCTCCGGCCACATCAAGCCTTCCCGAGCACTCTATCGTCTCCGCCTCGTCAAGCTTGTCCTCCCAACAGAGTCAAGCCCCAGAGCCCTGCATCGTCCCATCGACATCGTCTTCTTCCTCGGATCACCGACGTTCTCCGCCGTCCTTCTCCCTCTCCAGGCCATCCCCGAGCACACTCTCGATGCCTCTCCAACCCCCGTGAGCTCAGGATGCCTTTCCCCCTCTATTCCCCCTCGATCCTGGGTTCTAAGCCTCCATTTCACCGGAGCCCTACGAGATCCACCGTGGGAGCTCATTGCCGGTGACGCTCTGATGATTGGTTGGTCATTCCGAGGCCACCATTGGCTCCAGCTCGTCGAGTAGGACGCATAGATGCTTAGCCGCAGCCGTAGTGGGACCTGCTTCGATGAGCTCAACATTGCCCGAGCTCCGGCAGCCGACGAGCTCCTCGCCGACGTCAACTCCGGGCACATCAGCCCATGAGATGAGCAAAAATGTACTCGTGGGCGAAGGGTCATTCCTCTATTGCCTTCCGTCGTCCATTTGGTGGCCGCAGGAGCATTCCCGATGCCTCCGCCATCCCTGGAGCCACCGGCGGCTCATCGCCGGTGGGTTTGACCCCAGCGCCGGTGGGTTGACTCCCGAGAGTCTATGAAAAGTGGGGCCAGCCTCTGGTTAATTAGGATTAACCTAATCAGAATTAAAGAAATTATTAAATACCAAACAATCACTGACATGTGGGCCAGCCACTACTTACTAGCTAGTTGCTTGAGCCATGATATGTCTTATCCTGCTATGCTTGCTATGCCTAGAGTTGTGTCAGGTTTGTTTCATCTGGGTGATGAACATAAATGGATAAATGTGTTCTAGTGACAGAGAATAAGTGTGGAACCTGATTTCGTAAAGGTACCGATGGAAGACTATGTAGGAGTACATGGCGGGTCGTTTCATTGGAGCCGTCCTTAGGAACTGAGTTCTGTGTATGTAATCCAAGACTAGTTACTACCACATGCTGGGCCCTGAAATATGACCCCGCTCGACTTATTAATCGCCTATTACTTGGTCCAGGAGTTGCAAGTAGATTCTGGTGTTTATAGTCATGCTGGAGGCCGTGCATAGTGCTGACCTTAGAGGTGGGCTATGATGCGGTAGGCAGTGGCACGGTGTACCAAGTGGCACCCCGATGGTGGGCTTGGGAACCCTGCGTACCTCGTTTGGGGCCGTAGCGGAAACCTCGGCCGGACTTCCGTGCGAGTTCACTCTCAAAAAGGCAATAAACCTGGACTAGATATTAGCATGATTAACGGTCGTGGCCGACTCCTTCGCTGGGATTCCGCTTGAAGGTTGCCGAGGTACATGACGTGCACATGGAGATAAGTGGTGAGAGCGTGTGTGAAGAAGTACACCCATGCAGGGTTATAATCTATTCGAATAGCCGCGTCCGCGGATATGGACTACTTGGAGACATATGTTGTTCATAGATAACTTTAATGGCTACTCATAAAAGTATCAAGATAAGTGTGAGTATCATGTATGGCATTCCCGTAGGAAGACGGGAAGGAATCCATGATAGTGTATTGTTGTGCTGGTAGTGGACTCGTGTACGACTTTTCAAAGTTGTTTAATACTATTTAAAATTGTAGTATAGTCTAGCCAAGAGTCAAAGCTGGCTTGCTGCATGAAACCCCACAACCCCCTTATTGATACCTGTGCATGAGTAGATAGATCTGTTCTAAAGTCTTGTTGAGTACCTTTGTACTCATGTTTGTTTAATAAATGTTGCAGAAGATACCCACGAACCAACAGGTGGGTTCTACCTAGACCTCGATGATGACGAGTAGCTGGTGTCCCAGCTACGACCTGGCCCCTTTCAGAAGGGATGTGTAGATAGTCAGGCTATATGCCTTTTCCTTTCAAATGTCTGTACTCAGACAGCTTTAATGCTTCCGCTTGGCTTGTATCTCTTTGCTTGTATGACTTGGTTGTCGGGTCATGTGACCCCTACCTGTATGAACTTATTATGCAAGACTCTTCCGAGTCTTCTAAATAAATGTTGTGATATTGTATGGTTATGTTGTGATGCCATTGTTGTATCTATGTATATCAAGTATGTCATGCGTACGTGTGATGCACTGTGATATGTATGGGGTTCGCCACCTAGTCGTATGCCCTTAGTAGCTCTCTATAGAGAGAAATGCCCCTTTGTGTTTCCACCGAGCCTTGGTAGTTTGCTACTGCTCCGGACACATTGGTTGACCGACATGTATCCTTCTTAGTTGTTGTGTCTGTCCCTACGGGGAAATGTCACGCGGTGTAATGGAGTCCTTGTAGCTTGCTACGACTCGTCTACACTCGCTGATGACCGACACCTGCTTTGCTGGGTTATGTATGCATGTCTCTATACAGTTGAGCCACTTGAGTTTATGACTAGTTATATCGACCCGGGTTCTTTGACATTGGAATTCTAGCGACACAACTGCATACGTGAGTCAAAAGGCGCAAACGGTCCCAGCTAAGGTAAGGTGGCAGCTGTGGGGTTAACCGTGCGTGAGACCGCAGAGGGATGCGATGTGTTACAGGCTGAATTCGTATGGCTTAGGATCGGGGTCCCGACAGGTAGCGGTACTACCGCTGCCCCCAACGGTACTACCGCAAGCCCAAGCGGTACTACCGCTAGGACTAGAGTGGTTCTACCGCTTTACCCAAAGTAGTGGAAGAGCTACTACCGGGCCTACCACCGCTGAGAAAGTCTTCGCAAAAATTCCGATGTAGCACAACCGCTAGGTGAGCGGTACTATAGTCTTGGAGCGGTACTACCGCTAACCAGGGGGCGGTACTACCACTCACCTCTAGCGGTACTACCGCTCACCTCTAGCGGTACTACCGCTAGAGCCTTTTTGCCAAGAGAGAGAAATAACAAGGGGGGAGCTCCATAGCAGCAAGGGAAAATAGGTGGAGATAAAATGTGCGCGTGAGAGTTTGATTCCACCCAAACCTTTCCGACACGGATCCCCTCTTAATAGTATGACTTTCCTACGACTCAAAACTACCAAATAGAAACGTAGGAGTCACTGTGCTTCTGATCCACGAAGGGTTGCCGAAATGTCTTGTGCCTTTGTCATGTATTATTTGAAATTCTCAATGCACACGATTAGTCCGTTGAGGTACTGTCATTAATCATCAAAATCACTTAGGGATAAATATGTCCTAACAGCCTACTTCATGAAGATCTACTGTGAGTGAGGCTACTCCCATGTGGGCGGAAGACGTGGTGGAATACACAAGGTTGCTTCTTCGTGGACTTGTTGTGGGTGGATCCCTCCATGGACTCTCATAGCCGTTACCCTCCATGGGTTGAAGACTCCACTAACATGGACGTACGATAGCGCCGCCTATTAGAAGCATGCCAAAAATCGCCGTGTCAACTTCTTTGTGTTTGATGCTCCTAAACACTTCTCCTTACTACCTGTACAAAGTCTTTAATTTTCCGTTGCCATATTTGTTTACTAGCATGTGTAGGGTGCATTATACTTGTTAGAATCACTAAAATCTGCCAACCATTAATTTAGGAAAAGGCTAGGATTTTAATTATGCAAGTAGTCTATGCGCCCCCTCTAGCCACCTCTTCTATCGATCTCTCAATTGGTACCACAACAAGGTCTCCAAAACCTTGGTTTAATCACCATTGGAGGAAGATGGATGTGCTTAGTTTGGGGAATATTAGTTGTAGAGTGCCTATGCATGATGGGGAATATTTTAGACAATGGAAAGATGAAATGCTTCATATATTTGATAAATTCCATTTGGGCAAATAGTTTAAATATCCCTATGAACCTCCCATTGATCCTTTGCATCCTTCTCATGATGAACTTGATATGCTTGGGAATCATAAAACTGTAAATCTAATTATTAGAGGACTGCCAAGAAATGTACTTAATCAATTACAAAAAATTTAGTGTGCTCATACTTTGTGGAAAGACTCGGAGAAGAGATATACCGACCATACATTGAAAAATCTTGAGATCATTTTCCATAAATGCATTGCCTTTCACAAAATGAAGCCAACGAGTCCTAATTTTTTAAAAAATCTTATTTGAGCTTCGTGACCTCATGCGTGCTAAAGGAGATGTCATTACCATTAACAATGTCATTGTTGAAGACATTCACATGCATAAATATGAACATTGTCATAGTCGAAATTCTAATGAAATTCTTGTTTATTATGACGAGGATATATTGTTCGACGTCGACAATGTGGATCATGGCTACTACAATAAAGATGAAGAATTTGATATCGAGTATGACAAGACCATGAGGAACCTTAGTCTTATATCGAACCTTAGAGACCACATTGTCGGTGGAAAGGAGTGGGTTGTCAACAGTGGATGCACTGATCACATGACCGGAGATAAACACATGTTCCATGAGATCACACCAAACCGTGGACCTCAAAGGTATGTGACTTTTGGAGACAACTCCAAGGGTAATGTACTTGGTCTCGGTAAGGTGGCCATATCTCATGATAGTTCTATTGAAAATGTCATGCTTGTTGAATCCCTTGGCTACAATCTTCTTTCCATATCTAGACTGGTAGACTTTGGTTTCAATGTGCTATTTACGAAAGTTGTCAGCCAAGTGTTTCGTATTGGCAATCATAACACGGTCTTTACTGGTATCCGTAGATGTGATCTATATATTGTCAATTTCACTAAAAAATCCAAACCCCGTACATGTTTTATTGCAAAATCTTCTAAAGGTTGGTTGTGGCATAGAAGGTTAGGACATGTAGGTATGTGTAATGTTGACAGGCTTATAAAAGGTGATCATATTCTTGGTGTTAGAGATGTTATATTTGACAAAGATAGACTTTGTAGTGCTTGTCAAGAAGGAAAGAAAGTTGATGGAAGTCATCCCGTGAAGAACATCATGACTGCAAGAAAGCCACTCGAGCTGCTTCACATGGATCTTTTTGGTCCCAAGGCTTACAAGAGCCTCAGAGGAAATTCTTGTGGTCTATTCATTGTTGATGATTTTTCCAGATTTATGTTGGTATTCTTTCTTGATGATAAGTTGCAGGTAAAAAAGATCTTCAATAACTTCGCTCTGAAAGCTCAAAATCAATTTGAAGTGAAGATCAGCAGAAGTTCGAAGCAACAACAGAACAGAGTTCAAGAACACTAATGTGGATACTTTTCTTGATGAAGAAGGTATCTCATATATGTTCTGGGCGATGTACACACCTCAACAAAATGGATTTTTTGATAGGAAGAATTGGACTCTCATAGAGAAGGCCAGAACGATGCTTGGGAAATACAAGATGCGAAGACACTTTTCGGCAGAAGCCGTGGAAACAATTTTTCGCACCATAAACCGACTCTACTTACACAAGCTTCTCGGTAAAACGACATACGAGCTACTGACCGATAAAAAACCCCAAGTCGGATACTTTCGAGTATTCGGCTCTAAGTGCTACATTCTTGATAAGCATCGTCGCAATAAAGTTGCTCCTAAATTCATGTAGGTTTCCTATTGGGTTACGGATCAAACTCTCACACTTACCGTGTTTACATAGGCTTCACTCGAAAAGTTGAAGAGACAGTAGATGTGAAGTTTGATGAATCTAATGGTTTGCAAGTTGAACAATTGCCAAATGATGTAGGAGATAAGGAACCTTCGGGATCCATCCAAGATCTACCTATCGGCAAGATTTGTCCCATGGAGGTGAAGGAAATTACTTCATCAATTCAAGTGGAAGCTCCTACTTCACGTCAAGGCGAACCACAAAACGACATGGAGGCATCCACAAGTGGAACATGACATGACGAAAAATATGAATAAGTACATCCTCAAGATCCACCTCAACCTTCCTCACCACCACCTCAGGGAGAGGATACCGTCAACGAGGACATGCAAGAAGATGATGATGAAGAATCTCCACCATCCAACCAGAAGAAGCTGTCACGAGTTCGAGCAAATCCGCTGAATCAAATCTTTGGTCACACGCAAACCACGAGAACCACTCGCTCTAAATCTCATTCTGCTAACTTTTCCAAGCATTATTCTTTCATCTCTAGTATTGATCCTTTGAAGGTAGAAGAAGCCCTTCAACAGCCGGATTGGGTGAATGCCATGCACGAAGAGCTACACAACTTCAAGAGTAATCAAGTGTGGACACTTGTTGAAAATCCCGAAGGCGAGCAAAACATCATTGGTACTAGATGGGTGTTTTGGAACAAGCAAGATTAAGATGTTCAAGTTGTACGTAGCAAGGCGTGTCTCGCAGCCCAATGATACATGCAAGTCTAAGGTATGGACTATGGTGAGACTTATGCCCTCGTTGCTATACTTGAAGCCATTTGCATTCTTCTCACTTATGTATTACTCTTTACCAAATGGATATCAAAATTGCTTTTTCTAAATGGTGAAATTGGGGAGGAGGTTTATGTCAAACAACCTCCCGGCTTTGTGAACCCCAAGAAAGCTAATCATGTTTACAAACTTCATAAATCTTTATATGGTGCTAAACAAGCCCCTAGAGCTTGGTACAAATGCCTAACGAAGTTTCTCATAGAAAAGGGTTTTGACATTGGTAAAATTGACGCAACCTTATTCACTAAAAGAGTTAATGGGGAACTATTTTTGTGCCAAATGTATGTGGATGATATTATCTTTGGTTCTACTAACCCACATTTAGTGAGAAATTTGGAAAGTTGTTGTCACAGAAATATGAGATGTCAATGATGTGCGAGCTGAAATTCTTCCTTGGATTGCAAATCAAACAAGTGAAAGAAGGTACGTTTATCTCTCAAACCAAGTACACCAAAGACTTAATCAGGAAGTTCATTATGCAAGAGTGCAAAGGTATGAGACCCCCATGCCTACTAGTGGACATATTGACCTCACTAAGGAGGACAAATCAGTTGATCAAAGAGTTTATCGATCAATGGTTGGTTCATTGTTATATCTATGTGCCTCCCATCCTGATATCATGTTGAGTGTTTGAATGTGTGCTCGATACCAAGTGGCGCCTAAAGAGTGTCATCTATTGATGGTTAAAAGAATCGTGAGATATCTAATACATCCACCAAACTTTGGCATATGGTATGCCCAGGGATCTTCTTTTAATCTTGTTGGCTATTCTGACTCGGACTATGCCGGAGACAAGGTTGATATAAAATCCACCTCGGGAAGATGTCAATTTGGTGGGAGATATCTTGTGTCTTGGTCATCCAAGAAACAAAACTCGACATCTTTATTTATCGTCGAAGCTAAATATATAGCCACCGGATCATGCTATGCGCAATTAGTATGGATGACTCAAACTCTTAAGGATTATGACATTCATGTTAGAAATGTTCCATTGTTGTGTGACAATGAAAGTGCTAGTAAAATTGCTTATAATGCTATGCAACATTCTCGAACAAACATATTGAAGTGCGACATCATTTCATTCGTGATCATGTTGGTAATGGAGATATAGATCTTAAGAATGCTCGTACCGACAAACAATTAGCTGATATCTTTACCAAACCACTTGATTTGTAAGTATTTTGTCATTTGAGGACTGATTTGAACATCATTGATGCTTCAAACTTGAGCTATACTCAATCGGATGCATGCAAGGGCATGAGCTTGATTGTCTATTCCTTGATGCTATTGATATGATCCTATCTTATATCTTGGAAAAATATGCTCCCTTGTATTGCATATAATCTTTTGTAGGTACACGGAAGGAATACACTCCACGAGATTGTCATCAACTCACATCAAAAGTAATCTTCTCATAGCAAAGTATCAACAACCCCTTCTTCGGAGATGGAGGAAGAAGACACGCTATGCATTGAAAAGATAAGGAAATTTGGGTCTCAGGTAGTCTTCATGTTCCCAGGTTGCTCCTTCTTCGATGTGATTGTTCCTGTGGGGCTTGAAGTGCTTCATGATACAACTTTGAATGCTTCTCTTGGCTTGGTCTACGAGTGAACGGGGTTCTTGCAATACGCTAGGCTTGACTAGAGGTCAAGGGCTTGGTGAACGAGGTTCGGTCAAGGGTCTTCCTTGTGTGTGTATTCGAGAGTCGGAATACGTGGAAAGGTAGGGTGTGTGTGTGCTAGTCCTGGGTTTCTCATGTTGGTTAGCGACACCTTGATGTCTCAAGTTAGAATAAAAGGGTCAAGGTTTTCGTGTAGTTTCCCGTTGACGTGGTAATTCTATACTTCCTTGGAGTAGGTGATCTTCATCCTTGATAGTGTTGAGGCATGCCAACGTAGGCTTCTCGTCGAGATCTTGTGCTTGAGTAAGTTGCCCAGGTACGTCCTCCATTCATCTTCCTCCATTTCTCATTCTCATGACAGTCTGTGGGGACCTCGACTTGTAGGTCAAGATCACCGAATGTACATGCTTAGTGATCCGAGAGATCAGTGCTCACGAAGAAAACAGAAAGTGAATAACAATAGTCTTAAATCCATACATACCGTATGATACAAATAAGGAACATTGAGGTGAGGTCTTACATAGATTGGGCCATGAAGGCCAATCCACCAAACTCAACTAGTAGTGGAAATCTTGGTTGAAAGAGTGAACCCATGCCATTAGCCTTAACCTACAGGCATTCTGACTCGGAAGCGTCCTAGCTTGCAGGAACGTAACCAAGACACTCTTCACCATCTCCTGTCCTCTCTTACCTAGTCAAAAAAATAACCAGTGGCAAGCCAATGAGTACTTTGATTGTACTCGCAAGCAACCCATGATGCGGACAATGCAAAATGGAGCATGATATAATTATAGAATACAACCTTTGCGGAAAGAAAGTTTTTCCCTAAATGCAGTAACATGGTCAAGTGCTTGTATGGTCATGTATTAGAAGGTAAATGGTGAGCACATGAAAAGGTTATAGATATCAACATTTTATATCGAGGGCTCAACACCTCTTGTTCGCCCTCCGTCCCAAGTCATCTGACTTGGCTCAAGTAACTTCTTACTCAGTCAACACCTTTATCACACAAACACACCCTTGGTTTATGCAGAAACCAGTAGACGTAGTTTAAGCAGGATTACCCAACCGTCCTTGACCGTGGACACGACAATTCAAATAGTTTTTCACTATGCATAGGTTGCGCGTTCTACACACGAGATTCAGGAAACTTCCGTGTCATCCACGACTCGCGGTATTTTCCATACCCGAGGTAAGTACCCGATCAATGCTTTTCCCCTAGTGAAACTAAACAAAGAGTCCACTCGATTGGTCCCCAGCCCACACGATGTACATCTTACGAGCCCCACTGTAGATCATATTATCCATGCAGGGACCAATGATATTCTCGGAAATTGTAAAAACAGCATAGTCGCCCTTTCTGGCACAACCCCGTCACGAGAGTGACCACGCCACTCCCTCCACTAGTAATGCGGGCTCTGTGCTAGCATCTACCAAAGTAGTCGTTCCCATATTGAGGTATCGTAGTCGCACATGTAAGGTCGGGACAGTCAACACAACTTAAATATATTCCCATTTTGGAAACCACACACACAAAACATTTTTTACTGGTACACCACCTCTTTCTCAAGTTGTTACCATCTCAACACCGTCACCCTCGGGTATTAGTGGCACACGACGGAATTTTTGATTTTTTTGAAATCACCTTTGTGTTACCATCACCATTCATATGCACATCTTATGTGTAGCACTACTATCTACCTATCAACTTTTTATCAACGTGACCCTCGTAGATGGTATGGTCATGCTCAGATGCAAGTGTTATCGAAGAACCATCAGAAACACCATACCGAGGGGTGTACCGACTCAATCACGATCACATGCATCGAAGTGATATAATAAACATGGCATGCATGGAAGTATTTTTCTCACACACGGTTAAAGGGCTGCTTGCCTTGCTCAAATAGGTCTCAGGGGTCTTCGAGGTCTTCAAGCCCAACTCCGAGGGCTTCGTCTATTTCGCCAACTATCGTCGGAAATAGCCATAGTAAAACAAATATCAAGAACAAACCAAAGTGTTCTAAAAATAGGAGTTTTATTTTTACTGGACATCTGTGGTCATAAGACAATTTCCTGGAGTTGTTCTAAGGGATTTGGATCAACACAGAATTTTGAATGGTGGAAATGGATGCATTACTCGCCCCACAAGATGTGTACAGAAAATATCCTGCTAAAAATGAGTGGAGGCACTCATTTAATAGGGCATGCTGTTAGAAATATTTAGGAAGTGGTTTCACTGGATTTGGAGTTGGTACGGATATTTTGGGTTTTTTACAATGTGGAATAAATAGGAATAGGTGCTATTTATTTATGCAACATTGATATGGCACAGAAAAATGTTGACTAAGGCTAAAAAATTAGAGCATGATATTAAAAGTCTCTGAAAATTGGAAAGTAGGACTTTTGCAATGTGAGATTTAAAAATACTCAGATCTGAGTTTTAATATTAACACCACAGAAAGTTTCTATGGAAAAATGTGCAATGCACATAATTGGGTATGAAATGATTTTAGGAATCTACAGGAACTTGCATCATTGGATTTGGAGTCCAAATGAAATAGTTATGGATTTTATAGCGTGTGAAAGAAATAAGAAAAGAAAAAGGGAGTAATTCCAGATTGGCTATAATCGCCCCGGGCGCAAGATAGTGGCTGGGCCGGCACAGTTGCACAGTCGCACGATGCATAGGCCACGCCGAAGGAGCATTCCTTCGAATGCGTCTCCCATGCGGGGAGGCGGCTATGGGAAGAGCCCGTGTCCATTTACCCAGAGGGGCCCGGTCGACTGGTCACCGACGGGTGGGGCCTGCTTGTCGGGTTCATCCCTCACCTCCCGCTCGAACTGAGGAGAGGCAGGGGAGGCATGGCCGAGCTAGCGCCGGTGCCGTCCTAGTGGCTCCGGTCACGCCAAGTGGCGCTCTAGCCACCGGCGCCCTCGGGGCGATGATCCGCACCCCACTGGTTGCTTCACGACCACCGGGGAGGGACTCAAGTGGCGATGGCATGGACGGTAGCGGAGGCAATCCACCGGCAAAGAAGGGCTAAGTGCCACGGTCGAGGAGGGCAGGGCTAGGGTTGATGGGCGGCTTGAAGTTGTCGCTAGGGTCCTCCACCGTGGCTAGGAGGGAGAGAGGAGCACCGGGGAGTGCTCATCTAAATGGAGCCGCACGAAGACATTGCCGGACATGGACGAAAGAAGAGGACGCAGAGGGAGTTGTGGTTGGTCCATGAGGTTCACGAAGAGGAGAGGAGTGGACATGGGGCACCGCGGAGCTCGCGGCATGGTCAAAAGGAGGAGGCCACCGAGGGGAGCTCGGGCTCACCTCGGATGCTCTGGGCACGGGGGAGCACACATGTGTCTGGCTCCTTTGGCTGCATGCCAGCATCGGGGATGGGCTTGGACGGTCAAAGGAGGATCTGCGGTGCGATGGGACACCCTACAACTTTGGGACACAAGCTACAGGACAAGACCAAGCCGTAGAGCGGCAGTATAGCATGGTTCGTGTGTGGTCACCATGCTACAATGTGTCCATAGCCATCCTTTGGCCAGATGTACGTGACAAGAATGAAACGCATATACTCCATAGAACACAGGTGAAGTTAGGCAGGGTTTTAGCTCTGCTTAAGTTTGCCACATCAAACTTCGGGCTACCAAAAGTGGTTTCCAGAGGAGGGATCTTGGGATGAAACAATATCTAGTAAGATTAGGTATGGAAGGGCTACATGACTGCAAAGTTTCATACCAAGGAGAAGTGTGTAGCTAGTAGTTGCACTTCAAGGTCAATTTTCTGCCAAAAAATAGTTTTAGAAGGGCTGCTCATATTTCGCACATGAGCATGCCATATAATGGTTTGGAATGATGCATTAGCATACTAGAGATTCTCTAAAAAGATGTGGGGGCATTGGCTTGAGCAGAAGTATAGCAAGATGGGTAAAATAGGTGTTTCCAAGGTGAAAAGGAGAGGTAAAGAGAGGGAGTTACCTTCCAATAATTGGCTAGGGGCCATGGCAAGGTTACTGGAGGTAAAGGGGTAGTAGGAAAAGTTGTGGTAAAAGTTTGAGCTCAAGGGAAAGAGTGGAAGGGCCAAATCACCAATTTTGTTAAATGGACAGAAGGTGTTCGATGGGTGTTACGGCTAGAAAATGGATTCCAATTGCTCTAAAGCTTACCGAGATCACATGATAGGTCAAAATAAGCTTGGACACCAAATTTAGGATTTGTTGGAGAAAGATTCCAATCTAGACTTGAAAAACCCAAGAAATGGGCAGAAATGGCCTTCTGTATATGAATCCATGCAAATCAATTCCCACTAATCCACAACTTGGTGTGGTGGAATTATTTGAGCATTAGGGCAAGACGAAAAAGTTTGGGATCAATTTGATAAACTTCGTAATGTAAAGTTTTCCAAATCTAGAAATCAACAAAGAAGGTTTTGAGAGTCTTGGGTCAAGTTACTTTGTTCTCCTTGATGCACCACTTGGTGTGGATGCATTATTGAAGTATCAGGACATGTCCACAAAATTTGAGCACAATTGAAGACACTTGGCAATGTAGAGTTGCTGCAATTTGGATCTGAACATATAGGGTTTTCGGATATTTAGAGGAATCAAATAAAGTTAGATAGAGATGAAACTTGGCAAGATCATCACATATATCCTGTGTGACATGCTAGAATCTTACTCGGATTTACTGAGTATATTTCTTATGGAAATATTCCAAAAGCTTGAAATAGGTAGATGGGGTTTTGAAGGGTTTTGTCCAATATTTTGATCATGACCATTCGTTGAAACTCTTAGATATGGAATATATAAATAAACTAAGTTTTCCTAAATTTTATCAAGTATTTTGAAACCATGAAAAATAATCATTCTTTGTAAAAGACCATTTTGGCCTAAGAATGAGGTATTTAAATAAACATAGGAAAATAACTTTTAAAATAATAGTTTTGTGGTTTTCGGAAGCCTTTTTGATAATAGGATTTGAATTAAGTATTTGGGACAAAACATCCCCCCTAATTTGAGGACTTGTAGTACAAACCTCAAATAAGAGCTTTTTGAAAAGCTAAATTAAATAGATGCTCTTTGGTAAAAATAATATTTGGTATAAATTGTCTTAGGTTACACATGGTATGGTCATTGGACAAAGGGTTGGTACAAGGAGGTGAGTCTATAGAATAGTAGGAACCTTTTGAATTAAACACAAGTACACAAGCAACCAAGCAACAATCACATCAAGCATCACAAGCATTCACAAAAATTTATATGTTCCTAATTTTTTAGCTATGTTAGTTTAGCCAGGAGAGTCAAAACCTAGGGTGTGACAGACCTTAAGAAAAATCTCGTCCTCGAGAATTTTTAAGATGGTTGCAAAACCCTACTCCTATTATGTTGCTGAATAGAGCGAAAATGAAATATTTTAAAACACGCGGTCCGACATGGCCAGTGTAAAAATGCCAATAATTGGTGCATCTCAGGGTACGACAATTTTCAGAAAAGGGAATTTTTGCAATTTCCTACTGCACTTGTCGTACCCGGTGCATGGTGCCTTCTCTAGCTTAGAGGTCGGCCCATGCCGCACTATCAGTCTCTTCTTCCTCCTCCGATGCCCCTGTTCATTCTTCTTCTAGCATTCTCCCGACGCTTTCTCCACTTGCGGTACCTAGCTCTTAGGGCGCCCAGGGCGGCACTGCGGTGGTGCACGACGTGCTAGCTGCCGGTGTAGCGTGCATTCACCTCGCGGGCTAGTGCCTATCGGCACTGCTTGTCATTTCCTAGCGAGCACCGATGGCCGAGGGACGAGCGGGGCTGGTGGCTTCACCAGCAGTGCACCGAAATCGAGCTATAAAATGGCCATGGCATTCTTCTCTTTTTCCTCACACCCGACCTTGCTTCCTTGTTCTTCTCTTATCTTCTTTTCTGCTTGCAGGAGTTCGGGAAGAGGCTCCAATGGCGGACGAGCTTCCAGGGTGGTTTACGATCCTCTTGTCTGTTGGGGAACGTCGCATGGGAAACAAAAATTTTCCTACGCGGACGAAGACCTATCATGGTGATGTCCATCTACGAGAGGTGATTTCCGATCTACGTACCCTTGTAGATCGCACAGCAGAAGCGTTAGTGAACGCGGTTGATGTAGTGGAACGTCCTCACGTCCCTCGATCCGCCCCGCGAACCGTCCCGCGATCCGTCCCACGATCTAGTGCCGAACGGACGGCACCTCCGCGTTCAGCACACGTACAACTCGACAATGACCTCGGCCTTCTTGATCTAGCAAGACAGATGGAGAGGTAGAAGAGTTCTCCGACAGTGTGACAGCGCTCCAGAGGTTGGTGATGGTCTAATCTCGGCAGGACTCCGCCCGAGCTCCGCAGAAACGCGATCTAGAGGTAAAACCGTGGAGTTATGTGGTCGGGCTGCCTTGGAAAAGTTGTCTCAAATCAGCCCTAATTGCTCCATATATATAGGAGGAGGGAGGGGAGGCTTACCTTGAGGCTCAAGGAGCCCCAAGGGCTGCGCCAGCAAGGGAGGAGGAGTCCTCCTCCAATCCTAGTCCAACTAGGATTGGAAAGTGGAGTCCTTCTCTCCTTTCCCACCTCCTTTTTTTTCTCTTTGATTTTCTATCCTTGGCGCATAGGGTCGTCTTGGGCTGTCCCACCAGCCCACCAAGGGCTGGTGCGCCACCCCCAAGACCTATGGGCTTCCCCGGGGTGGCTTGCCCCCCCCGGTGAACATCCGGAACCCATTCGTCATCCCCGGTAACTCCGAAAACGTTCCCGTAATCAAATGAGGTCATCCTATATAGCAATCTTCATTTCTTGGACCATTCCGGAAACCCTCGTGACGTCCGTGATCTCATCCGGGACTCCGAACAACATTCGGTAACCAACCATATAACTCAAATACGCATAAAACAACGTCGAACCTTAAGTGTGCACACCCTGCGGGTTCGAGAACTATGTAGACATGACCCGAGTGACTCCTCGGTCAATATCCAATAGCGGGACCTGGATGCCCATATTGGATCCCACATATTCTACGAAGATCTTATCGTTTGAAGCTCAGTGCCAAGGATTCATATAATCCCGTATGTCATTCCCTTTGTCCTTCGGTATGTTACTTGCCCGAGATTCGATCGTCAGTATCCGTATACCTATTTCAATCTCGTTTACCGGCAAGTCTCTTTACTCGTTCCGTAATACAAGATCCCACAACTTACACTAAGTCACATTGCTTGCAAGGCTTGTGTGTGATGTTGTATTACCGAGTGGGCCCCGAGATACCTCTCCGTCACACGGAGTGACAAATCCCAGTCTCGATCCATACTAACTCAACGAACACCTTCGGAGATACCTGTAGAGCATCTTTATAGTCACCCAATTACGTTGCGACGTTTGATACACAGAAAGCATTCCTCCGGTGTCAGTGAGTTATATGATCTCATGGTCATAGGAACAAATACTTGACACGCAGAAAACAGTAGCAACAAAATGACACGATCGACATGCTACGTCTATTAGTTTGGGTCTAGTCCATCACGTGATTCTCCTAATGACGTGATCCAGTTATCAAGCAACAACACCTTGTATATAATCAGAAGACCCTGACTATCTTTGATCAACTGGCTAGCCAACTAGAGGCTTGCTAGGGACAGTGTTTTGTCTATGTATCCACACATCTATATAAGTCTTCATTCAATACAATTATAGCATTGATAATAAACAATTATCTTGATACAGGAATTATAATAATAACTATATTTATTATTGCCTCTAGGGCATAATTCAAACATTGTCCGGAGCTGCGGCTGCGCTGATCGAGCTCTCGGTGCTGCATTGCATGATCGCCATGATGCTGTTGTTCGCGAGGTGGCTCCCCACAGTGGCAGGGTCCATGAAGACTAGGCATCCACATAGGGCATGAGTGGGTGCTAGTGTGTCGGCAGCACTCCGCGAAAATAAAATGCCCACGACATTTCCTCTTGAGGTGTTGTGGGGTGCTCGAGAGGTGATCAGTTAGGTGTTAAATGTGTGCGTGGTTCTGCACTTTGTGCATGTGGCATAGCAAGTGTGGTTGTGGTCCGGGTGAATGCTTGTTTCCGGTGTGTCTTCTCATGTTCGGTCTTCTAGCCTGTGTGTATCTTCGTGTCATAGTTGGCATAGCAGGCAAAGGATTTGTGATGAACCCTTGTTGTCTCTTGTCCATTGTCTTGGCTTCGCAATCGTGTCGATACTTCACCTTGCTTGTGTGGGATTATCTTCTATTTCTTAAAAGGCGTCTCAAGGAATCCATCTACTTCAGGTAATACCTTAATCCTGACAGGCATGGCGATCGGTGTTCCTGGGGCTTGTCCAAACAGGACTTAGGTGTTCCTCTTCTCATTGGGTAAATAAGTATGTCATCCACGAGGACAACGACATACTTCCCCAAGCATCACATAAGCACACTGCTCATAAGATGGGTGAGAGGAGCGGGTGTTTGCGGTCCAACACATTTTAGTATCTCATGTCCATGTTCCTCATAGACATGAGTGGTGGTGGTCGGGGCGGAGTATTGGCCATAGTCCAACGACTTAGGGTCATTTCCTATGGTCATAATCCAACTATTTTATGGCTCGATGAAGATTTAGGGTTCCAATAAATTTAGGAAGTGAGAAAACATGTATCGTCTTATCCCTAAGCACATGCCTTATATGCCAATAGTCTAGCCTCCATTTATGGACAAAAAACACCCTATCATCAAAGGTAGCATCTCACGTAAGTCAACTTGACATCCCTCATTCTAGTCAACATCAGGGTTGAGAGAAGGACTAAACGAAAGCATCATAAGTATGCTATAGCTAAGTTGCACATGTACTCCTTGATAAGAAACCACAGGAAGGCGTACAACCTCCTAAGATTGAATTAAGACACTACACATCCAAGTGTTCAGCTAGATTATCCAATGGACACGGTACCGCATTGCTGTTTTAAGGAAACATGTAATGTACCAATCCAAAGTCTTGTTTCCTTCGTATGAACCAAATCGAGTGGTTCATAAAAAATATCGATCATTACTGGACCCATCTCTCATACGAATCCAAAATTGATGGGGTTCCAAATAATGACCCAGAGTCCTCATAATCCACATATTATTGCAAGGACTATGTCGTCGTATATCCACCAACTTCCAATATCATGGCCAACTAATCTCCAAGGCCATGCTTATATAGGTTCGTAAATCAATTTGACAACTTCTAGTTACTACTACTTGTTATCCACCGAGAAACATGGTATCATGATCGAGATCGTCGGACTAAACCCCATTTACTCTGAACCATGTAGTCTCTGTCGTCATGGATACTCTATTGAGGTCACTTGCTAAACCCAAATCTCAATTTCAACAAGAGCCCTTACTTGGTACCCTAAGTCATTATGGTAACATCGCCAAACCACGACTACTACTTGGTAAAGTCAATTTAGTATACCACCAAGAACTTTAGCTCGTGATCATAATTATCCAACTAAATCCAAGCTTACTTCGGGAATATGTAGGTTATGCCACTTCATCCACTTGTTCCACGAAGTTCACCTACCATCATACGGGACTTACGACCCACCAAGGTAGTCTAGCTATATCCTCAACACACCTATTGTCATCACATCAACCCATTGTCCTCCAATCATATATTACAGAACGATCCTTCCTATGGCATCAGGGTTGTGGTGCTAGCTTAAGAATGAGGGACACTTCTTCACTGTTATCACTTGCTTCATATAGAACCAAATGCTATGCAGGGGTTACCGAAGCTCAACGGGTGCTCTGGCCATACGTATTTTAGACACGTGACCGGAAGTTTGAGCTGGGAAATCTTGTGAGGTCTAGGTTGGTCAAGTGATGGGCTTCCAATCTTGAGGGAGAAGCATAATACTATGGGGTTGCGTATGGTTGAATATGCTGCAGTTAGAGTCTTTAGTGCAAGTCGTTTGTCGGGATGGATCCTTGGTGTATCTTGTCTTGCTAGTCTTTAGTGGGCGAGAAAGGTGAGAGAGAAAAGTAGCATAGAGGGAAGTGTCTAAGTGGGTGGCATAGTGCAAGTGCAATCAAACAAGTGCCGCAAGGTCAACACGAACATCAAGATGAGGCACGTGATATAGTCGCACACTCATTGCCTAGGGCAAAAGTGCAACGTATATCAATGCATAAAAAAGTAAAACAAGCAACACTCAACATGGTTCCATCTGAACCATTTGACAGACTTGACTTCATATAGGGGATTCACGACTCATCCTACCCTAGGGGTTCTCGGACTAAACATTAGTGATTGCTTCGTGTCTCGAAGAGGGGTCTGGTCCATCTTCTGGGTATTCTTATGGTGTTGTCATGTCTCTTGTTGTTTGCCCAAACGGCTCAGTTTGAGCCGGAAAGAGTCCTTGACGACTTCCTATCTAGGAGCTGTCGATGAAGGCGGTTCTTCATGATTGACGTTGACACAGTCTTTTGTTGGTCTCGTAATCCTATCAATGTCTCCTTGCCTCCCCAAATGTTGAGTGTCCCATGTGGACAACCTTTATGCAATGGTATCAGCAAGGCATGAGATAGTTCCAACCTGTCAGTCATGTTGATCACAATATCAACACCTAGTGCGGGGGATGAAGAGAACCGTTTTCCTGCTCACATAGGTGAGGCGGACCAAATGGCGAGGTTCTCATCCACCGGAGGTGGTCGACACAACTTTGATAATGATAGGGTCCCTCCAACAGCGATGCATATCATGGTCTTGCATATATTATGTTGTGATCATCATAGGTAGAGGTTGCATCACTCCATGATAGTGTCGAGGGTGTCACCATGTTCCGAGTCTCTATGTCGTCATTCATCATGGAGGTAGCTTCTGTTGGTGTCGACTGATCGTAGCGTTGCCATCCTTGTCTTCCAAGTACCCACGAGGATTTTAAGTAATCTGGTGATTAGAGGGCATAAGGGAGCTAGCGATCGTTTGCATGTTTTGAAGAAGAAGACGAGTTGCGTTAAGAGAGCAAGGGTGGAAGTGCTAAGGAAAAAACCTCCGTTTCCTTTGAGAACTTAGGAGAGGTGATAAAGATACAGGTTTTGCAAGTACTTTTGACGGGGTCAAAAGACAAAATTGTCCTAAATAACGCCTGTGCTAACTAAGGGCTTCCTACAGTCGGGATGGCTCTGATACTAGCTCTGTGGGGACCCCGACTTGTAGGTCGAGATCATTGAATGTACATGCTAAGTGATCCCAAAGATCAATGCTCACTTAACACACAAACTGAATAACAAGAGTGTTACATCCATACATACCGTTTGATACAAATAAGGACCACTCAGGTCAGGTCTTACATATATTTGGCCATGAAGGCCAACCCACCAAACTCAACAAGTAGTGGAAATCTTGGTTGAAAGCGCGAGCCCATGCCATCAGCTTTAACCTACATGCATTTTGAGTGGGAAGAGTCCTACCTCGCAGGAATGTCACCATCTCCTGTCCTCTCTTACCTATGTTCGCCCTCCGGGCCAAGTCACCTGACTTGGCTCAAGTAACTTCTTTCTCAGTCAACACCTTTATCACACACACACACCCTTGGTTTATGCGGAAACCACTAGACGTAGTTTAAGCAGGATTAACCAACTATCCTTGATCATGGAAACGACTATGCGAATAGTTTTACACTCTGCAGAGGTTGCGTGTTGTACCCACGAGATTCGGGACACTTCCATGTCATCCATGGCTCGCGGTATTTGTCAAATCCGAAGTATGTACCCGATCAATGCCTTTCCCTCGGTGACACTAAACAAAGAGTCCACTAGATTGGTACCCAGCCCACATGATGTACATCTTACGAGCCCCGCTCTAGATCGTATCATCCATGCAGGGACCAACAATGTGCCTGGAACATGTAAAATCAACATAGTCGCCATTACTGGCACGACCCTGTCACGAGAGTGACCATGCCACTCCCACCACTAGTAATGCGGGATCTGTGCTAGCATCGACCAAAGTAGTCAACAAAGCCTCGTTCCCCATATTGAGTTATCGTGGTCGCACATGTAGGTTTGGGACGGTCAACACATCTTAAATCTAATCCCATTTTTGAAACCACACACACAAAACCTTTTTTGCTGGTACACCTCCTATTTTTCAAGTGGCACCATCTGAACACCATCACTCTCGGGCATTAGTGGCACCCAACGGGGTTTTCAAGAAGTTTTTGAAATCACCTATGTGTTACCATCACCATGCATATGCTCATCCTATGTGTAGCACTACTGTCTACCTATCAACTTTTTATCAGCGTGACCCTCATAGATGGTAGGGTAATGCTCACATGCAACTGTTATGGAAGAACCATCGGAAACACCATACCGAGGGGTTTACCGACTCAATCATGATCACATGCATCAGAGTGATATAATAAAAATGGCATGCATGAAAGTATTTTTCTCAGACACGGTCAAACGGTTGCTTGCCTTGCTCAAATATGTATGCGGGGTTTTCGAGGTCTTCCGGCCCAACTCCGAGTACTCCTTCTATTTCACCAACTATAGTCATAAACAGCCATAGCAAGCCACACAGCAAGCAGAAACAAAAGTGTTCTGAAAGTAGGATTTTTATTTTTATTGGGCATCTTTGGTCAATAGAAAAATGCCTAAAGTTGTTCTAAGGGATTTGGATCCCCAGTGAATTTTGAATGGTGGAAATTGAGGCATTACTGGCCCCAAAAGAATCTACAAAAAATATAATGCTAAAAGTGAGTGGAGGCACTCATCTAATAGGGCATGAGTTTAGAAATATTTAGGAAGTGGTTTCACTAGATTTGGAGTTGGTATGAATATTCTAGGGTTTGTACAATGTGGAATAAATAGGAATAGGTGCTATTTAATTGATGCAACATAAATATAACAGAGAAAAATGTTGACTAAGGCTAGAAAATTGGAGCATGATATTAGAAGTCTCTGGAAATTGGAACCACTCCATTTGGAGTTGATTTGAACTCTCTAGGATTTTTGCAATTTTGGATTTAAAAAACTCAAATTTTAGTTTGAATATTAACTCCAGAGATAGTTTCTCTGGAAAAATGTGCAATGCACATAATTGGGTAGGAATTGATTTTAGAAATCTGTAGGAACTTGGATCATTAAATTTGGAGTCCAAATGAAATAGTTATTAATTTTATAGCCTTTGAAAAAAGAGAAAGGGAGTGATACGAGATAGGCTATAATTGCCCTGGGCACAACATAGGTGCCCGGCCCACCCAGTGGCCCAACCGCTCGATGCCCATGCCACACCGAAGGCGCATTCCTTCGAATGTGTCTCCCATGCAGGGAGGCGATTGCGGGCTGAGCCCGTGTCCACTTACCTAGAAGGGCTCGGCCGACTGGTCACCGACAGACGGGGTCCGCTTATCGGGTTCATCCCCCATCTCCCGCTCGAACAGAGGAGAGGCAGGGGAGGTAGGGCCGAGCAAGCCCCTATGCCGTCCCAGTGGCTTCGGCCACTCCCAATGGCGCTCCGGCCGCCGGCGTCCTCGAGGCGACGAGCCGCACCCCACTGGTTGCTTCACGACCATCGGGGCACTAGAGGCAAGCCAGCGGCGAAGAAGGGCTCAGTCCCATGGTCGAGGAGGGTAGGGATAGGGTTGAGGGCCGGCTTGAAGTTGTCGATGGGGTCCTCTTTTGTGGCTAGGAGGGAGAGAGGAGCACCGATGAGTGCTAATCTGAACGGAGCCGCACGATGACATTGCCGTCCATGGACGAAATAAGAGGACGCGGAGGGAGTTGTGGTTGGTCGAGGAGGTTCTTGAAGAGGAGAGGAGTGGATTGGGGGCACCAGGGAGCTCGGGGCGCAGTCAAAAGGAGGAGGCGGCCAAGGGGGGCTCAGGCTCACCTCGGATGCTCTGGGCACGGGGGAGCATACGTGTGCGTGGCTCTTTTGTCTGTATCCCGGCATCAGGGGTGAACTTGGATGGTCAAAGGAGGCTATGCGGCATGCTGGGACACCCTGTAGCTGTGGCATATGGGCTGCAAGACAAGAACAAGGCGCAGAGTGCCAGTATTGCATGCTGCCTGCATTGTCACCATGCTACAACGTGTCTAGAGCTATCCTTTGGCCAGACCAAGGTGTCAAGCATCCAAGGCATGCATGCCAGAGAACACTCATGAAGTTTGGACTTGAATGGAGCAAGTTAGGCAGGGTTTCAACTCTTCTTAAGTTTGGAATAGCAATCTTGGGGCTAGCAAAAGTGGTTTCTAAAGGAGGGATCTTGGGATGAAACAATGTCTAGTAAGATTAGGTATGGAAGGTCTACATGACTGCAATGTTTCAGACCAAGGAGAGGTGTGTAGCTAGCAGTTGCAGTTCAAGGCCAATTTTTTGCCAAAAACAAGTTTCAGAAGGGCTGCTCATATTTCCCACATGAGCATGCCGTATATTGGTTTGGAATGATGCATTAGCATAACAGAGGTTCTCTGGAATGATGTGGGGCATTGACTTGAGAAGAAGTATAGCAAGAGGGGTAAAATAGTTGTAGCCAATGTAAAAAGGAGAGGTAAGGAGCGGGAGTTACCTTCCAATAATTGATCAGGGTCCATGGCAAGTTTACTGGAGGTAAAGGGGTACTAGGAAAATTTATGGTAAAAGTTTGAGCTCAAGGGAAATAGTTGAAGGGACCAAAGTAGCAATTTTGGTAAATGGTCAGAAGGTGTTTGATGGGTGTTAGGGGTAGCAAACAGATTCCAATTTCTGTGAAACTTAACATGATCACATGATAGGTCAAAATAAGTTTGGACAACAAATTTAGGATTATTTGGAGAATATTTTTTATGGAAATATTCCAAAAGCTTGAAATAGGCAGATAGGGTTTTGAAGGGTTTAGTCCAATATTTTGATCATGACCATGTGTTCAAACTCTTAGATATGGAATATATATATATCTAGTGAGTTTCCCTAAATTTTATCAAGTATTTTGAAACCAAGAAAAATAATCTTTCAATCTAAAAGACTATTTTTGGCCTGAGAATGAGGTATTTAAATAAAATAGGAAAATACCTTCTAAAATAATAATTCTATGGTTTGGGAAGTCTTTTTGATAACAGGATTTGAATAAAGTATTGGGGGCAAAACATATACACATAGGGTGCGACACAGTCAGATGTTCCCGGCGTGAGTTTGGATGCTTGGTCTTCTAGCCTCTTCATGGATACTTGTGAAAGAGTCTCGGTTGTGTCCCGTCCATAAGACTGAGTTTAGAGAATTTTTGATAACGGGGGTTCTACCTCCTAGGGGAATTTTTTAGGGGGTGGGGTCCTAGATGAGCTATCTACGCAAAATTATAGACTAGCCACCCAGTCCCCAAGGTCTTAGGCTTTGCAAGTGAGGTGAACCTCCTTGGATAGGGGTTTTAGCATGATCTGGTCAAGACTTAGTCCTTGATTGGACCAGAAAGGGGCTCTTTACTTTCTCTTGATGTCCAAGGGCTTCATCTTGCTTGAAAGTCAATGATTCTTGACATAGTCTGGTTGATGTAGCCGACATAGGGGTTCTGGTTGACTTCTACTACTTCTTCTTTATTGTCGTGGTTTCCCAACCGTAGTGGTTCTTCATCTTGCTTGGGTAGGATTGTCATGCGCTTCTTGGAAGCTGCTTTGAGGACTCCATTTCTTCAAGGTAAAACTTTACACTTGATAAAAATGGAAATCGGTGCCTTTGGGGCTTATCCAAAAAGGTCTAGGGTGTTCCTTCTCTTATTGAGTAAATAAGTATGTCATTCATGAGGAGAACAACATACTTCTCCAAGAATCACATAAATACCACGTTCACGGAATATGGGAGAGGAGCGGGTATTTGTTCCGGGTGCTCACTTGTCTAGGGTGTTGTGGTCCAACATAATCTAGCTCTTCTTGTCCACCTTCTTTATGGACATGGTTGGTGGTGGTCGAGGTGGAGTGTTGGCCATAGTGTAATGACTTAGTTCCAAGTCCTATGGCCATAATCCGACTGTGTCATGGCTTGGTAAAGCTTCAGGGTTTTCAAGGAGCTTAGGATGTGAGTGAACGCCTTTCATCTTAATCTTGAGCACAATTCTTATATGATAATAGTCCTACCTATCTCTCCAAACAGAATCATCCAATATTGTCGGCATCCCGATCCTATTCCATACGAATCTAGCATGTAACACATCACATCACTTTGTGGCCTCACGCACGGTTATCCCCATGGTTACCACCTGATACGTCTCCATCGTATCTACTTTCCAAACTCTTTTGCCCTTGTTTTGGACTTTAATTTGCATGATTTGAATGGAACTAACCTAGACTGACGCTGTTTTCAGGAGAATTGCCTTGGTGTTATTTTTGTGCAGAAATCAAAGTTCTCCAAACATCATGAAAATTTACGGAGATCATTTTTGGAAAATATGAAAAATACCTGCGCGAAGATCCACCTGAGGGGGTGAGCCAGTGGGCCACAAGCCCTGCCTCCGCCACCCCCTGGTGGCGGTGGGCAAGCTTGTGGGGCCCACACGGCTGTGCCGCCCCCAATTCCAGCTCTATAAGTTCCCTTTCATCCCAGAAAAAATAAAAATAGAAGATTTCATCGCGTTTGCGATACAGAGGCGCCGCCACAACATGTTCTTCATCTGGAGGGCAGATCTGGAGTCCGTCTTGGGCTCGGGAGAGGGGAAATCGTCGCCATCGTCATCATCAACCTTCTTCCCTCTCCAATTCCATGAAGCTCTTCATCGTTCGTGAGTAATCTATTCGTAGGCTCGCTGGGTGGTGATGAGTAGGATGAGATCTATCATGTAATCGAGTTAGTTTTGATGGGGATTGATCCCTAGTATCCACTATGTTCTGAGATTGATGTTGCTACTACTTTGCCATGCTTAATGCTTGTCACTAGGGCCTGAGTGCCATGATTTCAGATCTGAAATTATTATGTTGTCACCAATATATGTGTGTTTTAGATCCGGTCTTGCAAGTTATAGTTACCTACTATGTGTTATGATCCGGCAACCCCGGAGTGACAATAACCGGAACCACTCCCGGTGATGACCATAGTTTGAGGAGTTCATGTGTTCACCAAGTGCTAATGCATTGGTCCGGTTCTTTATAAAAAGGAGAACCTTAATATCCCATAGTTTCCTTTTGGACCCCGCTGCCACCGGAGGGATGGACAATAGATGTCATGCAAGTTCTTTTCCCTAGGCACGTATGACGACGCACGGAATGCATGCCTACATCATATTGACGAACGGGAGCTAGACACATATCTCTCCGTGTTATAACTATTGCATGATGAATATGATCCAAACAAATCACTGTCCCATTGCCTACAAGTTTGTCCTACTGTTGCTGTTGTTACTTGTCTTGCTCTGCTGCTAATGTTGTTACTTGTCTTGCTCTGTTAATGTTACTTGCTACTGTTGCTACTTGCTACTGCTGTCACTACTGCTGTTCCTTGCCGCTGCTATTACTCATTACACTGCTGCTACCTGCTACAATTTTGGTTCGCTGGTCGTTGACGGGAAGTGACAATTTCCGTCAACGAGGCAACTTGGCGCCATTGATACAATCGTTAGGAATAGTTTGCCGTCAATAGATCGTTTCTGACATCGTTGTTATCATACTACTTTGCTGTTACTACTTTGCTTGCAGATCCTAATCTTTCAGGTGTGGTTGAATCTGACGCATTCAGTTGCTAATACTCGAGAGTATTCTCTCATCTCCTGTCTGGCTAACCAACAAGTTTGGGCCGAATACTCTACCCTCGAAAACTGCTACGATCCCACGCGCTGGTGGGCCGTCAACAACATTCTTCTAGTTTTGATTGCCGGAGAGTGCTAGCAGCATTCTTCTGGTGTCGTTGCAAGGGAAGGTATGCTGTTACGGAGTCACCACCTTACCTTGATCGGGACCGTTAGCATCTTTTGGCTCACGTATGTGGATATTTTGCTAGCTTTCAAATGTCAGAGGATCTGGGTCGACATAAGTAGTTATAAACCCAAGTAGCACTACCGTATAGGGACATGCATACTTAACCCAACAATGCGGGTATTGGTCAGCAATTGCGTGTAGACGAGTCATAGCAAGCTACATGGACTCCATTACAGTGTGATACTTTTCTGTCATCAACTGCACGTAGAAGAGTCGGTATAGGCTACATGGGCACCATTACACCATGTGACATTTCCCCGTGGGGACAGACACAACGACAAAGAAGGATACACACTGGTCAATCAATGTGTCTGGAGTAGTAGCAAGCTACCATGTCTCGGTGGAAGCACAAACATGCATTTCCCTGTAAAGAGGGCTACTAAAGGCACAAAACTAGGAGTTGAATCCCACACATACAGTGCTGAAAGCACAATTTCCCCCTAGGTGGTTTTGGTAATTAGTCACAACATATGTATCATTGAACTAATGATCTTATCCAAGTATATTTCAGAAAAGTTCAAAGATGCTTTGGCCGAAGGATTGTGAGGAGAAACCCCTTGATGCAAGGAAAGGAATAGGAATGACTCAAGCTTCAAGAAAGAGGACTCTAGATTAGACAATTGTGAGAAATCACTTTTGAGTCCATAGGAAAGCCAATACTATTAAAAGGGGGTGAGGTATTATGATGAATTGGCTGCTCAAGTACTTAGAGATAGACACCAACATCTCTATCCCAGGCCATTCATTTCTCCCACCAATATCTCTATCCCAAGCCAAACCAACAAAATTGGTGCCACCAACTTTTCCCACTCGGCCCTACCGATTTTCTGAGTGACAGATCCTTTGCCAAACCCTGGTACCAACAAAAGACAGTGGCCAACTTTTTGTTGAGCAAATTCCAAGAATCAAAATTTCCAAGATTGGAATCGGTCTCACCGTGGTTTGGAACCTGCCCTAGGTCATTGTATCGCTACCATCGAGATTTATATATCGGTCTCACCGAGAATTTAGAAGTTGCCATATTTATTGCAATTCGTTACCACAAAAATTCATTTGGGTGTCACCGAGTTGGGAAATGATGTTGGAACAGTTGGATTTTGGGCGATGCCTATATATACCCCTCCACCTCCTCTCATTCATAGGGTAAGCACTCAAAACACACACACACTTTCTAGATCCATTTTTCTGAGAGAGAGACACCTACTCATGTGTTGAGATCAAGAGATTCCAATCCAACCATTTGAAACTTGATATCTAGCCTCCCCAAGTTGCTTTACACAAAATCAATCTCTCCAACCCATGCCAAATCTATGAGAGAGTGATTGAGTGTTGAAGAGACTATCTTTTGAAGAACAAGAGCAAGGAGTTCATCGTTCTACCGCCTATATTACCTTTTGGAGGGTGGTGCCTCCTAGATTGGTTACGTGTCTCTTGGGAGCCTCCTACTTCATGTTCTGGAGTTGAACCAAGAAGTTTGTAAGGAAAGGAGATCACCTACTTTGTGAAGATCTACTATGCGTGAGGCTAGTCCTGTGTGGAGGTAAGACATGGTGGAATATACAAGGCCGCTTCTTTGTGGACCCCTTGTAGGTGGAGCCCTCCATGGACTCTCCAGTAGCTACCCTTCGTGGGTTGAAGTGCAGACACCTATGGGAAACTCGAGAAGTCCCTTGATCGTTTGGTGGGGAGAGAGAGGTACGACATCGAGAGCGGAGCTAGCGATCAATACCGGCAAGGTCTTTTACCCAGGTTCGGGCCGCTTGGCGCGTAAAACCCTACTCGAGGCTGGTTTCCTACAGTAATTTAGTAGGTGATTAGGGAGTCTCCGATCCCCAAAAGTCCAACCCCTGAGAATGAGCCTTGGGCCTCCTTTTATAGGCAAATGGGTCACCAACAGTGTGCTCATGGGGTGTATAGTGAACAGTGTTCACCGCTCTTCTTCTTCGGTGGTGTCAGGGGCAATAAATGTGTTTTATGAGCCCTGACCTGCCGCAAGGTGGTCGCGACACGTACCCACGTGAATCGACACCTGGGTCTCGTGGTGGCACATGACGGATGTGCTGGAGTGGTCGGATAGAAACGGGGGAGGACACGTGGCGAGCCGAAGGGGCTTGCTGGCCTGGAGTCTCTATCGGATGACTTGGTCACCTTCCCGGCAAGGAGGGCTTGCCGGGGGCTTAAATACTTTCCCCGCAAGGAGGGCTTGTCGGGTTGTTTGCCATTCTGTGCGAGCCCTCCCGGCAAGGGAGGCTTGCTCGGGCATTGCTAATCTTCGGGAGCCTTCCCGACGTAGTGAGCTTGCCGGGGCCTTGGGAATCTTTCCAGCAAGGGGGGGCTTGCCGGGGCCTTGCATTTGGAACCCTTGTACTCCACGCCCCTGGAGAGAGGGAAGGGGGTGGCCTTGGTGGGTCTTGAATTGCCTTCCTACAGTTCTTACCTGTGTAGTGTTGTCAGGGGCGTCGCTGATGCCCGTGCACAAGTCTGGGGCACAAGGGACCCCAGTCTCTAGTGCACCGACAAGAGCACCCGGGCCTGGGCCACGAACGCGTGCGTGGTGTTGCTAGGCCAGGCCCAAAGTAGTGCATGGGCTTCCTTGCCAGGGCACTCTGTAGCTTCGGAGCCGTTGTAGACAGCCCTTCCCCACGTCACGCATTGAACGCACAAAGTGGGAGACGTGAGCACAATGGCCAAGGTGGCCACGTGAGCGCTGAGTCGTTGGTTGGGTACGCAAGGGTCGGCCGGTACGCCCACCTTTCTTCTCATAAGAAAGGAAAACGCAGGTGCACGAGGCCTTTGTTCCTTCCCAGTTCTTTCCAATTTAGAAAACAGCGCCGCCTCCCTCCTCCAGCTGAAGTTCCCTCCCCACCTCCACCTTTGCTCGCAAGGCCGTGCTCCGGAATGCTGCAACTTCCACCGTTTCCATGGAGCCTAAGGGAGCAAAAGGCAAGCAGGGGAAACCTATCATCGCAGAGAAGGAGTTGGCGAAGATGCGGAAGGAGCTCGCCAATTTCCCCCCGGGGCCCGACGCGTTCTTCCTGAAGGAGCGCTATCAGAAGATGTGGGCGGCCAAGATGAAGGCGCATCCGGCCAACTAAGTGACCCTAAGAGAAGCTGGCGGTGCTCCAGACAAGTATCCCTTCTTCGTTGATTACTTTTATTGCAGGCTCTATCTTCCCTTCTCCAAGTTCTTCATCGACATCATGCACACCTATGGCTTCCACCTTTTGGATTTCACACCGAATATTGTGTCATGCATGTCTATATTCACGCATCTCTGTCAGAATTTTGTCGGGATCACCCGCAACACCGCCCTCTTCCGCCACTATTTCATTCCCCGCATCCAGGGAGGGGATGCTCTTTCGAGCTCCATCACTTGGATTTCGAGGACCGGATTCAAGGAGATGTATCTGGATGGGGCCCTTCGGGAGAAGTGGGAAGAATGGCGCGTGAGGTGGTGCCGGATCTGTGAGGGGAGGTATGTGCCCTTCTGCGAGCCCAGGAACGCCAAGATCGACTCTCGCGACAAGCATTGGAGCAACCTCGACCGAGATTATAAGAAACTGACTGTCACCGTCAACAGGATCCTATGCCTCTGGGTCGCAGGGCTGACGATAGAGATGGTGGGTGCCGACTTTATCCGCAGGCATATCACCCCCCTCCACAATAGGGGAGGAAGGCCAGCCTCAGCCTTTGTGAACGCCGCAGACATCATGCGACTGTGGACTAGTTACAACAATAATCTGACGGTGATGGGGCAGGCCTTCATTTGCTAGGAGCTGTTCAATTCGGACATGAGGCCTCGGCTGCCGCTTGGTGTCGTACCCTTGTGCAAAAATTCTGCCTTAAGTTCATCATGGCAATGATGCCAGAGTGTAATGCTCATGGCGTGGTTGCGGCTTGGATCGAGCCCAAGGAGGAGGATTTCTTGTCCTTCTTTGAATGGTTGTCGGAGAAGCGCATCAGAGAAGAGACCGACCTCGTCCATGAGACCATGGACGAGGAGGTGGCGTACATCGCCTGCCGGGCCGCGGAGCGGGCCCTTGCCGAGGCGGCTGGGAGCGTCGGCTTCTATGACGAGGGAGCGCTGCAGGAGGAGGAGCTCGCCGGAGAGCCCAGCAGCTCGGCGACCGGGGGCCCTTCTAAGGGATGGGCGCCCTGACGTAGCGGAGTAGGAGGAGGAAGAGCAGGAGCCTCTAGCCCGACGAAGGCCCAAGCAAGTGCTTCGACATGCTGGCTCCAACAGCCCCGTCCGACAAACTCCGCCTACCGTGCCCGCCAAGCGTCCTAGATCCGTGTCTCCCCCGGCGGATGCCGAGGAGGACATGTACTTTGATTTCTCGGCCTTCAGCTTCGGGAGGGAGGAGGAGTAAGTGTTCGATTTTTACCCCCTTCGAACCCCTCAATTTGCGCTCTTACTCATCAGGTGCTGGTTCTTCTTCTCAAGGACACGGAGACGTTGGTCCAAAGGATGGTGAAGAAGGTCAATGTGTCGGCAGGAGGCGGTCCTTCGACGATCGCCTCAGAGGCGCCCCCGGCAGCTTCCACCGCTCTGGTGTCCAGCCCCACCGGAGCTCTCAGCGAGAGTCGCTGAGGCCTGCGACGCCCACGGACAAGCCCCCGGCAACCGATGTTGTCAGAGAGGGGACAACAGAACCTCACTAGCTTGACGGGGGTGAGTGTCCTGGCAAAGGACGTCTGAAAGTTTCTCCACCCGTTTTCTCGGATGTTTGCCTCGTTCTAATCGTCTTTTTCTTTATCTTGTACCCCATACTTTTCCTCGGCGGAGGAGATGAATGTCGAGCTGCGGAGGTTGGTGGCGGCCGCTAAGGCCGATGAGGTTGCCGCGAGCTGCGGAGGCGTGGGATTAGGCCACCCAGGAACCAATAGAGGAGTTCATCGAGGGCCTCGGGGCATGCACCAGTGATCCTCCTGCCATTGAAGGTTTGGGGGCAGCCTTGGATGAGGATCCCCCTCTTGCCGGCGAGGATGTTGGTGGCGACCAGCCTCCCACGCCAGGGCCTCCGCCAGCCAGTGAGGATGCAGGCGGTGACCAACCTCATACGTGTGGGCCCCACCTGCGAGCGAGTATGTTCATGCTGGCGAGGTCGGTACTGTTGGGGAACGTCGCATGGGAAACAAAAATTTTCCTACGCGCACGAAGACCTATCATGGTGATGTCCATCTACGAGAGGGGATGAGTGATCTACGTACCCTTGTAGATCATACAGCAGAAGCGTTAGAGAACGCGGTTGATGTAGTGGAACGTCCTCACGTCCCTCGATCGGCCCCGCGAACAATCCCGCGATCAGTCCCACAATCTAGTACCGAACGGACGGCACCTCCGCGTTCAGCACACGTACAGCTCGACGATGATCTCGGCCTTCTTGATCCAACAAGAGAGACGGAGAGGTAGAAGAGTTCTCCGGCAGCGTGACGGCGCTCCGGAGGTTGGTGATGACCTTGTCTCAGCAGGGCTCCGCCCGAGCTCCGCAGAAACGCGATCTAGAGGAAAAACCGTGGAGGTATGTGGTCGGGCAGCCGTGAGAAAGTCGTCTCAAATCAGCCCTAAAACCTCCGTATATATAGGTGGGAGGGAGGGGGGCCTTGCCTTGGGGTCCAAGGACCCTCAAGGAGTCGGTCGAGCCAAGGGGGAGGACTCTCCCCCCCCAAACCGAGTTGGACTAGGTTTGGTGGGAGGGAGTCCCCCTCCCTTCCCACCTCCTCCCTCTTTTTTTTTCCTTTGATTTCTTATCCTTGGCGCATAGGCCCCTCTTGGGCTGTCACACCAGCCCACTAAGGGCTGGTGCGCCACCCTCATAGCCTATGGGCTTCCCCGGGGTGGGTTGCCCCCCCGGTGAACTCCCGGAACCCATTCGTCGTTCCCGGTACATTCCCGGTAACTCCGAAAACCTTCCGGTAATCAAATGAGGTCATCCTATATATCAATCTTCGTTTCCGGATCATTCCGGAAACCCTCGTGACGTCCGTGATCTCCTCCGGGACTCCGAACAATATTCGTTAACCAACCATATAACTCAAATACGCATAAAACAACGTCGAACCTTAAGTGTGCAGACCGTGCGGGTTCGAGACCTATGTAGACATGACCCGAGAGACTCCTCGGTCAATATCCAATAGCGGGACCTGGATGCCCATATTGGATCCTACATATTCTACGAAGATCTTATCGTTCGAACCTCAGTGCCAAGGATTCGTATAATCTCGTATGTCATTCCCTTTGTCCTTCGGTATGTTACTTGCCCGAGATTCGATCGTCAGTATCCGCATACCTATTTCAATCTCGTTTACCGGCAAGTCTCTTTACTCGTTCCGTAATACAAGATCCCGCAACTTACACTAAGTTACATTGCTTGCAAGGCTTGTGTGTGATGTTGCATTACCGAGTGGGCCCCGAGATACGTCTCCGTCACACGGAGTGACAAATCCCAGTCTTGATCCATACTAACTCAACTAACACCTTCGGAGATACCTGTAGAGCATCTTTATAGTCACCCAGTCACGTTGCGACGTTTGATACACACAAAGCATTCCTCCGGTGTCAGTGAGTTATATGATCTCATGGTCATAGGAATAAATACTTTACACGCAGAAAACAGTAGCAACAAAATGACACGATCAAGATGCTACGTCTATTAGTTTGGGTCTAGTCCATCACGTGATTCTCCCAATGACGTGATCCAGTCATCAAGCAACAACACCTTGTTCATAATCAGAAGACACTGACTATCATTGATCAACTGGCTAGCCAACTAGAGGCATGCTAGGGACGGTGTTTTGTCTATGTATCCACACATGTAAATGAGTCTTCATTCAATACAATTATAGCATGGATAATAAACTATTATCTTGATACAGGAATTATAATAATAACTATACATTTATTATTGCCTCTAGGGCATAATTCCAACAGTCTCCCACTTGCACTAGAGTCAATAATCTAGCCCTCACATCACCATGTGAATTACATTGTAATAAATCTAACACCCATACAGTTCTGGTGTCGATCATGTTTTGGCCGTGGAAGAGGTTTAGTCAGCGGGTCTGCTACATTCAGATCCGTGTGCACTTTGCATATATTTACGTCCTCCTCCTCGACGTAGTCGCGGATGAGGTTGAAGCGTCGTTTGATGTGTCTGGTCTTCTTGTGAAACCTTGGTTCCTTTGCTAAGGGAATGGCACCAGTGTTGTCACAGAACAAGGTTATTGGATCCAGTGCACTTGGCACCACTCCAAGATCCGTCATGAACTGCTTCATCCAGACACCCTCCTTAGCCGCCTCCGAGGCAGCCATGTACTCCGCTTCACATGTAGAATCTGCTACGACGCTTTGCTTGGAACTGCACCAGCTTACTGCACCCCCATTAAGAATAAATACGTATCCGGTTTGCGACTTAGAGTCGTCCGGATCTGTGTCAAAGCTTGCATCAACGTAACCTTTTACGGCGAGCTCTTCGTCACCTCCATACACGAGAAACATCTCCTTATTCCTTTTCAGGTACTTCAGGGTATTCTTGACCGCTGTCCAGTGATCCACTCCTGGATTACTCTGGAACCTTCGTGCCATACTTATGGCCAGGCTAACATCCGGTCTAGTGCACAGCATTGCATACATGATAGAACCTATGGCTGAAGCATAGGGGACGGAGCGCATATGCTCTCTATCTTCATCAGTTGCTGGGCACTGAGTCTTACTCAATCTCGCACCTTGTAACACTGGCAAGAACCCTTTCTTGGACTGTTCCATTTTGAACCTCTTCAAAACTTTATCAAGGTATGTGCTTTGTGAAAGTCCTATCAGGCGTTTTGATCTATCCCTATAGATCTTAATGCCTAGAATGTAAGCAGCTTCTCCTAGGTCCTTCATAGAGAAACTTTTATTCAAGTAACCTTTTATGCTCTCCAAAAGCTCTACGTTGTTTCCAATCAGTAATATGTCATCCACATATAATATTAGAAACGCCACAGAGCTCCCACTCACTTTCTTGTAAATACAAGATTCTCCAACCACTTGTATAAACCCAAATGCTTTGATCACCTCATCAAAGCGTTTGTTCCAACTCCGAGATGCTTGCACCAGTCCATAAATGGATCGCTGGAGCTTGCACACCTTGTTAGCATTTTTAGGATCGACAAAACCTTCGGGTTGTATCATATACAACTCTTCCTTAAGGAAACCGTTAAGGAACGCCGTTTTGACATCCATCTGCCCGATTTCATAATCGAAAAATGCAGCTATTGCTAACATGATTCTGACGGACTTAAGCATCGCTACGGATGAGAAAGTCTCATCGTAGTCAACTCCTGGAACTTGTGAAAAACCTTTTGCCACAAGTCGAGCTTTATAAACGGTCACATTACCGTCAGCGTCCGTCTTCTTCTAAAAGATCCATTTGTTCTGAATAGCCTTGCGGCCCTCAGGTAGTATCTCCAAAGTCCACACTTTGTTCTCATACATGGATCCTATCTCGGATTTCATGGCTTCTAGCCATTTGTTGGAATCTGGGCCCACCATTGCTTCTTCATAATTTGCAGGTTCATTGTTGTCTAACAACATGATTGATAAGACGGGATTACCGTACCACTCTGGAGCAGCGCGTGATCTCGTCGACCTGCGTGGTTCAACAGAAACTTGAACTGGAGTTTCATGATCATCATCATTAACTTCCTCCTCAACCGGCGTCGCAACGACAGAGGTTTCCCCTTGCCCTGCGCCACCATCCAGAGGGATGAGAGGTTCGACAACCTCGTCAAGTTCTATCTTCCTCCCACTCAATTCTCTCGAGAGAAACTCCTTCTCGAGAAAAGCTCCGTTTTTAGCAACAAACACTTTGCCCTCGGATTTGAGATAGAAGGTGTACCCAACTGTCTCTTTTGGGTAACCTATGAAGATGCACTTTTCCGCCTTGGGTTCCAGCTTTTCAGGCTGAAGCTTTTTGACATAAGCATCACATCCCCAAACTTTAAGAAACGACAACTTTGGCCTTTTGCCATACCACAGTTCGTATGGTGTCGTCTCAACGGATTTTGATGGTGCCCTATTTAAAGTGAATGCAGCTGTTTCTAATGCATAACCCCAAAATGATAACGGCAAATCAGTAAGAGACATCATAGATCGCACCATCTCTAACAAAGTACGATTACGACGTTCGGACACACCATTACGCTGTGGTGTTCCAGGCGGTGTTAACTGCGAAACAATTCCACATTGTCTTAAGTGAGCACCAAACTCGAAACTCAGATATTCACCCCCACGATCAGACCGTAGGAACTTGATCTTCTTGTTACGATGATTTTCCACTTCACTCTGAAATTGCTTGAACTTTTCAAATGTTTCAGACTTGTGCTTCATCAAGTAGACATAACCATATCTACTTAAATCGTCAGTGAAGGTGAGGAAATAACAATATCCGCCGCGTGCCTCTACGCTCATTGGACCACACACATCGGTATGTATGATTTCCAACAAGTCACTTGCACGCTCCATTGTTCCGGAGAACGGAGTCTTAGTCATCTTTCCCATGAGGCATGGTTCGCACGTGTCAAGTGAATCAAAGTCAAGTGACTCCAAAAGTCCATCAGCATGAGTTTCTTCATGCGCTTTACACCAATATGACCCAAGCGGCAGTGCCACAAAAATATGGTGCTATCATTGTTTACTCTAACTCTTTTGGTCTCAATGTTATGTATATGCGTATCGCTATCAAGATTCAATATGAACAATCCTCTCACATTCGGTGCATGACCATAAAAGATGTTACTCATAGAAATTGAACAACCATTATTCTCAGACTTGAAAGAGTAACCGTCTCGCAATAAACAAGATCCAGATATAATGTTCATGCTCAACGCAGGCACTAAATAACAATGATTTAAGTTCATCACTAATCCTGATGGTAGCTGAAGTGACACTGTGCCGACGGCGATTGCATCAACCTTGGAACCGTTTCCTACGCGCATCGTCACTTCGTCTTTCGCTAGCCTTCGTCTATTCCGCAGTTCCTGCTTCGAGTTGCAAATGTGAGCAACAGAACCGGTATCAAATACCCAGGCACTACTACGAGAGCCGGTTAAGTACACATCAATAACATGTATATCAAATATACCTGATTTTTCTTTGCCCGCCTTCTTATCTGCCAGATACTTGGGGCAATTGCGCTTCCAGTGACCCATACCCTTGCAATAGAAGCACTCTGTTTCAGGCTTAGGTCCAGCCTTGGGTTTCTTCGGCGGATTGGCAACAGGCTTGCCGCTCTTCTTCGAACTGCCCTTCTTGCCTTTGCCGTTTCTCTTGAAACTAGTGGTCTTGCTCACCATCAACACTTGATGCTCTTTACGGAGTTCAGACTCTGCGACTTTCAGCATCGCAAACAACTCGCCGGGAGACTTGTTCATCCCTTGCATGTTGTAGTTTAACACAAAGCCTTTATAGCTTGGCGGCAGTGATTGAAGGATTCTTTCAGTGATAGCTTCTTGCGGGAGTTCAATCCCCAGTTCAGCTTGACGGTTTGAGTACCCAGACATTTTGAGCACATGTTCACTGACAGACGAGGTTTCCTCCATCTTGCAAGCATAGAATTTATCGGAGGTCTCATACCTCTCGATCCGGGCGTTCTTCTGAAAGATAAACTCCAACTCCTGGAACATCTCAAATGCTCCATGATGCTCAAAGTGACGTTGAAGTCCCGGTTCTAAGCCATACAAGACTGCACATTGAACTACTGAGTAGTCCTCCTTACGTGCTAACCAAGCGTTCTTAACATCCTGATCAGCCGTAGCGGGTGGTTCATCTCCTAGCGCAGCATTAAGGACATAATCCTTCTTCCCAGCTTGTAAGATTAGCTTAAGATTACGAGCCCAGTCTACAAAGTTGCTTCCATCATCTTTCAACTTAGCTTTCTCTAGGAACGTATTAAAATTCAGGATGACTGTCGCATGAGCCATGATCTACAACGCAAATATATTCAAAGTGGACTTAGACTATGTTCAAGATAATTAGAGTTCAACTTAATCAAATTATATGCCAAACTCCCACTCAAAAAGTACATCTCTCTAGTCATTTGAGTGGTTCATGATCCACTTACACTATCCCAAGTCCGATCATCACGTGAGTTGAGTATAGTTTCAGTGGTAAGCATCCCTATGCTAATCATATCAACTATATGATTCATGATCGACCTTTCGGTCTCATGTGTTCCGAGGCCATGTCTGCACATGCTAGGCTCGTCAAGCTTAACCCGAGTGTTCCGCGTGCGCAACTGTTTTGCACCCGTTGTATGTGAACGTTGAGTCTATCACACCCGATCATCACGTGGTGTCTCAAAACGACGAACTGTAGCAACGGTGCACAGTCGGGGAGAACACAATTTCGTCTTGAAATTTTAGTGAGAGATCACCTCATAATGCTACCGTCGTTCTAAGCAAAATAAGGTCCATAAAAGGATTAACATCACATGCAATTCATAAGTGACATGATATGGCCATCATCACGTGCCTCTTGATCTCCATCACCAAAGCACCGGCACGATCTTCTTGTCACCGGCGCCACACCATGATCATCCATCAATGTGTTGCCATCGGGGTTGTCGTGCTACTTATGCTATTACTACTAAAGCTACATCCTAGCAAAATAGTAAACGCATCTACAAGCACAAGCGTTAGTATAAAGACAACCCTATGGCTCCTGCCGGTTGCCGTACCATCGACGTGCAAGTCGATATTTCTATTACAACATGATCATCTCATACATCCAATATATCACATCACATCGTTGGCCATATCACATGACAATCATACCCTGCAAAAACAAGTTAGACGTCCTCTAATTTTGTTGTTGCATGTTTTACGTGGTGACCAAGGATATCTAGTAGGATCGCATCTTACTTACGCAAACACCACAACGGAGATATATGAGTTGCTATTTAACCTCATCCAAGGACCTCCTCGGTCAAATCCGATTCAACTAAAGTTGGAGAAACCGTCACTTGCCAGTCATCTTTGAGCAAAGGGGGTTACTCGTAACGATGAAACCAGTCTCTCGTAAGCGTACGAGTAATGTCGGTCCAAGCCGCTTCAATCCAACAATACCGCGGAATCAAGAAAAAACTAAGGAGGGCAGCAAAGCGCACATCACCGCCCACAAAAACTTTTGTGTTCTACTCGAGAAGACATCTACGCATGAACCTAGCTCATGATGCCACTGTTGGGGAACGTCACATGGGAAACAAAAATTTTCCTACGCGCACGAAGACCTATCATGGTGATGTCCATCTACGAGAGGGGATGAGTGATCTACGTACCCTTGTAGATCATACAGCAGAAGCGTTAGAGAACGCGGTTGATGTAGTGGAACGTCCTCACGTCCCTCGATCCGCCCCGCGAACAATCCCGCGATCAGTCCCACGATCTAGTACCGAACGGACGGCACCTCCGCGTTCAGCACACGTACAGCTCGACGATGATCTTGGCCTTCTTGATCCAGCAAGAGAGACGGAGAGGTAGAAGAGTTCTCCGGCAGCGTGACGGCGCTCCGGAGGTTGGTGATGACCTTGTCTCAGCAGGGCTCCGCCCGAGCTCCACAGAAACGCGATCTAGAGGAAAAACCGTGGAGGTATGTGGTCGGGCAGCTCTGAGAAAGTCGTCTCAAATCAGCCCTAAAACCTCCGTATATATAGGTGGGAGGGAGGGGGGCCTTGCCTTGGGGTCCAAGGACCCTCACGGAGTCGGCCGAGCCAAGGGGGAGGACTCTCCCCCCCCAAACCGAGTTGGACTAGGTTTGGTGGGAGGGAGTCCCCCTCCCTTCCCACCTCCTCCCTCTTTTTTTTTCTTTTCCTTTGATTTCTTATCCTTGGCGCATAGGCCCCTCTTGGGCTGTCCCACCAGCCCACTAAGGGCTGGTGCGCCACCCTCATAGCCTATGGGCTTCCCCGGGGCGGGTTGCCCCCCCCGGTGAACTCCCGGAACCCATTCGTCATTCCCGGTACATTCCCGGTAACTCCGAAAAGCTTCCTGTAATCAAATGAGGTCATCCTATATATCAATCTTCGTTTCCGGATCATTCCGGAAACCCTCGTGACGTCCGTGATCTCATCCGGGACTCCGAACAACATTCGGTAACCAACCATATAATTCAAATACGCATAAAACAACGTCGAACCTTAAGTGTGCAGACCCTTCGGGTTCGAGACCTATGTAGACATGACCCGAGAGACTCCTCGGTCAATATCCAATAGCGGGACCTGGATGCCCATATTGGATCCTACATATTCTACGAAGATCTTATCGTTCGAACCTCAGTGCCAAGGATTCGTATAATCCCGTATGTCATTCCCTTTGTCCTTCGGTATGTTACTTGCCCGAGATTCGATCGTGAGTATCCGCATACCTATTTCAATCTCGTTTACCGGCAAGTCTCTTTACTCGTTCCGTAATACAAGATCCCGCAACTTACACTAAGTTACATTGCTTGCAAGGCTTGTGTGTGATGTTGCATTACCGAGTGGGCCCCGAGATACCTCTCCGTCACACGGAGTGACAAATCCCAGTCTTGATCCATACTAACTCAACTAACACCTTCGGAGATACCTGTAGAGCATCTTTATAGTCACCCAGTTACGTTGCGATGTTTGATACACACAAAGCATTCCTCCGGTGTCAGTGAGTTATATGATCTCATGGTCATAGGAATAAATACTTGACACGCAGAAAACAGTAGCAACAAAATGACACGATCAACATGCTACGTCTATTAGTTTGGGTCTAGTCCATCACGTGATTCTCCCAATGACGTGATCCAGTCATCAAGCAACAACACCTTGTTCATAATCAGAAGACACTGACTATCATTGATCAACTGGCTAGCCAACTAGAGGCATGCTAGGGACGGTGTTTTGTCTATGTATCCACACATGTAAATGAGTCTTCATTCAATACAATTATAGCATGGATAATAAACTATTATCTTGATACAGGAATTATAATAATAACTATACATTTATTATTGCCTCTAGGGCATAATTCCAACAGGTACATCAATCCGCGAGTGGTGTGTCATCCCAGGATATCCGTGGAGGGGGAGAGCTTTGACGCTGAAGTCTCCACTAGTGCCGGGCTTGAGATTGTGGACGGACCGGGGCCCGCGGCGGGAAGGTCAGCGAAGAGCAGCTCTTCCAATCCATGAGGGACAACGTCAACCACCTTCAGGCCCTTTTCCAGTCCCGGAAGGAGAAACTGGACTCCCGGATGGCATTCGTTGAGGCAGCAGAGCAGGCCTTCGAGAAGCACTTCGAGGAGACGCAGGCCCACTTCACCGAGGCTCACGAGGGGCTGAAGGTGGATCGCAAAAAGCTGAGGGCCGAGCATGACGAGCTCCTCTTGAAGTCGTCTGACATCTAGAAGGAGGACCAAGAGGCTCGACGCCGTATCTCCGACGAAGATGCTCGCCTTAACGCGCTTCGAATCAGCCTCGAGTCCCATGAGGAGGAACTTGCTGATACGTCTCCAACGTATCTATAATTTTTGATGGTTCCATGGTATTATCATGTCAACTTTGGATGTTTTATATGCATGTATATGCTATTTTATATCATTTTTGGGACTAACCTATTAACTCAGTGCCAAGTGCCAGTTTTTGTTTTTTCTGTGTTTTTGACCTTTTTCACAAAACAATAGTAAACGGAGTCCAAACGGAATAAAACCAGCGGGATGATTTTTTCCATAACAGAAGATACGCAGGGGACTTGAGAACCAAGGCAGGAGACCTTGTGGGAGATCACAAGCCCCCTAGCCACGGCCTAGGTGGGGGCCACACCTGGCAGGCTTGTGGGCCCCACGTGGCTCCTTTGCCCTACCTCTTTCGCCTATAAATTCTCTATAATCCCGAAACCAAAGAAGAGAGCCACGAAAATGCTTTTCCGCCGCCGCAAGATTCTGTCTCCGCAAGATCCCATCTGGGTACCGTTTTGGTGCCCTACCGGAGGGGGATTCTGACACGGAGGGATTCTTCATCAACACCATTGCCTCTCCGATGATGCATGCGTAGTTCACCACACACCTTCGGGTCCATATCTATTAGCTAGATGGCTTCTTCTCTCTCTTGGATCTTCAATACAAAGTTCTCCATGATCTTCATGGAGATCTATCCGATGTAACCATCTTTTGCGGTGTGTTTGTCGAGATCCGATGAATTGTGGATTTATGATCAGCTTATCTATGAATATTATTTGAGTCTCCTCTAATCTCTTATATGCATGATTTCATATCCTTGTAATTCTCTTTGAGTTATGGGTTTCGATTGGCCAACTTGATATATAATTCTTGCCATGGGAGAAGTGCTTGGTTTTGGGTTCATACCGTGCGTTGTCCTCACCCAGTGACAGAAGGGGTAGCGAGGCACGCATCATGTTGTTGCCATCAAGGGTAAAAAGATGGGGTTTATATCATATTGCATGAATTTATCGCTCTACATCATGTCATCTTGCTTAAGGCGTTACTCTGTTTGTTATGAACTTAATACACTAGATGCATGCTGGATAGCGGTCGGTGTGTGGAGTAATAGTAGTAGATGCAGAAAGTATCGGTCTACTTGTCTCGGACGTGATGCCTATATGTATGATCATTGCCTTAGATATCGTCATGACTTTGCACGATTCTATCAATTGCTCGACAGTAATTCCTTCACCCACCGTAATACTTGCTATCACGAGAGAAGCCTCTAGTGAACACTATGGCCCCCGGGTCCACTTCACATCCTATATTCAGAGCTACAAAATTACTTTGTTGCACTTTTCACCTTCACATCTCACCTTGCAAATAATCGTGAAGGGATTGACAACCCCTTTTTCGCGCTGGGTGCAAGTTTGTTTGCTTTTGCGAAGGTTCATTGGTGCCTCATCTTGATACTCCTACTAGATTGATACCTTGGTTCTCAAACTGAGGGAAATACTTATCGCTACTTTGCTTCATCACCCTTTCCTCTTTAAGGCCGATCGCGAGAAAGCGCTCGATGGCAGGCTCCGCGCCAAGGACAAAGAAGTTCAGAAGCTCGTGGCACGGTGTACCCAAGAGCTCGTGGATCATCATAAGAACGCCCTTGCCGCCCAGGCCTTGGACCACACCGGCAAGTTGCAGGAGGTTGCCGACAAGGCTGCTAGTGTCGAGGCTGCCTGGGAGGAGCTTGCCGGCAAATCGAAGAAGCTGGAAGAGGATCTTGAAGTCCTCGGAAAGAAGATCTCCAACCTCCCAGTAGAGAGAGAACAGGCTCTCAATAACTTGATGGAGACCCAAACTGTCGTTTCCGACAAGAGTGCTCAACTCTGCTCTGCCAACGCCTCCCTTGTCGCCTTGCAGGATAAATGGCTCCTCTGGAGCTATCTCTTGAAGAAAGCAAGGCCCACGAGGAGGTCTTGGCTCGAAAGCTCCTTGGCATGACGAAGAAGATCAAGGCCGCCTCTGCCACCCGCGAGGGTTATACGCGCGGTGTGGAGTTGTGGATTGAGCGTGTTGTCAATGCCGTGCAAGGGATCTCTGTGCAAGTGTCTTCTATGGATCTCCAAGGTTTTGGTTATTCCCCGGACCAGGAGGTGTCTTCAAGCGCCAAGCTGACCCTGTTCTTCCAAAGCGTGATCGACGCTTTGAGGCAGATTCGGGCCGGCCAGTCGGCGCGCCTGGCGAACGAGTCTCGAAGGTTGTGCCGGGGCGCCCTCCTCAACATCCTCACCAAGTTGGCGTACAAGAATCCTGACATCGACCTCACCCCAGGGCATCTGCTTAAAGAGGCGAACCTCAAGGAACTCAAGAATCTTGTCATGCCTATGGTCGACAAGGTGGACCAGATCAAGAGGGTGCAAGGCCCACGCCGGGATTAGTTCTTCTTCCGCTGCGATTCTCAACCGAGAGGTGCTATACCTTGTTCAATATTGTTAGTATTGTAATATAGATTTTTCAATGAGTATTACTTTCCTCCCTTGCTCTTTTTGCATGGTTCATTCTTGTGTTCCACCGAGGGTTCGCTAGCTCAATTGGCTTTGCTATGAGTGCTCCTGAGGGGTTGCTCTTGCCGGAGTCGTCACCGCCAGCAACGTGCCTTGCTTCCCTCTGGGTTTTCCCATAGGTTGTCGAGCACGCTCTCTAAGCGGAAAGGGCATGCGAGGTGGGCCGCTTAAGGTATCGGGCGCGCTCCGAGACAACATTTAGGAGGCTTGCGGTGGAGTTCCCTCACGCACAAGTTCTCATTACAAAAATGCATTGGTGACATGTAAAGGGGAGGGTCGTGTATGCCCGTAGACTTACTTGAAGTTTTTGCAACTTATCCTCAGGCCACAATTTTGTTTCTGTCTTGGCTAGACCACCCTTGTTCTTTCTGTTGCCCTGGGCGTCCCCAGTATCTTCCCCTCGGCAAATTTGTTTGCGGGGTTCCATCCGTCTTTTAAGAAAAAGAAAGAATAGAAAAATATGTGTCGGGACCTTGGTAGTCCATTAGCTGAGGCATTTCACAAAATCTTAGATTATGCATGCATATGATCTAACATGGAAATATAAATGATGTTGTGGAACGCTATGTTTTATTCAACTACGCACAGGGTCTTCGCTTGGCTTTGTACAAAGGATCACATGCAACCTCGGCAAGATGTACAAAAGGTGGTCGCCGGGAGGCCCGACAACCTCTACCTAAGGGTAGAACTTTCGAAGATGTTCAATGTTCCGGGAGTTGCTCACCGGTGTGCCATCTTCGATCTCTAGGCGGACAGCTCCGGGCGTGGTGACTCATACTACCCGATATGGGCCTTCCAACTTCGGCTTCAACTTGTTTGAATTCTTGGCCGACTGAACATGACAAAGAACAAGGTCTCCTTCCTCAAGACTTCTAGCTCGGACCTTGCGGCTATGAAAGCGACGGAAGGCTTGCTGACAGCGAGTAGTTCGCACAGCTTCCTCAATCAGGGTCTCCTCGAGGAGCACTGCATCGTCTTGGCGCAATTGCTCTTGCTCAAGCTCATCATAAGCGAGCACTCGGGGTGACCCAAAAATGAGTTATGTGGGAAGAGTTGCCTCCACCCGGTAGATCAGGGAAAAGGGTGTCTAGCCGGTGGCTTGATTTGGCGTCGTTCTGATTGACCAAAGAAACGCTGGCAGTTCATCAATCCAGTGCTTTCCGTGCCTCCTCAGCTTGTCAAAAGTTCTTGCATTGAGCCCGCGAAGTACCTTGGCATTCGCTCTTTCATCTTGTCCATTGCTCTTTGGATGGGCAACAAAAGTGAAGCATATTTTGCTGCCAAGGTCTTGGGCGTAGTGCATGAATGCGTGGCTCGTGAACTGGGTGCCATTGTCCATGATGACCTTGTTCGGGACCCTGAAACGACACACAGTTCCACTAAAGAACTTGATGGCTAACTGGGTGGGCACCTTTCTCACCGGTTCCACCTCTAGCCACTTTGTGAACTTTTCGATTGCGACGTACAAGTACTCAAAGCCCCCAGCAGCGTGGGGAAAAGGGCCGAGAATATCGAGCCCCCAGACCGAGAATGGCCAGGAGAGAGAGATCGTCTGGAGAGCTTGAGCTGGCTGATGAAGCTTCCTCTAATGAAAATGGCACGCTTCACACTTGGTTACTAGTGCAGTCGCATCCTGGAGGGCCGTGGGCCAGAAGAAGCCTTGCCGGAATGCCTTGACGACAAGGGCTCTTGTGTTGGAAATATGCCCTAGAGGCAATAATAAATTAGTTACTATTATATTTCTTTGTTCATGGTAATTGTTTATTATCTATGCTATAATTGTATTGATTGGAAACACAATACTTGTGTGGATACATAGACAAAACACTGTCCCTAGTAAGCCTCTAGTTAGCTAGCTCGTTGATCAAAGATGGTCAAGGTTTCCTGGCCATAGGCAAGTATTGTTACTTGATAACGGGATCACATCATTAGGAGAATCATGTGATGGACTAGACCCAAACTAATAGACGTAGCATGTTGATCGTGTCATTTTGTTGCTACTGTTCTCTGCGTGTCAAGTATTTGTTCCAATGACCATGAGATCATATAACTCACTAACACCGGAGGAATACTTTGTGTGTATCAAACGTCGCAACGTAACTGGGTGACTATAAAGATGCTCTACAGGTATCTCCAAAGGTGTTCGTTGAGTTAGTATCGACCAAGATTGGGATTTGTCACTCCGTGTGACGGAGAGGTATCTCAGGGCCCACTCGGTAATACAACATAACACACAAGCCTTGCAAGCAATGTGACTTAGTGTAAGTTGCGGGATCTTGTATTACGGAACGAGTAAAGAGACTTGCCGGTAAACGAGATTGAAATAGGTATGCGGATACTGACGATCGAATCTCGGGCAAGTAACATACCGAAGGACAAAGGGAATGACATACGGGATTATATGAATCCTTGACACTGAGGTTCAAACGATAAGATCTTCGTAGAATATGTAGGATCCAATATGGGCATCCAGGTCCCGCTATTGGATATTGACCGAGGAGTCTCTCGGGTCATGTCTACATAGTTCTCGAACCCGCAGGGTCTGCACACTTAAGGTTCGACGTTGTTTTATGTGTATTTGAGTTATATGGTTGGTTACCGAATGTTGTTCGTAGTCCCGGATGAGATTACAGACGTGACGAGGGTTTTCGGAATGGTCCGTAAACGAAGATTGATATCTAGGATGACCTCATTTGATTACCGGAATGTTTTCGGAGTTATCGGGAATGTACCGGGAATGACGAATGGGTTCCGGGAGTTCACCGGGGGGGGGGGGCAACCCACCCCGGGGAAGCCCATAGGCCTTGGGGGTGGCACACCAGCCCTTAGTGGGCTGGTTGGACAGCCCAAGAAGGCCCTGTGCGCCATAGGAAGAAAATCAAAGAGAAACGAAAAAAAAGAAAGGGAAGAAGGACTCCACCTTCCAAACCAAGTAGGACTCGGTTTGGGTGGGGGAGACCTTCCCCCTTGGTTCGGCCGACCCCCTTGGGGCTCCTTGAGCCCCAAGGCAAGGCTCCCCCGCTCCCACCTATATATACGAAGGTTTTAGGGCTGATTTGAGACCACTTTTCCACGGCAGCCCGACCACATACCTCCACGGTTTTCCCTCTAGATCGCGTTTCTGCGGAGCTCGGGCAGAGCCCTGCTGAGACAAGATCATCACCAACCTCCGGAGGGCTGTCACGCTGCCAGAGAACTCTTCTACCTCTCCGTCTCTCTTGCTGGATCAAGAAGGCCGAGATCATCGTCGAGCTGTATGTGTGCTGAACGCGGAGGTGCCGTCCGTTCGGCACTAGATCGTGGGACTGATCCCGGGATGGTTCGCGGGGCGGATCGAGGGACGTGAGGACGTTCCACTACATCAACCGCGTTCACTAACGCTTCTGCTGTGCGATCTACAAGGGTATGTAGATCGAATATCCCCTCTGGTAGATGGACATTACCATGATAGGTCTTCGTGCGCGTAGGAAATTTTTTGTTTCCCATGCGAAGTTCCCCAACAGTGGCATCATGAGCTAGGTTCATGCGTAGATGTCTTCTCGAGTAGAACACAAAAGTTTTTGTGGGCGGTGATGTGCGTTTTGCTGCCCTCCTTAGTGTTTCTTCATTCTGCGGTATTGTTGGATCGAAGCGGCTCGGACCGACATTACTCGTACGCTTACGAGAGACTTGTTTCATCGCTACGAGTAACTCCGTTGCTCAAAGATGACTGGCGGGTGTCAGTTTCTCCAACTTTAGTTGAATCGGAATTGACCGAGGAGGTCCTTGGATGAGGTTAAATAGCAATTCATATATCTCCGTTGTGGTGTTTACGTAAGTAAGATGCGATCCTACTAGATACCCATGGTCACCACGTAAAACATGCAACAACAAAATTAGAGGACATCTAACTTGTTTTTGCAGGGTATGCTTGTGATGTGATATGGCCAACGATGTGATGTGATATATTGGATGTATGAGATGATCATGTTGTAATAGATAATATCGACTTGCACGTCGATGGTACGGCAACCGACAGGAGCCGTAGGGTTGTCTTTAAACTAACGTTTGTGCTTGCAGATGCGTTTACTATATTGCTAGGACGTAGCTTTAGTGGTAATAGCATGACTAGCACGACAACCCCGATGGCAACACGTTGATGGAGATCATGGTGTGACGCCGGTGACAAGAAGCTCGTGTCGGTGCTTTGGTGATGGAGATCAAGAAGCACGTGATGATGACCATATCATGTCACTTATGAATTGCATGTGATGTTAATCCTTTTTGCACCTTATCTTGCTTAGAACGACGGTAGCATTATAAGGTGATCTCTCACTAAAATTTCAAGACGAAATTGTGTTCTCCCCGACTGTGCACCGTTGCGACAGTTCTTCGTTTCAAGACACCACGTGATGATCGGGTGTGATAGACTCAACGTTCACATACAATGGGTGCAAAACACTTGCACACGCAGAACACTCGGGTTAAGCTTGACGAGCCTAGCATGTGCAGACATGGCCTCGGAACACATGAGACCGAAAGGTCGAGTATGAATCGTATAGTTGATATGATTAGCATAGAGATGCTTACCACTGAAACTATTCTCGACTCACGTGATGATCGGACTTGAGATAGTGGATTTGGATCATGTACCACTCAAATGACTAGAGAGCTGTACTTTTTGAGTGGGAGTTCTTAAGTAATATGATTAATTGAACTAATTGTCATGAACATAGTCTAATGGTCTTTGCGAATTACGATGTAGCTTGCGCTATAGCTCTACTGTTTTTATATGTTCCTAGAGAAAATTTACTTGAAAGTTGATAGTAGCAAACTTTGAAGAGGATTGTCCTCGTTGCTGCGCAGACGGCTTATGTCCTTAATGCACCACTCAGTGTGCTGCACCTCGAGCGTCGTCTGTGGATGCTGTGAACATCCGACATACACGTTTCTGATGACTACACAATAGTTCAGTGCAAAATACTTAATGGCTTAGAAGCAAGGCACCGAAGACGTTTTGAAACGTTACGGAACATAAGTGATGTTCTAAAGAGATGAAATTGTGATTTCATGCTCGTGCCCTTGTTGAGAGGTACGGGACCTCCGACAAGATTCTTTGTCCACAAAGTAAAGGACAAAAGCTCAATCGTTGAGCGTGTGCTCAGATTGTCTGAGTACAACAAGCACTTGAATCAAGTGGGAGTTAATCTTCCAGATGAGATAGTGATGGTTCTCCAAAGTCACTGCCACCAAGTTGTGAGAGCTTCGTGATGAACTATAACATATCAAGGATAGATACAATGATCCTTGAGCGATTCGCGATGTTTGACACTGCGAAAGTAGAAATCAAGAAGGAGCATCAATAGTTGATGGTTTGTAAAACCACTAAGTTTCAAGAAAGGCAAGGGCTAGAAGGGATACTTCGTGAAAAGGCAAAACAGTTGCTGCACTAATGAAGAGACCCAAGATTAAACCCAAACCCGAGACTAAGTGTTTCTATAATGAGGGGAACAGTCACTAAGGCGGAGCAACTCTAGATACTTGGTAGATAAGAAGGCTGGCAAAAGTCGAAAGAAGTATATTTGATATACATGATGTTGATGTGTACTTTACTAGTGCTCCTAGTAGCATGAGGGTATTAGATACCGGTTCGGTTGCTAAGTGATTAGTAACACGAAATGAAAGCTACGGCATAAACGGAGACTAGCTAAAGGCGAGGTGACGATACGTGTTGGAAGTGTTTCCAAGGTTGATATGATCAAACGTCGCACGCTCCCTCTACCATCGGGATTGGTGTTAAACCTAAATAATTGTTATTTGGTGCTTGCGTTAAGCATGAACATGATTGGATCGTGTTTATTGCAATACGATTACTCATTTAAAGAGAATAATGGTTACTCTATTTTCTTGAATAATCACCTTCAATGGTTTATTGAATCTCGATCGTAGTGTTACACATGTTCATGATATTGGTGCCAAAAGATACGAGGTAATGATGATAGTACCACTTACTTGTGGCACTGCTGCTTGAGTCATGTTGGTATAAATTGCATGAAGAGGCTCCATGCTGATGGATCTTTATACTCACTTGATTTTGAATCACTAGTCACATGCAAATCATACCACATGAGCAAGGCCTTGTTTTCATTAAGATGAAATAAGATAGTAACTTGTTGGAAGTGATACATTATGATGTATGCAGTCCAATGGGTGCTGAGGCACACAGTGGATATCATTATGTTCTTACTTCAATGACGATTTGAGTAGATACTAGAGTATTTGCTTAATGAATCACAAGTCTGAAATATTGAAAACTTCAATTCTGTTTCAGAGTGAAGTTCGTCGTAACAAGAGGATAAACTGTCTACGATATGATCATAGAAATGAATATCTGAGTTACGAGTTTTGGTACGCAGTTAAGACAATGTGGAAATTGTTTCGCGGTTCATGCCACCTAGAACATCATAGTGTGATGATGTGTCTGAACGTCATAGCCACACACTATTTGGTATGGTGCATGCCATGATGTCTCTTATCGAATTACCACTATCGTTTATGGGTTAGGCATTAGAGACAACCGCATTCACTTTAAATAGGGCGCCGCGTATTTCCGTTGAGATGACACAGTATAGACTGAGCTTTAGAGAAATCTAAACACGTCGTTTCTTGATAGTTTGGGGCTTTGACACTTATGTGAAAAGGTTTCAGTCTGATAAGCTCGAACCCAAAGCGGATAAATGCATCTTCATAGGATATCCAAAACAGTTGGGTACATCTCCTATCTCAGATCCGAAAGCAAAGTGTTTGTTTCTAGAAACGGATCCTTTCTCGAGGAAAGGTTTCTCTCGAAAGAATTGAGTGGGAGGGTGGTAGAACTTGATGGGGTTATTGAACCATCACTTCGACCAGTATGTAGCAGGGCGCAGGAAGTTGTTCGTGTGGCGCCTACACCAATTGAAGTGAAAGCTGGTGATGGTGATCATCGAGCATCAGATCAAGTTGCTATAAGCCTCGTAGGTTGACAAGGTCGCGTACTACTACAGAGTGGTACGGTAACCCTGTCTTGGAGGTCACGTTGTTCAGCAAACAGTGAACCTACGAGTTATGGAGAAAGCAATGGTGGGCCCAGATTCCGACAAATGGCTGGAAGCCATGAAATCCGAGAGAGGATCCATGTATGAAAACAAAGTGTAGACTTTGGAAGAAATACTTGATGGTCATAGGACTATTGAGTAAAGATGGATCTTTAAAAGGAAGACAGACGATGATGGTGATAAGTCACTATTAAGAAAAGCTCGACTTGTCGCAAAGATGTTTTCGACAAGATCAAATAGTTGACTATGATGAAACTTTCTCACTCGTAGCGATGCTAAAAGTCTATTAGAATTATGTTAGTAGTTGCTGCATTATTTATGAAATATTGCATGTAGGATGTCAAAACATTGTTTCCTCGACGGTTTCCTTGAGCAAACATTGTATGAGATACAACCATGAGGTTTTGTCGATCCTAAAGATACTAGCAAGTATGCAAGCTCCAACGATCCTTAAATGGACTGGTGCAAGCATCTCGGAGTTGGAATATACACTTTGATGAGATGATCAAGGATTTTGGGTTTGTACAAGGTTTATGAGAAACATGTATTTCCAAAGAAGTGAGTGGGAGCACTGTAGAATTTCTGATAAGTATATGTGGCTGACATATTGTGGATCAGAAGTAATGTAGAATTTCTGTAAAGCATACAAGGTTGTTTGGAAGGAGTTTTCAAAGGAATACCTGGATTGAGCTACTTGAACGTTGAGCATCAAAGATCTATGGAGATAGATCGAAAGCGCTTAATGGAAGTTTCAACAAGATGCATGCCTTGACAAGTTTTGACGGAGTTCAAAATAGATCAGCTAAGAAGGAGTTCTTGGTTGCATTGTAAGATGTGAATTTGAGTAAGATTCAAAACCCGACCACGGCAGAATAAAGAGAATAGATGAAGGTCATCTTCTATGCCTTAGCCGTAGACTCTAAAGTATGACATGCTGAGTACCGCACCTGATGTGTGCCTTGCAGCAAGTCTGTTGAGAGGTACCGAGAGTGATCCATGATTGAATCACTAGCAGCGGTCAAAATTTATCCTTAGTAACTGATGGACTATGGAATTTTTCTCGATTATGGAGGTGGTTAAAGAGTTCGTCGTAAAGGGTTACGTCGATGTAAGCTTTGACACTAATCCGAATAACTATGAGTAGTGAAACGGATTCGTATAGTAGAGTAGATATTTGGAGTATTTCCGAATAGCACATAGTAGCAGCATCTATAAGATGACATAAAGATTTGTAAAGAACACACGGATCTGAAAATTTCAGAACCGTTAACTAAAACCTCTCTCATGAGCAAGACGTGATCAGACCCCATAACAATATGGGTGTTAGATTCGTTGGAATCACATGGTGATGTGAACTAGATTATTGACTCTAGTGCAAGTGGGAGACTGTTGGAAATATGCCCTAGAGGCAATAATAAATTAGTTATTATTATATATCTTTGTTCATGATAATCGTTTATTATCCATGCTATAATTGTATCGATTGGAAGCACAATACTTGTGTGGATACATAGACAAAACACTGTCCCTAGTAAGCCTCTAGTTGGCTAGCTCGTTGATCAAAGATGGTCAAGGTTTCCTGGCCATAGGCAAGTGTTGTTACTTGATAACGGGATCACATCATTAGGAGAATCATGTGATGGACTAGACCCAAACGAATAGACATAGCATGTTGATCGTGTCATTTTGTTGCTACTGTTTTCTGCGTGTCAAGTATTTGTTCCTATGACCATGAGATCATATAACTCACTAACACCGGAGGAATACTTTGTGTGTATCAAACGTCGCAACGTAACTGGGTGACTATAAAGATGCTCTACAGGTATCTCCGAAGGTGTTCGTTGAGTTAGTATGGATCAAGACTGGGATTTGTCACTCCGTGTGACGGAGAGGTATCTCAGGGCCCACTCGGTAATACAACATCACACACAAGCCTTGGAAGCAATGTGACTTAGTGTAAGTTGCGGGATCTTGTATTATGGAACGAGTAAAGAGACTTGCCGGTAAACGAGATTGAAATGGGTATGCGGATACTGACGATCGAATCTCGGGCAAGTAACATACTGAAGGACAAAGGGAATGACATACGGGATTATATGAATCCTTGACACTGAGGTTCAAACAATAAGATCTTCGTAGAATATGTAGGATCCAATACGGCCATCCAGGTCCAGCTATTGGATATTGACCGAGGAGTCTCTCGGGTCATGTCTACACAGTTCTCGAACCCGCAGGGTCTGCACACTTAAGGTTCGACGTTGTTTTATGCGTATTTTAGTTATATGGTTGGTTACCGAATGTTGTTCGGAGTCTCGGATGAGATCACGGACGTCACAAGGGTTTCCGGAATGGTCCGGAAACGAAGATTGATATATAGGATGACCTCATTTGATTATCGGAAGGTTTTTGGAGTTACCGGGTATGACGAATGGGTTCCGGGAGTTCACCGGGGGGGGGGGGGCAACCCACCCCGGGGAAGCCCATAGGTCTTGGGGTGGCACACCAGCCCTTAGTGGGCTGGTTGGACAGCCCAAGAAGGCCCTATGCGCCATAGGAAGAAAATCAAAGAGAAAGGAAAAAAAAGAAAGGGAAGAAGGACTCCACCTTCCAAACCAAGTAGGACTCGGTTTGGGAGGGGGAGACCGTCCCGCTTGGTTCGGTCGACCCCCTTAGGGCTCCTTGAGCCCCAAGGCAAGGCTCCCCCTCTCCCACCTATATATACGGAGGTTTTAGGGCTGATTTGAGACAACTTTTCCACGGCAGCCCGACCGCATACCTCCACGGTTTTTCCTCTAGATCGCGTTTCTACGGAGCTCGGGCGGAGCCCTGCTAAGACAAGATCATCACCAACCTCCGGAGCGCCGTCATGCTGCCGGAGAACTCTTCTACCTCTCCGTCTCTCTTGCTGGATCAAGAAGGCCGAGATCATCGTCGAGCTGTACGTGTGCTGAACGCGGAGGTGCCGTCCGTTCGGCACTAGATCGTGGGACTGATCGCGGGATGGTTCGCGGGGCGGATCGAGGGACGTGAGGACGTTCCAGTACATCAACCGCGTTCACTAACGCTTCTGCTGTGCGATCTACAAGGGTACGTAGATCGAATATCCCCTCCCGTAGATGGACATCACCATGATAGGTCTTCGTGCGCGCAGGAATTTTTTTGTTTCCCATGCGAAGTTCCCCAACATCTTGATCCTATGTGGTAGCCACATATCCCTCCATGTATCTCGACCAACAGCTCCATCCCTTCCTCTTGGGGATTGCACTTTAGTTTCACACCGTTTTGTCGCCTTATGTATAGGGCATCATTCATGAATTGGTACATGCTGTACCGATGGGCTACTCTTTCTGCTTCTTCATGTCCTTCGGGCAGGTCCCCAGTATGGAGGTACTGGACTATGTGGTGCGCCCACGCGAGAGCCTGAGGTTCGACGGCAAGGACTAAAGGCGTCTCCTCTGTCGGGATGGTGTCTTTTCCGGCAGGCTCTCTATCTCCCCCGACAGCTTCCTTTCCGGGAAGGTCCTTGTCGGGGTGCCTTGGTAGGTCCACCGGAAAGTACTTGCCAGAGTTTAGCATTCTCCTCTTTTTCGGCTTGGTGGATGGTGATATGGAAGGTTGAGTTAGTCGTACCACGAAAGTTCCTAGTTCCATATGTAACTTAAGTGCTGCGCACTTTGACAGGTTGTCGGCGATGGTGTTTTCGGCACGGGGGACGTGCTCCGCATGGAGACCATCGAAGCGCTCTTCCGACTTCCTCACTTCCTCGATGTAAGCTTCCATCAACGGGCTCTGGTAGTCCTTGTTGACCTGCCGGAATACCAGTTGAGAGTCTCCCTGACGATGAGCTTCTTAATCCCCAGATCTGCCGCGATCCTGAGGCCGGCAAGCAGCCCTTCGTACTCAGCGGTGTTGTTGGTGGACTTCTCCCGGGGAAAGTACATCTGGATTACATACTTGAGGTGTTCTCCAGTAGGTGCAACTAGTAGCACGCCAGCTCCAACACCTTGAAGTGAGAATGCTCCTTCAAAGTACATGATCCATTCTTGGTTAGATTCCTTGTCCGGGAGGGTTGATTCTAGTATTTCCTCGTCTGGCATCGGGGTCCATTCGGCAATAAACTCTGCGAAAGCCTTGCTTTGGATGGTTGACGTGCTTTCAAATTTGAGGACGAAACTGGACAATTCCAAAGCCCACTCCACGATCCTGCCAGTTTCATCGAGGTTCCGCAAAACCCTTTGCAGCGGAAAGCGGGTGACGACGGTGACCTCATGTGCTTGGAAGTACTGGCGCAACTTCCTTAAGGCCATGAGAAGGCCGAAAAGCAGTTTTTGCACCCCCGGAGTATCTCCATCTGCCCCCCTGCAGGAAGGAACTGACGAAATAGACCGGTCGCTACACCATCTTCTTCTTCTGCACTAGCTCGCCTGTTGGCGGGGGTTCCTCCAGATTACTCCTAGATTCTACCGGGGCTCCTTGGTTGCTAGTGTGCGCTTCCTCATTTGGAGGCATCGCCTTAGCTAGAGTACCTTCGTCGTCTTCCGTCCACGCCACCAGGGCGGCCCTAACCACCTGGTTGGTTGCCGCAAGGTACAAGAGCAGAAGTTCTTGTGGTTTGGTTGCTACCAGGATTGGCACAGAGGATAGGTATCGCCTTAGGTCCTGTAGTGCTATTTCTACCTCGAAGGTCCACTCCATTGGTCCCGCCTTCTTCAAGATTTTGAAGAAAGGCAGGGTGCATTCGGCGGACTTGGAGATGAACCTGCTTAGGGCGGCCATACAACCGGCAAGGCATCGCACAACTTTGACGCGCTTTAGTGCCTCGATTTGTTCAATGGCCTGATCTTGTCGGGGTTATCTTCGATCCCGCGTAGAGACATGAAGAACCCTAGAAGCTTGCCGGATGGAACACCGAAGATGCACTTTTCGGGGTTGGGCTTGAGGTTAATCTTGCGCAGGTTGGCAAATGTTTCCTCCAGATCTTGCACGAGCGTTGACCACTCTTTGGTTTTGACCACTATATCATCCATGTAGGCTTCTAGTTTCCTGTGGAGTTGGGGCTCAAAACCAATCTGTATCACTCTTGCAAAGGTCGAGCCAGCATTCTTCAGCCCGAAGTGCATGCGTAAAAAGTACTACCTGCCACAGGGGGTGATGAAAGCGGTTTTCTCTTCATCTTCCTCGACCATGTAAATCTGGTGAAACCCTGAATAGGCATCGAGGAAGGATAGCAGGTCACAGCCAGTGGTGGAGTCGACAATCTGGTCGATGCACGCCAAGGGAAAAGGGTCTTCTGGGCAAGCTTTATTCACATCGGTGAAGTCGATATAGAGCTGCCACTTCCCGTTTGCCTTCTGTAGTACAACCGGATTGGCCAACCAGGTGGGATGGATGACTCCCCTGACGAGTCCTGCTGCTTCTAACTTCTTGATTTTCTTGGCGATGAATCCCTACCACTCCAAGGCTTGCTTACTCATTTTCTGCTTGACCGGCCGCGCGTGGGGGCAGACAGCGAGGTGGTGCTCAATCACGTTCCTGGAACACCGGGTATATGTGATGGTTTCCATGCAAAAACGTCGAGATTCGCCTGCAGGAAGGCGATGAGCGCTCTTTCCTATTTTCTTTCAATAGAGGAACTTATGGTCAAAGTTCCACCCGTGTCGTCCTCTCGGGAGGGTACCTTCTTGGTCTCTGGTGGGGCAACCTTGGACTTCTTGTTCTGCGTAGTAGAGCTTTCGTGTGCGTCTTCAGTGGCAGCAAGGTGCTCGAAAGAAACATGCTTGCCGGGATCTGTGCGGAAGGCCCTCTTGCCGGGATTCTTCTCTCCGGGGTACAGTGCCTTGGCGGCAGGCGCTGCCACAACCTCCCGGTAGAGGCGGTTGGTGCACACGAGCACGTCCTTCTTCTCGGCGTTGATGACGATGACGCTAACCGGCCAGGGCATCTTCAGGGTGTTGTAGGCGTAGTGGGAAGCTGCCATGAACTTATAGAGTGGAGGGCGCCCGAGGATCCCGTTGTATGCGAACGTATTGTCAGAAATGTCGAAGACGATCTTCTCCATTCGATAATTCTGGTTGCTGCCGAAAGTCACCGACAGCATGAGCTTCCCTTTTGGTTGAATCTTCCCTGGGTTGATCCCATGGAACGCTCTCGTTTCCTCAAGATCTTCGTCAGGGATCTGTAACCTTTGGATCACGTCGGGAGAGATGAGGTTTAGACCCGACCCACGAGCTACCAACATCTTCGTCACCTTGAGGTTGCGGATCATTGGGGAGACCAACAACGGCAAACATCCGACCGCCTTAACACGGTCTTGGTGATCCTCTGAATCGAAGATGATCGGTGTGTGTGACCACTTCAAGGTCCTATGAGTGCTGATGTAGGGCTCCGCCACGCTCACCTCACGCGCCTACTTCTTCAGTTGGCAGTGGGAAGAGTGAAGCGATGCCCCGCCATTGAGGCACATCATGTCTGCAGCCTTCCAAAAGTCGTGGTCACTGGAGTCTTCCTCTCGGCAGCCTTCATCCTCATCTTCCTCCTTTTTTCCCGCGCTGGCACGGGCTTCACATTCTTGTTCTTGAACTTGCCGGGGGGACCCCCTTGACCGCCCTTCTTCTTGCCTGATCCTTCGCCGCCATCTCGGGCCTTCTCTTTGTCACGTCTCTGGTACTCCGCCCTCTGCTTCTCGGCAAGTTGTTTGACTTGCTGGCAGTGTTGGAGGTCGTGACCCTTGGTGCGGTGGATCTTGCAGTACTAGGCATGGGACCCCTCCAGCTTGTCGGTGGCCCCCAAGGCTTGGCAAGAGCTGCATCCATCAGCATCTTTGTCGGAAGCCTCGTCCTTCACCTTCTTGGAGGCGTCGCCGCTACTGGATGTTTCGACGGCAAACACGGCTTTCCCCTTCCATTTCTTATTGTGCCGCTTCCCCCTCTTTGCGGGGGCAACGGCATCTGCATCTTCGGACTCAGCCTCTGCACGAGCGTCTTCACCGGGAAGCCTTATCCCCTCTTCCACTCGAGTACACTTGTCCGCCAGGGCATAAAGCTCGGCGACATCACGGACCTTGTTCATCGCAAGCTCCTCGCACATCTTCCGGTTCCGCACGTTCTGATGGAACGCGCTGATGACTGCGGCTGGGTGAACGTCTTAGATGTTGTGTTGTATGCGACTGAGTCTCTGGATGTACTTGCGCAGAGTCTCACCCTCCTTCTGGGGGATGATGTGCAAGTCGCTCTCCTGGCCACATGCTTGATGGCCGCCCATGAAGGCGCCAACAAAGTCCTGACACAACTCCTTCCAGGAGGAAATAGAGTTCTTGGGTAGGTGCATCAACCACGACCTGACGTTGGGCTGGAGCACCAACGGGAAGTAGTTGGCCAGTATCTTGTCATCCCGACCACCAGCAGCATGCACCGCGAAGGTGTAGATGCTTAGGAACTCGGACGGGTGGGTCTAGCCATTGTACTTCTCCAGGATTTTCGGCTTGAAGGTACGGGAGTTGGGCCACTAGACCTGCCGCAACTCACGGGTGAATGCTGGGCAGCCCTCCTCGTAAGGTAGGTCACCAAGATACCCAGATGCGGGAGTGTCCGGAGCGGCTCCTGCTCGTCTGTCTGACTGATGGCGCGTCTCTCGCTGTCGCTCGATGACAACTCGTGAAGGACATCATGTTGATCGAGGCTGGTCCATGGGTCGGAAGACACAGTCGAATCGTCAGAGACGATAACCCTTTGCCGCTGCTGTGGGGGAGAGTGCACCATGGCGGTGGCCGCTCCAATCTTCTCGGTGTAGTCATGGTCGCGTTTGCTCGAAGGTCGTTTCGTTGTCCCTGCCTGCTGGGGCCCGTCCGCATCGGCGAGGGCGACGAGACTCTGGATGGTAGCCCTCCATTCCTAGAGCCTGTCCATTGCGGCGATATGTGTGAAGACCGCAAGGGGCTCTTACTTCTAACTACGTTAAAATGATAACTCCCTTGGTCCTGTGGTGGAGCGCCACCCTGGCTGGTCGCGGAGCGTGCGTGTCGGCCCTTTGAATCTTGGGAGCGAGGCCTCGAGTCCTTCACGGTGGCGGCGACCCGCTGCCCCTCCGGCGTGGTCCGCCGTGTTCGCCCTGGGAAGGTCGTGGTGGGTCCGTCCGTGTCGTTGTGCTTGAGGATTCCCTCACATCCTTCGGGGTAGCGGCCCCACTCATGGGCTGCGCAGTTGCATCTTTCGATGTCCCGACGCGAGAATGATCGCCGTGGTCGCGGACAATACCACTCGACCGAGTCTATTCTCTAGAGTGTTATGGAAGTTCGGGACCTCCGCCTCCTTGTCATGCGCCCGCACCCTTTCCTGCCCTATCTGGGGTAGGAGCGTTGGGCGCGGGTGTGTCTGTCCTCGGAGCACCCCTCCTCTTGGGGGCCATGGAGGTGAAGAGAAACTAGTGTGCTGACGGCTAGGTCAGATCAATGTAACCTTCCCCCCTACCTGACGCGCCAAAGATGTCAGGTAAACCGACACCTATGGGGAACTCGAGGACTCCATTGATCGTTCGGCGAGGAGAGAGAGGTACAACGTCGAGAGTGGAGCTAGCGATCAACACCGGCAAGGTCTTTTACCCAAGTTTGGGCCGCTTCGCGCGTAAAACTCTACTCCTGCTTAGTTTTTATTGTGTGCTCACTGTAGGGTAGTTTTCTACAGTTACTTAGTAGGTGATTAGGGAGTCTCTGATCCCAAAAAGTCCAACCCCTGAGAATGAGCCTTGGGCCTCCTTTTATAGGCAAAGGGGTCACCAACAGTGTGCTAACGAGGTGCATAGTGAACAGTGTTCACCGCTCTTCTTCTTCCGTGGTGCAGGGGCAGTAAATGCCTTGTCTAACCCCTGAACTGCCGTAAGGTGACACGTACCTAGGTGAATCTACACTTGGGTATTGTGCTGGCACATGAGGGATGTGCTGGAGCGGTCGGATTGTGGTAGGAATGGGGGGGACACTTGGCGAGCGGAAGGCGCTTGCTGGCCTGGAGTCTCTGTCGGATGACTTGGGCACCTTCCCACCAAGGAGGGCTTGCGGGGGGGCTTGAATACTTTCCTGGCAAGGAGGGTTTGCCGGAGGCTTTGCCAGTGTGTGCGATCCCTCCTGGCAAGGGAGGCTTCCCGGGGCCTTGCTAATCTTCGGGAGCCTTCTGGCATAGTTAGCTTGCCGGGGCCTTGGGAATCTTCTCGGCAAGGGGGGGCTTGCCGGGGCCTTGCATCTGGAACCCTTGTACTCCACGCCCCTGGAGAGAGGGAAGGGCGTGGCCTTGGTGGGTCTTGAATTGCCTTCCTGCAGTTCTTCCCTGTGTATTGCTGGCAGGGGCATCGCCGATGCCCGTGCACAAGTCTGGGGCACAAGGGACCCCAGTCTCTAGTGCACCGAGACTTTGCGTTTGATATTCTTTCCTTACCTTCTACATTACATTTGCATGTATTTATGTTCCGCTGCTATAATCTTGGATTTGCATGTGTAGGGTGAACTTGACTAGTTATAATTACTAAAACTTGCCCAGAACTAAAATTCGGAAAAGGCTAAGTTTTTGTTTTGTCAAGTAGTCTAATCAAGCCCCCTCTAGACATACTTCAGATCCAACAAGTGGTATTAGAGCTTTGGTATCCATTGCATTGGTTTCACAACCTAGGAGAGTATGGAATATAGTGAGGGAAATCATCACCAAAGAGGTCCATGTTTTGATGGTACATACTTTGCTAGTTGGCAGCATAAGACGAAAATGCATATTCTTGGTCGTAATCCTGGCATATGGGCTATTGTTCGTGCTGGTGTGCAAGGTGATTTCTTTGGAAAAGGAAGAGAACCGGATTGTGATGTGATAGAGAAATAACTGAAGATGTTGCAATACAATGCTCAAGCCCGCAACATCCTGTTCAACTGCCTGTGCCCCAAAGAATTCAACAAAATCAGTCGCCTTGGGAATGCAAAGGAAATATGGGATACTTTGATTGGTATGCACGAAGGTACTGATTCTGTCAGGGAATATAAGTTGGATGTGCTTCAAAGTAATCTTAACAAGTTCAAAATGAATGATGGTGAAGGACTCACTGAGATGTGTCGGGGGGATAACCCCGGGGTAGGCTCATCAAGCCTGCTCCTTCATTTCCGGCCCAAAGGATATGAACATATACAGTTTCCTAGGGGCCCAAGTCTTCTGGCCGGCTAGGCCACGCTAACCGGCTAGAGGACGAAGCGGCCATCCCTCTGGCCGGCCAGGCAACCCCTGCCGGCTAGAGCCAAGGCGGTTACCTCTTCTGGGCCGGCCTGGTCCAGCCGGCTGGCTAGGAATGAGGCAGCCACACCCAAGCCGGCTAGCCAAGCAGGCTAGCCAGCCGAGGATCACAAATCACATCAGATCGTAGGTCAGGATGAGACCTTACGATTAAAGGTAGCTACCGGTTAGCAAAGGTACTGGATCGGGGCGTCTGGCAGGTACGAGCGTCGGCGGCCACGCCGCGGACCTACCCCGACTCTGATCCCTCACCTAGCATAGTGTCGGACCGTCACACTCCCACTCCATTACTGCACTCGGCGTCGGGAACAGTGGAGGCGGTCGTACTACCTGCCCATGTCGAATCTCGCTGGACGACGCTCGACGTACAACGCGTGCTCGGCGTCAACCGTACGCGAGAGCTTCATTGGCCAGCCGGCGGGTCCCACTGCCAATCGAGACCATGCAGCCGGCGAGGTTGCCAGCCGGGTCCCACACTTGTACCCTTTATCCATATTGTAGGCCGGCGGGTTCGTCTATAAAACCCCCCGGTAGCCCTCCATGCAGGGGGTCGATCATTCCACAGTCGAACAACACTACACACTCACCAACCACACAGAGAGAGGCAAAGACGGGCCGGCTGCTCCCCTCTTCCTCCTCCCAACACAGCTCCAGGAGCAACTCTGTACTCTGTTCATACACATCAAACACTCCGGCAGGACTAGGGGTCTTATCTCTACGGAGATCCCTGAACCTGGGTACATCGTAAGTTCCATGCTTGTACCAACCTCATTCCCAGCGCTCTCCTTTGTCCCTTTGGTTATCACCGAATTTAGCCTACCTATGGCATACGTTGTGAGTATTCACCGACATTTGGCGCCCACCGTGGGGCCGATTGCGGCATCGGCTGGCTTTACGCGGTGGGCGGGGCCCCGCACCTACACCACCGGATGCATCGCCGCGCCGCTGGAGGCGACAGCAGATTCCACAGCGTGGGCCGCCTCGCTGGAGCTGCCATCGGGGTCATAGGGCCGAAGGCCATGCAGATCTTCAGGGATCACACCGCCATCTTCACCCCGCTCCAAAACAAAATCGTCCCAAGCGACGTACTCGGCGATGCCGCTGGCCCTCACACGCAGCGCCTCCTTCACGCCCTGTAGCTTTGCCCCCGAGCCGTCACGCTGGGCGGCGATACCAGGACTTTGCCAAGCGCAGGGCCATGTAAGTTCCGGCATGCGCGACAGAGGTGCCCCACGCATCCAGGCGTTCCCCGCCCAAATCAAGCTAGCGGGCGAGCCGGCTCATTGACGCCGGCTCCACGCCCTCCGGCCAAAGGGCCGCCACCATCGACGAGCCTGCAACCTGGAGCTGAGTCACAGACTCGCCCAGGGCGCGCAGGCTGGCCCGAAGGCCCACCCCGATCTCCTCCACACTCCAGCCGGAGGTAGTGCCTACCTCCTGACCAGCCGCGCGGCGCTCCTCGCGTCTCACCTCGACGGTAGTGTCGGCTGCGACCTGGGTCTCAGGGAAGAGATCTGAGATAGCAAAAGCCAGGGCACAAGGGCGCAGTAAGAAGAGGAGACGGCCAAACAGCTAAAGACAAAGCAAGGGAGAGAGACTCACGATGGAAGGCGCCATCAGTCTCATGGGAGCTCTCGAGGACCTCGAGCTCCCGCACCTTGCTCGTGTGAGTAAGGCGGGCAACCTCCTCCTAGAGAGCCGCCGCAGACTCCAAGGCATTGGCCAGCTGCGATTGCTTCTAAACAAGGGCCTCCTCCTTCTCGCTCAAGGTGGCCTCCTTGAGGTTCATCTCCTTGAGATGAAGCGACGCGAGGCGATCCACATCGGTAGAGTAGGAGGCCTCCTTCTCCTGCAGCGTATCGCGTAGTCGCTCCAGCTCGACCCGGCTGGCCGCCTGAAGCTCCTTCTCCATTTGAAGAAGGGCCAGCTGCTCCTAGAGCCGGTTGCCGGCACCACGCAGAGCATCCCGCTCCGTGGCAACTTCGCCCAGCCAGACTTCGAGCTCAGCGATCCGGCCATCAGCTGCCAGGTGCCGAGTCCGCAGCTCATTGTAGGCATGCGCATGAGCGTCATAAAGTTCCTACCAAAAAAGCAAAAAGAAGCAGGATTAAGATTCGGCCTGGTTAATACTTAACCAGCCTGATTCTCGGGGGCTACACCCAGTGGGTGCGCTAGCCGCCCCCACTAAAGAAGCAAAACAAGGAAAACAAGCTCCAAGAGATTCGGACCGGCCGACGATCGATCGGCCCGATTCTCGGGGGTTACACCCAGTGGGTGCACTGTCACGCCCCCACTAACTCAAAAGAAGAAAAGTTCAAAAACCAAAGAGGAGACACCTACCTGGGTGCGGGCCTCCAGGCGCTCCATGTCGCTGCACACCCCGCGGGCTGACTGCTCCACCTTGGACCCGTTGCTGGTAAACATCGACACCAGCTCTGGGACGCCGGTGAGCGCGGTGCCGGTGGGCAGTCGCAGGCGCGCCAGGTTGGCCGCCCGCCATGTCTTCATGGGCCGACTCCCGACCCGGCCTCCAGCTCCCAGCGCGACTGGGCCGTGGTGGGGAACGACGATGGCGCCGGAACCAGGTGCTGGCTCGGTGGCCGCATCTGCCTTGTTCCCGGCCGGCGCTGCCTCCTCAATGGGAGGTAGATGGGCCGCATCCAGCACATCCATGGCCACCCCTGGCGCGTCAGGAGCCGCGTCCGCCGTATTTTGGATCAGCTCCGGCGCGTTGGGCGCCGCCTCGGCCCTGGGGGAGTCAGGGATCGTCTCTAGATCCACCTGTGCCGAGGCATCCGGCTCGGAGGGCTGCACCCCCTCAGCCCTCGGGGCGTGCCTCGAAGCCGCTTCGCTAGCTGACTCCTCCGCGCGAACATGCGCGGAGGGGTCATGTCTAGCCTTCGCACGCTTCTCCGTCGGCTTCTCGACCCAGCTGGGGCGAGACTGGCCCACGGCCATCTTTTCCGCGGCCACGTCCCACCAGCGCATGGACTGCATCTCAAGCTCCCTCTGGGCAGGAAAAGTTCTTAAGAAACAAAGCTTCTCGCAAGATAAGCAAAGAAAAGGGGGGGGGAATCTTACCCCGCTCGCATAGGCACCTGCCTCCGGCCGGCACCACGGCGCTTCTTGGCGCCACATGCTCGCGTTCCGGATGGAGGACCCGGTGCCGGCCGCTTAAGAGTCGGCCGGGATGTTGTGGCACCCTTGCCTTTCCTCCCGGCCGCCTCGTCGGCGACGGTCGCTCCGCCCCTTTGACGCCGGCCGCCTCGTCGACGAAGGTCGCTCCGCCCCTTTGACGTCGGCCGCGCGTCAGCGGCCGGCTGGTGACCTCTTCCACCCCGTCGGAGTCCTCCTCGAAGGCTGCACCAGAGAAGAATGAGGGAGTCTGATCGTCATCCGGCCAGTCTGCGACGGAGGGCCGTGGGTACTCACCAGACGGCTCTGTCCCTTCCGACTCCAGGGGGTTCTCCGAGCCGGCGGAGGAGTCCGAGCGGGAATCAATCATGCCCTCGTCCTCAATCTCCGAGGCGTTGGACACATTCACGTCAGGTCGAGCGGACGGAGCGACCCCTGCAGGTTCTCGTACAGCTGTGTAAAGGGATTCAATCGCCGACTCAGCAACATGGCCGGTTGCAAGACAAGCAACGAATAGCAAAATGACCACCTACCATTGGAGGCGGACGGGACCTGTTGAAGGGGGTCATCCCCCATGTCCATTCCCCGCCCTCGTCCATGCGGGCGGTGGAGATCAAGTTCACCCTCGCGCTACCGTGCCAGGGGTGAACCCCTTGTGGACAGCCGGCAGGGATCATGCCGGCCGCTCATCTGACAGACCAGATGCAGCCGCCTCTACAGCAACAGGAACCGGCGGGTCACCATAGTGATGAGCAGGTCGCGGCCGAGGAGGCCGCTCTTTTCCAAAATATCGAGGTGGGCGCAGATGACAGCCACCTCGGGAATCGGCTTGGGGGTCTTCGCCGCCCAGTTCAACCTCGTCGGCGGGTCGATGTTGAACGGGGGCATGTTGAGGGCGTCCTGGGCGGGGTCGGCGTTCTTCACGTAGAAGAAACCCTTCTTCCACTGCTTGAAGGATTCCTGCAGTGGCATCTGGGGGAAGCCCAACTTCGAGCGGTGATGCACCAGCGCGGCTCCGCACGGTGTCATCGGGCGCGGCCCCTTGAGCTTCTCCACCTCGGATTTCTCCATGGCGATGGATTGCTGCTTGAAGAAGAACAAGCTATGCCACAGATCGACGCGGGGCTCGATCCCCACAAAGCCCTCGCACAGGATCACGAAGGCTGACAACTGCAGTATGGCGTTCGGCGCCACGTGATGCAGCTGCAGGCCCAAGAAGCGGAGCTATTCGGAGAAGAAGGTGATGGCCGGAATGTGACAGCCCGAGACCGACGTTCCAGAAGATTACCCCTTTATTCCGTTTTCGTCGTGTGTCTATTTTTCTTTTGTCGCATCATCATCGCATCATGCGCATCATCTTCATTGAATCGGCATCCCGTTGCCGCCCGTTTTCAAAACTTGCATCCGTTGTTAGTTGCCGGTTCCCGTCGTTGTCCGTTCTGAGCCCGACCGCACTTGCACGCGCCCGCGGCATCGTCAAACCCTGTTTTGAAAGTGTGCGTGAAACTTTCTCTGATCGAGGTGAAACTTGGCATGCGGTCGTGATCAGATATAGCTAGGGCGCCTGTCGAATTTCGTCGCGTTCGGAGTCCGTCTCATACCCGAACGGTCGACCGTAGCGGCACCGTATTCAGTCTACCGTCAGACGATTGTCGGTGTTTTAAAATCCGTTGCCGCGCCACCCGTTTTCCCTCTTGTCTCTGGTAAACCCGCCTACACGGCCACTTACCCGTTCCCGTGCGCGGAATCGTCCGAATCCGACCGCACGGTTGGATCCGGAACGAAATTCCGGCTAAGCTAGCCCCCCCCTTGCCTATAAATAGACCTCCGTGCTTATTATACACAGCCCCTATTTCCACATCGGGATTCATGCCACCTAACCACGAAACCCTAGCCTCCCGCACCATCTCTCTCCTCCTCCTCGCGCCGCCGGGCGCGCCAGGCCCGAAGCCGGCCCTCCTAGGCCCAATCTGGGCCGAGCCTCGTCGGCGCCCGCGCCCTAGCGTCTCATGTTGCCGCAACAGGAGCGATCTCCGCTGCTCCTCGTTGCGCCTCCTCGTCGGAGCGCCACCGGAGGGCCTCGCCGGTTTTTGCCTCTGCCAGCCCTCGTCGCCCCGTTGCCGTCCCTGGCCTCGCCGGAGACCGCCGGCCAACTCCCAGCCTCGCCTCCTCACGCTGCTCCCGGGGTCCTCGCGCCTCCCTGCTCTTCGCGCGTCGCGCCTCACCTCCGAGCTCGCCGCCGCCTTGGCCTCACCCCTCCGGCGACCGGACCTCACCTGAGGCCGAGCACCCGCCAGTTCCGGCCAGCCTCGCCTCGATCTGGCCACAGGAGCCACTCACGCCGAGCTCCCTCCTCGATCCCGATCTGGATCGGGAGCAGCGGCTCGCTCGCCAGCAGCCAGCCTCCAGCTGGGCCTCGCGTCGCCTCGGCCCAATCCTGCTTCTCCGCTGCAGCCCAGCGACCAGGGCGAGGCCACCAACCCCCGCGTGGGCCGATTCCCTCCTGCCGAGCCGGCCCAGCTGGGCGCAGCTCCTCCTTCGGCCATCTCCAGCAGCTCCAGACCGGCCCAAGTGGAGGCCCAAGGTGAGCGTGAGCCATCTCCTCGCCCGCGTGCAATTTTGTTTATGTAACACCCATGCCCTGTAGCCCATTAGCATTTAGATTAGGCCCTGTAGTATTTTTCTTTTAGGTTATTTTCGGGATTTAATTTAATTCCAGAAAAATAGGGATATATTAGATCGCCCGTATTTTAATAACCGTATTTTAAAACGCGTGTATCTTTTAAACCGTTAGTCAGATCACGATGAATTAGATATGGATTTCATGTAGTTTGGCACACAAAATCCGTTTATAAAACTTGCATAATTATTTGACATTGTTTGACGTGTCGAATGCATAGATTACCGTGTTGTTCCAATAGGATCCGCTCCGTAGTTTATTTTCCGCGCGTGTTCGAATTGCTCGGATGCGGTAGTATAAATGCCCATGTTTTAGGAACCTATTTTCCATGTATTTTAGAGCGGTCATTGGTATTTTTGCGTGTAGGGATTGCCGCTAGTTTATTTATCCATGTATAGGTTATTATCTCACATTTACGTGTGGCATTATTTTTGTTGTGCAACCCCACATATTTTATATGTTTCTGGGTAGAAAAATCCATGTGATTTTTCATGCATTTAGTTTTAGCTTTTGAGCAAGTTAGTTCGCGCGATATTTTGCCATGTTGCCCTCTTGTCTTTTTCGTAGGATTTATTTCGTGCTTCGTTTGATTAAGTTGTCAACTAGGGAGTTGTTCTTGGGTGTTTAGACTAGCCCCTGGTAATTTTGGTTACAATAGAAATGCATAATTTGGTGTGGTTTTCTTGCTCCCAAGTTGCTAGAAATAGTGCTGATTTGGAGGAGCTGAAATATTTCTAAGTCTGAGGTCTGTTATATTTTGTTGCTGTCTTGTCTTGCTTCTATCTTGTGATCTGTAGCTCATTTGAGGTTGGTGCAATGGAGTTAGTTGTAGCCCTTGTGTTTCTCTAGCATGCTGTAAATTTTCATGCCATTTGGAGTCCTGTAGCTATTGGTTTTGCTGCTGTCAATATGGCTTCAGACCGAAAACTGCACTTTCATGTAGTGTAATTTTCACTAAGTCTGAAATACTCTGTGAGATGCCATTTTGAGTATTCTTTTCCTAGTGTTCCTTGCTGCCATGCTAGTTGTTGTTAGTTGTTTTCTATAGTGCTTCTTACCCTCTTTCCTATCATGCCTTGGTTGATGATATTTGAGTTGAGTAGCTCGTAGTTGTGGGGCGTAGAAAATGCTATGTGGTTGATTTTGGCAGTTTGTCGTGATTCTTGTATTGCTCGTAGTTTTTGATCCGTAGCTCCGATTTGATCGTGTCCTACATGAGACTTGCTTAGAATCTCTTGCCGGTTGTAGGTTTTGAAGTGCTCGTGACCGTCGTTGCACACATATTGCATTCATGCCATCGTATCTTGCGGTGCTTGTATCTTTTTAACCGTAGCTCCGTTGGAGATGTTCTTTATGTGTAAATTGCTTGTCATGACGCGTAGAATCACGTGAACCTATTTGTTTTTCTGTTTAACAACCAATTAAATGTGTTAGTTCAGATCTGGACAGAATTGTAAATTAACATGTGAGGTCGTCTCGGAGATGCTATATGTCATTTCCGACCTCATTTAAAATGCGTAGATAGGTAGTTTAATTACGCTTCACCTCTTGCCATGTTTAACCACATTTAATATTGCCGTGTACCTAATCGGGATAGAACTAAATAATTAAACATGGAGTTTCGTCAATATGCAACTTGTTGCATATTGAACTTCACTTAATGTGTAGTGTTTGATTGTATGAATTGTCATGTCGTGACTTGCATGTATTTAGCTGTTCATGCATCATTTGTGTTGTGCATCGTGTGGTGAATTACGTGTGATGATTTGTGTTTCCGGTTTGCTTCTTCTCGATAGAGTTCCGCAGAGTGCTGGATTGTGAGGACCCGTTCGACTACGTCGGTTCGTCTGCTTCACGGAGGCCTTCTTCTTCCAAGCGGGATCTCAGGCAAGATGACCATTTCCCCAGATACCATTACTATCATTGCCATGATAGTTTTATCGCTTCTATCTATTATGTCTCATTGCCTACGACATGTTAAATATCAGCCTCTCAACAATGCCATGATTACCTTCACCCTGTGCGACCTAGCAAGCCACTGATTGGCTATGTTACCGCTTGCTTAACCCTGTTGTTTGCGTTGCTAGTTGCAGGTGCATTTGCTTCCATGTGAAAACATGGGTTCGTTGTTATATCACCATATTAAATGCTATTTAATTTAATGCACCTATATACTTGGTAAAAGGTGGAAGGCTCGGCCTTTCTAGCCTGGTGTTTTGTTCCACCTTTGCCCCCTTAGTTTCGGCTACCGGTGTTATGTTCCATAAACGAACGCTCCTAGCACGATCATGGTTGTTATGGGGACCCCCTTGATAATTCGTTTTAGATTAAAGTTGGTCTGGCAAGGCCCAACATTGGTACTACATTTGTCCAGCATAATAACTTTGTTAATACTGAAAGCATAGGGCGTCATGAACCCGAGGAATAATTTCACATAATACAGGGGGGCCAGTGCTGTTGGTGCTGGTCCAAAACTAGAGCCGTTTGCGGGGCCAACCCAGGGCAAATCGGGAGATTTCTATCAGGCCACCGTACGCTATGCTTATCCGTCGTGTCCTGAGAACGAGATACGCGGCTCCTATCGGGATCGTCGACACGCCGGGCGTCCTTGCTGGATTAGTTTTACCTTTGACAAGATATCTTGTGCATCGGGATTCCGGTGATGCTTTGGGTAATCTCAGAGTTGAGGTTTTCCACTAGGGAATCCGACGAGATCGCGAGCTTCATGATTGAGGATTTCTATGCGGCTTGTGGTAATTTGTGATGGACTAGATGGAGCACCCCTGCAGGGTTAAATCTTTTCGGAAAGCCGTGCCCGCGGTTATGTGGCAACGTGGAAACTTTGTTTAAAACTGGTTCTAGATAACTTGAAGTTAACTTAATTAAAACTTGCCAACTGTGTGTGTAACCATGACTGTCTCTTTCGTGAGTTCCTTCTCCGATTGAGGACACGGTGGGGTTATGTCTGACGTAGGTAGGTGTTCAGGATCATTCACTTGATCATCCGTAGTTCACGTCCGATATGCATAGATCATCCCCCTCTTTATTCTTGTACTCGTAAGTTGAGCCACCAAATATATGCTTAGCCGCTGCTGCAACCTCACCACTTAACTATACCTCACCCATTAAACTTTGCTAGTCTCGATACCTTTGGAAATAAAATTGCTGAGTCCCCTATGGCTCACAGATTACAACAACACCAGTTGCAGGTACATGTAAAGGTTACTTGACGCGAGCACGTTGATTGTTCATTTGGAGTTGCCTCTTCTTCTTCTTCTTCTTCTTCATCGATCTAGGATGGGTTCCAGCCCGGCAGCCTGGGATAGCAAGGATGGACGTTGTTCTTCTTTTCTCGTTTGCTTTCGTCTGTAGTCGGACCCTGCTCTTACTCTTGATGAATATGTATGTACTGATGTGACTCTGATGTAGCTTGTGGCGAGTGTAAGCCAATTCTATTATATCTCTCTTCTTTTCAGTACATGTACTTGTAACGATATCCATTCCTGGGACACGAAGAGATGCGCTTCTAACCCTGACGAGGCCTTCATGCCAAATTGAGGATAGGGTCACATCTTGGACATGACACGGAAGCCCGAAGCCCCGATAGAAATGCTCGGTGAAGACCACGACCTCTTCCACGGCGGGTGTGGGAGCGATCTCGGTGCCAGGGAGTTGCACCAGCACTTGGGAGGCCCGGGGCAGCAGCCAGTGGTGACGGAGCGCCTCGATGTGCTCCTCGCCGACTTTGCTGCCCAGCCAGGCTCCCTGCAACGATGCCTTCTGCCCCAAGGGCCTTTTCGAGGAAGAACCGCCGGCCACGGCTGCGGGCGACTGAGACTCGAAGGGGTTGGCGGCTTCTAGGCGACGAAGACGAGGAAGACGAATGATACGAGCTCTTTCTTTTTGGGTGTAGGGAGGAAGAGGGCATGGATGCGGGGCAAGAAGAGGGGCGAATGGCCTCCTCGGAACCCCCGCATCCCATTTAAACCCCCACGAAGCATCGTGGGGAGGGGATCCGGTGCGCACTGGACCCCCACTAACCCCATGTATTACGGGCCGAAACGCTTCCCTAAGCCCAACCGTCACGAAGTAAATCCACAGAGGATCTCTCACGCGGAGGCCGAGGGGGCGTCATGGCGGGACCCACGGCCCAGGTCAAGTCCCGTCACTAGTAATCACCATCATTATGTCAGGCGGGGCCTGGCACGTGGCGCTCTCCGAGCGATTTGCAACGAAGCTGAGGCGTTGTTTCGATGCGAGCCGGTTTCGGAGCCGGCCATTCTCGTCACGAATAGCGGCGAAAATACCAAGACAAATCATCAAGCAGGTGAGGTCGCCCGCCCGCAGGCGGCAGGCCTCTCCAGCTTCCGGGACTAATGTCGGGGGGATAACCCCGGGTAGGCTCATCAAGCCTGCTCCTTCATTTCCGGCCCAAAGGATATGAACATATATACACTTTCCTAAGGGCCCAAGTCTTCTAGCCGGCTAGGCCGCGCTTACCGGCTAGAGGACGAGGCGGCCATCCCTCTGGCCGGCCAGGCAACCCGTGCCGGCTAGAGTCAAGGCGGTTACCTCTTCTGGGCCGGCCTGGTTCAGCCGGCCGGCTAGGAATGAGGCAACCGCACCCAAGCCGGCTAGCCAAGCAGGCTAGCCAGCCGAGGATCACAAGTCACATCAGATCGTAGGTCAGGGTGAAACCTTACGATTAAAGGTAGCTATGCGTCAGCAAAGGTACTGGATCGGGGCGTCCGACAGGTACGAGCGTCGGTGGCCACGCCGCTGACCTACCCCGGCTCTGATCCATCACCTAGCATAGTGCCAGACCGTCGCACTCCCACTCCATTACTGCATTCGGCGTGGGGAACAGTGGAGGCCGTCGTACTACCTGACCATGACGAATCTCGCTGGACGACGCTTGACGTACAGCGCGTGCTCGGCGTCAACCTTACGCAAGAGCTTCATTGGCTAGCCGGCGGGTCCCACTGCCAATAGAGACCATGCAGCCGGTGGGTCCCTCAAGCGACAAGACAAGACTCTAGTGGGCCCCTGGCCAGCTGGCGAGGCTGCCAGCCAGGTCCCACACTTGTACCCTTTATCCATATTGTAGGCCGGCGGGTTCGTCTATAAAACCTCCCGGTCGCCCTCCATGCAGGGGGGTTGATCATTCCGCAGTCGAACAACACTACACACTCACCAACCACAGAGAGAGAGGCAGAGACGAGCCGACTGCTCCCCTCTTCCTCCTCCCAACATAGCTCGTGGAGCAACTGTGTACTCTGTTCATACACATCAAACACTCCGGCAGGACTAGGGGTCTTATCCCTACGGAGAGCCCTGAACCTGGGTACATCGTGCATTCCATGCTTGTACCAACCTCGTTCCCAACACCCTCCTTTGTCCCTTCGGTTCTCACCGACTTTAGCCTACCTATGACATATGTTGGGAGTATTCAACGACAAGATGTACTCTAGGCTAGCACTCATCAAAAATGAGATTGTCGGCTTCGGAAGCAAAGACATGACCAAAAAATTCGTCATCAAGAAGATAGTTCAAGCCTTGGATAGAAGATACGACACCGTGTGCACATTAACCGAAATGATGCCAAACTACAAGGATCTCATGCCAAGTGAAGTCATTGGAAGGATTGTTGCTCATGAAATGTCACTCAAGGACAAATACGAATTGCACAACAAGTCTAGCGGTGCTTACAAAGCTTCAAGTGATTCTCCCACTACTTCAAATGACAACCTTGTTACCAATGAAGGACTACACCTAGTGGGTGCGCTCAGCATGCCCCCACTCGAAAGGTGGAATAAAGAAAAGGGCTCCGGACCCTACTGGACTCTAACGAACATACAAAGAAAAAAGGCTACAGCCGACTACCCTAGTCGACGGTAGCCTCGGGTACTATACCCAGTGGGTGTGCTCAGCGTGCTCCCACTAAAAGAAAACACCCAGTGGGTGTGCCTCTCGGCACGCCCACTCGGGATCCCTACTAAGGAACTGATTCAGAAACAAATACATGCGTAAAGGACTTAGCCGAATGCTCTTTGCCATGGTTTCACTCGCGTCATACGCCTCCTTCAGTCACCCAACCATCACGTCTATTTTATCCAAGGCTTCCTAGCGCGCCCCTCGTGGTCCTCTGGGGTACGCTTGAGCTGGAAGATGTTGCGATCCTTGGGGACAGACAAGGAAGTGGTAAGCGGATACAGTCCGAGTGAGGCTCCAGCCGAGGCAGCCTCCTGCACCACGAGAGTCTTGGCCTTGATGCTCACTCGGCAAGGAGTTGGAGCCTACTTCAGCACTTGTCCAACTACGGAGGGGACGTCAACGTCAAGTTTAGTCAGGTCATGCGGCTTTGCACATGTCCAAAACACAGTCAAAAGACCACTCGTATATCCAAAGCCCGAATTTTGAATGAATCGCCGGAAAAGCTCAACGGTTACCTTTAGATGAAGTGACATCAACGTTTTCTCTACCTTTGTTAGAGGTCTTGGGCTCTAGTGAAGCAGTCAAAGTATCAGGCCTACAACAAAAACAACAAAATCTGATCATCACTCAGAAGACATTGCTCAATGTGGGACAACCCACTCGATAAAGCTACTTACGCCAAAGCCACAGGCACGTCGACCTTGATGCGTGGCAGAACGACCTTACGAGGTTTGGAGCTTGTGAGCTTGGGCTGCTTGGCGGCTTGCTCTTGAAGCGCCTAAGTCTCGCTCCGATCCAGCTTGGAGCTAGGAGTCGGCATTGCTCATGCACTCGGCTTCGCCATCATCAGAATTTTTGGGGCGCATGCGCACACTCCACGGTCCTAGCGTGCCTCGGAACGGTCTCGCCTAGAACTTCGTCAGACTAAGAAGATTCCGCTCGTCCCCATGCTTCTCCTCGCTCTCCTCTGTCTCCTCATAGTCGCCTTCATCATCTTCATCATCCTCCTAACCCTTTGGGTGCTCGATGTCTTGGTTTTCTAGGTCACTCTTCATGTCAATGGGCGAGAGGTCAACTGCGGTATGGAACTGACCAGTCCTCTAAAAGCCCGCCGAATGAAGGAAGCAGAATCACAAATGGGAGATGAAACAATGAGGAAATTCACTCAGTACAGATGCTCGATGTCTCACCTCGTTCGGCAGTTATTCCGACGAGAAAGAAGGGACCTGCCTGGAGCAGCTATGGCTATCCCTCACTAGAGTAATGGCCTTGACTTTATTCTCCAGCGCCTCTTCCCCGATCTCCTCAGCTTGGAGTCGAGTCAGATCATCCGGCCCTTCATATTACCACATTGGATGGACTCTGGCCTGAAGAGGCTCGATCCTATGCTGGAAGAAGACCTCGAGGAGATCCATCCTGTTCACACCCTTCCGGATCAAGGCAACTACCGCTATCATCAAGATATCTACATTGGTCTTGTCCTCCTTGGACAAGGTCAAGGAAGAGCCGGATGGATCCTATCAACTGTATAGGGCGGGAGGCCCGAATGACCCTCGCCGACTGGGACGTCTCGCCAATAAAACCAATAATCCTGCCAGTTGTTCACCGAGTTTGGGAAACTCATCTCCAGGAAGCTACTCTTGCCCCTGAGCTAAATATCTAAACCACCACAAAGCTGTGCCACATTGGTCCTCCCCCCGATGAGGAAGACTTCTTCATGGTCTTTACTCGACACGTGAATAGGTGCTTGAACAACCCCCAATGCGAGTGACACTCGAGGAAATTCTCGCACAGGGACACAAATGTGGCTAGATACGAGACAACATTGGGGGAAGGTGGTGGACCTGAGCCCCGAACAGACTAAGAAACACTCGGCAAAAGGGATGCAGAGGCAAAGAAAAACCTCTCTCGATGTGGGTGACCAGGAGCACTCACTCGTCGTTCCGAGGCGCTAGTTCTAGCTCGCCATCCTCCGGCAGTCGCCAGCTCCCATGGGCAACCAGGCCTTCACTCTCTAGCTCCAAGAACCGCCCCTCCGAGACTTGGGACGGCATCCAGTCGCTCTCGATCCATCCTCGCTGGAGCTCTCTAGCACTCGAAGAGGATCCGCCCGACCCTTTCTTGGCCAGCTCAGCTTTCACTATCACTCCCTTCACCATGTTGTGCGGCGGAGAAGTCAGGGCTGGGAATCAACGGGGGCAGCCGGCAGTACTGGCTTTGGTGGTACGAGGGAGAAGTGGAGATGGAAAGGACCTGATTTTGAGGCGTGATATCCTCTCCCTTTGGCCTCGCGCCTTAAATACCAAGCGGGAAGATTCCCCATCGACTACATCGCCGACCTGAGGAAGATCTGCAGTATCCCGAGGATGGAACGCACTATAGCATGATGGCGACATCACATGCACGGAAATCGGGGCATCGCCCCACTACCTCCACTACCTATGTCTCCACTGAAACCGCAGCCCTCGCGCGCGCTCCTTCAGTTCAAAAGGTGTGGAAAAAACCGTCCCACCTCATATCCCGAATGGATTCCGTATGCACGACATCTGATGAGGTAGCCGAATGTTTTTTTCGCTCGCCCCTCCGCGGGACCCCGATTATTCGGGTAACCAATGAGGACGACCTGATCGTCCTTACCCCAATGCAAGTGGGGATCCGTCCCAACTTGCCAATTGGACACCTAGAGTTCAGAGCTCTTGTTCGCCCAACTTGTCGAATCTATCTTCTTGAAAGATTATCGATCACTATCGATTGCGGGCATACCTGTATGGCCAGGCAGTCGGAATCCGTCACTCTTCAATTAATCCATTGAGGTTTGCCGACAGTCCGAATGATGCAGCCCCGAGCTACAACCCAAGCATATCCAAAATGCCGGAAATGTCTAAGGAGGTCATTCACTCAGTTGCAAAACCTCAACCGATTTTGTGGCTACTGATGGGGTTGTACATTAGGGGTAGGCCTATAGACCTGCTTTCCTAGGCCCACCTAGGACCCCTTACGGACATCGGTGTCCTTAAAGTCACGGATGTAGTCTCGACCTCACTCGGTACAACATACCATCACACGGCCTACCTGGAGTCACTCGGATAGCCTTGTATCAGTCGGATGCATCCTGACACTCATACCACAACAAGGTGAAGGCACCGAAGAGGCTGCAATAGCAAAGGAATTAATCCATCACATGAAGTGCAGTAAAGACCGACGTTATCTGTAATGCCAAGAGTTATAGCTGTCGTTTCTAGTAACTTCCCTATTTATTAATATTAACTCACGTTGTAATGAAGCTCAGCCTCTCGTGGAATGTACTATATAGGCCACTCCCGGGCTCAGCTCAAGGGTTCAACAGCTTGTAATCTTTCATATCCCATAACAAAACATTACCCTGAGGGCTCGAGCTGTAGGGTTGTTACCACTTCCAAGAGGGTCCTGAACTCTTACATCCGAGTGTATCCACTGCGCCTAGTTAGACTTCTATCCTTCATTTGTACCCCTAGGTACTATTGTTAGGGTCATTCCCATGACAATGGTCATCGTTCTTTCAAAGCTGAGATAGAAACTAGTCAGTTCCAGGCCCCACTCGACATTTCAGCTGGTCGCCTCTGGATTCCTCAGGGTCCACTAAAGCGGGAAGCGGGTGACGATTGTGATGTGGTGCACTTCAAAGTAGTGGTTCATCTTATGAGAGGGCAGGAGGAGGCGAAATAGTAGTTTCTGGATCTAAGAGTACCTTCACCGAGCCCCATGTAGGAGGGAGCTGACAAAGTAGGCTAGTTGTTGCACCATCTTCTTCTTCTGCATCGCCCACTGTTCTGCTTCCCGAGTTGCTTCCGTATTGGGTTCTCGGCTCATTGGGGTTGGTCTGGGTTCATTGGCTGGCGGTTCAGGGGCCATTGTTTTGTTTTGCTAAGGTTCTCTTTCCACCACTAGTGCGACGCTGACCACCTGGTTTGGTGTTGCCAAATATAACAGCAACACTTCATCATGCTTGAGCGTGACTAGCACCGGGGCCGAGGACAGGTACTTCTTTAGGTCTTGCAATGCTGCCTTTGCTTCCACATTCCACGTCATTGGTCTTGCCTTCTTCAAGATCTTTAAAAATGCAGGACACGTTCTACGGATTTAGAAATGAACCCGCTGAGAGCAGGAACACAGACCGCCAGCAGGCGCACGTCCTTGACGCGCTTCAGTGCCTCCATTTGCTCGACTGCTTCAATCTTGGTGGGGTTGGTTTCTATCCCGCACTAAGATATGAAGAAGTTGAAGATCTTGCCAGATGAGACCCCAAACACACAGTTCTCGAGGTTGAGGTTCAAGCTAATCTTGCGTAAACTCGAAAAGGTCTCTTCCAGGTGTTGGACCAATGTGGCCTTATTCTTGATCTTCACTATGATGTCTTCCATGTAGGCATCGACATTTATGTGCAGCCATGGTGCAAGACTAATCTGGGCGACCCTCGCAAACTTTGAGCCGACACTCTTCAGGCCAAAAGGCATGCGCCTGAAGAAGTATGTGTTGCAAGGGGTGATGTTTTTATTCATCTTCCTCGGCCATGAAGATCTCATGATGACTAGAGTAGGCGTCGAGGAATGACAACATGTCACAGCCGGCTATCGAGTCCACAATCTGGCTGATGCGAGGCAAGGGAAAAGGGTCCTTTGGGCAAGCCTTGTTGACATGTGTGAAGTTGATACAGAGTCTCCACTTCCCGCTTGCCTTCCGCACCACCATGGGATTTTCTAGCCATGTTGGCTAGAGCACGCCCCTGACTAGCCCTGCTGCTTCTAATTTTTGTGATTTCTTCGGCAATAAATTCTTGCCGCTCTAGTGCTTGTTTTGCAACCTTCTGCTTGACAGGGCATGCAAGAGGACACACAACAAGGTGGTGCTCGATCACTTCCCTGGCAGCACCGGTGTTGTTAGATGATTTCCAGGCAAAAACATTGACATTCACCCGGAGGAAGGAGACCAGCATCCTTTCCTATTTGTTATCGAGGCTGACACTTAGGGTGAAAGTAACTCCCTCACTGTCCTCTCGTGCGGCCACTTGATTCATCTTGGGGATGGTCACTCTCATTTTTATTGCCCTCGGTGGCAGAACTCTCGGGTAAGTCATCGACGCCCGTGTTGTGCTTATTGGCACGCTTCTCGGATATGTCACAAGCCTTGCCGGAGGTCTTGGACTAGTTCTTGGCAGGAGCAAATTCCTTGTCAACGGACATTGTGATAGCCTCTCGGTAGATCTTGTCTACATAGAGGACTGCGGCATTCTTGTCTGCATGGATGGTGATGATGCTCATCGTCCGTGGCATGTTGCGTATGTTGTAGGCATTGTGGGACGTCGCCATGAACTTAGACAGTGTGATATGGACCAGGATTTCTTTGTACAACAACGACATCATGCCGACGTCGAAGGTGACCCTCTCTATCGTGAAACCGGAAGTTTCATCTTCCCCTTTGACTGAAATCTCCCCTATCCACTCATTGGAATGAGCCCATGGGTTTAAGATCTGAATTGGGGATCTGCACCCGCTTGATCATATCAGGTAATATAAGGTTCAGGTCAGCCCCATTGTCGACAAACATCTTCGTGACCGTGATGTTGCAAACCGTTAGTGAGACCAATAGCGGCATGCACCCAGCTGCGGTGATTCGATTAAGGTGGTCCTCAGTGTCGAAGATGTTGGGAGTGTTGGACCACTTGAGAGTCCTCCTTGTTTTTTCTGTTGGCTCCGCCACATTGACTTGGCGGACCCATTGGTTGAGTTGTGTGTAGCAGGAGTGCAAAGATGCACCTCCGTCAACGCACATAGCATCTATAGCCTTCTAAAAGTCCTGCCTATTGGATTCCACTACATCCTCGTCATCATCACTATCAGATTCGTTGTATCAACCTCTAGCACGCTTATCTTTCTGCTGCTTGACCTTGCCACGGTGGCCACCCCGGCTATTGCAGCCCTTCTTGTCGGATCCACCGGCACCGTCTGGGCCCATCTCCTTGTCACACCTTTTGTATTCATGCTTCTGCTTCTCAGCAAGTTTTTCTACTTGGCAGCACTCGGTGATGTTGTGGCCCTTGGTGAGGTGGATCTTGGAGTATGGCTTGCCGGTCTTCTCGCCTGCCATGGCCTCATTGTCTCGGGAGCATGCGGCAATGTCCTTGTCGGGCTCCTCTGATTTGGCATTCTTGCTGGTGTTAGGCTTGCCGTACCTCTCGACAGCCATCACTGCCTTATCTTTGCGCTAATTGTTACCCTTGCATCCCTTCTTCGAGGAGGCAGGCGTGTACTCGTCATTGTCAGAATCAACCTCTGCGCCAGCGTCCTCCCCCAGGAGCCTTCTTCCCTCGTCAGCCCGTGCACATTGTTGGCCAAAGCATAGAGCTCGGCCGTGTCCTGCACCTTGTTGATGCTTATCTTCTCGCGCATGTGGCGATTATGTAAGTTTGTGTGAAACACAATGATCACCGCAATAGGGTGGATGTCCGGGATGTTGTGTTGCACACGGCTGGACCTTTGGATGTACTTGCGAAGGGTCTCGTTGTCTCGCTGGGGAAGGACATGGAGATCGCTGGGCTGCCCCAGGAGCTTGGCCCCCCATGGTAAGCCCCAACAAACTGGTTGCATTGATCCGCCCAGGAGGATATGGACCCTTCTAGCAAATTCATCAGCCAACTCCTCACGTTGGGCTTGAGTTCCAATGTGAAGTAGTTGTCGAGCACCTTCTTTTCTTTTACCCCGGCAGCATGCATCACGATGGTGTAGATGCCTAGGAACTCCGATGGACTGATGTTGCCGTCATATTTGTCCGGCAACTCTGACTTGAAGGCCCTTCAAGAGGGCTAGCGGACTTTCCCTAGCTCATGGGTGAACGCCCGGCTTCCCAGCTCGTAAGGTAGGCTATCACGCGGCCCGGGCGTGGGCTCGTCGACGACTGGATCCGCATGACCATCAGATTGGCGATGTGTTTCGCGTTGCCTCTCGATTTTGGTGTGTGCATCCTCCTTGCGCCAGTCCTTCAAGATTTGACATTGATCTTGCTTCAACCGCTGGTTCGTCGAGGCATGAGACACCTCATCTTGTACATCAGTCCAGCGGGTAACTTGTTGCTGTTGTGGGGCCAATTGCATAGTTTGTGCTCTGCCGGCACCGCACGTGCGACGAGCCCGCTGCATCTGGCTTGTCATTGTTGGCAAGGAGTAGGCTTTGTATGGTCGCCCTCCACTCCTCCATCGTCTCTGACGCAAGAGGAAAGTTCAACACTAGCTGCTCGTGCGCCAAAGCATCCCCCGTAGTTTTACGGAACAGACGGGGCGAGGCGTGGGTCACGCTCTTACTCCTGGCAGTGCTAGAAGGAGCACTCTCCCGTGCCGTCGCCCACCGTTGGTCCCCACCAAGGGGAGGTTGTTGATACTAGCCTTGCACCTGATGCACAAGGGTATCGTCCACGTGCCGCCCCGCGTCGTCATCTCGCAAGCACAATGGAGGTCCAGACACAGCTGCGCCTCTAAAGTCGCGGCCATGGCTGCGATGTCGCCCCCGACCGCTGTCGGCACATAATGTGCTATCACGACGAAGGCATATGGATAGTGATTCATGGAGCTCCGCACGGTGTTGTGGTCGCGTTTACCAATGGGACACGTGTGTTTCTCACTCCCATCTCTGTCGCCCATAGCAGCCGACGTGGCCAGCTTGGACGTCGAAGGGGTGGCCATCAGGCCAGCCTTAGTCTTCTTGGGCGCCATGGGCGTTGATGAAGGCACGCGGAAATGTCAGTGAAGATTCACGCAACAGAGATCCCTCTACCTATCACGCCAAAGATGTGAGGGGAACGACGATCTATGGAACCCGCGAGGCCCCTTTACGGATCTGCCGGTGGATCTAGGTGCAGGAAGAGCATTAGTCGACCAGATCATCTCCAGGATTTATATAGGTTCGGGCCGCTCGGGAGAGTAAAACCCTATGCCGTGTTTGTGCCTAGTTGATAGGTGGGTTCAAGCACCTGAGCACACCGACTCGTTAAGTATGCTCGAGGGGTGCAGCTACGGGTGAAATAGAACAAAGTGTCGACCCTTCTAAAGGTAGCCATGGACCTCCTTTTATAGGACAAGGGGTTACCATAGGATCTTGTCGGGCACCGCGAGCGGAGGACTTTGCAGACTAGTGAGGATCTTTAATGACCCACCTTGGTCTTGGTCATGACTTGCCTTGGGGCTTGGCGTGAGCTTGGCAAGGAGTTGACAACCTGGGGCCGCGACTGCCTATGCCTAAGTCTAGGGTACTAAGGACCCCATTTCTTAGTAAAACGACAAGACCTTTTCTATACTTAGAAAAAGTATTTAAATAAAATAAAAAAGTGAATTTTGAAATAATTATTTTGTGGCTTTGTGAAGAATTTTTGATAATTGGATCCAAACAAAATATTTGGGAAAAAACATCTTCCCTAATTTGAGGACTTGTAGTGCAAACCTTAATTCGGCGGTTTTTGAAAGATTTAATAAAATAAATGCTTTTTGGTCAAAAAAGTATTTTGTAAAAATAGTTTTAAGTCCTATACACATGGTATGGTAATTGGGAAAAGATTTGGAGCAAGAAGATGAGTCTAGAGAGTAGGAGGAATTTTTGTGATTTGAAACACAAGCAAGCAAATAGGCAAATAGCAATCAAGTCAAACATCACAAGAACAAAAAAAATTTGTTGGCCCTAATTATTTAGCTATGTTATCTTAGTGTGATAGGCCTACCCCCCTCCCCCCTTACAAGAATCTCATCCGTGTGATTCCTACGCTATGCATTGAAAAGATACGAGAATTTGGGTCTCGGGTAGTCTTCACGTTCCCCGGTTGCTCCTTCTTCGATGTGATTGTTCCTGTGGGTCTTGAAGTGCTTCAAGATACAGCTTTGAATACTTCTCTTGGCTTGGTCTATGAGTGAACGGGGTTCTTGCAATACGCTAGGCTTGACTAGAGGTCAAGGGCTTGGTGAACGAGGTTCCGTCAAGGGTTTGCCTTGTGTGTGTATTCGAGAGTCGGAATACGTGGAAAGGTAGGGTGTGTGTGTGCTAGTCCTGGGGTTTCTCATGTTGGTTAGTGACACCTAGATGTCTCATGTTAGAATAAAAGGGTCAAGTTTTTTGTGTAGTTTCCCGTTGACGTGGTAATTCTTGACTTCCTTGGAGTAGGTGATCTTCATCCTTGATAGTGTTGAGGCATGCCAACGTAGGCTTCTCGTCGAGATCTTGTGCTTGAGTAAGTTGCCTAGGTACGTACTACATTCATCTTCCTCCATTTTTCATTATCATGACACTATGCGGGGACCTCGACTTGTAGTTCCAGATCACCGAATGTACATGCTCAGTGATCCCAGAGATCAGTGCTCACTGAACAAACAGAAAGTGAATAACAAGAGTCTTATATCCATACATATTGTCTGATACAAATAAGGAACATTGAGGTCAGGTCTTACATAGATTGGGCAATGAAGTCCAATCCACCAAACTCAACTAGTAGTGGAAATCTTGGTTGAAAGCGTGAGCCCATGCCATCAGCCTTAACCTAGAGGAATTCTTACTTGGAAGCGTCCTAGCTCATAGGAACGTCACCAAGGTACTCTTCAGCATCTCCTCTCCTCTCTCACCTAGTCAAAAAATAACTAGTGGCAAGCCAATGAGTACTTTGATTTTACTCGCAAGCAACCCATGATGCGGACAATGCAAAATGGAGCATGATATAGTTATAGAATACAACCTTTGACGACATGAAAAGTTTATAGATATCAATATTTTATATCGAGGGCTCAACACCTCTTGTTCGCCCTCCGTGCCAAGTCATCTGACTTGGCTCAAGTAACTTCTTTCTCAGCCAACATCTTTATCACACACACACCCTTGGTTTATGCGGAAACCACTAGACGTAGTTTAAGCAGGATTACCCAACCGTCCTTGACCGTGGACACGACAGTTCGAATAGTTTTACACTCTCCATAGGTTGTGTGTTCTACACACGAGATTCGGGAAACTTCCGTGTCATCCAAAAATCGCGGTATTTGCCATATCCGAGGTAAGTACCTGATCAATGCCTTTCCCCTAGCAAAACTAAACAAAGAGTCCACTCGATTGGTACCAAGCCCACATGATGTACATCTTGCGAGCCCATCATCTATGCAGGTACCAACGATGTTTCCGGAACGTGTAGAAACAGCATATTCGCCCTTGCTGGCACGACCCCATCATGAGAGTGACTACGCAACTCCCTTCACTAGTAATGCGGGCTCTATTCTAGCATCTACCAAAGTAGCCAACAAAGCCCCGTTCCCATATTGAGGTATCGTAGTCGCACATGTAAGATTGGGACAGTCAACACAACTTAAATATATTCCCATTTTGTAAACCACGCACACAAAACCTTTTTTGCTGGTACACCACTTCTTTCTCAAGTGGTCACCATCTCAACACCGTCACCCTCGGGCATTAGTGGCACATGACGGAGGTTTCGAAAAGTTTTTGAAATCACCTCCGTGTTACCATCACTGTGCATATGCACATCCTATGTGTAGCACTACTATCTACCTATCAAGTTTTTATCAATGTGACCCTCATAGATGGTAGGGTCATGCTCACATGCAAGTGTTATCAAAGAACCATCGGAAACACCATACCGAGGGGTGTACCGAATCAATCACGATCACATGCGTCGAAGTGATACAATAAACATGGCATGCATGGAAGTATTTTTCTCACACATGGTCAAAGGGCTTCTTTCCCTGCTCAAATAGGTCTCTCGGGTCTTCGAGGTCTTCCGGCACAACTCCCAGTGCTCCGTCTATTTCGCCAACTATCGTCGGAAATAGCCATAGTAAGACAAACATTAAGAAAAAACCAAAGTGTTCTAAAAATAGGAGTTTTATTTTTACTGTACATCTTTGATCATAAGACAAATGCGTGGAGTTGTTCTAAGGGATTTGGATCACCATAGAATTTTGAATGGTGGAAATGAATGCATTACTGGCCCCATAAGAAGTCTGCAGAAAATATCCTGCTAAAATTGAGTGGAGGCACTCATTTAATAGGGGATGATTTTAGAAATATTTAGGAAGTGGATTCACTGGATTTGGAGTCGGTACAAATATTCTGGGTTTTTACAATGTGGAATAAATAGGAATAGGTGTTATTTATTTATGCAACAGGGATATGGCAGAGAATAATGTTGACTACGTCTAGAAAATTAGAGCATGCTATTAAAAGTCTCTCGAAATTGGAAACCCTCCATTTGGAGTTGATTTGAACTCTCTAGGATTTTTATGGCAGAGAATAATGTGGGATTTAAAAATACTCATATCTGAGTTTGAATATTAACACCACAGAAAGTTTCTATGGAAAAATGTGCAATGCACATAATTGGGTAGGAAATGATTTTAGGAATCTGCGGGAACTTGCATCATTAGATTTGGAGTCCAAATGAAATAGTTATGGATTTTATAGCGTATGAAAAAAATAAGAAAAGAAAAAGGGAGTACTACCAGATTGGCTATAATCGCCCTAAGCGCTAGATAGGGGTTGGGCCTGCACAGTGGCACAGTCGCACGATGCCTAGGCCTTGCCAAAGGTGCATTCCTCCGAATGTGTCTCCCATGCGGGGAGGCGTCTTTGGGCAGAGCCCGTGTCCACTTACCAAGAGGGGCCCGGTCGACTGGTCACCGACGGGTTCATCCTTCACCTCCCGCTCTAACAGAGGAGAGGCAGGGGAGGCATGGCCGAGCTAGCGCAGGAGTTGTCCTAGTGGCTCCGGTCATGCCAGGTGGCTCTCTGGCCACCGGCGCCCTTGGGGCGACGAGCCGCACCGCACTGGTTGCTTCACTACCACCGGGGAGGGACTCAAGTGGCGATGGCATGGACGGTAGCGGAGGCAAGACACCGGCAAAGAAGGGCTCGATGCCACGGCCGATGAGGGCAGGGCTAGGGTTGATGGGCGGCTTGAAGTTGTCGCTAGGGTCCTCCACCGTGGCTAGGTGGGAGAGAGGAGCACTAGGGAGTCCTCATCTGAATGGAGCCGCACGAAGACATTGCTGGAGATGGACGAAAGAAGGGGACACAGAGGGAGTTGTGCTTGGTCCATGAGGTCCAAGAAGAGGAGAGGAGTGGACTGGGGTCACCACGGATCTCGGGGCATGGTCAAAAGGAGGAGGCGACCGAGGGGGCTCGAGCTCACCTCAGATGTTCTGGCACGGGGGAGCAGACAGGTTTCTGGCTCCTTTGGCTGCATCCCAGCATCGGGGATGGGCTTGGACGGTCAAAGGAGGATCTGTGGCGCGTTGGGACAACTTAAAGCTGTGGGACACGAGCTACAAGACAAGACCAAGTCGTAGAGCGCCAGTATAGCATATTTCCTGCGTGGTCACCATGCTACAGTGTGTCCATAGCCATCCTTTGGCCAGGCCTACGTGCCAAGCATTCAGGGCATGCACTCCAGAGAACATTGGTGAAGTTTAGACTTGAATGGCGCAAGTTAGCAGGGTTTCAGCTCTGCTTAAGTTTGCAACAGCAAACATGGGGCTACCAAAAGTGGTTTCCACAGGAGGGATCTTGCGGAGAAACTATATCTAATAAGATTAGGCATGGAAGGGCTACATGACTGCAAATTTTCATACCAAGGAGAAGTGTGTATCCAGTAGTTGCAGTTCAAGGTTAATTTTCTGCCAAAAACTAGTTTCAGAAGGGCTGCTCATATTTCCCACATGAGCATGCCATATATTGGTTTGGAATGATGCATTAGCATACTAGAGGTTCTCTAAAAATATGTGGGGGCATTGGCTTGAGCACAAGTATAGCAAGAGGGGTAAAATAGGTGTTTCCAAGGTAAAAGGAGAGGTAAAGAGAGAGAGAGTTACCTTTCAATAATTGGCCAGGTGCCATGGCAAGGTTACTGGAGGTAAAGGGGTACTAGGAAAAGTTGTGGTAAAAGTTTGAGCTCAAGGGAAAGAGTGGAAGGGGCCAAATCACCAATTTTCAAAAATGGACCGAAGGTGTTCGATTGGTGTTAGGGCTAGCAAATGGATTCCAATTGATCTAAAACTTAACAAGAACACATGATAGATCAAAATAAGCTTGGACACCAAATTTAGGATTTGTTGGAGAAAGATTCCAATCTAGACTTGAAAAACCCAAGAAATGGGCAGAAATGGCTTTCTGCATATGGATCCATGCAAATCAATTACCACTAATCCACAACTTGGTGTGGTGGAATTATTTGAGAATTATGGAAATACCAAAAAGTTTGGGATCAATTGGATAAACTTCGTAATGTAAAGTTTTCCAAATCTAGAAATCAACACAGAAGGTTTTGGGAGTCTTGGGTCAAGTTACATTGTTCTAGAGTATCAGGACATGTCCACAAAATTTGAGCACAATTTAAGACACTTGGCAATGTAGAGTTGCTCCAATTTGGATGTGTACATATAGGGTTTCAGATATTTAGAGGAATGAGATCAAGTTAGACAGAGATGAAACTTGGCAAGATCATCATATATATCATGTGTGACCTGCTAGAATTTTACTCCGATTTATTGATTAGAATTCTTAGGGAAATATACCAAAAGCTTGAAATAGGTAGATGGGGTTTTGAAGGGTTTTGTCCAATATTTCGATAATGACCATTTGTTGAAACTCTTAGATATGGAATATATATATAAACTGAGTTTCCCTAAATTTTATCAAGTATTTTGAAACCATGAAAAATAATCATTCTTTGTAAAAGACCATTTTTGGCCTCAGAATGAGGTATTTAAATAATATAGGAAAATAACTTTTAAAACAATAATTTTGTGGTTTTGGGAAGTCTTTTTGATAACAGTATTTGAATTAAGTATTTGGGGGCAAAACACCCCCCGAATTTGAGGACTTGTAGTAGAAACCTCAACTCAGAGCTTTTTCAAAATCTAAATTAAATAAATGCTCTTTGGTAAAAATAATATTTGGTATAAATTGTCTTAGGTTACATATGGTATGGCCACTGAACAAAGGTTTGGGACAAGGAGGTGAGTCTATAGCATTGTAGGAACCTTATGAATTAATGACAAGTACACAAGCAAGCAAGCAACAATCACATCAAGCATCACAAGCATTCACAAAACTATTTTTGGTCCTAATTTTTGAGCTATGTTAGTTTAGCCAGGAGAGTCAATACCTAGGGTGTGACGGACATTCTTAAGAAAAATCTCGTACTCGAGATTTTTTAAGGTGGTTGCAAAAGCCTAATCCTACTATGTTGCTGAATAGAGAGAAAACGAAATATTTTAAAACACGCGGTCCGAAATGGTCACCGTAAAAATGCTAATAATTGGTGCGTTTGAGGGTTACGACAATTTTCAGAAAAGGTAATTTTTGCAATTTCCTATTGCACTTGTCGTACCCGGTGCATGCTGCCTTCTCTAGCTGAGAGGTGGGCCCAGGGCCCACTATGAGTCTTTTCTTCCTCCTCCGATGCCCCTGTTCCTTCTTCTTCTAGCATTCTCCCGGCGCTTTCTCCACTTGTGGTACCTAGCGCGTAGGGCGCCCGGGGCCGCACTGTGGTGGTGCACAGCATGCTAGCTACTGGCGCAGCGTGCACTCACCTCGCGGGTTAGTGCCTATCGGCACTGCTCGTCGTTTCCCAGCGAGCACCGACGGCCGAGCGACTAGCGGAGCTGGTGGCTTCACCAGCGGTGCACCGAAATCGAACTATAAAATGGCCATGGCATTCTTCTCTTCTTCCTCACACCCGGCCTTGCTTCTTGATTCTTCTCCTATCTTATTTTCTGCTTGCAGGAGTTCGGGTAGAGGCTCCAATGGCGGACGAGCTTCCTGGTGGTTTACGATCCTCCTGTCCGGAGCGGCGGGGGTGATGATCAGGCTCTCGATGTTGTATTGCATGATCATCCACGATGATCTCCATGATGCTGCTGCTGGCGAAGTGGCTCCCCACAGCGGCAGGGTCCATGAAGACAAGGCAGCCACGTAGGGCATGAGTGGGTGCTAGTGTGTCGGCAGCACTGCGCGAAAATAAAATGCCCATGACATTTCCTTTTGAGGTGTTGTGGGGTGCTCGGGAGGCGATCAGTTATGTGTTAAATGCGTGCGTGTTTCTCCACTTAGTGCATGTGGCATAGCGAGTGTGGTTGTGGTCCGGGTGGATGCTCGTTTCCGGCGTGTCTTCTCATGTTCGGTCTTCTAGCCTGTGTGTATCTTCGTGTCATAGTAAGCATAGCAGGCAAAGGATTTGTGATGAACCCTTGTTGTCTCTTATCCATTGTCGTGGCTTCTCAATCGTGTCGATACTTCACCTTGCTTGTGTGGGATTGTCTTCTATTGCTTAAAGGGCGTCTCAAGGAATCCATCTTCTTAAGGTAATACCTTAATCGTGAGAGGTATGGCGATCGGTATTCCTGGGGCTTGTCCAAACAGGACTTTGGTGTTCCTCCTCTGATTGGGTAAATAAGTATGTCATCCACGAGGATAACGACATACTTCCCCAAGCATCACATAAGCACACTGCTCATAAGATGGGTGAGAGGAGCGGGTGTTTGCGGTCCAACACATTTTAGTCCCTCATGTCCATGTTCCCCATAGACATGAGTGGTGGTGGTCGGGGCGGAGTATTGGCCATAGTCCAACGACTTATGGTCGTTTCCTATGGTCATAATCCAACTATTTTATGGCTCGGTGAAGCTTTAGGGGTCCAATGAATTTAGGATGTGAGTTAACGTGTATCGTCTTATCCCTAAGCGCATGCCTTATATGCCAATAGTCTAGCCTCCATTTATGGACAAAAATCACCCTATCATCAAAGGTACCATCTCACGTAAGTCAACTTGACATCAGTCATGCTAGTCAACATCAGGGTTGAGAGAAGGACTAAACCAAAACATCATAAGAATGCTATAGGTAAGTTGCACATGTATTCCTAGATAAGAAACCTCGGGAAGCCATACAACCTCCTAAGCTTGAATTAAGACACTACACATCCAAGTGTTCAGCTAAATTATCCAATGGACACGTACTTCATTCCTATTTTTAAGGAAACACATAGTGTACCAATCCAAAGTCTTCTTTCCTTCCTATGAACCAAATCAAGTGGTTCAGAAATCATATCGATCATTACTGGACCCATCTCTCCTACGAATCCAAAATTGATGGGTTTCTACATAATCACCCAGAGTCCTCATAATCCACATATTATTGCAAGGATTATTTCATCGTATATCCACCAACTTCCAATATCATGGCCAACTAATTTCCGAGGCCATGCTTATATAGGTTCTTAAATCAATTCGACAACATATAATTACTACTACTTGTTATCCACTTGGTATCCTGATTGAGATCGCCGGACTAAACCCATTTACTCTTAACCATGTAGTCTCTGTCATCATGGATACTCTATTGAGGTCACTTGCTAAACCAAAATCTCAATTTCAACAAGAGCACTTACTTGTTACCCTAAGTCATTATAGTAACATCACCTAACCATGACTACTACTTGGTAAAGTCAATTTAGTATACCACCAAGAACTTTAGCTCATGATCGTAATTATCCTACTGAATCCAGGCTTACTTCGGGAATATGTAGGTTATGCCACTTTTCCACTTGTTCCACCAAGTTCACCTACCATCATAAGGGCCTTATGCCCCACCAAGGTAGTCTAGCTATATCCTCAAGACACCTATTGTCATCACATCAACCCATTGTCCTCCAATCATATATTCCAGAATGATCCTTCCTATGGCATCAGGGTTGTGGTGCTAGCTTAAGAATGAGGGACACTTCTTCACTGTTATCACTTGCTTCATATAGAACCCAATGCGATGCAGGGGTTACCGAAGCTCAACGGGTGCTCTGGCCATACGTATTTTAGACACGTGACCAGAAGTTTGAGGTGAGAAGTCTTGTGAGGTCGGTTGGTCAAGTGATAGGCTTCCAATCTTGAGGGAGAAGCATAATACTAAGGGGTTGTGTATGGTTGAATATGCTGCAGTCAGAATCTTCAGTGCAAGTCGTTTGTCGGGATTGATCCTTGATGCATCTTGTCTTGCTTGTATTTAGTGGGCGAGAAAGGTGACAGAGAGAAAAGTAGCATAGAGGGAAGTGTCTAAGGGGGTGGCATAGTGCAAGTGCAATCAAACAAGTGCCGCAAGGCCGACACGAACATCAAGTTGAGGCAGGTGATATAGTCGCACACTCATAGCCTAGGGCAAAAGTGCGGTGTATATCAATGCATAAACAAGTAAAACAAGCAACACACAACATGGTTCGATCTGAACCATTTCACAGACTTGACTTTGTATAGGGGATTCATGACTCATCCTACCCTAGGGGTTCTCGGACTAAACAGTTGTGCTTGCTTCGTGTCTTGAAGAGGGGTCCTCTCCATCTTTTGGGTATTCTTATGGTGTTGACATGTCTCCTGTTGTTGTTTGCCTAAACGGCTCAGTTTGAGCCGGAAAGAGTCCTTGACGACTTCCTATCTGGGAGCTGCCGATGAAGGCGGTTCTTCATGACTAATGTTGACACGGTCTTTTGTTGGTCTTGTAATCCTGTCAATGTCTCCTTGCCTCCCCACACGTTGAGTGTCCCAAGTGGATAACCTTTATGCAATGATATCAGCAAGGCATGATAGAGTTCTAACCTGTCAGTCATGTTGATCACAATATCAACACCTAGTGCGGGGGATGAAGAGAACCATTTTCCTGCTCACATAGGTGAGGCGGAGCAAATGGCGAGGTTGTCATCCACCGGAGGTGGTCAACACAACTTCGATAATGACAGGGTCCCTCAATCAGCGATGCATATCATGGTCTTGCATATATTATGTTGTGATCATCGTAGGTAGAGGTTGCATCACTCCATGACAGTGTCGAGGGTGTCACAATCTTCCGAGTCTCTATGTCGTCATTCATCATGGAGGTAGCTTCTGTTGGTGTCATCTGGTCGTAGCATTCCCATCCTTGTCTTCCAAGTATGTGAGTGATTGCTTGGAGAGGTTGCTTCCTTCCAAGTTACCCACGAGAATTTGAAGTAATCCAGTGATCAGAGGGCATAAGGGTGCTAGCGACCGTTTGCATGTTTTGAAAAAGAAGACAAGTTGAGTTAAGAGAGCAAGGGTGGAAGTGCTAAGGCAAAAACCTTCGTTTCCTTTGAGAATTTAGGAGAGGTGATAAATATATAGGTTTTGCAAGTACTTTTGACGGGGTCAGAAAACATAATTGTCCTAAATAATGTCCGTGCTAACTAAGGGCGTCCTAGAGTCGGGATGACTCTGATACCAGCTCTGTGGGGACCCTAACTTGTAGGTCGTGATCACTGAATGTACATGCTACGTGATCCCAAAGATCAATGCTCACTGAACACACAGAAACTAAATAAGAGGAGTGTTACATCCATACATATCGTTTGATACAAATAAGGACCATTCAGGTCAGGTCTTATATATATTTGGCCATGAAGGCCAACCCACCAAACTCAACAAGTAGCGGAAATCTTGGTTGAAAGCGTGAGCCCATGCCATCAACCTTAACCTACACGCATTCTGACTGGGAAGAGTCCTAGCTCGCAGGAATGTCACCAAGGTACTCTTCACCACTCATGTCCTCTCTTACCTAGCCAATGAAATAACCAGTGGCAAGCCAATGAGTACTTTGATTGTACTCGCAAGCAACCCATGATATGGACAATGCAAAATGGAGCATGATATAATTATAGAATACAACCTTTGTAGAAAGCAAGGTTTCCCCTAAATGCAGTAACATGGTCAAGTGCTTGTACGGTCCTGCATCATAATGTAAATGTAACCAAACGAACAGGTTACATATATCAACATTTCATACCGAGGGCTGAACACCTCATGTTTGCCCTTCGTGCCATGTCATCTAACTTGGCTCAAGTAACTTCTTTCTCAGTCAACACCTTTATCACACACACACACGCTTGGTTTATGCGGAAACCACTAGATGTAGTTTAAGAAGGATTAACCAACTGTCCTTGATCATGGACACGGCTTTTTAATAGTTTTTACACTCTACAGAGGTTGCGTGTTGTACCCATGAGATTCAGGAAACTTCCATGTGATCTACGACTTGTGGTATTTGTCATACCCGAAGTAAGTACCCGATCAATGTCTTTCCCTTGGCGACACTAAACAAAGAGTCCACTCAATTGGTACCCAGCCCACGTGATGTACATCTTACGAGCCCCGCTCTAGATCGCATCATCCATGCACGGACCAACGGTCTGCTTGGAACATGTAAAATCAACATAGTCGCCCTTCCTGGTACGACCCCATCATGTGAGTGACCATGCCACTCCAACCACTAGTAATACAGGCTCTATGCTAGCATCGACCAAAGTATTCAACAAAGCCCCGATCCCATATTGAGTTATCATGGTCGCACATGTAGGTTTGGGACGGTCGACACATCTTAAATCTAATCCCATTTTCGAAACCACACACACAAAACCTTTTTTGCTAGTACACCTCCTCTTTCTCAAGTGGCACCAAATTAACACCATCACCCTCGGGCATTAGTGGCACCCAACGGGGTTTTCGAGAAGTTTTTGAAATCATCTCCATGTTACCATCACCATGCATATGCTCATCCTATGCATAGCACTACTATCTACCTATCAGCTTTTTATTAGTGTGACCCTCATTGATGGTAGGGTCATGCTCACATACAACTGTTATCGAAGAACCATCGGAAACACCATACCGAGGGCTTTACCGACTCAATCATGATCACATGCATCGGAGTGATATAATAAACATGGAATGCATGAAAGTATATTTCACAGACATGGTCAAACGGCTTCTTGCCTTGCTCAAATATGTTTGCGGAGTTTTCAAGGTATTTCGGCCCAACTCTGACTACTCCTTCTATTTTTCCAACTATCATCGGAAACATCCATAGTAAGCCACACAACAAGAGGAAACAAAAGTGTTCTAAAAGTAGGATTTTTAGTTTTATTGGGCATCCTTGGTCATAAGAAAAATTCCTAAAGTTGATCTAACGGATTTGGATCACGAGAGAATTCTGAATGGTGGAAATTGAGGCATTACTCGCCCTAAAAGAGTCTACAAATAATATAATGCTAAAAGTTGGTGGAGGCACTCATTTAATAGGTCATGATTTTAGAAATATTTAGGAAGTGGTTTCACTTTATTTGGAGTTGGTATGAATATTCTAGGGGTTTTACAATGTGGAATAAATAGGAATAGGTGCTATTTAATTGATGCATTACAAATATGACAGAGAAAAATGTTGACTAAGGCTAGAAAATTGGAGCATGATATTATAAGTCTGTGTAAATTGGAACCACTCCATTTGGAGTTGATTTGAACTCTCAAGGATTTTTTTAATATGGGATTTAAAAAACTCATATTTGAGTTTGAATATTAACTCCACAGAAAGTTTCTCTGGAAAAATGTGCAATGCACATAATTGGGTAGGAAATGATTTTAGAAATCTGTAGGAACTTGGATCATTAGATTTGGAGTCCAAATGAAATAGTTATTAATTTATAGCCTCTGAAAAAAGATAAAGGGAGTGATACGAGATAGGCTATAATCACCCTGGGCGCAAGATAGGGGCTGGGCCCGCCCAGTGGCACAGCCGAGCGATGCCCAGGCCACGCCGAAGGCGCATTCCTTAGAATGTGTCTCCCATGCGGGGATGCAGTTGCGGGCAGAGCCCGTGTCCAATTGCCTAGAGGAGCCCGACCGACTGGTCACGGACAATTAGGTCCCGCTTATCGGGTTCATCCCACCTCCCGCTCGAACAAAGGAGAGGCAGGGGAGGCAGGGCCAAGTGAGCCCCTATGCCGTCCCAGTGGCTTCAGCCACGCCCAATGGTGCTCCGGCATCCTCGACGCGACGAGCCGCTCCCCACTGGTTGCTTTACGACCAACGGGGAGGGACGCACGGGCGATGTCATGGATGACACCAGAGGCAAGCCATCGGCGAAGAAGGGCTCGGTTCCACGGTCGAGGAGGGCAGGGCTAGGGATGAGGGGCGGCTTGAAGTTTTTGATGGGGTCCTCTGCCGTGGCTAGGAGGGAGAGAGGAGCACCGAGGAGTGCTAATCTGAACGGAGCCGCACGGCGACATGGCCGTCCATGGACGAAATAAGAGGACGCAGAGGGAGTTGTAGTTGGTCAAGGAGGTTCACGAAGAGGAGAGGAGTGGACTAAGGGCACCAGGGAGTTCGGGGCACAGTCAAAAGGAGGACGCGACCGAGGGGGGCTCGGGCTCACCTCGGATGCTCTGGGCACGGGGGAGCACACAGGTGCGTGGCTCTTTTGTCTGCATCCCGTCATCGGGGATGAGCTTGGACGATCAAAGGAGGCTGTGCGGCGCGCTGGGACACCTCGCAGCTGCGGGAGATGGGCTGCAGGACAAGAACAAGGCGCAGAGTGCCAATATTGCATGCTGCCTGCATTGCCACCATGCTACAACGTGTCCAGAGAAATCATTTGGCCAGACCAAGGTGTCAAGCATGCAAGGCATGCATGCGAGAGAACACTCATGAAGCTTGGACTTGACTGGAGCAAGTTAGGCAGGGTTTCAACTCTTCTTAAGTTTGCAATAGCAAACTTGGGGCTTGCAAAAGTGGTTTCTAGAGGTGGGATCTTGGTATGAAACTATGTCTAGTAAGATTAGGTATGGAAGGACTACATGAATGCAATGTTTCAGACCAAGGGAGGTGTGTAGCTAGCAGTTGCAGTTCAAGGTCAATTTTCTGCCAAAAACAAGTTTCAGAAGGGCTGCTCATATTTCCCACATAGCATGCCATATATTGGTTTGGAATCATGCATTAGCATAATAGAGGTTCTCTGGAATGATGTGGGGGCATTGGCTTGGTAAAAAGGAGAGGTAAAGAGAGGGAGTTACCTTTCAATAATTGACTGGGGCCACTGGAGGTAAAGGGGTAGTAGGAAAAGTTATGGTAAAAGGTTGAGCTCAAGGGAAATAGTGGAAGAGGCCAAAGCAGCAATTTTGGTAAATGGTCAGAAGTTATTTGATGGGTGTTAGGGCTAGCAGACGGATTCCAATTGCTCTGAAACTTAACAAGATCACATGATAGGTCAAAATATGTTTGGATAAAAAATTTATGATTTGTTGGAGAAAGTTTCAATGTAGACTTGAAAAACCCAAGAAATGGGGAGAAATGGCTTTCTGCGTATGAATCCATGCATATCAATTCCAACTAATCCACAACTTGGTGTGGTGCCATTATTTGAGCATTAGGACAAGACCAAAAAGTTTGGTATCAATTGGAGAAACTTGACAATGTAAATTTTTCCAAATCTAGAAATCAACACAGAAGGTTTTGAGAGTCGTGGTGCAAGTTACTTTGTTGTCCTTGATGCACAACTTTGTATGGATGTATTATTGGAGTATCACAACATGTCCACCAAATTTGAGTACAATTGGAGACACTTGGCGATGTAGAGTTGCTCAAATTTGGATTTGGACAGATAGGGTTTTTGGATGTTTATATGAATCAAATCAAGTTAGATAGACATGAAACTTGGCAAGATCATCACATATATCACGTGTGACTTGCTAGAATTTTACTGGGATTTATTAAGGATATTTCTTATGGAAATATTCCAAAATCTTGAAATAGGCAGATAGGGTTTTGAAGGGTTTTGTCCAATATTTAGATCATGACCAAGTGTTCAAACTCTTAGATATGGAATATATATATCTAGTGAGTTTCCCTAAATTTTATCAAGTATTTTGAAACCAAGAAAAAAATCTTTCTTTGTAAAAGACTATTTGTTCCCTCAGAAGGAGGTATTTAAAAAAAAGGAAAATAACTTCTAAAATAATAATTCTATGGTTTTGGGAAGTCTTTTTGATAACATGATTTGAATAAAGTATTGGGGGAAAAACATATCCCCTAATTTGAGGACTTGTAGTACAAACCTCAACTCAAGGCTTTTTGAAAAGCTAAATTAAATATATGCTCTTTGGTAAAAAAATATTTGGTATAAATTGTCTTAATTTCTATACACATGGTACGGTCATTGGACAAAGGTTTGGGACAAGTAGGTAAGTCTATAGAATAGCAGGAACCTTGTGATTTAAACACAAGCACACAAGCAAGCAAGCAACAATCACATCAAGCATCACAAGCATTCACAAAAAAATTAATTGTTCCAAATTTTTGGGCTATGTTAGTTTAGCCAGGAGAGTTAAAACATAGGGTGTGACACAGTCATATGTTCCCGGTGTGTCTTTGGATGCTTGGTCTTCTAACCTCTTCATGGCTACTTGTGAAATAGTCTGGGTTGAGTCCTGTCCATAAAACTGAGTTTAGAGACTTTTTGATAACGGGGGTTCTACCACCTAGGGGAGTTTTTTAGGGGGGAGTCCTAGATGAGAAATCTACCCAAAAGTATAGACCAGCCACCCAATCCCCAAGGTCTTAGGCTTTGCAAGTGAGGTGAATCTCCTTGGACAGGGGTTTCAGCATGATCTGGTTAGGACATAGTCCTTGATTGGACTAGAAAGGGGCTCTTTACTTTCTCTTGATGTCCAAGGGCTTCATCTTGCTTGAACGTCTATGATTCTTGACATAGTCTGGTTGAAGTAGCCGGCATAGGGGTGCTGGTTGACTTCTACTACTTCTTCTTTATTGTTGTGGTTTCCCAACCTTAGTGGTTCTTCATCTTGCTTGGGTAGGACTGTCTTGCGGTTCTTGGAAGGTGCTTCGAGGAGTCGAATTCTTCGAGGTAAAACCTTACACTTGATAAAAATGGCAATCAGTGCCTTTGGGGCTTATCCAAATAGGTATAGGGTGTTCCATCTCTTGTTGATTAAATAAGTATGTCATTCATGAGGAGAACAATATACTTCTCCAAGAATCACATAAGTACCATGTTCACGTAATATGTTAGAGGAGTGGGTATTAGTACCGGGTGGTCACTTGTCTAGGGTGTTGTGGTCCAACATAATCTAGCTCGTCATGTCCACCTTCCTTATGGACATGGTTGGTGGTGGTCGAGGTGGAGTGTTGGCCATAGTGTAATGACTTAGAGCCAAGTCCTATGGCCATAATCCGACCGTGTCATGGCTTGGTAAGGCTTCAGTGTTTTCAAGGAGCTTAGGATGTGAGTGAACGCCTTTCATCTTAATCTTGAGCACAATTCTTAGATTCTAATGGTCATACCTATCTCTCCAAACAGAATCATCCAATATTGTGGGCATCCCGATCCTATTCCATACGAATCTAGCATGTAACACATCACATCACTTTGTGGCGTCACGCACGGTTATCCCCACGGTTGCCACCTTACCTTGGTCAGGACCGTTTGCGTCTTTTGGCTCGCGTATGTGAATATTTCGCTAGCATTCAAATGTCAGAGGATCTGGGTCGACATAAGTAGTTATAAACCCAAGTGGCACTACCGTATAGGGACATGCATACTTAACCCACCAATGCGGGTGTTGGTCAGCAATTGCGTGTAGACGAGTCATAGCAAGCGACATGTACTCCATTACACTGTGATACTTTTCTGTCATTAACTGCATATAGAAGAGTCGGTACAGGCTACATGGGCATCATTACACCATGTGACATTTCCTTATGGGGACAAACACAACGGCAAAGAAGGATACACACCGGTCAATCAATGTGTCTGGAGTAGTGTAATGCCCCAAGTGTAGAACCTTCCCTATTTGGAACCTGTTGCATGTGGATCCACCTTGTCAAAGATTATGATGTTAAGTTGGTTCCATGATTTCATGTGTGTTACTTGCTATTTCCTTCTCATGCATGCATGCATAGCATATCATTGCATGCCCATGTGCTCTTGTTGTTGCAAAGTGGCCATTGGATTACATGTGGTATTTGTGGTCATGATGTTGGATGTGATCTTGTGATAACATGTGATGATGGTGTGTAGAAATAGTGGTTGCTTGGGATTCCAAAGCTCTTTGCAAATTTCAAACCCTTTCCCTTTCCTATTTTCTTTTGTTCAAGATTCCATCTTTACAAGAGCTGTTTTAAAATGTCTTGGACTTAGAGGTTATTGTGGGGATGATGATGTGATGATGTGGAGTTTTTATTGTGGTCTTGAGGGTGTTTATAAATCACAAAACAGTATACTTAGTGCTGTTTTGTATTTATTTAAATGCCCTATAAAATTCCTTTTGCATTTTATTTTAAAAGCTTAGGTATTTTTAGGCCCAGGGACATTTTTGTTTTGATTTTTATTTCAGCAGTAGTCCTGAGGTTTTTTTTCTTTCTCTGGTTTTGTTACCTAATTAGAAATAAACTCCAGGTTGGTTTACTTTTCTTTCCCTTCTCTGGTGGGCTCACTCCCACCCAGGGAGGCCCAGTATTTCCTCCCTGGCCCTTACCTCTTCGCGCAGGAGTCCAGCCCGCGGCCTCCCTCCTCCACCTGCTAACGTCGTCCCCCTCGCTGCACCTTTCCGTCAGCACGAGAGAGAGAGAGAGAGGAAGTTGACGGTGCCGTGGCACAAACGTCGAGGGTCCCCTATTTAGCTGGGCGTCCGAGCCTTCCCCTCGGCCTAGGGTTCCTCTCCTTCCCTATCCCACCGCCGCCACCTCTCTTCTCCCCCCTCCATCTCTCTTCTTTCTCCTTTCCTTGTAAGTTCCTGTAGGGTAGCAGAGAGAACAGGGAGCTCCACGCCGCGTCTACCCCGGCGTGCTCCGTCGAGCGGCAAGGACGCCATGTCTGGGGGCTCGGGGTAGTTCCCCGCGACCCATTCCCGGCGCTAGAAGCCCCGGGGAGCGACCCCACCGTCGAGCACGAGCCCGTCTCCGTCGCGAACCCGGTGGTCTCTCCGTCCTGCTTCGGTTCGACAGGGCAGAGACTTCTCCGAGCACCTTCTTCCTCTTCGGTCTTCGTCCTCCTCCGATCGGATCCTCGTTCCGTTCCCAAGGTGAGCAGATCACCTCCCCTTCCTTCTTCCTCCTCGGTTCCGTCTTGGATCCGCCGTGGTGGTGCGCCGTTGTTCTCTGTCAGGTAGCGGTAGCAGGTGCAATAGCTGGGCGATGTTGTGTGTGTGTGTGTATTCGTAGCAGGGTTCTTCCCAGCGTAGCTGTAGATCAGCAGCAGATCGAGTAGGAGTCGAGGTGCCTCAGTATCGCAGAAGGGAGCCATGGCGTCTTCTCTGTCGCCGGCGAGCAGCAGTTTACGCGCAGGTGCAAAGCAAGTCAGTTGGGAGTGTTAGCTTACCTGTTTCAGTTTCCCCCCTCTGTCAGTATCCGTTTCGTAGCCTAGTGGTGTGTGTGTGTGGTGCCTGTAGGAGGGCGTGGGTTCGAGTCCACCCCTCGGCACTTTCTTTTTTAGGTTGTTTTGTTTTGCGGTTTAGAGAACTGCAGGGAGACCTTACCCTGCTTGTTCCACCTCCCTCGTCAACAGTCGTAGCAGCAGCGCAGTGGAATTGTATGTGGGTGTGGAACCAGGGGCTCTGGGGTTCGAATCCCAGAGAGCCCCTAATTCTTTTCCCTTTTTCTGTCTTGCTGTTTTTTTTGTTTTGTTGTTTTCCCTTGCTTTGTGTGCTACTCCATGCCTAGATCAATGGGGTTCCATTGCCTTATTTTTTTTTAACATCCCTGCTGTTTGATGGAGGTGTGAGAGAATGCATGTATGTAGGGTTAGTGCGATAGTAGTACCGGTGTAGATTGATGTGTGTGTGAGTTTTGTGCTTGAGATTGAGTGTGTGTGCAAGTGTGTGTGTAGCCCTACACACATGCTTGTGCAATTGCACAAGCCTTGAAGTTCAAGCTTTGGTGGAAGTAGTTTGTGATGTGTGTGTATTAGCTTGTGGTTGCACTAGTATAGTTATGATGTGAGTGTGTTTCCCTTATGCTTGGAGTTGGGTTCTGGCTCCAAGTGATGCTAGTGTGTTTGATGTGTGTGAGAGCCTCACCCATGACAAGGCATGATGTGCCTTGATGTGCACATGAGCAAGCTTGGGTGTGATGGTGTTGGATTCATGATGGGAGTGTAGCTATTGTATGTTCTAACTAGATTGAGTAGGACTAGCTTTATGTTATGCTAGAAATGTGTGTGTGTGTGGACCTTCCCACCTTTGCAAGTGGTGCACCTCCTCATGCTTAATATGAGAGAGAGCATATTGTGTGTGTGGGGTTGGCTTGTGATAAGCATTGGTGTTGTTGATGTGCATGACACAAACATGGGGTTCAAACCCCCATGTCACTTTTTCATTGTGCACATGAACTCTACCTTGGTAGTTGTTGTCTTCGTAGGGTGCTTTATGGAGTTGCATATTCAGTTTTGTTGCAAGTTTGGTATTTTATTCCATGGAATAGGTGGAGCCCAAGGGCATGAGTTTTTGTGTGTTAGTAGTAGGGGTTTTTCTCTACACCATAGTGGTGTCAATTACCTCTTGGTGTTATGTGTGTGCAAACTAAGCCTAGACAAAGTGGGCTTGTGGCTGAAAAAATCCAGATTAGTGAACTCTGAAATTTCACTAAGTCTGGGATGCTGGAAACATTTTCTTCTCTTATAGATGAGGATGTGCTGGTCATTCTGTTGAGAACTAGCCTTAGTTCAGTGCTAGGATTTTGCACCTGGTATGTTTGTGAAGCTTCCTGTCAATTTTCGAATCATTTGGAGTCCAGTAGGTTGTGTTTTGATTGCTGTCAAAAAGCTTCAACAGAGACAAAAAATCAGGTGCAGGAATTTTCACTAAGTCCCTGAGATCTGATGGTTTTGGGAAATTTTGTGGCCTTGTATCTTCTAGAGTTTAATTCCTTTTGCTGTGATTCTTGCTGGTGCTTGTAGCGTTCTTGGTTGGCAACAGCCACATATATAATTTGTCATGTTTGAAGACCTGTAGCTATGTTGCATGCAGCTCCCAAAGAGCTAAGATGCAGATTATGGCAGATTATGTAGTGTTGTCATTTTGATCTTTGTGTGTGCTTAGATGGTGTTGTGGTGTTCTTCCTTTATCCAATCCATTCATGTTGGGTTGTTACAGGTCTTGGCAACCTGGGAATACCAGATTTGTGCCAAATGTGAGTGTGGTGTTGAAACTTCCACGTAGAGCTTCATATCTTGTTTCGTTGATTCCCGTTCATCCGTAGCTCCGTTTGCAATGTACTTTATATGGTTTTGCACCGCTTTCACGAGCCGCATCTGTTCATGTCATTCTCATGCTTGTCAAAATAGCTTAGTGTGCAGTTCTGTCCAGAAACTTGCAGTAGTTATTTTTTCTTGTGCTAGTGATAGAAGTAGTGGTGCATGCTCATTTTTCATCTCATGCATCATGTGATTGTTGCATCTTGTGGTGCTGCTGTTCATTGGTTGTTATTATTATGTTGGGTAGCACCGGGATCGGAGAACGAATACGTGGAGTCAGGAGAGTACGTTCAGGACGAACCAGAACCATTCCAAGCTGAGGATATCACAGGCAAGATGATATGACCTTGATTCCATTTCTAGACTTGTTATGCTAGTTTCGTTTCCATGTCATATTGCTCGCTGCTTACCACTGAATTTAAATTGCCTCTTCATATGCCATGAGCCCAAACACCGTACTCCTTCCTAGCAAACTTGTATGGCTAAGTAGGCTTGCTCAGCTTCTAATGTTAGCGTTGCTAGTTGCAGGTGTTTTTGACTCATGTGATACCATGAGCTTTGATATCATTATCTTAAATTCTGTTATTTATTTAATGCACCTATATACTTGGTAAATAACGGGAGGCCTAGCCTTTTGCTGGGTGCTTTGTTCCGTTATTGCCACCTTAGTTACCGGCTACTGGTGTTTGATTCCATATTGATCGCTCCTAACACGTTCGGTGTTGTTATGGGGACCCCCTTGATAAATCGCGTAGTGCTAAGGCTTGTCCGGCAGGACCCAACATTGGTGTTAATTTGCTAATAACTTAATAATAAACTGCATAGGGAATAGCTACCCCGAGGACTCTAATCAACAACCCGGGCCAGTGCTCCTCATGAGTGTTGGTCCAAATTAGAGCACTGTGCGGGGCCGACTTATGGCAACTTGAGAGATTTCTATTAGGCCACTGTATGCGTCGCTCATCCATCGTGTCCTGAGACTCAGATACGCGGCTCTTATCAGGGTCGTCGACACGTCGGGAGGTCCTGCTAGCCTTGTCTTACCTTAGCGGTATATCTTGCGTATAGGGATCCCAGTGAAGCTTTGGTTTCCCCCAGAGTCGAGGTTTTCCTCTAAGGAATCCGACGAGATCACGAGATTCATGATAGAGGATGCCTTTGCGGCCTGTGTTCGTTTGTGATGGACTAGTTGGAGCACCCCTGCAGGGTTTAATCTTTCGGAAAGACGTGCCCGCGGTTATGTGGCAACTTGGAATATATTGTTAACATCCGGTATTAGAGAACTTAAACATAAACTAATAAAAATGCCAACTGTGTGTGTAACCGTGACTGTCCCTTCGAAGATCTCTCTTCGATCGGGAACACGGTGGGGTTATGAATGCTGTAGGTAGGTGTTCAGGACCACTTAGTGATCAAGTAATCTCGACCGTTAGCGTAGACCACCTTTACTTCCTTTGTGCGTAGGTTAGCCACTTATTCAAGCATAGGATGCTGCAGCATGATACACTTTACCCCTACCTTACCCAATAACATGACTAGTTCTGGCACCAAGGTCTTAGATTGCTGAGTCCCCATGGCTCACGGATTCCTCTAAAACTCCCAGCAGGTACAGGTACCCCAGAGACAGATGATCCCGGCGGCACCCAGCTGGCATGGCAGTACGACGAGGAGACATACCGCCTTTACGTGAACTATCCAGAGGACTGAGCCGTGGTCGTGATCGTGGGCCTACAGCAGGGTAGCATAGCATTTTCCATGTTTTGTAGTCCGTACCGGAACTACCTTGTTTGTATCTGTGTTGTACTCTGAGTTATTAATAAGAAGACAGTTGAATCCCGAATTGTCTACTTGTATTATTATTTTGTGCTATGTTACTTGCTTGCGAAACGCTTAGATGCGCTTCTTTCCTATTCGGGGGCCTCGACCCCCAGATCGGAAAGGACCGCATCTTGGTCGTTACAAGTAGTACCAAGCTACCATGTCTCGGTGGTAGCACAAACAGGCATTTCCCTATAAAGAGGGATACTAAAGGCACACAACTAGGCGTTGAATCCGACACATACAAAGCTGAAAGCACAATTTGCCCCTAGGTCATTTTGGTAATTAGTCACAACATATGTATCATTGAACTAATGATCTTATGCAAGTATATTTCAGAAAATTTCAAAGATGGTTTGGCCAAAGGATTGTGAGGACAAACCCCTTGATGCAAGGAAAGGAATAGGACTGACTAAAGCTTCAAGCAAGAGGACTCTACATTTTACATATGTGAGAAATCACTTTTGAGTCCATAGGAAAGCCAATACTATTAAAAGGGGGTGAGGTATTATGATGAATTGGCTGCTCAAGTGCTTAGAGATAGCCACCAAAAATATCCACTCATTTCTCCCACCAATATCTCTCTCCCAAGCCAAACCAACAAAATTGGTGCCACCAACTTTTCCCACTCGGCCCTACCGATTTTCCAAGTGACACATCCTTTGCCAAACCATGGTACCACCAAAAGACAATGACCAACTTTTTGTTGAGCAAATTCCAGGAATCAAAATTTCGAAGATTCGAATTGGTCTCACCGAGGTTTGAAACCTTCCCTAGGTCATTGTATCGCTACCACCGAGAATTTAGAAGTTGCCACATTTAGTGCAACTCGGCACCACCAAAATTCATTTTGGTGTCACCGAGTTGGGAAATGATGTTGGAACAGTTGGATTTTCGGCGATGCCTATATATACCCCTCCACCTCCTCTCGTTCATAGGTTAAGCACTCAAAACACACACGCAGTTTCTAGATCCATTTTTCTGAGAGAGAGCCACCTACTCATGTGTTGACATCAAGAGATTCCAATCCAACCATTAGAAACTTGATCTCTAGCCTCCCCAAGTTGCTTTCCACAAAATCAATCTCTCCAACCCATGCCAAATCTATTAGAGAGTGATTGAGTGTTGAAGAGACTGTATTTTGAAGGACAAGAGCAAGGAGTTCATTGTTCTATCGCATCTGTTACCTTTTGGAGGGTGGTGCCTCCTAGATTGGTTACGTGTCGCTTGGGAGCCTCCTACTTCATGTTGTGGAGTCGAACCAAGAAGTTTGTAAGGCAAGGAGATCACCTACTTTGTGAAGGTCTACTATGAGTTAGGCTAGTCCTGTGTGGAGGTAAGACATGGTGGAATAGACAAGGCTGCTTCTTTGTGGACGCCTTGTAGGTGGATCCCTCCATAGACTCTCGCAGCTGTTACTCTTCGTGGGTTGAAGTCACCACTAACGTGGATATACGATAGCACCACCTATTGGAACCAAGCCAACAATCTCTATGTAAATGTGTCAGGGAAACCAACACCTATGGGAAACTCGAGGAGTCCCTTGATCGCTCGATGGGGAGAGAGAGGTACGCCATCGAGAGCGGAGCTAGCAATCAACACCAGAAAGGTCTTTTACCCAGGTTTGGGCCGCTTGGCACGTAAAACCCTACTCCTTCTTAGTTTGTATTGTTGCTTACTGTAGGGTGTTTTGCTACAGTAACTTAGTAGGTGATTAGGGAGTCTCCAATCCCAAAAAGTCCAACCCCTCAGAATGAGCCTTGGGCCTCCTTTTATAGGCAAATGGGTCACCAACAGTGTGCTCATGGGGTGCATAGTGAACAATGTTCACCGCTCTTCTTCTTTGGTGGTGTGAGGGGCAGTAAATGCCTTGTCTGACCCCTGACCTGCTTCAAGGTGGTCGCGACACGTACCCAGGTGAATCGACACCTGGCTCTCGTGCTGGCACATGAGGGATGTGCTGGAGCGGTCGGATTATGGTAGAAACAGGGGAGGAAACCTAGAGAGCGGAAGGGGCTTTCTGGCCTGGAGTCTCTGTGGGATGACTTGGTCACCTTCCCAGCAAGGAGGGCTTGCCAGGGGCTTGAATACTTTCCCGGCAAGGAGGGCTTGCCGGGGGCTTTCCCAGTCTGTGTGAGCCCTCCCGCCAAGGGAGGCTTGCCGGGGCCTTGCTAATCTTCGGGGAGCCTTCCCGGCGTAGTGAGCTTGCCGGGGACTTGGGAATCTTCCCGACAACGGGGGCTTGCCGGGGCCTTGCATCTGGAACCCTTGTACTCCATGCCCCTGGAGAGAGGGAAGGCCTAGCGTTGGTGGGTCTTGAGTTGCCTTCCTGGAGTTCTTACGTGTGTACTGCTGTTAGGGGCGTCGCCGATGCCCGTGCACATGTCTGGGGCACAAGGGGCCCCAATCTCTAGTGCACCGACAGGAGCACCCGGGTCTGGGCCACGCACGCGCGCGGAGCTTTACTGGGCCAGGCCCAAAGTAGTGCATGGGCTTCCTTGGCAGGGGACTCTGTAGATTTGGAGCCGTTGTAGACGTCCCTTCCCCACGCCGCGCATTGAACGCACGAAATTGGGAGGCATGCGCACAGTGGCCAAGGTGGCCACGCCCGCACTGAGCCGTTGGTTGGGTACGCAAGGGTCGGCCGGTGCACCCACCTTTCTTCTCATAAGAAAGGAAAACACATGCACACAAGCCCTTCGTTCTTTCCTAGTTCTTCCCAATCTCGAAAATGCCGCCGCCTCCCTCCTCCACCTGAAGTTCCCTCCCCACCTCCACCTTTGCTCCCGAGGCCGTGCTCCGGACGGCCGCAACTTCCGCCATTGCAATGGTGCCTAAGGGAGCAAAAGGCAAGAAGGGGAAACCTATCGTCGCGGAGAAGGAGTTGGCGAAGATGCGGAAGGAGCTCGCCTATTTCCCCCGGGGCCCGACGCGTTCTTCATGAAGGAGCGCTATCAGCAGATGTGGGAAGCAAAGACGAAGGCGCATCCGGCCAACCAAGTGACCCCGGGAGAAGCTGGCGGTGCTCCAGACAATTATCCTACTACTAGAAAAAAGGCTATCGCTAATATGGACATTAATGGCGCACCATCTGTGCGGTGCGCCATTACTGTCCATATTAGTAATGGCGCACCAGGTGTGCGGTGCGCCATTACTAGTTTTATTCCTCGCCCCACACCCTTCCCAGACTTAGACGTGGCGCACCAGGGGAAAGTGCGCCATTACTAGTTTTAGCTAGTATTGGCGCACCACACCCATGGTGCGCCACTACTAACAATTGTTTTTTCAAAACTAGTAATGGCGCACCACACACCAGGTGCGCCATTAGTAACCCTGGTTACCAGTGGCGCATTCTTAGGAGGTGCGCCATTGGTAACCCTCCCCCCCACTATACGGCCTCTTCCCTCCCCTGTCTCCTCCCCCTTCTGCCGACCCTAACCACCTCCCGCCGCCGCCCGGTCCTCCCCTGCCGATTGATCGAGCGCCGCCGCTAGGGTTCCTCCCCCCCCCGCCGCCGCCGCTAGGGTTCCTCCCCCGCCGCCCGGTCTTCGCCTCCTCCCTCTGACCCGCGCCGACCACCGATGATGGGCGACGACAAGGCCGCCGCCTCCGCCGCGCTCTCTGCCTCCCCCGGCCGCGAGGTTCGCCCCTCTTGCCCCCCTCCCTCCCTTCACGCCTCCTTCGTTGTTGTTGTAGTTGGTCTCTTGCGTGTCACCAACCATGGCCGGCATCTACCTGTCGATGCCCATGAATGCAGGCACATATGCACGCGAACAAGGGTGACCCAGACCTAGGCCTGGCCACCATTCCCGGCCAACACGAGGTCTTGACGGACGTCCCACCGTTGTATGTAGTCCGTATTATAATTCTGAAAAATATTTATAGTAGTTAGTAACGGATGGAGTAGACAAGATGATGAGAGTGGAAAGACGGAGGGAGGCCAGTGTGAAACTGGCAACGAAAAAATAGAGCAGCCGAGGACTGATACTTCATCCAATACTTCATGATATGAAACAAATGCATAACCACTCTTATTTTTCCTAAGTAAAGGGTCTGAGGTCTGAATTAAACTTAAGAGATATGTAACACACTAATGATGAGCCTTTTGGAATTTGGTTGATGTCAATAATCTGTTCTACAACTGTAACTTGGAGGTCAGGTCCATTCTTTGCTGAAGATAACGCTTAATGATTTTGGAAAATGTTTATAAGTATTCGTGGCCATTAATTAATAAATTGACATTTTGTTCATCTGTACATGTACTTATTTTTTGACGAGTTGTCCATTTACGTGAGCTGGTTTCAAGCCAGTTACTTGAGTTTTCTGTATGTGCCTCAGCTCACTTTGATTCAGTTGACTATCGTTTTTTTCCTTGAACACAATTATAATGAGTTTTAAACTTAATGAATTCAACGAAGGTGAATAACTCTAGTTAGTGCTAGAAAGAAATAAGGTCTGCCTCCGTTTGCTTTTTTCTGGTTGATGTAGATAACTAAGTACTGACATGGATGACTTGGACCCTACTCCTGATTTCCATTGAGATGATTTAATGTGTAATCCAGAAACTTCTAAAAAGCATTATCCCATAGCTTGGCACTAGTCATAGAGTTCATGTCTTTCTAAAGGACTGAAACCTGTTCGACAGTAAATGTTGTGATTATGGTTTAGGATGCTTTCTGCTATGGAATTTTGAGTGTAGAAAATTTATTACCTGCTGTTGTTAACTTGTGATGGTGTTGTTTAATCCCACGTTCCCCTCCTATGATATGATGTTTGCCAATTATTATACAAACCAATTATTATCTGACAAAGATGAAAGTAGAATACTAATGTTCTTTATTCTTGTTTATTCATGCTTTTCCTTTTTGATACTTCCCTTGCAACGAAAGAGTGCTCTTCATGTTTGGTAGCTTTGCTTGTTTTGCCGGAATGTTGATTCATTTCCGTTCCGTCAAATTTCAGGCGCTCCATATGTGCACTTTTTAGTAAATGTCATGCCCAAATTTTCTCTATTTTAGGAAATGTCGTCTGACGACGAATTCGTTATGTGCGAATACTGCCAAGACAAGCGCGGCCTCTGCTACACGCCTTTCCTAGTTGATGATAGGCGCTTCAGCATCATGCTAGATGAGGACTTCGAAGTGGATACAGTAAGTCACAACGACAAGTCTTTTCTCGTAATTAAGCATGACTTCTTTTGCTTCAACTTACAATTTTTATTTTTTACTATTCTACTAGCGTATCCCTTGCCATGCAAGACATTATGTGTTGGATAAGATTGGTTTCAGTACTGAAATAAATATGGAGGTAAAGATAGTTCACTTGAGGACCGAGCATGGTTATACTTTTGCTGTAAAATTGTACAATGCAGACACCTACTCCTTTTTTGAATGCAAAACTTTGGTAGCACTATGCAAGGCTTATGCATTTCAGCCTAATGTGCTTATCACCTTTGATATTCGTCCAGAAGATGAAATTGAAGGTAATATCGACATCTGGGTCCATGTGCAGACGCCTCCAGTTCTACCATTATGTGAGTTTCTCAACCACATTTATTAAGTAATTTATATTGTTTATTTAAAAATAGTTGACAACTTATTTCCATTGACAGCTTATTTTCATTCTTCAAAAAATGTATGGAAAATGGGAGACAGAACCTATGACTACAATGGTGAAGCAGAATTAACTTGTAAGGAGAAACATCATCTTGTCCAATTTATCCATGATCTTGAGAATTACAATACCTATCAGCAAACTCCCCAACATCATGGTCAATAAGTGCCACTAGTGCACGTGGTGAACTACGGTAACATGCATGGAGATTGCATGGTAAGATTTTCTACTATTATGACATCCATGCATCTTTTGCATAAATTCTTGTAAAACTAAACTACATTGCTAGCTACAAAGCTAATACTATGTTTTTCAACAGAAAATCCCGAAAGATTGTGTGCCTCATCTGATGTTACCAAGAGGTCGCGTTGATGTTATGATGATACGACCAGCACGACCAGGTCAGCCTAGGTATCTGATTTACTCCTGTCCATACCGGATTTCTAAAACCGATGAAGTCATGACAATCAAAGATTGGAGAAAATGGATGGTCTATCGTAGAAGCTACTTGGAAGAAACATTGTGCGTAGGCCAAGAATTGGAGACAAGATGATCTCCATTCTCCATAATGGAGAGTCAGGGCCTATCTTGTTTTATGATATTCTACCTAATCAGAGGAGTAGGTCCTAGGTACAATGTGTTATTATGTGGTACAATGTGTTATTATGTGCTACAATGTGTTAATGTGATGATGTGCTACAATGTATTAAATAGTATTGGTGGTAATGACTATGATGATTATTAGCTATTTCCGAGATGATGTGATGATGTGCTTCAATGTGTTAGAGCTGACGATGATGATGAGGAGGAGTTGTGATTATGACTAGTGACCAACTTTTGTTATATGATGTGTCATTGACTATGATGATTACTTCTACATCACTATGTATCGCTATTTTCGAGATGATGTGATGATATTTTACGAAACTAGTGTATATAATATGCATCACTTACTTCTACATCACTTATATTCTGTGCTGTAAGGTATTTTGTAACCTGTGCAAATATCAGAAAAGCAAAAAAAAAATTCCTAATATTCATAGTAGTGGCGCACCATCTAAAAGTGCGCCATTAGTAACCCACAGTAGTGGCGCACTTCTGGGCCTAGTAATGGCGCACCAGGTGGTGCGCCACTATTATGTAGATTAACAGTGGCGCACCAGGAGTGCGCCATTACTATTTATTAGTAGTGGCGTGATAATAGTGGTGCATCTATAGTGCGCCATTAATAGATAAAATAAGTGCGCCACTAGTAGCCTTTTTTCTAGTAGTGTCCCTTCTTCGTCGATTACTTTTATTGCGGCCTCTGTCCGCCCTTCTCCGAGTTCTTCATCGACATCATGCACACCTACGGCTTCCACCTTCTAGATTTCACGCCAAATGCGGTGACATGCATGTCTATATTCACGCATCTTTGCGAGAATTTTGTCGGGATCACCCCCAACACCGCCCTCTTCCGCCACTATTTCATTCCCCGCATCCAGGGAGGGGATGCTCTTTCGGGCTCCGTCACTTGGATTCCGAGGACCGAATGCAAGCAGATGTATCTGGATGGGGCCCTTCGGGAGAAGTGGGAAGAATGGCGCGAGAGGTGGTGCTGGATCCACGAGGAGAAGTAGCTGCCCTTATGCGAGCCCAAGACCGCCAAGATCGACTATCGCAACAAGCACTGGAGCAACCTCAACCCTGATGATAAGAAACAGACTGTCGCCGTCAACAGGATCCTACGTCTCTGGGCCGCAAGGCTGATGATAGAGATGGTGGGTGCCGACTTTGTCCGCAGGCGAATCGCCCCCCTCCAGAATAGGGGACGAAGGCCATCCTCAGCCTTTGTGAACGCCACGTACATCATGCGACTACGGACTGGTTACAACAACAATCTCACGGTGATGGGGCATGCCTTCATTTTCCCGAAGCTGTTCAAGTCGGACATGAGGCCTCGGCTGTCGCATGGCGTCGTACCCTTGTGCAAAAATTCTGCCTTCAGTTCACTCATGGCAATGATGCCAGAGTGTAATGTTCATGGCGTGGTTGCGACTTGGATCGAGCCCAAGGAGGAGGATGTCTTGTCCTTCTTTGAATGCTTGTCGGAGAAGCCCATCACAGAAGAGACCGGCCTCGTCCGTGAGACCAGCGACGAGTATGTGGCGTACATCGCCAGCTTGGCAGACGAGCGGGCCCTTGCCGAGGCCGCGGGGAGCGTCGACTTCTATGACAAGGGAGCGCCCGATGACGAGGCGCTACAGGAGGAGGAGCTCGCCGTAGAGACCAGCAGCTCGGCGACCGGGGGCCCTTCTAAGGGACGGGCACCTGACGCAGAGGAGGAGGAGGAGGAAGAGGAGGAGACTCTAGCCCGTCGGAGGCCCAAGCGAGTGCTTCGACACGCCGGCTCCAACATCCCCGTCCGGCAAACTCCGCTTGTCGCGCCCACCAAGCGTCCGAGATCCGCGTCGCCCCCGGCGGATGCCGAGGAGGACGTGTACTTTCATTTCTCGGCCTTTGGCTCGGGGGGGAGGAGGAGTAAGTGTTTGATTTGTACCCCCTTCGAACCCCTCTCTTTGTGCTCTTACTCATCACGTGGCGGCTCTTCTTCTCAGGGACATGAAGGCGTTGGCCCAGAGGATGGAGAAGAAGGCCAAGGTGTCGGCAGGCGGCTGTCCTTCGACGAGCGCCTCAAAGGCGCCCCCGACAGCTTCCACCGCTCCGGTGTCCTGCCCCCGGCAGATCCCTCAGCGAGAGTCACCGAGGCCTGTGACGCCCGAGGACAAGCCTCGGAGAGGGGACAACTGCCCCTCACCATCTTGACGAGGGTGAGTGTCTTGGCAAAGGACGTCTGAAAGTTTCTCCACCTGTTGGGATCGGGCCACCCAAGAACTAATAGAGGAGTTTGCCGAGGGCCCCGGGGTGTGCACCGATGATCCTCCTGCCGTTGAAGGTTTGGGGGCAGCGCTGGATGAGGATCCCCCTCTTGGCGGCGAGGATGTTGGTGGCGACTAGCCTCCCGCGCTAGGGCCTCCGCCAGCCAGGGAGGATACTAGCGGCGACCAACCTCGTACTTCTGGGCCCCCACCAGCCAGCGAGTATGTGCACGCTAGCGAGGGTAGGTACATCAGTCCGCTAGGGGTGTGCCGTACTAGGATAGCCGTGGAGGGGGAAAGCTTTGACGCCGAAGTCTCCACCAGTGCCGGGCTTGAGATTGTGGACGGATAGGGGGCCGCGGCGGGAAGCTCAGGGAAGAGCAGCTCTTCTAGTCCATGAGGGACAACGTCACCTAGCTCCGGGCCCTTTTCCAGGATCGGAAGGAGAAACTGGACTCCCGGATGGCGTTCGTCGAGGCAGCATCGGAGGCCTTCGAGAAGCGCTTCGAGGAGACGCGGGGCCACTTTGCCGAGGCTCACGAGGGGCTGAAGGTGGATCGCAAAAAGCTAAGTGCCGAGCAGGACGAGCTCCTCCTGAAGTCGTCTGACATCTGAAAGGAGGAGGAAGAGGCTCGGCGCCGTATCTCTGATGAAGACGCTCGCCTTAATGCGCTTCGGATCAGGCTCGGGTCCCATGAGGAGGAACTGGCCGATCGCGAGAAAGCGCTCGATTGCAGGCTCCGCGCCAAGGACGAAGTAGTTGAGAAGCTCGTGGCACATCATACCGAAGAGCTCGTGGATCAGCATAAGGACGCCCTGGACGCCCAGGCCTTGGAACACGCCGGCGAGTTGCACGAGTTTGCCGACAAGGCTGCCAGTGCTGAGGCTGCAAGGGAGGAGCTTGTCGGCAAATTGAAGAAGCTAGAAGAGGATCTTGAAGGCCTCGGAAAGAAGATCTCCACCCTCGCAGTAGAGACAAAACAGGTTCTCTCTAACTTGACGGAGACCCAAGCTGCCGTTTCTGACAAGAGTTCTCAACTCTGCTCCGCCAACGCCTGCCTTGCCGCCTTACATGATAAAATGGCTCCTCTGGAGCGGTCTCTCGAAGAAAGCAAGGCTCGTAAGGAGGTCTTGGCTCAAAAGCTCCTTGGCGTGACGAAGCAGCTCGAGGCCGCCTTTGCCGCGCGTGAGGGTTATACGCGCGGCGTGGAGTTGTGGACTGAGCGTCTTGTCAATGTCGCGCAAGGGATCTCTACGCAGCTGTCTTCTATGGATCTCCAAGGTTTTGGTTATTCCCCGGTCCTGGAGGTGTCTTCAAGCGCCAAGCTGACCGTGTTCTTCGAAAGCGTGACCGACACATTGAGCCAGATTCGAGCCGGTGAGGCGGCGTGCCTGGGGAACGAGTCTCGAAGGTTGTGTCGGGGCGCCCTCCTCAAGGTCCTCACCAAGTTGGCGTACAAGAATCCCGGCATCGACCTCACCCTGGGGCATCTGCTTAAAGAGGTGAACCTCAAGGAACTCGAGAATCTGGTCATGCCTATTGTCGACAAGGTGGACCAGATCAAGAGGGTTCAAGGCCCACACCGGGATTAGTTCTTCTGCCGCTGCGATTCTCAACAAAGAGCTGTTGTACCTTGTTCAATATTGTTAGTATTGTAATATACATTTTTCAATGAGTATTACTTTCCTCCCTTGCTCTTTTTGCATGGTTCATTCTTGTGTTCCGCAGAGGTTCGCTACCTCAACTGGATTTGCTGCAAGCGCTCTTGAGGGGTGGTTCTTGCCGGAGTCGTCACCGTCGGCAAGGTGCCTTGCTTCCCTCTGGGTTTTCCCATAGGTTGTCGAGCACGCTCCCTAAGAAGAAAGGGCAGGCAAGGTAGACTGCTTAAGCTATCGGGCGCGCTCCGAGAAAATGTTTAGGAGGCTTGTGGTGGAGTTCCCTCGCGCACAAGTTTTCCATACAAAAATGCGTTGGTGACATGTAAAGTGGAGGGTCGTGTCTACCCGAAGACTTACTTGAAGTTTTTGCAACTTATCCTTAGGCCATGGTTCTTCTTTATGTCTTGGGTAGACCGTCTTTGTTCTCTCTGTTGTCCTGGGCGTCCCCACTATCTCCCCCCGGAAAATTTGTGCGCGGGGTTGCATCTGTCTTTTAAGAAAAAGAAAGAAGAGAAAAATATGTGTCGGGACCTTGGTAGTCTATTAGCTCAGGCGTTTCACAAAATCTCAGATTATGCATGCATATGATCTAACATGCAAATCTAAATGATGTTGTGGAACGCTAAGTTTTATTCCACTACGCACAGGGTCTTCGCCTGGCTTTGTACAAAGGATCACATGCAACTTTAGGAAGACTTGTACAAAAGGTGGTCGCCGGGAGGTCCAGCAACCTCTCCCTAAGGGTAGAACTTTTGAAGATGTTCAATGTTCCAGGAGTTGCTCACTGGTGTGGCAACTTCGATCTCCAGGCGGACAGCTCTGGGCATGGTGACTCGTACTACCAGATATGGGACTTCGCACTTCGGCTTCAACTTGTTTGAATTCTTGGCTGACTGAACGTGCCGAAGAACAAGGTCGCCTTCCTCAAGACTTCTGCCTCGGACCTTGCAGCTATGAAAGCGACGCAAGGCTTGCTGACAACGAGTAGTTCGCACAGCTTCCTGAATCAGGGTCTCCTCGAGGAGCACTGCGTCGTCTTTGCACAATTTCTCTTGCTCAAGCTCGTCATAAGCGAGCACTCGGGGTGACCCAAAAATGAGTTTTGTGCGTGGAACTGCCTCCGCCCCGTAGATCAGGGAGAAGGGTGTCTGGCCGGTGGCTCGATTTTGCGTTGTTCTGATTGACCAAAGAACCGGCAGTTCATCAATCCAGTGCTTTCTGTGCCTCCTCAGCTTGTCAAAAGTTCTTGTCTTGAGCCCCTGGAGTACCTCGGCATTCGCTCTTTCAGGTTGGCCATTGCTCTTTGGATGGGCAACAGAAGCGAAGCATATTTTGCTGCCAAGGTCTTGGGAGTAGTGCATGAAGGTGTGACTCGTGAAATGGGTGCCATTGTCCGTGATGACCCTGTTCAGAACCCTGAAACGGCACAAAATTCCTGTGAACAACTTGACGGCTGAGTGGGCGATCACCTTTCTCACCAGTTCCACCTCGGGCCACTTTGTGAACTTGTCGATTGTGATGTACAAGTACTCAAATCCCCAGGCAGCGCGGGGAAAAGGGCCGAGAATATTGAGCCCCCAGACCGAGAATGGCCAGGAGAGAGGGATCGTCTCGAGAGCTTGAGCTGGCTGATGAAGCTTCCTCAAATGAAACTGGCATGCTTCACACTTGGTTACTAGTGTAGTCGCATCTTGGAGGGCCATGGGCCAGAAGAAGCCTTTCCTTAATGCCTTACCGACAAGGGCTCTTGACCCTATGTGGGAGCCACATATCCCTCCATGTATCTCGACCAACAGCTCCATCCCTTCCTCTTTGGAAATGCACTTTAGTTTAATATCGTTATGTCGCCTTCTGTATAGGGCATCATTCACGATTTGGTACACGCTGGACTGACGGGCTAATCTTTCCGCTTATTCCTGTACTTCGCGTATGTCCCTAGTCTGGAGGTACTCGACTATGTGTTGTGCCCATGACGGAGGCTGAGGTTCGACGGCAAGGACTAAAGGCGTCTCCTCTGTCGGGATGGTGTCTTTCCCGGCAGGCTTTGTATCTCCCCGAACAGCTTCCTTTCCGACAAGGTCCTTGTTGGGATCCCTTGGCAGGTCCGCCGGAAAGTACTTGCTAGAGTTTAGCCTTCTCCTCTTTTCCGGCTTGGTGGATGGTGATACGGAAGGTTGAATTAGTCGTAGCACGAAAGTTCCTGGTTCCACAGGTAACTTAAGGGTTGCGCACTTCGACAGGTCGTCGGCGATGGTCTTTTTGGCACAGGGGACGTGCTCCGCCTCTAGACCATCGGAGCTCTCTTCCAACTTCCTCACTTCCTCTACGTAAGCTTCCATCAACGGGCTCTGGTTGTCCTTGTTAACCTGCCGGACTACCAATTGAGAGTCTCCCCTGACGATGAGCTTCATGATCCCCAGATCTGCCGCAATCCTGAGGCCGGCAAGCAGCCCTTCGTTTTCAGCGGTATTGTTGGTGGACTTCTCCCGGGGAAAGTACATCTGGATTACATACTTGAGATGTTCTCTAGTAGGTGCAACTAGTAGCACGCCGGCTCCAACACCTTGCAATGAGAATGCTCCATCAATGTACATGATCCATTCTTGGTTGGATTCCTTGCCCGGGAGGGTTGATTCTGGTATTTCCTCGTCTGGTGTCGGGGTCCATTCGGCAATGAACTATGCCAAAGCCCTGCTTTGGATGGTTGACGTGATTTCGAATTTGAGGCCGGAACTGGACAATTACAAAGCCCACTCCATGATCTTGCCAGTAGCATCGGGGTTCTGCAAAACCCTTTGCAGCAGAAAGCGGGTGACGACGGTAATCTCATGTGCTTGGAAGTAGTGGCGCAGCTTCCTTGATGCCATGAGAAGGCCGAATAGCAGTTTTTCCACCCCGGGGTATCTCCATCTGCCCCCCTTCAGGAGGGAACTGACGAAATAGACCGGGCGCTACACCATCTTCTTCTTCTGCACTAACTCGCCCGTTGGCAGGTGTTCCTCTTGATTACCCATGGATTCTTCTCGGGCTCCTTGGTTGCCGGTGTGCGCTTCCTCATCTGATGGCATCGCCTTAGCTGGAGTAACTTCGTCATCTTCCCTCTACGGCACCAGGACGGTGCTAACCACACGGTTGGTTGCCGCTAGGTACAGGAGCAGTGGTTCTTGTGGTGTGTGTGCTACCAGGATTGGCACAGAGGATAGGTATCGCTTTAGGTCTTGTAGCGTTGTTTCCACCTCGGTGGTCCACTCCATTGGTCCCACCTTCTTCAAGATTTTGAAGAAAGGCAGTGCGCATTCGGCGGACTTGGAGATGAACTTGCTCAGGGTGCCTCAATTTGTTCAATGGCCTTGATCTTGTTAGGGTTAGCTTCGATCCGCGTTGAGACACAAAGAACCCGAGAAGCTTGCCGGATGGAAAACCGAAGACACACTTTTCGGGGTTGAGCTGGAGATTAATCTTGTGCGCGTTGGCAAATGTCTCCTCCAGATCTTGCACGAGCGTTGACCTCTCTTTGGTTTTGACCACTATATCATCCAGGTAGGCTTCTAGGTTCCTGCGGAGTTGGGGCTCAAAACCAATCTGGATCACTCTTGTGAAGGTGGAGCCGGCATTCTTCAGCCCGAAGTGCATGCTTATAAAGCAGTACATGCCACAGGGGGTGATGAAAGCGGTTTTCTCTTCATCTTCCTCGGCCATGTAAATCTACTGATACCCTGAATAGGAATCGAGGAAGGATAGCAGGTCACAGATAGCGGTGGAGTCCACAATCTGGTCGATGCGCGGCAAGGGAAAAGGGTCTTCTGGGCAAGCTTTATTGACATCGGTGAAGTCCAAACAGAGCCGCCACTTCCCGTTTGCCTTGCCCACTACAACCGGATTCGCCAACCACGTGGGATGGATGACTCCCGTGACGAGTCCCGCTGCTTCTAACTTCTCGATTTCCTCGGCCATGAACTCCTGCCGCTCCAAGGCTTGGTTCCTCACTTTCTGCTTGACCGGCCGCGCATGGGGGCAGACAGCGAGGTGGTGCTCAATCACCTTCCTCGGAACACCGGGGATATCTGATGGTTGCCATGCAAAAAACATCGGGATTCGCCCGCAGGAAGGCGATGAGCGTGCTTTCCTTTTTGTTGTCAAGGGCAGAACTTATGGTCAAAGTTCCACCCGTGTCGTCCTCTCAGGCGGGTACCTTCTTGATCTCTGTTGGGGCAGCCTTGGACTTCTTGTTCCGGACAGTAGAGCTTTCCGATGCGTCTTCAGTGGCAACGAGGTGCTCGGATGAAACGTGTTTACCAGGATTAGCGCGGAAAGCACTCTTGCCGGGATTCTTCTCTCCAGGGGACAGTGCTTTGAAGGCAGGCATGGCCACTGCCTCCCGGTAGAGGTGGTTGGTGCACACGAGCGCGTCCTTCTTCTCGGTGTTGATGACGATGACGTCGACCGGCCCGGGCATCTTCAGGGTGTTGTAGGCGTAGTGGGAAGGCGCCATGAACTTAGCCAATGCAGGGCGCCCAAGGATCCCGTTGTACGCGAATGGATTGTTAGCAACGTCAAAGACGATCTTCTCCATTCGGTAATTCTGGTCGCTGTCGAAAGTCACCGGCAGCGTGATCTTCCCCTTTGGTTGAATCTTCCCTGGGTTGATCCCTTGGAACGCTCCCGTTTCCTCGAGTTCTTCGTCGGGGATCTCTAACCTCCGGATCACATTGGGGGAGATGATGTTTAGACCCGACCCGCCATCTACCAACATCTTCGTCAAGGTTGTGGATCATAGGGGAGACCAACAACGGCAAACATCCGACCATCGTAACGCGGTTTGGGTGATCCTTTGAATCAAAGAAGATCGCTGTGTCTGACCACTTCAAGGGCCTATGAGTGCTGATGGAGGGCTCTTCCATGCCCACCTCACGTGCCCACTTCCTCAGTTGGCAGTGGGAAGAGTGAAGCGATGCCCCTCCATTGAGGCACATCATGTCTATGGCCTTCTGGAACTCGTGGTCACTGGAGACGTCGTCTCGGTAGTCTTCATCCTCATCTTTCTCCTTTCTTTCCCATGTCGGCACGGGCTTCACCTTCTTGTTCTTGAACTTGCCGGTGGGACCCCCTTGGCCGACTTTCTTCCTACCTGATCCTTTGCCACCATCTCGGGCCTTCTGTTTGTCGCATCTCTGGTACTCCGCCCTCTGCTTCTCGGCAAGTTGTTCGACTTGCCGGCATTGTTGGAGGTCAGGACCCTTGGTGCGGTGGATTTTGCAGTACTGGGCATCAGAGCCCTCCGGCTTGTCGGCGGCTGCCAACGCTTGGCAAGAGCCGCATCCATCAGCATATTTGCCGGAAGCCTCGGCCTTTGCCTTCTTGGTGGTGTTGCCGCTACCGGAAGTTTCGATGGCGAACACGGCTTTCCCCTTCCGTTTCTTTTTGCGCCACCTCCCCCTCTTCATGGGGGCGTCGGCGTCTTCATCTTTGGAGTCAGCCTATGCACCGGTGTCTTCACCGGGAATCCTTATCCCCTCTTTCGCTCGAGCATACTTGTCCGCCAGGGCGTAAAGCTCGGTGACATCGCAGACCTTGTTCATCGCAAGCTCCTCGCACATCTTCCGGCTCCGCACGTTCTGATGGAACGCGCTGATGACTGCGGCTTGGTGAACGTCCGGGATGTTGTTTTGTATGCAGCTGAATCTCTCGATGTACTTGCGCAGAGTCTCACCCTCCTTCTGGGGGATGATGTGCAAGTCGCTCTCCTGTCCAGGGGCTCGATGGCTGCCCGTGAAGGTACCAACAAAGTCCTGACCCAATTCCTTCCAGGAGGAAATGGAGTTCTTGGGTAGGTGCATCAACCACGACCTGATGTTCGGCTTGAGCACCAACGGGAAGTAGTTGCGAGTATCATGTCATCCTCACCACCACCAGCATGCACCACGATGGTGTAGATGCTTATGAACTCGGACGGGTGGGTCTTGCCATCGTACTTCTCGAGGATTTCTGGCTTGAAGGTACAGGAGCTGGGCCACTGGAGCTGCCGGAACTCGCAGGTGAATGTCGGGCATCCCACCTCGTAACGTAGGTCACGAGGATACCCTGATGCGGGAGTGTCCACAGCGGCTCCTACTCGTCTGTCTGACTGACGGCGCGTCTCTCGCCGTCGCTCGATGAGAGCTCGTGAAGGATATCACGTTGATCGCGGCGGGTCCGCGGGTTAGAAGACACGGGCGAATCTTCAGAGACGATAACCCTTTGCCGCCACAATGGGTGAGAGTGCACCATGGCGGTGGCCGCTCCAGTATTCTCGATGCGGTCGTGGGCCTGTTTGCTGGAGGCCCGTTTCGACGTCCCTGCCTGCTTGGGACCGTCCCCATTGGCGAGGGCGACGAGACTCTGGATTGTAGCTCTCCACTCCTCGAGCATGTCCGCTGTCGGTGAGAAGTGCAAGAGTAGTTGAGCTCGCTTCAGGGGCTCTTACTTCTAATTTCGTTAAAAGGAGCACCCCCTTGGTCCCGTGTTGGCGCGCCATCCTGGCCTATCATGGAGCATGCGTGTCGGCCCTGTTAATCTTGGGAGGAGGTCCTGGAGTCCTTCGCGGGGGCAGTGACCCACTGCCGCCTCGGCATGGTCCGCTATGTGCGCCTTGGGAAGGCCGTCGCGGGTCCGTCCGTGTCGTTGTCCTCGGGGACTCCCTAACGTCCTTCGGCGTACTGGCCCCACCCGTGTCCTGACGCGCTTACGATCGTTGTGGTCGCGGACGATACCACTCGCCCGGGTCTATTCTCCAGAGTGTTATGGAAGTTCGAGACCTCCGCCTCCTTGCTCTCGCCCGCACCCTTGCCTATCCGTGCCGGGGCAGGAGCGTTGGGCACGGGTGTGTCTGTCGTCGGAGCACCCCTCCTCTTGGGTGGCATGGCGGTGAAGAGAAACTAGTGTGCTGACGGCTAGGTCGGATCAACGCAACCTTCCCCCATACCTGGCGCGCCAAAGATGTCGGGGAAACCGACACCTACGGGAAACTCGAGGAGTCCTTTGATCGTTCAGTGAGGAGAGAGAGGTACGGCGTCGACAGCGGAGCTAGCGATCAACACCGACAAGGTCTTTTACCCATGTTCGGGCCGCTTGGCACGTAAAACCATAATCCTGCTTAGTTTGTATTGTGTGCATACTCTAGGGTGGTTTGCTACAGTAACTTAGTAGGTGATTAGGCAGTCTTGGATCCCAAAAAGTCCAACCCCTAATAACGAGCCTTGGGCCTCCTTTTATAAGCAAAGGGTCACCAACAGTGTGCTCACAAGGTACATAGTAAATAGTGTTCACCACTCTTCTTCTTCGGTGGTGTCAGGGGCAGTAAATGCCTTCTCTGACCCCTAACCTGCCACAAGGTGGTCGCGACACGTACCCAGGTAAATCGACACCTGGGTCTTGTGATAGCACATAACGGATGTGCTGGAGCGGTCGGATTGTGGTAGAAACGGGGGGGGGGGGGCACCTAGCGAGCGGAAGGGGCTTGCTAGCCTGGAGTCTCTGTCGGATGATTTGGTCACCTTCCCGGCAAGGAGGGCTTGCCGAGGGCCTTGCTAATCTTCGGGAGCCTTCCTGGTGCAGTGAGCTTGCCGGGGCCTTGGGAATCTTCCCGACAAGGGGAGACTTGCCGGGGCCTTGCATCTAGAACCGTTGTACTCCACGCCCCTGGAGAGAGCGAAGGGCATGGCCTTGGTGGGTCTTGAGTTGCCTTCCTGCAGTTCTTCCCTGTGTACTGCTGTCAGGGGCGTCGCCAATGCCCGTGCACAAGTCTGGGGCACAAGGGATCCCAGTCTCTACAGCACAGACACTTTGCTTTTGATATTCTTTCCTTACCGTCTACATTTCATTTGCATGTCTTTACGTTCCGCTGCTATACTCTTGGATATGTATGTGTAGGGTGAACTTGACTAGTTATAATTGCTAAAACTTGCCCACAACTAAAATTCGGAAAAGGCTAAGTTTTTGTTTTGTCAAGTAGTCTAATCAACCCCCCTCTAGACATACTTCAGATCCAACAAGTGGTATTAGAGCTTTGGTCTCCATTGCATTGGCTTCACAACCTAGGAGAGTATGGCATATAGTGATGGAAATTATCACCAAAGAGGTCCATGTTTTGATGGCACATACTTTGCTAGTTGGAAGCATAAGACGAAAATGCATATTCTTCGTCGTAGTCCTGGCGTATGATCTGTTGTTCATGTTGGTGTGCAAGGTGATTTCTTCGTAAAAGGAAGGGAACCGGATCGTGATGTGATAGCGGAATAATTGAAGATGTTGCAATACAATGCTTAATATTGTGACATCCTGTTCAACTGCTTGTGCCCCGAAGAATTCAACAAAATCAGCCACCTTGGGAATGCAAAGGAAATTTGGGATACTTTGATTGGTATGCACGAAGGTACTGATTTTGTCAGGGAATATAAGTTGGGTGTGCTTCAAAGTCAGCTTGACAAGTTCAAAATTAATGATGGTGAAGGAGTCGCTGAGATGTACTCTGGGCTAGCTATGATCGAAATTGAGATTGTCGACTTAGGATGCAAAGAGATGACCGACAAATTCATCATCCAGAAGATAGTTCGAGCCTTGGATAGAAGATACGACACCGTGTGCACATTAACCGAAATGATGCCAAGCTACAAGGATCTCAAGCCAACTGATGTCATTGGAAGGATTATTGCTCATGAAATGTCACTCAAGGACAAATACGAATTGCACAACAAGTCAAGTGGTGCTTACAAAGCTTCAAGTGATGCTCCCACTACTTCAAATGACAACCTTGTTACCAATGAAGAGATCAGCCTGATGGTCAGAAAATTCAACAAGTTCTACAAGAGTAGAGGCAAAGAGAAAATCTCAAGATGAAGATATGATGAGAAGCGTTCGTCTAGTCATGATAGAAACTGCGAAAATTTTGGAAATCCCGGACACTATTCCAATGAGTACTTGGCTCCCCACAAATGAAGAGAAGAGTCACCTAGAAGAAGAAGCTCATGAGATGAGTCACCTCGCAAATAGAGAAGGAGTGGAGAAGATCGTTACGGACGAAGACACTCCCGGAGTGGCAAGTAATCGGAGAAGGAGGATAAGTACCCCAAGAGAAGCTCAAGAAGAAGACATCAACCTCACGGTGGTGAATGGGTTTCCGTCTCTGAGTCCGACAACCAATCCAAGAGAAGCTACCACTCCGACTCCGACTATAGTCAAGATGAAGGTGGTGCCAGTCTTGCACTCGTTTGCTCCAACTCCTACGACTTATTTCATACATCTAATGAAGGGATTGGAAACTGCTTCATGGCAAAAGGCCCCAAGGTATCACACCCCGAGTATTTTGACTTTGATGATGATGAGGATGACTTGTTAGGAGAGGATGACTTGCTGTTTGATAAGACTAGTGATCACAATGAAAATGAACTTGATAATAATCATGCTAGTCAAGAGAAGTCGAATGATGATGATAAGAAAGAGATTGAATGCCTAATTATAGAAATAAACACTCTTAAGTTAGCTCATCAAACTACTCTAGAATATCATAGAGAGCATGCAAGAACTCATTAGAAGCTACGCTTCGAGAAGCTAAATTTAGAGCAAGAGCATGAGTTCCTAAAAGAAATCAATGATTATCTTGGAAAGAAGTGTTCTTCTTATCTAGCCAAACAATTACTCTTGTCTACTTTTGTTCCACAAGTTAAACCTAAGAACACTAGTAACAAAGGCAAGAAAGTTTATTCATCTAGTAACAACAATGCTAAAGCTGATTCAAATGATGTTGTTACTAGAAGCTCTATTGATTCCACTAATGATTGTCTTAGCCAAGTTACACTTGAGAAAGAAAACGATTTATTAGAAGGGATTATAGAGAGGGGTGTCTTCAAGAGTCTTGCTGGAAGTAAGCAATTCGAGGAAATTGTGCGCAAGCAAGGATGACAACGGAAGAAGCAAGGGGTTAACTACTTCAGTGCCAACGGAGTTGAATGTGAAGAAGGTCAACATCCCATCTCGAAGTTTGTTTCTCAAAAGGTTAAGTATGATCCTATTCTCCCCAAGGGAACAAGCTCTCAACATGACCTTCTACCACAAGACCACAAGGGTAAGGGCAAGCTTCAAGAGGAGATTGACTCATTTTAAGAAGAACCCGAAGCCAAGGTCGTCTAGATTCCCAAAGACACTTCTAGCACCACTTCATCTAGTGCTACCATAACTCCAAGGATCCCCATCAAGTTGATGTGGGTCCCTAAGAGGAAGAACTATAAGAATTCTTGAGGGGTGAATCCGCCAATGAAATTCACTCTTATTCATTTTAGCAACAACTATATGAAATGAACTCTAACCATATGCATTAGTTCAAGGAGTCACACATTCCGTCAAAGGTAAGCAAGGGACAAGGTAATTAGTATTTATTTGGATAGCATATCACATGCATTTCATTCTATTTTCATAGATATCCTTGCATATGTTGCTTGTGCTTTGGGACTAAACCATGTAGGTGAGAAGAATAAGAAACAACAAGGATTGCTCCCAACTCAAGATGATTGTCATCAACAATGAGCATCTACCACTACTAAACCTACTTGAAGTGTTGTACGAAAAAACCCAAGGTTATATTATACGTCTTGGGGGGATGTTACATCAAGGGCAACTTTGCTCTAAGACTTGAGTATAAGCATCTCTTAAAATATGTGAACACATTGAAAGCTTTATGTAAAAGTGGTAACCCCACTTGTTCTCAAATGATGAGCATGACCTATAATCAAGTATTCTTGCTTGGCTCCTAAGTCAATATACTCATATATAGATGACTTTGTCATCACCAAAGTGCATGGTAGATAGTAGAGTGTTTGTGCATGTTCACCATATTTCATTTGACATCTTATTTTGTTATCATGTTGGTACGCATATTTTGGTCCTTCGAGGATATCCAATTGTTGTTATTTGGCTTTCTATTTCATTTGGCCAATTCGATATACAAGAATACCTAGGTACCTCTCTCTAGCTATCTATGCTTTCTCGTCTCAAATTCTATTCATGCTACATCACAAAATTTGAGCAAGCACTTTAGGGACACTCTGTGTGAGGAGCACTCGAAGATCTGAGTCGACAAGGGATGACTTCCAAAACCTCCCAAAAGCAACTCGTTGTGACCAACCTCAAAAACTCGGTCCCAACGAAGCCTAGGGTTGATCAGGTTTTCTTATCTTGGTACCACTGATTTGTTCTTTTCGGCCGCACCGAGTTTCACTGTGTGCTGACGGTTATGGAACTCGGTGCCTCCAAAAATTCCAACTCAGTGTCACCAACAGCCACGGTGTATATAACCTGCTGAACCCAATGTTTGAAATACTTCTTCAAACCTTGCCTCCTGCACCTCCTCGCTGTCGAGCCCTGGTCCTGAGGATATCACCTTGACTCTCCCGTGCGCCCTCACCATCGTAGTCTTCGCCGTTAATGAAAATCTTCATTGTCGTCCTCATCGTGGCGGATCCTTCACGAAGCTAGGGTATAGATCCGGTCCCTCTTTGCACTCCCATCTCCGATACATGTTCAAATAGGCTTTGATGAATTCTATCCATGATTGAAAAATTATATCCAGAAGATACTTCCTAGATTAGAGAACAATGAAGAACTTAGGCTTAGCTGTCTGCAAAACAGAATCTCGGTGTCACTGATTCAGAAAATTCGGTCTTACTGATTTTGTTTTAGGGCTACTAAGAACATTCTTTGTGAAATCGTGTTTCCTTTTCAGTGAAACTGAAAAAGGATTGTCAAGTTTCTGTTTAGGAGAATGTCACTCTCGGAGGCTCCAAATTTTTGACTCGGTGGAACTGAAATCCCTTTTTGCTGAAAGTTAAACCTAATTTTTTAGAGTTCAAATGTTTGCAAAAGTTCTAAATTTTTGTGATGCCTATCTTTCCAGCTCTTCTAAATCTTTTCATAAGGTCTACTTGTGTGCCTGGCTGTTTGATAGTATGTGAGGATAAGAAGATAGTCAAAACAACTTGATTGAGCTGAGTGTTGACATGGATTCACGCACTAGTCCAGAGAGTACAACTTCTGACCCAGGAACACCTAGCTCACATGGCTTGCCCAAGGCAGCTACCATGTCTAGGAAGAAGTTCAATTCAGATGAAGAATATGTTGATTTTACCTAAGAGGAGATTTCTTCTTAGACGTAGAAGGAGAAGACCATAGTCAAGAAGGCTGTGAGGAAGGAGTATGCGAGATGTGCTGATATGCGAGCTCCATAGGCCAATCAGAGAGGATTGAAGATCTCTCTTGGAGCCCCTTCTCTGTTGAAATCTCAGACCTTCTGAGATTTATTCTCAGAAGCAGAAGGAGAAGACCACAATCAAGAAGACTGTGAGGAAGGAGTATGCCATACCTGCTGTTATGAGAGCTCCATAGGCCACTCAAAGAGGATTTAAGATCTCTCTTGGAGCCCTTTCTTCTAGGCTTTCTAAGAAGCCAGGTGAGAAAAGATCCAGAAAGAGAGTAGTGCATGTTGTTGGAAGGCCAACTTCTTTGTATGAAGACCCAGCAGAAGCTGCTGATTAAGAGGAGGAAGAGATTCCAGCTGATGTCCCTCGAGCAAAGAAGAAGAAGCTTATGGTTGATGCTATGCCAAAGAAGTCTACACCCAAGCCTTCAGCTCCTAAGAAGCCTGTAGCAGCCAAGACGACTAGACAGGACATTCCTGCAGCAGAGAAGAACAAAGTCTGTGCATCCAGAGAATTTGATGTAGAGGAAGAAGGAGAAACACAATTGGTGATGAAATTAAAATCTCATATGATGTTGCACCATGCTGCTCATCCTATTGTTGAGGATATAAAGAAGAGAAAGGATCAAGAGTTGAGGCTATGGAGGTGTGCTAGTCCATATTCTATCAGGAGAAGGATTGTTGTTGACCCTCGTTTTCACACTAAGGAGCAACAAGATTCCTGTGAGACAGTGTTGCTTGAGAAGAGTCATGCAGTTAGTGACATGCGATAAGTTGATTGGGAATATATCAAGGACAATGAGAACTATTTTCCCCGTGTGAGAGAAAATTCAGGCTAGTTGATATAGAATATTTTGTTTATAGAGAGATGATTGCCTAGAATGATGAGACAATCATAAAATTCTATTCAAATCCTCATTTTTATCCTAATGGAAGGATAGTTTGGATGAGACAAGGTCACCCGTATGAGTCTATCGTGGATGAGTGGGCCATAATCATTGGTACCCCAAAGGCACAATAGGGAGAATTGGATGTGTACTCAGAATCCAAGATGAATCATAACTCCATGGCAAACATGTGCAATCTAGTGCCCCATAAGTATGAGAATACACATAAGTTTGGCTCTGTCTATTTTCTACAATCAGGAATATCTACTACAAACACCATTATGAGACACACCCTTATGCCCAGATCAGGAGATAATAAGATGAATAGAGGTTATTCCATTAACATGTTGTACCATCTTCTGGATTGGAAGAGATCTTATGGATATGAACAGCCGGTTCCGAGTGATGGACTTGATAGTTGAGACTGTCAGGAGGACTGATGCAGATCAGAAGAGATCTCGTAGATATGCATCTTATATTCATATGCTCATCAATGCTAAGATTGGCAAACATGCATATCAAGTTGATCGTATGCACCTGCACTTGAGCTAGATTTTTCGGATACTAAAGTTGTGATGGACTCCAGGCATCCTAGCTCAGCTTCAACATGTGAAGCAGTAGAGGCAACAGAGGCAGAGGTAGCTACAGATGCTCTAGCACTAGCTCCACAACTCTCGACCACACAGGAGCAGATGTCTTTTCTTGTCAGCACCATCCAAGGGATGGAGAAGAAAATTTCTGATATCTTCCTGAACCACAGGAGCCTTGAGAGGATTGTGGAAACAAAATTCCATGACCTGGATGTTAAGGTGATGGAGTTGACTACAACTGTTCAGAACCTCTAGCATGAAGTTAATTCTATGCACATTCCCCATTCCAACAGTGATGATGAAGAGTCGCCTCTTCCGGCAACTACTCAGTTCACGACCGAGCCTAGATCAGCAAATGTGTTAGTTCCGGAAGCAAGACCAACTTCATCATCTCAAGCTTCAACACCTTCAACTTCAGCTCCTGCACCTCAAGTGCCAACACTTCGAGCTCCATCGACATCTGCAGAAGCCTTCTTCGATGCTATTTTGTCCAATCCATCGACTGCCACCGGAGGAGATTGATCCCGGAGAGACGTTTAGTTCTAGATATTTGAACTTTTGGTAACTTGTTGCCAAAGGGGGAGAAGTGTATAGATCAATTAGGGCTGAGAGAGAGAGAGAGAGAGAGAGAGAGAGAGAGAGAGTTTTGCATTTTATTTGCTCTCTTTTGGTTTTTCCAAACTTTTGGTATTTTGGATGACTTAATATTTCGTGTTTGATCATACGCTTTGATTGTTGATACTACTATGTTATACTTCAGAGCTATCTACATGACGATCATTCACTTATTCATTTGGTGTTATGTGTATTACTATTCATTCGTATCATTTATGCGCACCACCAAGTTGTATGTGGCATTGAAGAGTTTCAGATCATCCTAATTGATTGTGCATTTGCATTCAAACGCAAATTAATATAATGCACAAATTTAGGAGGAGCTCTTGCTTTTCACATACTTCTCAAAGCGTCGATGCTAATCATTGATTATATCTTTTGTCAGAGCATTGATCTATATGTTGTCATCAATTAGGAAAAAGGGGGAGATTGAAAGCACAATTGCTCCCTAAGGTGGTTTTGGTAATTAATGAAAACATATGTATTATTGAACTAATTATCTAATCCAAGTTTATTTCAGAAAAGTTCAAAAATGCTTTGGCCAAAGGATTGTGAGGAGAAACCCCTTGATGCAAGGAAAGGGATAGGATTGACTCAAGCTTCAAGCAAGATGACTCTACATTTTAGATTTTTGAGAAATCACGTTTCAGTCCATAGGAAAGCCAATAATATTAGAAGGGTGTGAGGTATTATGATGAATTGGGCTCAAGTGCTTAGAGACAGCCACCAAAACTATTCACTCATTTCTCCCAAAAATATTTGTGTCCCAAGCCAAACCAGCAAAATCGGTGCCACCAACTTTTTCCACCCGGCCCTACTGATGTTTCCAGTGACATATCCTTTGCTAAACTCTAAACTCTTGATCTATAATTCTTGAAGTGGGAGAAGTGCTTGATTTTGGGTTCATACCGTGCGGTGACCTCACCCAGTGACAGAAGGGGTAGTGAGGCACGCTTTGCGTTGTTCCCATCAAGGGTAAAAAGATGGGGTTTATATCTATTGCATGAATTTGTCCCTCTACATCATGTCATCTTGCTTAAGGAATTACTCCATTTGTCATGAACTTAATACACCAGATGCATCCTGGATAGCGGTCGATGTGTGGAGTAATAGTAGTAGATGCAGACAGTATCGGTCTACTTGTCTCGGACGTGATACCTATATGTATAATCATTGCCTTAGATATCGTCATGACTTTGCGCGGTTCTATCAATTGCTCGACAGTAATTCTTTCACCCACTGTAATATTTGCTATCATGAGAGAAGCCTCTAGTGAACACTATGCCCCCCGGGTGTACTTCACATCATATTTTCAGCTCTACACTTTTACTTTGTTGCACTTTCCGCCTTCAGATCTCACTTTGCAATCAATCGTGAAGGGATTGATAACCCCTTTATAGCATTGGGTGCAAGTTTGTTGTTTTTCTGCACGTACTTTGGAGACTTGCCTTGATACTCCTACTTGATTGATACCTTGGTTCTCAAACTGATGGAAATACATACTCCTACTATGCTCCATCACCCTTTCCTCTTCAAGGGAAAAACCAACGCAAGCTCAAGAGGTAGCATCGTCTTTTCGGTACTAGATTGGGACGGAGTTCGTGGGACGGATCGTGATCGGATCGCGAAGACGTTCGACTACATCAACCGCGTTTCTTAACGCTTCCCGCTTAGCGATCTACAAGGGTATGTGGATCCGATCTCCCTCTCGTAGATGATCATCACCATGATAGGCCTTTCATGTGCGTAGGAATTTTTTTGTTTCCCATACAACGTTCCCCAACAGTGGCATCATGAGCTAGGTTCTTGCGTAGATGATATCTCAAGTAGAACCCAAAAGAGTTTGTGGGCGTTGATGTTCAATTTGCTGCCCTCCTATGTATTTTGTTGATTCGGCGGTAATGTTGGATTGAAGCGGTCCGGACCAGCATTACTAGCACGCTTACGAGAGACCGGTTTCATCGACTAACATGCAAGTTGTTGTATAAAGATGGCTAGCGGGTGTCTGTTTCTTCAACTTTAGTTGAATCATATTTGACTGAGGCGGTCCTTGGAGAAGGTTAAATAGCAATTTGCATATCACCGTTGTGGCTTTGCGTAAGTAAGATGCGATCATACTAGATACCCATAGCGGCCACGTAAAACATGCAACAACAAATTAGAGGATGTTTAACTTGTTTTTGCAGGGTATGCATGTGATGTGATATGGCCAAATACATGATATGATATATTGGATGTATGAGATGATCATGGTGTAATAGTTAAATATCGACTTGCACGTCAATGCTACGGCAACAGGAAGGAGACATAAGTTTTTTTTAATATTTTTGCGCTTGGTGATGCTTTACTTTATCGCTGGTAGTAGCTTTAGTAGTAACATCATAGTTTGCGTGACAACCTCGATGGTAGCAAAATGATGGAGATCATGGTGTGGCGCCGGTGACGATGGAGATAATGCCGGTGCTTTGGTGATGGAGATCAAGAAGCACAAGTTCATGGCCATATCACGTCACTTTTGATTTGCATGTGATGTTAATCCTTTTATGCACCTTATTTTGCTTAGGATGACGGTAGAATTATAAAGTGATCCCTCACTAAAATTTCAAGATAAAATTGTGTTCTCCCCGACTGGGCACTGTTGCGACAGTGCATCATTTCGAGACAACACGTGATGATCGGGTGTGATAGACTCAACGTTCACATACAATGGGTGCCAAACAATTGCACACCCGGAACACTCAGGTTAAACTTGATGAGCCAGGCATGTACAGACATGACCTCGGAACACAAGAGACCGAAAGGTCGAGCATGAATCATATAGTTCATATGATCAACATGGAGATGTTCACCATTGAAACTAATCTCAACTCATGTGATGATTGGACTTAAGTTTGTGGATTTGGATCATGCACCACTCGAATGACTAGAGGGATGTCTATTTGAGTGGGAGTTTATTAGTAATATGATTAGCTAAACTCAATTGTGTTGAACATAGTCTAAGTAATCTTTGCTTAATTTTATGTTGTAGATCAATGGCTCGCGCAGTAGCAACCCTGAATTTTAATGCGTTCCTAGAGAAATCTAAGTTGAAAGATGATGGAAGCAAATTTGTTGAATGGGCCATAATTTGAGGCTCATCCTTGAGGCTGCCAAAAAATCATATGTCCTTGATGAACCGGTAGGTGTTGAACCACCCCAACCTGCGTTGCGAGAAGTTATGAACATCTCGCAGACGCGCAAGGATGACCACTCGTTAGTTCGATGTGCAGTTTTGTATGGCTTAGAACCGGGACTTCAAAGATGTTTTGAACGTCATGGAGCATATGAGATGTTCCGGGAGTTTAAGTTTATCTTTGAGAAGAATGCCCGGATCGAGAGGTATGAGACCTCCAATAAGTTATATGCTTGCAAAATGGAGGAGAACTAGTCTGTCACTGAACATGTGCTCAAAATGTATGGGTTCTCTAACCGTCTGGCTGAGCTAGGCATTGTTCTCCCGTCGGAGGCTATCACTGACAGAGTTCTTCAGTCACTGCCACCAAGCTACAAAGGCTTTGGGTTGAACTATAACATGCAAGGGATGAATAAATCACTCGTCGAGCTGTTTGCGATGCGAAAAGTCGTAGAGTCGGAAATCCATAAGGAGCATCAAGTGTTGATGGTCAATAAGACCGCTAGTTTCAAAAAATGGCAGGGGAAGAAGGGTAACTCCAAGAAGAGTGGCAAATTTGTTGCCCCTCTGAGGAAGAAACCCAAGTGTGGACCCAAACCGGAAACTGAGTGCTACCATTGCAAGGGGATTGGTCACTAGAAGCGGAGCTGCCCCAAGTATTTGGATGATAAGAAGGCGGACAACGCCAAACAAGGTATATTTGATATACATGTTATTGATGTGTACCTCACCAGCTCTCGTAATAGTGCGTGGGTATTTCATACCGGTTCTGTTTCTCACGTTTGCAACTCGAAATAGAAACTGTGGAATAAACGAAGGCTGGCGAAGGATGAAGTGACGATGCACGTGGGAAATGTTTCCAAGGTTGATGCGATCGCCATCGGCACTATCTAACTTCAATTAACATCGGGATTAGTGATGAACTAAAATAATTGTTATTTAGTGCATGCGTTGAGCATGAACATTATATCTGGATCCTGTTTATTGCGAGACGGTTACTCATTTAAGTTAGAGAATAATGCTTGTTCTATTTATATGAGTACTATCTTTTATGGTCATGCACCCAATGTGAGGGGTTTGTTAATATTAATCTCAATAGTGATGACACACATGTCCTTAACATTGATACCAAAAGATGTAGAGTTAATAATGATAGCGTCACTTTCTTTTGGCACTGCCGCTTAGGTCATATTGGTGTAAAACGCATGAAGAAACTCTATGCTGATGGACTTTTGGAGTCACTTGATTTTGAATCACTTGACACATGCGAACCATGTTTCAAGGGCAATATGACTAATACTCCGTTCTCCGGAACAATGGAGCGTGCAAGTGACATGTTGCAGATCATACATACTGATGTGTGCAGACCGATGAGCATAGAGGCGCGCGGTGGGTATCGTTATTTTCTCACCTTCACTGACGATTTGAGTAGGTATGGTTATATCTACTTGATGAAGCACAAGTATGAAACGTTTGAAAAGTTCAAGCAGCTTTAGAGTGAAGTTTAAAACCATCACGAAAAGAAAGTTAAGTTCCTACGATCTCATCAAGGAGGTGAGTATCCGAGTTACGAGTTTGGTGCTCACTTAAGACAGTGTGTAATAGTTTCACAGTTGACACCGCGTGGAACACCACGGTGCAATGGTTTGTCCTAACATCATAATCGTACTTTATTAGATATGGTGCGTTCTATGATGTCTCTTACCGATTTGCCGTTATTATTTTGGGGATATGCATTGCAGACAGCTACATTCACTTTAAATAGGGCAGCATCAAAATATGTTGAGACAACACCATATGAGCTATGGTATGGCAAGAAGCCAAAGCTGTCATTTCTTAAAGTTTGGGGATGTGATGCTTATGGCTAAAAGCTTCAGCCTGAAAAATTGGAAGCCAAAGCGGAAATGTGCATCTTCATTGGTTACCCAAAAGAGATAGTTGGGTATACCTTCTATCTCAAATCCGAGGGCAAAGTGTTTGTCGCTAAGAACGGAGATTTTCTTGAGAAAGAGTTTCTCTCGAAAGAATTGAGTGGGAGGAAGATAGAACTTGATGAGGTTGTAGAACATCTCCTTCAACAAGATGGTGGCGCAGGGCAGAAAGAAATTTCTGTCGAGGCAACACCAGTTGAAGACGAAGCTAATGATGGTGATCATGAAGCTTCAGATCAAGTTGCTATCGAACCTCGCACGTCGAAAAGGGCACGTATTGCTCCTGAGTGGTACGGGAATCTTGTCTTGTCAATCATGCTCTTAGACAACAATGAGCCTGTGAATTATGGAGAAGCAAGGGTGGGCCCAAATTCCAACAGATGGTTAGAAGCCATGAAATCCGAGATAGGATCTATGTATGAAAACAAAGTATGGACTTTGGAAGTATTACTGAAGGCCTAAAGGCTATTGGGAACAAATGGATCTTTAAGAAGAAGACGGACGCGGACGGTAGACCATTTATAAAGCTCGACTTGTGGAAAAGGGTTTTTCACAAGTTCAAGGAGTTGATTACGATGAGACATTCTCAACCATAGTGATGCTTAAATCCGTCTGAATCATGTTAGCAATAGCTGCATTTTTTTATTATGAAATCTTGGAGATGGATGTCAAAACGGCGTTCCTTAATTGGTTTCTTAAGGAAGAGTTGTATATTATGCAACCCGAAGGTTTTGTCGATCCAGAGAATGCTAACAAAGTATAAAAGCTCCATCGATCCATTTACGGACTGGAGCAAGCACCTCGGAGTTGGAATCAGCGTTTTGATGAGGTGATCAAAGCGTTCGGGATTATACAAGTTTTTGGAGAAGCTTGTATTTACAAGAAAGTGAGTGGGAGCTCTATAGAGTTTCTAATATTATATGTGGATGACATATTGCTGATTGGAAACAATGTAGAATTATTGGGGAGCATGAAGGATTACTTGAATAAAAGTTTTTCAATGAAGGACTGGGAGAAGCTCCTTACATATTAGGCATAAAGATCTATAGAGATAGATCAAGGCGCTTAATAGTACTTTCACAAAGCACATACCTTGACAAAGTTTTGAAGAAGTTTAAAATGGAACAATCCAAGAAGGGGTTCTTGCCTGTGTTACAAGGTATAAAGTTTAGTAACTGCAGAAGATAGAGAAACGATGAGTGTCGTCCCCTATGCTTCATCCATTGGGTCTATAATGTATGCAATGTTGTGCACAACATCCTTGCCATAAGTATGGCAGGCAGGTTTCAAAGTGATCCACGAGTGGAGCACTGGACAGCGGTCAAGAATATTCTGAAGTACCTGAAAAGGACTAAGGAAATGTTTCTCGCTTATGGAGGTGATGAAGAGCTCGTCATAAAGTGTTATGTCGATGCAAGCTTCGACACTGATCCGGATGACTGTAATTCACAAAACGGATACATATTTATTCTTAATGGGGGTGCGGTAAGCTGGTGCAGTTCCAAGAAAAGCCCAGTAGCTGATTCTACATGTGAAGCAGAGTACATGGCTGCCTCAAAGGAGGCTAAAGAGGGTCTCTGGATGAAGCAGTTCATGACAGATCTTGGAGTTGTGCCGAGTGCACTAGATCCAATAAATCTACTTTGTGACAACACTAGTGCCATTTCTCTAGCCAAGGAACCAAGGTTTCACAAGAGGACCAGACATATAAAACGACGCTTCAATGCCATTCACGATTATATCAAGGAGGAAGACAAAGATATGTGCAAAGTGCACACAGATCTGAATATGGCAGACCCGCTGACTAAACCTCTTCCACGAGCTAAACATGACCAACACCAGAACTATATGTGTGTTAAATTTGTTACATTGTAAATCACATACAGATGTGTGACTAGATTATTGACTCTAGTGCAAGTGGGAGAGTGTTTGAAATATGCCCTAGAGGCAATAATAAAATAGTTATTATTATATTTCATGTTTTAAAATAATCGTTTATTATCCGTGCTATAATTGTATTGAATGGAAACAAAAATACATGTGTGGATACATATACAAAATACTATCCCTGGTAAGCCTCTAGTTGACTAACTCGTTTATCAAAGATGGTTAAGATTTCCTAGCCATAGACAAGTGTTGTCGCTTGATAACGGGATCACATCATTAGGACAATGATGTGATGGAGAAGACCCAAACTATAAACGTAGCATGTGATCATGTTATTTTGTTGCTATTGTTTTCTACATGTGAACTATAATTCCTATGACCATGAGATCATGTAACTGATGACACAGGAGGAATGCCTTGTGTGTATCAAACGTCGCAATGTTATGGGCTGAATATAAAGGTGCTCTACAGGTATATCCGAAGGTGTCTGTTGAGTTGGCATGGATCAAGATTGGGATTTGTCACTCCGTGTGACGAAGAGGTATCTCGGGGACCACTCGGTAATACAACATCACAAACAAGCCTTGCAAGCAATGTGACTAAAGAGTTAGCCACGGGATCTTGTATTACAAAACGAGTAAAGAGACTTGCCGGTAAGGAGATTGAAATAGGTATGGGGATACTGACGATCGATTCTCGGGCAAGTAACATACCGAAGGACAAAGGGAATGATATACGGGATTGTGTGAATCCTTGACATAGAGATTCAACCGATAAGATCTTCATAGAATATGTAGGATCCAATATGGGCATCCAGGTCCCGCTATTGGATATTGACCGGAGAGTGTCTCGGTCATGTCTACATAGTTCTCGAACACGCAGGGTCTGCACACTTAAGGTTCGGTGATGTTTTTGGTTTAGTTGAATTATTGATGTTGGTAACCGAATGTTGTTAAGATTCCCGGATGAGATACCGGGAATTACGAGGGTTTCCGTAATACTCCGGAGATGAAGATTAATGTATAGGAAGTATCCATTTGGCTTCCGGAAGGTTTTCGGGCATTATCGGTAAAGTACCGGGAATGACGAATGGGTTCCGGAGTTCTACGGTAGGGGCCACTCACCCGAGAGAAGACCAAAAGGGTCCCAAGGGTGGCGAACTAGCCTGGCCATCCCAAGAGGGCCTAGGTCGGTCGAATGGAAGAAAAGGCAAGGAGAGGGGCCAATCCGAATTGGGGAAGGAAGGACTCCTCCTTCCAAGTGGAATTGAAGGAGGACTCCTCCCTCCTCCCTCTTACGCTGGCCGAAACCCGAGGGTTTCCGTAGGGCGCCACCCCCTCCCTCCCTCCTATATATAGTGGAGGGGAGAGAGGCTTTTGGCACTCAAGCCAAAGTGCAACCCTCCTCCCCGCCACAACTTCGACACCCCGTAGCTAGATTCGTCCGGCACGGCAAAGCCTTGTCGGAGTAACCTCCACCACCATCACCGTAACGTCGTCATGCTGTCGGAGAATTCAACTACCTCTTCATACCTCTTGCTGGATCAAGAAGGCGGAGATCTTCACCAAGCTGTACGTGTGCTGAACGTGGAAGTGTTGTCCGTACGGTAATAGATCGGGACAGAGTTCATGGGACGGATCTTGATCGGATCGCGAAGATGTTTGACTAAACCAACCACATTTCTTAACGCTTCCCGGTTAGCGATCTACAATGGTATGTGGATCTAACCTCCCCCCTTGTATATGATTGTCACCATGATAGGTCTTTCGTGTGCGTAGGAATTATTTTGTTTCCCACGCAACATTCCCTAACAGGGGTTTTATAGGCCAACCCCCTAGCTTACGATACGCATATATCGTACTAGTGGACCCGGCTGGCAGCCTCTCCGACCGTCGAGGGGGGCCGCCGGCTGAGGAGTCTTGTCACGTGTAGGGCCTTCCGATTGTAGGGTCCCGTCGAAAGCACGCTCCCGCTGGCTATTCGCTGCTATTGGTGCGTGCTCGTCACTCAACAATATGGGCTACACTTTGTGGCGTAGCATTGCGACAACCTGCTACAGTCACTCGTACGGTCATCCGCACTATAGCTATGCCGGGGCAGGTAATGGAGTGGATGGAGACGTGCCCTCATTGTGCTGCCTCGACTGGTCGCAGTTGGCGATGGTCAGTGGTACGTCCGCCTCCACTATAGCAACGCGTGGGCACATCAGCGGTTTGTGGGCTTTTGCAGGCATGCCTTTGATGATGCGTCCCTGATGCGCGTGTCACGGCGATGTGAGTAGGGCTGACCCGCCGGCTGGCGAGTCATCCCTGAGCTAAATGGCGGACAGCTTCCCCCGAGCCGGCTCTACTACATAGCCGGCCAGAAGCAGCCGACCTCCTGTGTGGTAGCGTCCGCCCTATGTTTTTTTAAGGCCTATGAGGGAAGTGGCCCAAATGGGCTTACCCCAAGGTTATCCCCTCGTCATTAGGCTCCAAAGAGAGGGAGGGCCGCCGGCTCGGAGTGGTGGAACTCGCCGGCTTGTATCCTTCGCCCGCGGGCCTGCGGAGCCATAGCCGGACCGCTTTCCAGATGGAGGCGGTCGATGTCGCAGTCGATCAACATCTTGTGTGTCGCCTCGGGCTCTTCGAATTACAGAGGGAGGGCACCACATGTAATGCGTAGCGGGCCGTGGCGTGAGACGCCACGCGAGTGACTAGACAGGGTTGTGAGGTCAGGCCCATTTGAGCGTGGCCTCGGCCCACGAGCAAGGTTCTTCCATAGGCCAATGCTGATGGTTGGTTTTCCCAACACACAATAATGCACGAGAGTTGTGGGGATCATGCGCGTCATATCCCCTTCCCCACTACCTCGCGTGGGGTTTAAATGGGCAAGAGGATGGGCAGAGACAATCGTTCACCCCCTGCCCCCGTACTTCGTCTTCCCCGTCGCTCCCCCTCCCGTGCAGAGAGTATGTGAGAGAGAGAGAAAGAGAGACACCGGCCGTGTGCGTGCCATGCCATTGTACGCCACTGACGCTCGCCGAGATCTGCCGGCCTCTCCAACCTTCGGCCTCACATGCCGAGCCTCCACCGAGCTAAGTGGCGACCAAAGAGGCCTGGGACGGTAGCAACATCAATGAGGAGTACATCGAGTGCATCCTCCACCTCAGCAAGGTACCGTTGGCACGGCTTGTGGCAAGGCGCATTGTGGGGCAGAATATGCCCCTTCCCCATGGGACGGTTAGGTGGTGGTCTTCGTGGAGCACTTCACCCAGGGGTTCGGGCTGCCGGCGAGAACCTTCTTTCGTCGGTTCCTCATGCACATCGGCCTGCAAGCCGACCACCTCGGCGCAAATGCCGTTTTGCAGCTAGCCACCTTTGTCTCCCTGTGCGAGGGCTACTTGGGGATCGAGCCATGCCTGGTTCTCTGGGACCAGCTATTCTTCTTCAAGAGATATAGTGCTGAATAAAAGTACCAAGCTGAAGGAGATGACCGCATGTGGGGCGGCACTCGTCTACCATCGTACGGGAGCCGGCTTCCCGAAGCTTCCCCTGCAGGACATGATGAAGGGCTAGCACAAGGGGTCCTTCTACATAAAGAATGTCGATCCGGTCTTGGAACTCATCAACCTGCCCGACTTCGTCAACACACTCCAGTCGCCATGCAAAACTGGAAGTCGGTCCTGCCGCATCCGATCGAGGACGTGGACCAGTGATACGTCTCCAACGTATCTACAATTTTTGGTTGTTCCACGATATTATATTATCTGTTTTGGATGTTTTATATACATTTATATGCTATTTTATATTATTTTTGGGACTAACCTATTAATCTAGATCCTAGTGCCAGTTTATTTATTTCCGTGTTTTTGAGTATTGCAGATAAGGAATATAAAACGGAGTCCAAACGGAATAAAACCTCCAGAAAGATTTTTCTTGGACCAGAAGACACGCAACAGACTTGGAGTAGGGGGGCAAGGCAGTTGCCGGGAGGCCACAAGCCGGTAGGGCGCGCCCTCGGAGTGGTAGCGCCCCTGGCTTGTGGGCCCCGTGCAGGTCTCCTAACCCTATGTATTGGCTTATAAATTCCCAAATATTCCCGTATCACAATAAAGATCCACAGAAATACTTTTACGCCGCTGGGAGCCTCTGTTACCGAGAGATCTAATCTGGGAGCCTTTTCCGGTAATCTGCCAGAGAGGGAAATGATCACGGAGGGCATCTACATCAACTCCATTGCCCCTCCGATGATGTGTGAGTAGTTTACCACAGACCTACGGGTCCATAGCTACTATTTAGACGGCTTCTTCTCTCTCTTTGATCTTCAATACCATGTTCTTCATGATCTTCATGGCGATCAATCTGATGTAATACTCTTTTGCGACATGTTTGTCGAGATCTGATGAATTGTGAGTTTATGTTCAGATTATCCATGAATGTTAGTAGATTCTCTTATGAATTCTTATATGCATGATATCATATCTTTGCAAGTCTCTTCGAATTATTTGTTTGGTTTGGCCAACTAGATTGGTAATTCTTGCAATGGGAGAAGTGCTTAGTTTTGGGTTCAATCTTGCGGTGTCCTCACCTAGTGACATAGTAGGGGCAGCGAGGCACGTATTGTATTGTTTCCATCAATGATAAAAAGATGGGGTTTTCATCATATTCCTCGAGTTTATCCCTCTACATAATGTCATCTTACATAATTTGTTACCGTGTTCTTCATGAAATTAATACTCTAGATGCACGCAGGAGTCAGTCGACGTATGGAGTAATAGTAGTAGATGCAGAATCGTTTCGGTCTACTTGACACTGATGTGATGCCTATGTGCATAATCATTTCCTTTGATATTTTCATAATTATTCTCTTTTCCATCAATTGCTCGATAGTAATTTTTTCACCGACTTATTATTTTCCTTTATGAGAGAAGCCTCTAGTAAAACCTATGGCCCCCGGGTCTATTTTCCATTTTATATTTTCAGATCTATAAACAAAAAATATCAAACACATATTCCTGCAATTTATTTACTTTTGTTTCCGCAATATTTTATATCTATCTCGATCAGATCGCATCCTTGCAAATAACTCTGAAGGGTTTGACAACCCCTTTATAGCATTGGATGCAAGTGTTTGATTATTTGTGTAGGTACTACAATTGGAGCCTTGCTTGTTCCTCCTACTGGATTGGTACCTTGGTTCTCCACAAACTGAGGGATATACTTATCTACTTTGCTGCATCACCCTTTCCTCTTCAAGGGAAAACCAACGCAAGCTCAAGAGGTAGCAAGAAGGATTTCTGGCATCATTGTCGGGGAGGATATATAGCAACATCACGCTTACCAAGTACCCATCACAAACTCAACTTTTCATTTACATTAATTGCCATTTGCCTCACGTTTTCCTCTCCCCTACTTCTAAACGATTTTCAGAAAATACCAAAAAGATTTACCTTTTTATACGCCCTTTTTTCCGTTCATCTTTTTCTTTGCTTGCTTGTGTGCTAGATTGTTTGCTTTGTCACAATGACTCACGAGAATACCAAGTTATCTGATTTTTCCACTACTAATAATAATGATTTTATTAGTACTCCGATTGCTCCCGCCACTAGTTTGGAATCTTGTGAAATTAATGCCGCTTTGCTCATTCTTGTTATGAAAGAACAATTTTCTTGCGTTCCTAGTGAAGATGTCGCATCCCATCTAAATACTTACGTTGAGTTGTGTGATATGCAAAAGAAGAAAGATGTGGATAATGAAAATTTTAAATTAAATCTATTTCCTTTCTCATTACGAGATCATGCCAAAACTTGGTTTTCATCTTTACCTAAAAATAGTATTGATTCATGGAATAAGTGTAAAGATGCTTTCATTTCCAAGTACTTTCCGCCCGCTAAGATTATATCCCTTAGGAATGATATAATTAATTTTAAGCAACTTGCTCATGAGTATGTTGCACAATCTTGGGAGAGGATGGCACTAATGATTAGGAATTGCCCCACGCATGGTTTGAGCTTATGGATGATTATACAAATATTTTATGCGGATTGAATTTACCTTCTAGAAATCTTTTAGATTCTACCGCCGGTGGCACCTTTATGGAAATCACATTAGGAGAAGCTACTAAACTTCTAGATAATATTATTGCAAATTACTCTCAATGGCATACCGAGAGATCTCCTACTAGTAAAAATTGCATGTTATGGAAGAAGTAAATACTTTGAGCGGAAAGATGGATGAATTAATGAAATTGTTTGCTAGTAAGAGTGCTCCTATTGATCCCAATGATATGCCTTTGTCTTATTTGATTGGAAATAATAATGAATGTATGGATGTGAATTTTTTTGGTAGGAATAATTTTTGTAATAACGCGTATAGAGGTAATTTCAATCCTAGGCCGTTTCCTAGTAATTCCTCTAATAATTATTATAATTACTACAACATTTCTTATGGAAATTATAATAAGATGCCCTCTGATCTTGAGAATAATATTAAAGAATTCATTAGCTCTCAAAAAGGTTTCAATGCTATGATTGAAGAAAAATTGCTCAAGATTGATGATTTGGCTAATAACGTTGACATAATTTCTCTTGAAATTGATTGTTTGAAAATTAGATTTATTCCACTCAAGCATGATATTAATGAGTCTTTAAAAAGCTATGAGAATTTCTATTTATGAGTGCAAGGAAAGAACCGCTAGAATACGTGCCAAGCGTGAATAGCTTGAAAAAGTGTTTTCTCGTGATAACATTGATGAAGATCTAAAATAGATTGGTGTGATACCTATTGAATCTTTGTTTTCTTGAATGAATATTGAAAAAATGGGTCTAGAGAGGAGTCAACTTTGGCTAAAGGGCGTCCCAATGATTCGAAATTCATAGATCTTAGTAATAAGCTTGATAAAAGTGGGATGGAAGAGGTCAAAACTTTAAATAGCAATGAGCCCACACTTTTGGATTTCAAGGATTTTAATTATGATAGTTGCTCTTTAATTGATTGTGTTTCCTTGTTGCAATCCATGTTAAATTCTCCGCATGCTTATAGTCAAAATAAAGCTTTTACTAAACATATTGTGGATGCCACGATGAAACTTGAGTTACAGCTCTCTATACCTAGAAAACTTTATGATGAGTGGGAACCCACTACTAAGATTAAAATCAAATATTATGAGTGCCATGATTTGTGTGATTTGGATGCTAGCGTTTCCACAATTCCAAAAACTTTATGTGATGTATTAGGATTCCATGAATTTGATGATTGTTCTCTAAATTTGCATCTATCGGATTCTACAATTAAGAAACCAGCGGGAAGGATTAATGATGTTCTTACTCTTGCAAATGGGAATTATGTTCCCGTAGATTTCATTGTTCTTGATATAGAATGCAAGCCTACATGTCCTATTATTCTTGGTAGACTCTTCCTTAGAACGATTATTGCAATTATTGACATGAAAGAAGGTAATGTTAGATTCCAATTTCCATTAAGGAAAGGCATGGAGAACTTTCCTAGAAAGAAAATAAGATTACCTTATGAATCTATTATGAGAGCTACCTATGGATTGCATACCAAAGATGATAATACCTAGATCTATTGCATTATGCCTAGCTAGGGGCGTTAAACAATAGCGCTTGTTGGGAGGCAACCCAATTTTATTTGTTTTCATTTTATTTTTGTTTATGTTTTTGAGTGATGAACATATTATTACCTCTGTAATAATTGTTTTTTCTTTTTTTAATTAGTGTTTGAGCCAAGTAAGACCTTTGGGGTGGTCTATGGTGTTTGCAAGTTGATTTTGCTGAAAAACAGAAACCTTCGCCCTCAGTCTAGGAATTTTATAAGTTCACTGGAATGTGATTTTGATCTGAATTTTTTACACAAAATTGGTTTACAAATTTCCCATATCGTACTAAGTTTTTAGAATTTTTGGAGTTTCAGAAGTATTGAAAGTGAACACATGGCTACACATTGTTCTGTTTTTGACAGATTCTATTTTCCTTGTGTTGTTTCCTTATTTCGATGAATCTATGGGTTGTATCGCGGGGTATGAATCACGGAGAAGTTGGAATACAGTTAATATTACAGAAGTATAAATAAATAATGAATTCACAACATGACCTAAAGTGGTGATTTATTTTTCTTATACTAACGGATCTCATGAGTTTTTTGTTGAGTTTTGTGTTGTGAAGTTTTCAAGTTTTGGGTAAAGATTTGATGGACTATGGAATAAGGAGTGGCAAGAGCCTAAGCTTGGGGATTCCCAAGGCACCCCAAGTCATACACCAAAGAGCCTAAGCTTGGGGATGCCCGGGAATGCATCCCCTCTTTCGTCTTCAATCCATCGATAAATTTACTTGAGGCTACATTTTTATTCACCACATGATATGTGTTTTGCTTGGAGCGTATTGTATGATATGAGTCTTTACTTTTTTGTTTGCCACAATCATCCTTGCTGCACATATCTTTTGAGGTAAAGAGAGACACAGAATCGTGAATTTATTAGAATACTCTTTATTCTTCACTTTTATCTGTTGAGCTAGGCAACGTTGCACTAGTACTTCACTTATATCTTTTAGAGCACGACGGTGTTGTGGAATTATTAAATTCTCATAACTCACTTATATTATTTTGAGAGTTCTTTAAATAGCATGGTAATTGGTTTAGGTTATGAATTTAGTCCTAATATAATAGACATCCAAGAGGGATATAATAAAAACTTTCATATTAAGTGCATTGAATATGATGAGAAGTTTGATTCCTTGCGTATAGTTTTGAGATGTGAAGTGTTGGGGAAACGTCGCATGGGAAACAAAAATTTCCCTACGCGCACGAAGACCTATCGTGGTGATGTCCATCTACGAGAGGGGATATTCGATCTACGTACCCTTGTAGACCGCACAACAGAAGCGTTAAGAAATGCGGTTGATGTAGTGGAACGTCCTCACGTCCCTCGATCCGCCCCGCGAACCATCCCGCGATCAGTCCCACGATCTAGTGCCGAACGGACGGCACCTCCGCGTTCAGCACAAGTACAGCTCGACGATGATCTCGGCCTTCTTGATCCAGCAAGAGAGACGGAGAGGTAGATGAGTTCTCCGGCAGCGTGACGGCGCTCCGGAGGTTGGTGATGATCTTATCTCAGCAGGGCTCCGCCCGAGCTCCGCAGAAACGCGATCTAGAGGTAAAACCGTGGAGATATGTGGTCGGGCTGCCATGGCAAAGTTGTCTCAAATCAGCCCTAAAACCTCCGTATATATAGGGGGAAGAGGGGGAGCCTTGCCTTGGGGTCCAAGGACCCGCAAGGGGTTCGGCCGAGCCAAGGGGGGCAACCCTCCCCTTCCAAACCGAGTCCAACTAGGTTTGGAAGGAGGAGTCCTTCCCCCTTTTCCCACCTCCTCTTTTTTTTTCTTTTCTCTTTGATTTTCTTCCTATGGCGCATAGGGCCTTCTTGGGCTGTCCCACCAGCCCACTAAGTGCTGGTGCGCCACCCCCAAGGCCTATGGGCTTTCCCGGGGTGGGTTGCCCCCCCCCACCCCCGGTGAACACCCGGAACCCATTCGTCATTCCCGGTACATTCCCGGTAACTCCGAAAACCTTCCGGTAATCAAGTGAGGTCATCCTATATATCAATCTTCGTTTCCGACCATTCCGGAAACCCTCGTGACGTCCGTGATCTCATCCGGGACTCCGAACAACATTCGGTAACCAACCATATAACTCAAATACGCATAAAACAACGTCGAACCTTAAGTGTGCAGACCCTGCGGGTTCGAGAACTACGTAGACATGGCCCGAGAGACTCCTCGGTAAATATCCAATAGCGGGACCTGGATGCCCATATTGGATCCTACATATTCTACGAAGATCTTATCGTTTGAACCTCAGTGCCAAGGATTCATATAATCCCGTATGTCATTCCCTTTGTCCTTCGGTATGTTACTTGCCCGAGATTCGATCGTCAGTATCCGCATACCTATTTCAATCTCGTTTACCGGCCAGTCTCTTTACTCATTCTGTAATACAAGATCCTGCAACTTACACTAAGTCACATTCCTTGCAAGGCTTGTGTGTGATGTTGTATTACCGAGTGGGCCCCGAGATACCTCTCTGTCACACGGAGTGACAAATCCCAGTCTTGATCCATACTAACTCAACGAACACCTTCAGAGATACCTGTAGAGCATCTTTATAGTCACCCGTTTGATACACAAAAAGCATTCCTCCGGCGTCAGTGAGTTATATGATCTCATGGTCCTAGGAACAAATACTTCACAAGCAGAAAACAGGAGCAACAAAATGACACGATCAACATGCTACGTCTATTAGTTTGGGTCTAGTCCATCACGTGATTCTCCTAATGACGTGATCCAGTTATCAAGCAACAACACCTTGTTCATAATCAGAAGACCCTGACTATCTTTGATCAACTGTCTAGCCAACTAGAGGCTTTCTTGGGACAGTGTTTTGTCTATGTATCGACACATGTATACAAGTCTTTATTCAATACAATTATAGCATGGATAATAAACGATTATCTTGATACAGGAGTTATAATAATAACTATATTCATTATTGCCTCTAGGGCACAATTCCAACAGTCTCCCACTTGCACTAGAGTCAATAATCTAGCCTTCACATCATCATGCGAATTACATTGTAATAAATCTAACACCCATACAGTTCTGGTGTTGATCATGCTTTGCCCGTGGAAGAGGTTTAGTGAGTGGGTCTGCTACATTCAGATCCGTGTGCAGTTTGCATATATTTAAGTCCTCCCCTTCGACGCAGTCGCGGATGAGGTTGAAGCGTCGTTTGATGTGTCTGGACTTCTTGTGAAACCGTGGTTCCTTTGGTAGGGCAATGGCAGCCGTGTTGTCACAGAACAAGGTTATTGGATTCAGTGGGCTTGGCACTACTCCAAGATCCGTCATGAACTGCTTCATCCAGACAACCTCCTTAGCCGCCTCCGAGGCAGCCATGTACTCTGCTTCACATGTAGAATCTGCTACGACGCTCTGCTTGGAACTGCACCAGCTTACCGCCCCCCATTAAGAATAAATACGTATCCGGTCTGCGACTTAGAGTCGTCCGGATATGTGTCAAAGCTTGCATCGACGTAACCTTTTACGGCGAGCTCTTCGTCACCTCCATACACGAGAAACATCTCCTTAGTCCTTTTCAGGTACTTCAGGATATTCTTGACCGCCATCCAGTGATCCACTCCTGGATTACTCTGGAACCTACCTGCCATACTTATGGCCAGGCTAACGTCCGGTCTAGTGCACAGCATTGCATACATGATAGAACCTATGGCTGAAGCATAGGGGACAGTGCTCATATGCTCTCTATCCTCATCAGTTGCTCGGCACTGAGTCTTACTCAATATCGTACCTTGTAAAACTGGCAAGAACCCTTTCTCGGACTGTTCCATTTTGAACCTCTTCAAAACTTTATCAAGGTATGTGCTTTGTGAAAGTCCTATCACGCGTTTTGATCTATCCCTATAGATCTTAATGCCTAGAATGTAAGCAGCTTCTCCTAGGTCCTTCATAGAGAAACTTTTATTCAAGTAATCCTTTATGCTCTCCAAAAACTCTACGTTGTTTCCAATCAGCAATATGTCATCCACATATAATATTAGAAATGCCACAGAGCTCCCACTCACTTTCTTGTAAATACAAGATTCTCGAACCACTTGTATAAACCCAAATGCTTTGATCACCTCATCAAAGCATTTGTTCCATCTCCGAGATGCTTGCACCAGTCCATAAATGGATCGCTGGAGCTTGCACACCTTGTTAGCATTCTTAGGATTGACAAAACCTTGGGGTTGCATCATATACAACTCTTCCTTAAGGAAACCGTTAAGAACGCCGTTTTGACATCCATCTGCCAGATTTCATAATCGAAAAATGCACCTATTGCTAACATGATCCTGACGGACTTAAGCATCGCTACGGGTGAGAATGTCTCATCGTAGTCAACTCCTTGAACTTCTGAAAAACCCTTTGCCACAAGTCGAGCTTTATAAACGGTCACATTGCCGTCAGCGTCCGTCTTCCTCTTAAAGATCCATTTGTTCTGAATAGCCTTGCGGCCCTCAGGTAGTACTTCCAAAGTCCACACTTTGTTCTCATACATGGATCCTATCTCGGACTTCATGGCTTCTAGCCATTTGTTGGAATCTGGGCCCACCATTGCTTCTTCATAACTTGCAGGTTCATTGTTGTCTAACAACATGATTGACAAAACGGGATTACCGTACCACTCTTGAGCAGCACGTGGTCTCGTCGACCTGCGTGGTTCGACAGAAACTTGAACCGGAGTTTCATCATCATCATCATTAACTTCCTCCTCAACCGGCGTTGCAATGACAGAGGTTTCCCCTTGCCCTGTGCCACCACCTAGAGGGATGAGAGGTTCGACAACCTCATCAAGTTCTATCTTCCTCCCACTCAATTCTCTCGAGAGAAACTCCTTCTCGAGAAAATCCCCGTTTTTAGCAACAAACACTTTGCCCTCGGATTTGAGATAGAAGGTGTACCCAACTGTCTCTTTTGGGTAACTATGAAGATGCACTTTTCCGCTTTGGGTTCCAGCTTTTCAGGCTGAAGCTTTTTGACATAAGCATCACATCCCCAAACTTTAAGAAACGACAACTTTGGCCTTTTGCCATACCACAGTTCGTATGGTGTCGTCTCAACGGATTTTGATGGTGCTCTATTTAAAGTGAATGCAGTTGTTTCTAATGCATAACCCCAAAACGATAACGACAAATTGGTAAGAGACATCATAGATCGCACCATCTCTAATAAAGTACGATTACGACGTTCGGACACACCATTACGCTGTGGTGTTCCAGGCGGTGTCAACTGTGAAACAATTCCACTCTCTCTTAAGTGAGCACCAAACTCGAAACTCAGATATTCACCCCCACGATCAGACCATAGGAACTTGATCTTCTTGTTACGATGATTTTCAACTTCACTCTGAAATTGGTTGAACTTTTAAAATGTTTCAGACTTGTGCTTCATTAAGTAGACATAACCATATCTACTCAAATCGTCAGTGAAGGTAAGAAAATAATGATATCCGCCGTGTGCCTCTACGCTCATCGGACCGCACACATCGGTATGTATGATTTCCAACAAGTCACTTGCACGCTCCATTGTTCTGGAGAACGGAGTTTTAGTCATCTTGCCCATGAGGCATGGTTCGCACGTGTCAAGTGAATCAAAGTCAAGTGACTCCAAAAGTCCATCGGCATGGAGTTTCTTCATGCGCTTTACACCAATATGACCTAAGCGGCAGTGCCATAAAAAATATGGCACTATCATTGTTAACTCTAACTCTTTTGGTCTCAATGTTATGTATGTGTGTATCACTATCAAGATTCAATATGAACAATCCTCTCACATTGGGTGCATCACCATAAAAGATGTTACTCATAGAAATAGAACAACCATTATTCTCTGACTTAAAAGAGTAACCGTCTCGCAATAAACAAGATCCAGATATAATGTTCATGCTCAACGCAGACACTCAATATCAATGATTCACGTTCATAACTAATCCTGATGGTAACTGAAGTGAAATAGTGCCGACCGCGATTGCATCAACCTTGGAACCATTTCCTACGCACATCGTCACTTCATCTTTCGCCAGCCTTCGTCTACTCCGCAGTTCCTGTTTCGAGTTGCAAATATGAGCAACAGAACCGGTATCGAATACCCAGGCACTACTACGAGAGCCGGTTAAGTACACATCAATAACATGTATATCAAATATACCTGAATTTTCTTTGGCTGCCTACTTATCAGCCAGATATTTGGGGCAGTTGCGCTTCCAGTGACCCATACCCTTGCAATAGTAACACTCTGTTTCAGGCTTAGGTCCAGCTTTGGGTTTCTTCGTCGTATTGGCAACAGGCTTGCCGCTCTTCTTTGAATTACCCTTCTTGCCTTTGCCGTTTCTCTTGAAACTAGTGGTCTTATTCACCATCAACACTTGATGCTCTTTACGGAGTTCAGACTCTGCGACTTTCAGCATCGCAAACAACTCGCCGGGTGACTTGTTCATCCCTTGCATGTTGTAGTTCAACACAAAGCCTTTATAGCTTGGCGGCAGTGATTGAAGGATTCTGTCAGTGATAGCCTCTTGCGGGAGTTCAATCCCCAGCTCAGCTAGACGGTTTGAGTACCCAGACATTTTGAGCACATGTTCACTGACAGACGAGTTCTCCTCCATCTTGCAAGCATAGAATTTATTGGAGGTCTCATACCTCTCGATCTGGGCTTTCTTCTGAAAGATGAACTTCAACTCCTGGAACATCTCAAATGCTCCATGACGCTCAAAGCGACGTTGAAGTCCCAGTTCTAAGCCATACAAGACTGCACATTGAACTACTGAGTAGTCCTCCTTACGTGTTAACCAAGCGTTCTTAACATCCTTGTCAGCCGTAGCGGGTGGTTCATCTCCTAGCGCAGCATTAAGGACATAATCCTTCTTCCCAGCTTGTAAGATTAGCTTAAGATTACGAGCCCAGTCTACAAAGTTGCTTCCATCATCTTTCAACTTAGCTTTCTCTAGGAACGTATTAAAATTCAGGGTGACTGTCGCGTGAGCCATGATCTACAACACAAATATATTCAAAGTGGACTTAGACTATGTTCAAGATAATTAGAGTTTAACTTAATCAAATTACTCGCTAAACTCCCACTCAAAAAGTACATCTCTCTGGTCATTTGAGTGTTTCATGATCCACTTACACTAGCTCAAGTCCGATCATCACGTGACTTGAGTATAGTTTCAGTGGTAAGCATCCCTATGCTAATCATATCATCTATATGATTCATGATCGACCTTTCGGTCTCATGTGTTCCGAGGCCATGTCTGCACATGCTAGGCTCGTCAAGCTTAACCCGAGTGTTCCGCGTGCACAACTGTTTTGCACCCGTTGTATGTGAACGTTGAGTCTATCACACCCGATCATCACGTGGTGTCTCGAAACGACGAACTGTAGCAACGGTGCACAGTCGGGGAGAACACAATTTCATCTTGAAATTTTAGTGAGAGATCACCTCATAATGCTTCCGTTGTTCTAAGCAAAAAAAGGTGCATAAAAGGATTAACATCACATGCAATTCATAACTGACATGATATGGCCATCATCACGTGCTCCTTGATCTCCATCACCAAAGCACCGGCACGATCTTCTTGTCACCGGCGCCACACCATGATCTCCATCAATGTGTCGCCATCGGGGTTGTCGTGCTACTCATGCTATTACTACTAAAGCTACATCCTAGCAAAATAGTAAACGCATGTGCAAGCACAAACGTTAGTATAAAGACAACCCTATGGCTCCTGCCGGTTGCCGTACCATCGACGTGCAAGTCGATATTATCTATTACAACATGATCATCTCATGCATCCAATATATCACATCACATCGTTGGCCATATCATATCACAAGCATACCCTGCAAAAACAAGTTAGACGTCCTCTAATTTTGTTGTTGCATGTTTTACGTGGTGACCATGGGTATCTAGTAGGATCGCATCTTACTTACGCAAACACCACAACGGACATATATGAGTTGCTATTTAACCTCATCCAAGGACCTCCTCGGTCAAATCTGATTCAACTAAAGTTGGAGAAACTGACACTTGCCAGTCATCTTTGAGCAACGGGGTTACTCGTAGCGATTAAACCAGTCTCTCGTAAGCGTACGAGTAATGTCGGTCCAAGCCGCTTCAATCCAACAATATCGTGGAATCAAGAAAAGATTAAGGACGGCAGCAAAGCGCACATCACCGCCCACAAAAACTTTTGTGTTCTACTCGAGAAGACATCTACGCATGAACCTAGCTCATGATGCCACTGTTGGGGAAACGTCGCATGGGAAACAAAAAAATTCCTACGCGCACGAAGACCTATCATGGTGATGTCCATCTACGAGAGGGGATATTCGATATACGTACCCTTGTAGACCACACAGCAGAAGCGTTAAGAAACGCGGTTGATGTAGTGGAACATCCTCACGTCCCTCGATCCGCCCCGCAAACCGTCCCGCGATCAGTCCCACGATCTAGTGCCGAATGGACGGCACCTCCGCGTTCAGCACACGTACAGCTCGACGATGATCTCGGCCTTCTTGATCCAGCAAGAGAGACAGAGAGGTAGATAAGTTCTCCGGCAGCGTGACGGCACTCCGGAGGTTGGTGATGATCTTATCTCAGCAGGGCTCCGCCCGAGCTCCGCAGAAACGCGATCTAGAGGTAAAACCGTGGAGAGATGTGGTCGGGCTGCCGTGGCAAAGTTGCCTCAAATCAGCCCTAAAACCTCCGTATATATAGGGGGAAGAGGGGGAGCCTTGCCTTGGGGTCCAAGGACCCCCAAGGGGTTCGGGCGAGCCAAGGGGGGCAACCCTCCCCTTCCAAACCGAGTCCAACTAGGTTTGGAAGGAGGAGTCTTTCCCCCTTTTCCTACCTCCTCTTTTTTCTTTCTTTTCTCTTTGATATTCTTCCTATGGCGCATAGGGCCTTCTTGGGCTGTCCCACCATCCCACTAAGGGCTGGTGCGCCACCCCCAAGGCCTATGGGCTTCCCCGGGGTGGGTTGCCCCCCCCCCCCCCGGTGAACACCCGGAACCCATTCGTCATTCCCGGTACATTCCCGGTAACTCCGAAAACCTTCCGGTAATCAAATGAGGTCATCCTATATATCAATCTTCGTTTTCGGACCATTCCGTAAACCCTCGTGACGTCCATGATCTCATCCGGGACTCCGAACAACATTCGGTAACCAACCATATAACTCAAATACGCATAAAACAACATCGAACCTTAAGTGTGCAGACCCTGCGGGTTCGAGAACTACGTAGACATGACCCGAGAGACTCCTCGGTCAATATCCAATAGCGGGACCTGGATGCCCATATTGGATCCTACATATTCTACGAATATCTTATCGTTTGAACCTCAGTGCCAAGGATTCATATAATCTCGTATGTCATTCCCTTTGTCCTTCAGTATGTTACTTGCCCGAGATTCGATCGTCAGTATCCGCATACCTATTTCAATCTCGTTTACCGGCAAGTCTCTTTACTCGTTCCGTAATACAAGATCCTGCAACTTACACTAAGTCACTTTGCTTGCAAGGCTTCTGTGTGATGTTGTATTACCGAGTGGGCCCCGAGATACCTCTTCGTCACACGGAGTGACAAATCCCAGTCTCGACCCATACTAACTCAACGAACACCTTCGGAGATACCTGTAGAGCATCTTTATAGTCACCCAGTTACGTTGCAACGTTTGATACACACAAAGCATTCCTCCGGTGTCAGTGAGTTATATGATCTCATGGTCATAGGAACAAATACTTGACACGATCAACAAAATGACACGATCAACATGCTACGTCTATTAGTTTGGGTCTAGTCCATCACGTGATTGTCCTAATGACGTGATCCAGTTATCAAGCAACAACACCTTGTTCATAATCAGAAGACCCTGACCATCTTTGATCAACTGTCTAGCCAACTAGAGGCTTGCTAGGGACAGTGTTTTGTCTATGTATCCACACATGTATACAAGTCTTTATTCAATACAATTATAGCATGGATAATAAACGATTATCTTGATACAGGTATTATAATAATAACTATATTTATTATTGCCTCTAGGGCATAATTCCAACATGAAGATGGTAATATGAGATTCATGCTAGTAAATAATTGTGAATTAGAAAAAATACTTGTGTTGAAGCTTGTGATTCCAGTAGCATGTACGTATGGTGAACCGTTATGTGATGAAGTCGGAGCAGGACTTGTCTAATGATTGTCAATCTTTGTGTGGAGGTCGGGATCGCGCAACGGTTAACTCCTACCAACCCTTCCCCCAGGAGCATGCATCTAATACTTTGCTTTGATAACTAATAGGCTTTTGCAATAAGTATGTGAGTTATATATGACTAATGTTGAGTTCATAGATTATATGCAATCTCACCCTTCCACCTTTGCTAGCCTCTCTAGTACCACACACCTTCCGCCGCTACATTAAACCCACCTTCCTAAAAAAAGCCACCATATATTTTCCTCAAAATAGCCATCGTACGTACCTATTATGGCATTTCCATAGCCATTCCGATATATATTGCCATGCAACACCACCGTCCCGTTTTTATGACACGCACCATCACCTCCCTATTGCTTATAGAGTCATACTTTGTTCTTGCTATCGAGTTGTAATCTTTGAGTTGTAAGTAAATAAAAGTGTGATGATTTGCATTATTAGAGCATTGTACCATGTGAGAAAAGGATGGTGGAATCTATGATTCCCCACAAGTTGGGATGAGTATCCGAACTTTACCAAAAACATAAAAGGGGCCAGCGAAGCCCATAAAAAATAAAAGAGGCCAAAGAAGCCCACCAAAAAGAAAAAAAGAAGAAAAAAATAAAACAATAGAAAAAATGAGAGAAAGAGAGAAGGGACAATGCTACTATATTTTTCCACGCTTGTGCTTCAAAGTAGCACCATGTTCTTCATAGAGAGTCTCCTATTTTGTCACTTTCATATAACTAGTGGAATTACATCTTTTGCATGGCCACTTAGTTTTCCGTTTGAGCTTTCATACTTTTATAGCTCTAGTGCATCTGTTGCATGGCAAGCCCTACTCACTCACATTAATATCTATTGATGGGCATCTCCATAGCCCGTTGATATGCGTAGTTTAGTGCTATATCCATGGCTGACGCTCATGTATTGCGTGAGAGTTGAAAAGGTTTGAGAACATAAAAAGTGTGAAGCAATTGCTTCATTTTCATCGGGGTTGTGCATGATTTAGATACTTTGTGTGGTCAAGATGGAGCATATCCAGACCGTAAGATTTTGTAGGGATAACTTTCTAAGACCATGCTATTTCAAAAAGAAGTAATTACCTTATTAGTATGCTTGAAGTATTATTGTTTTTATGTCAATATAGACTTTTGTTTTGAGTCTTATGGATCTGAATATTCATGCCACAATAGAGAATATTACATGGATAAATATGTTAGGTAGCATTCCACATCAAAACATCTATTTTTATCATTTACCTACTCGAGGACGAGCAGGAATTAAGCTTGGGGATGCTTGATACGTCTCCAACGTATCTATAATTTTTGATTGTTCCATGCTATTATATTATCTGTTTTGGATGTTTTATATGCATTTATATGCTATTTTATATTATTTTTGGGACTAACCTATTAATCTAGAGCCTAGTGCCAGTTTGTGTTTTTTCCATGTTTGTGAGTATTGCAGATAAGGAATATTAAACGGAGTTCAAATGGAATAAAATCTCCGAAATGATTTTTCTTCGACCAGAACAGACGCAACAGACTTGGAGTAGGGGGCAAGGCAATTGCCGGGAGGCCACAAGCCTGCAGGGCACGCCCTGGGGGTTGGCCGCGCCCCATGGCTTGTGGGGCCCCGTGCAGGTCCCCTAACCAGAATTATTGGCATCTAAATTCCAAAATATTCCCGTATCACTATAAAGAGCCACAAAAATATGTTTATGCCATGGGGAGCCTGTGTTCCCGAGAGATCCAATTTGGGAGCCTTTTCTGGTAATCTGCCGGAGAGGGAATTGATCTTGGAGGGCATCTACATCAACTCCATTGCCCCTGCGATAATGTGTGAGTAGTTTACCACAGACCTATGGGTCAATATCTAGTAGCTAGATGGCTTCTTCTCTCTCTTTGATCTTTAATACCATGTTCTTCATGATCTTCATGGAGATCTATCTGATGTAATACTCTTTTGCGGTGTGTTTGTCGAGATCCAACGAATTTTGAGTTAAGTTCAGATTATCCATGAATATTATTTGAGTCTCTTTTGAATTCTTATATGCATGATTTCATATCTTTCCAAGTCTCTTTGAATTATTTGTTTGGTTTGGCCAGCTAGTTTGGTAATTCTTGCAATGTGAGAAGTGCTTAGTTTTGGGCTCAATCTGTCCTCACCCAGTGACATAGTAGGGGAAGCGAGGCTCTTATTGTATTGTTGCCATCGAGGATAAAAGATGGGGTTTTCATCATATTGCTTGAGTTTATCCCTCTACATCATGTCATCTTACTTAATGCATTAATCTATTCTTCATGAACTTAATACTGTAGCTGAAGGAAGGAGTTGGTCGATATGTGGAGTAATAGTAGTAAATGCAGAATCGTTTTGGCCTACTTGACACAGACGTGATGCCTATATGCATAATCATTGCCTTGGATATCTTCATAATTATTCACTTTTCTATCAATTGCTCGAAAGTAATTCACCCACCGTATTATTTTCCTTTATGAGAGAAGCCTCTAGTGAAACCTATGGCCCCGGGGTCTATTTTCCATATTGTATTTTCAGATCTATAAACCAAAATACCAAAAATATATTCTTCCAATTTATTTGCTTTTGTTTCCGCAATATTTTATATCTATCTCTATCAGATCTAATCCTTGCAAATAACTCTGAAGGGATTGGCAACCCCTTTATAGCGTTGGATGCAAGTGTTTTATTATTTGTGTAGGTACTACTATTGGAGCCTTGCTTGTTCCTCCTACTAGATTGATAGCTTTATTCTCAACAAACTGAGGGAAATACTTATCTACTTCGCTGCATCACCTTTTCCTCTTCAAGGGAAAACCAACGCAAGCTCAAGAGGTAGCAACTAGCTCTACGCCCGGCTGGCTCAACTGACCGACTCGGAGGGCCTCGTGGGCGTGGACCTCGTCACCACCATGGTGGCGCTATGGGTGCAGCCGCTGCAGCGCCAGCCACACCTGATCTGCTAGGTGGGCGGCAAACGCGACCTGTGTCGGCTCTCCACAAAGGAGTTGAGGTCGGTGCACGTGGTGAGGCAGGTGACCCTGATCTCAACCGCCCAGATGGACGAGGAGGAGTGGCAATGGGGCAAGGCCACCTTTGATCGGCAACATCTGGCTCCCGTGGTAAGTAGTGTGTCTCCTTTCCTTTTCCTATCGTATGCCACTTTTTCACGCCTGACGTCGGATGCCTTTTGCGGCGATAGTTGTTCCTCCGGTTGCAAATCTACGGCAAGCCGGTAGATGACTTGCCGGCGTCAGATGCCGAGGAGATTGAGGATGCCGACAAGGTGGAGCCGAGGGAGGTGGCCCGTGCTGGAGGTGAAGCATAGGGAGCTGACGTGGCAGAGTCGGAGGAGTAGGAGTCGATTGGTGAGTTTTTTAATTACACGTTGCGGGGTTGGTGCAATGATGTTGCTGATCCGCCAGCGTCGCGTGATATAGCCACCATGGAGGATCCGGAAGTCGTGGGGGAGGATGCCAGCATGCCGAGGAAGCGGTTTCGCCGAGGCGACCGCGGCTCTTCCGGAGATGAGGTATACGCAGGATGGTGGGGGAAGCACCAGCCGAGCTCCCGCCCGACACCCAAGAGAGCAGCCGGCGGGCATCTGGCTAGCGGCCGCGCGGGCGGCGAGAAGAATCAACGGGTCAAGTTGGTGGGACCCGTCAGGCGGGCGATACCCATCAGCACCGAGTAAGTCCTTCGACCGGCATGTTTCCCTTTATTCTTGTTTTCTACGTTGTAGTTTATGTCCATCGGAACTCGTCGAGCAGGGCCCCGTGCACCATGGGGAAGACAACCCGGACGGCGGTCACGGAGGCTGGCGGGGACGTCGAGAAGGAGCAAGCTTCATTGGTTGAGCTGGATACGGCACATAAAGCACTGGTCGCACAGGAGCGGCACCCGTGGGAGGAGGCTGCTGATGCCAACTGTTCTTCCCCTTTGCAACGGCACCAGAAGAATGTTGCTAGCACTCTCCGGCAATCGAAACTAGAAGAATGTTGATGACGGCCCATAAGCGCATGGGATCGCAGCAGTTTTCGAGGGTATAGTATTCAACCCAAATTTGTTGGTACGCCTGTAGGAGGTGAGAGGATACTCTCAAGTATTAGCAGCTGAATATGTCAGATTCAACCACACCTGACAGATTAGTATTTGCAAGCAAAGTATCAGTAGCAAAATAGTATGATAACAACGGTGTCGGAAACGATCTGTTGACGACAGATGATGACCCACAAGTATAGGGGATCAATCGTAGTCCTTTCGATAAGTAAGAGTGTCGAACCCAACGAGGAGCAGAAGGCTCTGATAAACGAATTTCAGCAAGGTAATAACTGCTAGCACTGAAATTAGCGGTAACAAGTGATTGTGTAGCGAGGTGAAACGTAGCAAGCAAAGAGTAACAAGTAACAAGTAGTAGCAACGGTGTAGCAAGTGGCCCAATCCCTTTTGTAGCAAGGGACAAGCCTGAACAAAGTCTTACAAGAGGAAAAACGCTCCCGAAGACACACGTGAATTTCTGTCATGCTAGTTTCATCATGTTCATATGATTCGCGTTCGTTACTTTGATAGTTTGATATGTCGGTGGACCGACGCTTGGGTACTGCCCTTACTTGGACAAGCATCCCACTTATGATTAACCTCTCTCGCAAGCATCCGCAACTACAAAATAAGAATTAAGACAAAGTCTAACCATAGCATTAAACTAGTGGATCCAAATTAGCCCCTCACGAAGCAACGCATAGACTGTGTTTAAGCTTCTGTCATCTAGCAACCCATCATCTACTTACTACTTCCCAATGCCTTCCTCTAGGCCCAAATATGGTGAAGTGTTATGTAGTCGACGTTCACGTAACACCACTAGAGGAAAAGACAACATACAACATATCAAAATACTGAACGAATATCAAATTTACATGACTATTATTAGCATGACTTATCCCATGTCCTCAGGAACAAAAGTAACTACTCACAAGACATAATCATAATCATGACCAGAGGTGTAATGAATAGCATCAAGGATCTGAACATAAACCCTTCCACCAAATAATCCAACTAGCATCAACTACAAAGTGTAATCAACACTACTAGCAACCTTACAAGTGCCAATCGGAGTCGCGAGACGAAGATTGGTTACAAGAGATGAACTAGGGATTGGAGAGCAGATGGTGCTGATGAAGATGTTGATGAAGATGCCTCCCCTCCGATGAGAGGAGTGTTGGTGATGACGATGGCGACGATTTCCCCCTCCGGGAGGGAAGTTTCCCCGGTAGGATCGTCTTGCCGGAGCTCTAGATTGGATCTGCTCAAGTTCCCCCTTCTGGCGGCGGCGAAACCACGAAAAAGCTCCCGATTGATTTTTTTTCAGACCAGGACGCTCCATATAGCAAAAGAGGGGGGATAGTGGGCCTTGAGGCAGCCCACAAGCCTGCCCTGCGCCACCAGGGGGTGGTGGCGGTGGGCAAGCTTGTGGAGCCCTGGTGACCCCCCTCCGGTAGTTCTTTCACCAAGTATTTTTAATATATTCCATAAAAAATCCATGTAAATTTTCAGGGCATTTGGAGATGTGCAGAATAGTGGACTAGGACTTGCTCCTTTTCTAGTCCAGAATTCCAGCTGCCTGAATTCTCCCTCTTCAAATAAACCTTGCAAAATAAGAGAGAAAAGGCATAAATATGGTACCACAAGTAATATAACAGCCGAAAAAGCAATAAATATAAACATGAAAGCATGATGCAAAATGGACGTATCAACTCCCCCAAGCTTAGACCTCGCTTGTCCTCATGCGAAAACCAAGTTCCATAAACATGTCCACATGTTGAGGGACGAAGGTGTCGATAAAACATAATACAGACATGAGGCCATCATGATCACACATAGGACAACAATACATCATAAAGATTCTTATGGGAAAGTAACAATTCCTTCACAAAGCAAAGCATGAAGGAAAAACCTTACCAAGAAGTAACCAACAATAGTCCATAGTCATTGAAGAAATTGCAATTTATCACAACATCAGAAAGAGTCAAATAGAGCTTGTAAGGCAAACCCACATACTCAATCATCTCTTTTGTTTTCCACAATTGTTACAACTCACGTGGTACTCATGGTGTCAAAGTTTCAGCTGGACACAGAGGAAGATAGGGGCTTATAGTTTTGCCTCCCAATGATTTACCTCAAGGGTAAAGTCAACAACAATAAAGCATGAGTACTCAACTCCAAGTTGATATATGAATATAGATCTTTCCCAAGAATGTGACGGTAGCCAAGACAAAGGCAAAAAGGGAATTGGTGATGATCACCATGACTCTTACAAGGGTAAAAAGTAAAGGTACAAGATAGGCCCTTCGTAGAGGGAAGTAGAGGTTGTCATGCGCTTTTTAGGTTTGAATGCATGTCCTCTTAGTGCGGAGGAACGTCACTTTATATTGCCTCCTGTGACAAAGAACTTTATTATGCAGTATGTCGCTTTTATGTCTTGCTCATCACAGGTTCGTACAAAGCTTATTTTCCACACACTAATAGATCATACATATTAGAGAGCAATTATTATTGCTTGCACTGATGACAACTTACTTGAAGGATCTTATTCAATCCATAGGTAGGAATGGTGGACTCTCATGGCAAAACTGGGTTGGAGGTTTATGGATGCACAAGTAGTATCTCTCCTTGGTGCGGGAGTTTTGGCTAATATGAGGTGGAAGCAATCGTCACATGCTAAGGGATCTCTAATCATATAACATTGTTTGGAACCAAGCAAACCCAATTCATTATGTTGTCTTCCTTGTCAAACATCTACTCCTAGGCATGTAATAGTTTGGTGGGTTCTCACAATTGTAAAAAGTGTATAAGATGATATATTTATATGTGAACCTCTCTTTCCTTATTACTTCTTATTAATTGCAACAATGACTGAGGTCTATGTTGATTTATTCTCAACAAGTTTCAATCATCATACGTGTCATAAGTGAAGTTATCACTTTCCATAAGATCGTCTCATGATCTTTCATGCTATCGTTCTTTTCATACTTTTGATCATGGCACAAAGCAAAGCCCTTGCCTAAGACACTCTTTATTATATAGCTCGTAAGCTCGAATACAACGGGGGAGAGACAAAAGCAAAAGACTGAAACTAAAAACTCAAGACTTATTCCTCTAAAAGAAGAAATAAAAACTCAAAAGGGAAGAACTAAAACAAAGGTAAAAGCAAAAGATATAACGGTGATACGATACCAGGGCAACTCCCCCAAGCTTGGGAGAAACCAAGGGGATTGGCCATACCAATGCTTAGTTGTTTTCCTTTGGTGGTGATGGTGGTGTTGTGGAGCAGTCTTGAGCTTGTCTAATTTCCACTTGATCAAAAAGTTTTGCTCCCTTAGATTGTCACTGCTGGGAAACGTCGCATGGGAAACAAAAAAATTCCTACGCGCACGAAGATCTATCATGGTGATGTCCATCTACGAGAGGGGATTTCCAATCTACGTACCCTTGTAGATCGCACAGCAGAAGCGTTTAAGAAACGCGGTTGATGTAGTGGAACGTCCTCACGTCCCTCGATCCGCCCCACGAACCATCCCACGAACCGTCCCGCGATCCGTCCCACGATCCGCTCCGATCTAGTGCCGAACGGACGGCAGCTCCACGTTCAGCACACGTACAGCTCGATGATGATCTCAGCCTTCTTGATCCAGCAAGAGAGACGGAGAGGTAGGTGAGTTCTCCGGCAGCGTGACGGCGCTCCGGAGGTTGGTGGTGATCTAATCTCAGCAGGGCTCCATATGAGCTCCGCAGAAACGCGATCTAGAGGTAAAACCGTGGAGGTATGTGGTCGGGCTGCCGTGGCAAAAGTTGTCTCAAATCAGCCCTAAAAGCCCACTATATATAGGAGGGAGGGAGGGGAGGAGGCAGCCTCGAAACCTAAAGGTTTGGCCGAAATTGGAGGTGGAGGAGTCCTACTCCAATCCTACTTGGAGTAGGATTCCACCTTCCCACTTGGAAACTCTTTCCACCTTGTGTTTTTTCCTTCTCAAACCTTATGGGCCTTAGTGGGAACTTATTCCAGCCCACTAGGGGCTGGTTTATCTCTTTCAATAGCACATGAGACCCCTTGGGGCATGACACCCCTCCCGATGGTCCCCGGCACCCCTCCCGGCACTCCGAGTACACTACCGATGAGCCCGAAACTTTTCCGGTGACCAAAACAGGACTTCCTATATATCAATCTTTACCTCCGGAGCTCCTCGTGATGTCCTGGATCTCATCTGGGACTCCGAACAACATTCGGTAACCAACCATATAACTCAAATACGCATAAAACAACGTCGAACCTTAAGTGTGCAGACCCTGCGGGTTCGAGAACTATGTAGACATGACCCGAGTGACTCCTCGGTCAATATCCAATAGCGGGACCTAGATGCCCATATTGGATCCTACATATTCTCCGAAGATCTTATCGGTTGAACCTCAGTGTCAAGGATTCATATAATCCCGTATGTCATTCCCTTTGTCCTTCAGTATGTTACTTGCCCGAGATTCGATCGTCAGTATCCGCATACCTATTTCAATCTCGTTTACCGGCAAGTCTCTTTACTCGTTCCATAATACAAGATCCTGCAACTTACACTAAGTCACATTGCTTGCAAGGCTTGTGTGTGATGTTGTATTACCGAGTGGGCCCCGAGATACCTCTCCGTCACACGAAGTGACAAATCCCAGTCTCGATCCATACTAACTCAAAGAACACCTTCGGAGATACCTGTAGAGCATCTTTATAGTCACCCAGTTACGTTGCGACGTTTGATACACACAAAGCATTCCTCCGGCGTCAGTGAGTTATATGATCTCATGGTCATAGGAACAAATACTTGACACGCAAAAAACAGTAGCAACAAAATGACACGATCAACATGCTACGTCTATTAGTTTGGGTCTAGTCCATCACATGATTCTCCTAATGATGTGATCCCGTTATCAAGTGACAACAGTTGCATATGGTCAGGAAACCTTGACCATCTTAGATCAACGAGCTAGTCAACTAGAGGCTTACTAGGGACAGTGTTTTGTCTATGTATCCACACATGCACTGTGTTTCCAATCAATACAGTTATAGCATGGATAATAAACGATTATCATGAACAAAGAAATATAATAATAAGTAATTTATTATTGCCTCTAGGGCATATTTCCAACAGTCTCCCACTTGCACTAGAGTCAATAATCTAGTTCACATCACCATGTGATTCCAACGAATCCAACACCCATATAGTTATGGGGTCAGATCACGTCTTGCTCGTGAGAGAGGTTTTAGTCAACGGTTCTGAAACTTTCAGATCCGTGTGTTCTTTACAAATCTTGATGTCATCTTATAGATGCTGCTACTATGTGCTATTCGGAAATACTCCAAATATCTACTCTACTATACGAATCCGTTTCACTACTCATAGTTATTTGGATTAGTGTCAAAGCTTGCACCGACGTAACCCTTTACGACGAACTTTTTAACCACCTCCATAATCGAGAAAAATTCCTTAGTCCATCGGTTACTAAGGATAAATTTTGACCGCTGCTAGTGATTCAATCATGGATCACTCTTTGTACCTCTCAACAGACTTTGAGTCAAGGCACACATCAGGTGCGGTACTCAGCATGGCATACTTCAGATTCTACGGCCAAGGCATAGAAGACGACCTTCGTCTATTGTCTTTATTCTGCCGGGGTCGGGTTTTGAGTCTTACTCAAATTCACACCTTACGACACAACCAAGAACTCCTTATTTGCTTGATTCTTTGCCCATTTACCACTCTAGGAAAATTTCCTTCCTTGTTATTGATTTTGATGGCACCGGAACGATATACTTCCTCGACAACATAGGGACCTTCCCATTTAGAGAGAAGCTTGCCTGCAAAGAATCTCAAATGAGAATTGTATAGCAAGACATAATCACCGACATTGAACTCTCATTTCTATATTCGTTTGTCGTGCCATCTCTTAACCTTTTCCTTGAACAACTTGGCATTCTCATATGCCTGGGCTCTCCATTCATCTAACGAGTTGATATCAAACAACCGCTTCTCAACGGCAAGTTTGAAATCAAAGTTGAGCTCTTTGATTGCCCAATAAGCTTTGTGTTCCAGCTCAAGAGGTAAATGACAGGCCTTACAGTAAACCATTTTATACGATGACATGCCCATGGGATTCTTATAAGAAGTACTATAAGCCCATAGTGCATCATCAAGTTTGCTAGACTAGTTCTTTCGAGATCTATTGACGGTCTTTTGTAGGATCAACTTGATCTCCCTATTACTCAACTACACTTGACCACTAGACTGAGGATGATAAGGAGATGCAACTCTATGGTTGACATCATACTTAGCTAGCATCTTACGGAAAACTCCATGAATGAAGTGTGAACCGCCATCAGTCATCAAGTATCTAGGGACTCCAAATCTTGGGAATATGACTTCTTTAAGCATCTTAATAGAGGTGTGGTGATCAGCATTTTTAGTGGGGATAGCTTCTATCCACTTAGTAACGTAATCCACAACAACTAAGATGTGAGTGTACCCATTGGAACTCGGGAAGGGTCCCATATAATCAAAGCCCCAGACATCAAATGGTTCAATGACAAGTGAATAGTTCATAGGCATTTCCTGACACTTACTGATGTTCGCTATCCTTTGGCATTCGTTACAAGACAAGAAAAACTCACGGGCATCCTTGAAGAGAGTGGATCAATAGAAACCTGATTGCAATACCTTATGGGCGGTTCTATCTCCAGCATGGTGTCCTCCGTAGGCTTCGGGATGACACTTCTGCAGGATCTCTCCCTGTTCATGTTCACGCACACAACATCTAATAACACCATCTAATCCTTCCTTATAAATGTGAGGATAATCCCAAAAGTAGTGTCTCAAATCAAAGAAGAATTTCTTCTTTTGCTGATAGGTGAAACTGGGTAGTATGTATTTGGCTACGATATAGTTTGCATAATCGGCATACGACGGTGCACTAAGTGAAGTGCAGATGACATTTAATTGCTCATCAGGAAAGCTGTCATTAATAGGTAGTGGGTCATCAAGGACATTCTCTAGCCTAGACAAGTTATCTGCTACAGGGTTATCAGCACCCTTTCGGTCAACGACATGCAAATCAAATTCCTGTAGCAGGAGAACCCATCTGATCAGCCTAGGCTTAGTGTCCTTCTTCTCCATGAGGTACTTAATAGCAGCATGATCAGAGTGAATAGTGACTTTGGAGTCAACTATGTAAGATCTGAACTTTTCACATGCAAACACGACTGCTAAAAATTCCTTCTCCGTAGTGGCATAGTTTCTTTGAGCACTGTCTAGAGTTTTACTAGCGTAGTGAATGACATTCAACTTCTTGTCAACTCTTTGTCCTAGAACAACACCAACAGCGTAATCACTAGCGTGACACATGATTTCAAAGGGAAAGTTCTAGTCAGGTGGTTGAACAATAGGTGCGGTTATCAAAGCCTTCTTAAGTATTTCAAAGGCTTCCTCACAATCCTCATCAAAAACAAAAGGAACATCCTTCTGCAAGAGGTTGGTAAGAGGCCTAGAAATCTTAGAGAAGTCCTTAATGAACCTTCTATAGAAACCAGCATGACCTAGGAAACTTCGTATACCTCTGATATCTGTGGGGCAAGGCATTTTCTCAATTGCATCAACCTTAGCCTTATCAACTTCAATGCCTCTTTCAGAGATTTTGTGTCCTAAGATGATACCTTCATTAACCATAAAGTGGCACTTCTCCGAATTCAAGACGAGGTTGGTTTCTTCGCATCTCTATAAGACTCGATCAAGGTTGCTGAGGCAATCATCAAAGGAAGACCCGTAAACGGAGAAGTCATCCATGAAAACCTCGATGATCTTTTCACAAAAGTTAGAAAATATAGCCATCATACATCTTTGGAAGGTGGCAGGTGCATTACATAAGCCAAAAGGCATATGTCTATAGGAAAAGGTACCGAAAGGGTAGGTGAAAGTGGTTTTCTCTTGATCAGATTGTGCAACAGGTATTTGCGAGAAACCTGGATAACCGTCTAGAAAGCAGAAGTGTGTGTGCTTCGATAGCCTTTCTAGCATTTGGTCGATGAACGACAAAGGATAATGATCTTTTCTGCTTGCCTTGTTCAGTTTATGGAAGTCTATCACCATTCTATAGCCGGTAATAATCCTTTGTGGGATTAGTTCATCCTTATCGTTAGGAACGACGGTGATACCTCCCTTCTTAGGTACGCAATGTACTGGACTTACCCAATCACTATGAGCAACCGGATAAATGATTCCTGCTTCCAGAAGCTTTAATATTTCTTTCTAACGACCTCTTTCATCTTAGGATTTAATCTCCTTTGACGATCAGCAACTGGTTTAAAGTCAGGATCGGTTTTAATCTTGTGCTGACATAGAGTAGGACTAATACCCTTAAGATCATGAAGAGTATATCCAATAGCAGCGCGGTGCTTCCTCAGAGTTTTTAGTAACTTCTTCTCTTCGCGCTCTGAGAGGAGAGCACTAATAATGACAGGATATATCTCCTTCCCATCAAGATAGGCATACTGAAGAGTATTAGGCAACTGTTTAAGCTCGAACACAGGATCACCCTTTGGTGGGGGAGGATCCCCAAGCAGTTCAACATACAGATTATTCTTGAGAATAGGATATTGTTCTAAGACAATTTTATCTATCTCATCTCTCTCCTCCATATGCATATCATTTTCATGCTCAAGGAGATATTGCTCTAAAGGATCCGTAGGAGGTATGGCAATAGAGGCAAGAGCAATGATTTCATCCCTACCAGACGACTCTCTTCATGGGGTTGTCTTCCAAACTTGGAGAAGTTGAATTCATGAGACACACCCTCGAAACTTATTGTGACAGTCTGCTTAATGCAATCAATGTGAGCATTGACAGTGTTGAGAAAGGGTCTACCAAAAATGATGGGACAAAAGCTATCAGTAGGATACTTCGTCTTACCACACAGGACTTCTACGTCTCTCACAATTCCCAGAGGGCAGATAGTGTCTCTATTAGCTAGCGTAATAGTGACATCAATGGGTTCTAACTCAGCAGGTGCAATCTCATCTTTGATTTCATCATATAGAGAACGGGTTATTGCACTAACAATAGCTCCCATATCACATAAACCATGGTAACAGTGATCTCCTATCTTAACAGAAACAACGGGCAGGCCAACTACATGTCTGTGTTTGGCTTTCGCGTGAGGTTTAGCAATTCTAGCGGAGTCCTCACATAATTTTATAACATGCCCATCTATGTCTTCGTCTAAGAGATCTTTGATAATAGCAACACTAGGTTCATCTCTAATCTCCTCAGGGCGTGCAAGTGGTCTAATGTAACCCCTACGTATCACAGTTGGAGCTTTAAAATAATCCTTTATCCTAGCACGGTATGGTGGTTTCTCAGTGTAAGCACAAGGAACAACAGGATCACTAAAAGCAATGATTTTCTCCTCAACTAGATTGGTTTTGGCTATGTTGCTTTCTACAGGAGGATGATATTTAAACCACTTCTCTTTGGGAAGATCAACATGAGCAGCAAAAGATTCGCATAGAGAAGCTACAATCTCAGAGTCAAGTCCATACTTAGCGCTAAAATCTCGAGAAGTGTTTGTCTCAACAAAAGATTTAACGCAATCAAACTGGAAATTCATACCTGACTCCTTACCTTCCTCCAACTCCCAATCTTCAGAGTTGCGTTTGATTCTCTCCAATAAATTCCACTTGTGGTCAATATCCTTCTTCATAAAAGAACCGGCACAAGAAGTGTCAAGCATGGTACGATCTTCATGTGAAATCCGAGCATAAAAGTTTTGAGTGATGATTTCTCTCAAGAGCTCATGATTGGGGCATGAATATAGTATTGATTTAAGCCTCCCCCAAGCTTGAGCTATGCTTTCCTTGTCACGAGGCCAAAAGTTAAAAATAAAGTTCTGATCACGATGTACTAAATGCATAGGATAGAACTTTTGATGAAATTCCAATTTCAGCAGATTGTAGCCCCATGATCCAACATCATCACATAGCTTATACCATGTCAACGCCTTATCCTTCAAAGATAAAGGAAAGACTTTCTTCTTTAACTCATCCTCGGGCAAACTTGCAAGCTTAAATAAACCACAAACTTCATCTACATAGATTAGATGAAAGTCCGGATGTGAAGATCCATCTCCTGTAAAAGTATTAGCCAGCAGTTTCTCAAGCATACCCAAAGGAATTGCATAAATGATATTTTGAGTAGGTACCTCAGGTTGAGGAGAAACTCCTCGTGCTTCCGTTCGTGGTGAATATACCCCTAACAAACTCCTCAAAGGAAGAGTTTCAATAGTGACAAGTGACAATAAATTTCAGCACAGTATATAAATGTTTCCTTACCAATTTCCACTTACCAAAGGCGCTTGACTCCCCGGCAACGGCGCCAGAAAAGAGTCTTGATGACCCACAAGTATAGGGGATCAATCGTAGTCCTTTCGATAAGTAAGAGTGTCGAACCCAACGAGGAGCAGAAGGCTGTGATAAACGGATTTCAGCAAGGTAATAACCGCAAGCACTGAAAGTAGCGGTAACAAGTGATTGTGTAGCGAGGTGAAACGTAGCAAGCAAAGAGTAACAAGTAAAAAGTAGTAGCAATGGTGCAGCAAGTGGCCCAATCCCTTTTGTAGCAAGGGACAAGCCTGAACAATGTCTTACAGGAGGAAAAATGCTCCCGGGGACACACGGGAATTTCTGTCATGCTAGTTTCATCATGTTCATATGATTCGCGTTTGTTACATTGATTGTTTGATATGTGGGTGGACCGGCGCTTGGGTACTTCCCTTACTTGGACAAGCATCCCACTTATGATTAACCTCTCTTGCAAGCATCCGCAACTACAAAAGAAGAATTAAGACAAAGTCTAACCATAGCATTAAACTAGTGGATCCAAATCAGCCCCTCATGAAGCAACACATAGACTGGGTTTAAGCTTCTGTCACTCCAGCAACCCATCATCTACTTACTACTTCCCAATGGCTTCCTCTAGGCCCAAATATGGTGAAGTGTTATGTAGTCGATGTTCACATAACGCCACTAGAGGAAAAGACAACATACAACATATCAAAATACCGAACGAATATCAAATTCACATGACCATTATCAGCATGACTTATCCCATGTCCTCAGGAACAAAAGTAACTACTCACAAGACATAATCATAATCATGACCAGAGGTGTAATGAATCGCATCAAGGATCTGAACATAAACTCTTCCACCAAATAATCCAACTAGCATCAACTACAAAGAGTAATCAACACTACTAGCAACCTTACAAGTGCCAATCGGACTCGCGAGACGAAGATTGGTTACAAGAGATGAACTAGGGATTGGAGAGGAGATGGTGCTGATGAAGATGTTGATGAAGATGCCTCCCCTCCGATGAGAGGAGTGTTGTTGATGACGATGGCGACGATTTCCCCCTCTAGGAGGGAAGTTTCCCCGGCAGGATCGTCCTGCCGGAGCTCTAGATTGGATCTGCTCAAGTTCCACCTCGTGGCGGCGGTGAAATCACGAAAAAGCTCCCGGTTGATTTTTTTTCCAGACCAGGACGCTTCATATAGAAAAAGAGGGGGCTAGTGGGCCTTCAGGCACCCCACAAGCCTGCCGTGCGCCACCAGGGGGTGGTGGCGATGGGCAAGCTTGTGGAGCCCTGGTGGTCCCGCTCCGGTAGTTCTTTCGCCCAGTATTTTTAATGTATTCCAGAAAAAATCAACGTAAATTTTCAGGGCATTTGGAGATGTGCAGAATAGTGGACTAGGATTTGCTCCTTTTCCAGTCCAGAATTGCAGCTACCTGAATTCTCCCTCTTCAAATAAACCTTGCAAAATAAGAGAGAAAAGGCCCAAATATGGTACCACAAGTAATATAACAACCCAAAAAGCAATAAATATCAACATGAAAGCATGATGCAAAATGGACGTATCAGCATACTATTCCTAACGATTGTATCAATGGCGCCAAGTTGCCTCGTTGACGGAAATTGTCAGTTCCCATCAACGATAAGCGAATCAAGATTGTAGCAAGTAGTAGCAGTGTAACAAGCAATAACAGCGGCAAGGAAAAGCAGTAGTGACAGCAGTAGCAAGTAGCAACAGTAGCAAGCGACAGTAGTAGCAACAGTATGAGGAGAGCAAGACAAGTAACACTAGTAGCAACAGTAGTAGCAGCAGCAGAGCAAGACAAGTAACAGCAGTAGAAACAGTAGTAGCAGCAGCAGAGAAAAACAAGTAACAACAGTAGCAACAGTATTAGCAGCAGCAGAGCAAAACAAGTAACAGCAGTAGCAACAGTAGGACAAACTCGTAGGCAATGGGTTGGTGGTTTGTTTGGATGATATTCATCATGCAACAGCTATAACACAGAGAGATATGTGGCTAGCTCCCGTTCATCAATGTGATGTAGGCATGCATTCCGTGTGTCGTCATACGTGCTTAGGGAAAAGAACTTGCATGACATCTATTGTCCATCCCTCGCGTGGCAGCGGGGTCCAAAAGGAAACTACGGGATATTAAGGTTCTCCTTTTAACAAAGAACCGGACCAACGCATTAGCACTTGTCTTTTTATTTTTTTTCAGGGACGAAAGGGATCTTATAGAGCTGGAATTAGGGGCGGCAGAGCCGTGTGGGCCCCACAAGCCTGCCCACCGCCACCAGGGGGGTGGTGGCGGAGCCAGGGCTTGTGGCCCACTGGCCCACCCCCTCAGGTGGAACTTGGCGCAGATATTTTTCTTATTTTCCAAAACTGCTCCCCGTAAATTTTCAGGACATTTGGAGAACTTTGATTTCTGCACAAAATTAACACCAAGGCAATTCTACTGAAAACAGCGTTAGTCCAGGTTAGTTCCATTTAAATCATGCAAATTAGAGTCCAAAACGAGGGCAAAAGAGTTTGGAAAAGTAGATACGATGGAGACGTATCAACTCCCCAATCTTAAAACCTTGCTTGTCCTCAAGCAACTCAGTTGACAAACTGAGAGAGAAAGAAAAACTTTGACAAACTCAGTTTGATCTTGTTGTTGCAACTATGTCTAACTCGTAACCAGAATTTGAGCAAGATCACAAGTTAACCACATAAGCAAATGACACAAAGGTCTCACGGTAAACTAATATGAATGGCATAATCAGCTAACGAGCAAATAATAATGAGTTTCAAATACCAACACTTCAATCAAAACAAGCATGAAGCAATATGAATAGGTGGTATCTCGCTAGCTCTTTCTGAGACCGCAAAACATAAATGCAGAGCATTTTCAAAGATCAAGGGTTGACTAAACATTGTAATTCATAGCAACAGAGATCCAGTCATAGTCATACTCAATATCAATCAAAAGCAAAGCAAAAAAATGACGCAGGTGCTCTCTAATTGGTGCTTCTATAAGAGGAGGATGACTCGACGGGAAAATAAATAGACAAGCCCTTCGCAGAGGGAAGCATTGATTTGCAGACGTGCCAGAGCCCAAGCTTTGAAAACAGAGATAATAATTTTGGGTGGCATGCTTTCATTGTCAACGCAATGACCAAGAGTTCTCAATATCTTCCATGCTACTCATGCTATAGGCAGTTCCTAAACAGAAAAGTAAAGTTTTAACTGCCCCAGCACCAATGAATCACACTCCACGGCTAGTTGAATCCTCGGGTACCGTCCATACTAACATCAATCTGGGGGGAGTCTTGTTTTACAGTTATGTTTTCGATTTCAGCGTGGAACTGGGCATTCCAAATACCGGCCCCTTTCTCATGAATGACAGTGAATAAACACATGTCGGGGATAACACTCCTAGCATGGAAGATACCAATAGCCCTTTGTCACCACATTAGCGGTTCGGGCGTGCAAAACAGATTATTTCTTGAATGGCAGATGCAAATTTACTTGGAACGGCACGTAGATACCGCAAATAGGTAGGTATGGTGGACTCTCATGGAAAAACTTTTGGGTTTATGGAGGTGGATGCACAAGCAGTATTTCGCTTAATACAAGTGAAGGCTAGCAAAAGACTGGGAAGCGACCAACTAGAGAGCGACAACAGTCATCAAGATGCAATGAGTTTGACTAACATTGAATGCAAGCATGGACAGGATATAAATCACCATGAACACGAACATCATAGAGGCTATGTTGATTTTGTTTCAACTACATGCATGAACATGCGCCAAGTCAAGCCACTTGAAACATTCAAAGGAGAATACCATCCTATCATACTACATCATAGTCATCTCAAAATCTATGTTGGCATTCAAGACAAACCATTATAAGCTCTCAGCTAAATAAGCATGGCATCAGAAACTATGATCTCTAAGTTGTCATTGCAAACATGGTTCTCTCACAACAAAGCTAAATCTGGGTCGACAAGCTAGTCATATTTACAAAAACAAAATAGATAGAGTTCATACCAGCTTTTCAGTCTCAGTCACTTTATCATATATCGTCATTGTTGCCTTTCATTTGCACGATCGAATGATGTGAACAATAATAAGCGCATTGGACTGAGCTGAATCTGCAGGCAAACACAAAGGAGAAGACAAAACAATATGGCTCTTTTGAAAGCTAAACAGGTAAGCATGCACGAACCAATAAACATTGTAACCAATATCTTCTACCTTGACACAAAGAAAAATAAAACTATTTACACGGGAAAGCTCCCAACAAGCAAAAGAAGAAATAAAAATCTTTTTGGGTTTTCTCAAAAGGACACAAAACAAGAAAACAAGAAAACAAAATAAACTAGCATGGATAATACAGTGGCAGAGTGTGAACACCGGCTAACAAAGTGAAAGCATAAGCATGAATGTAAAGTCTGTGAGAACATGTACTACCCCAAGATTAGGCTTTTGGCCTAGCTTGGTCTACTCCCATGGATGATCCTGGCGAAACCCAAAGTCATAATGGGTGTTATACGGGAGTGCTACAGCCACTGCCTGAATAGCTACTTCACGAAGTCTAGCATCCGTCGCCTCCCTCTCATGCTCCGTTGCCTCTCCTATGGTTATGTAGTATCTTCGTTTTACCTGAAAGTCAAAGAAAGCAGGAGCAGGTAGGGTAATATGGAAAACACACTGCTGGTTAAATATCAAGCACTAAAGGAGGGATCCATGATCTCTCTCAAGGAATTGGTAGCGTGTTAGAGCGACACGATCAAGGTAGGCTGTATGGAGAGGAGGGTCTTCAGGACGGATGGATACCCCAGGAAAATTTGCTAAGCGTGTAGCATAAACTCCACCAAAGAAATCCCCCTCACTCGCATTTTTATTCAGCCTCCTTGCTAGCCCGCATATTGAAGCTCCTGTCACCTGTTACTGCGCTCTTAAGGATACTAAGGTCAGAAGCGCATAGGTGACAATGTGCACCCTTGCCGTTAATGCACCTACCTATGAAGAGGGCAAGGTAATGCAAGGCAGGGAAATGGATGCTTCCTATGGTGGCTTGCGTGATATCTCTCGTTTCTCCAACAGTTATACTGGAGACAAAGTCTCTGACCGAAGACTTAGGAGGATCATTAACACTACCCCTATAGGGTATCTTGTAAATCCTATTGAAATCCTCCAGATCCACGGTATATGATTTATCTATTGGAAATATGCCCTAGAGGCAATAATAAAATGGTTATTATCGTATTTCCTTGTTCATGATAATCGTCTATTGTTCATGCTATAATTGTATTAACAGGAAACAGTAATACATGTGTGAATAAATAGATCACAATGTGTCCCTAGCAAGCCTCTAGTTGGCTAGCTCGTTAGTCAATAGATGATCATGGTTTCCTGATCATGGGCATTAGATGTCATTGATAACGGGATCACATCATTGGGAGAATGATGTGATGGACAAGACCCAATCCTAAGCATAGCACTAGATCGTATTGTTCGTATGCTAAAGCTTTTCTAATGTCAAGTATCTTTTCCTTCGACTGTGAGATTGTGCAACTCCCGGATACCGTAGGAGTGCTTTGGGTGTATCAAACGTCACAACGTAACTGGGTGACTATAAAGGTGCACTACGCATACCTCCGAAAGTGTCTGTTGGGTTGGTACGAATCGAGATCGGGATTTGTCACTCCGTGTGACGGAGAGGTATCTCTGGGCCCACTCGGCAGAACATCATCATGAGCTCAATGTGACTAAGGAGTTAGTCACACGATGATGTGCTACGGAACGAGTAAAGAGACTTACCGGTAACGAGATTGAACAAGGTATAGGTATACCGACGATCGAATCTCGGGCAAGTTCTATACCGACAGACAAAGGGAATCGTATACGGGATTGATTGAATCCTTGACATCGTGGTTCATCCGATGAGATCATCGTGGAGCAAGTGGGAGCCACCATGGGTATCCAGACCCCGCTGATGGTTATTGGCCAGAGAGGTGTCTCGGTCATGTCTGCATGTCTCCCGAACCCGTAGGGTCTACACACTTAAGGTTCGATGACGCTAGGGTTATAGGGAATTGTTATACGAGGTTACTGAAATTTTTTCGTAGTCCCGGATGAGATCCTGGACGTCACGAGGAGCTCCGGAATGGTCCGGAGGTAAAGATTGATATATAGGACGGATGGTTTCAGATATCGGAAGTGTTTCAGGCGTCACAGGTAACGTACCGGGACCACCGGGACCACCGGAGGTGGCCCCGGGGGTCCACCGAATGGGGGCAACGACCCCGAGAGGCTGGATGGGCTAAGTGCGGGAGGGAACCAGCCCCTAGGTGGGCTGGTGCGCCTCCCACACCCAGCCCAATGCGCAAGTGGTGGGGAGAGGGGGCAACCCTAGGCGTAGGTGGGCCTTAGGCCCACCAGGTGGTCCGCCACACCCCCTCCCACCCTAGCCGCCGCCCCCCTCTCCCATCCGGTGGCCGCCGGCCCCTAGGGAGGGAACCCTAGGGGTGGCACAGCCCTCCCCCCTCCTACTATAAATAGAGAGGGGTTTTGGCCATTGAGAGACACACTTTTCCCTCTCTCTCGGCGCAGCCCTGCTCTTCTTTCTCCTCCTCTCTGCCGGTGCTTGGCGAAGCCCTGCCGGGAGACCTCGTCTCTCCATCGACACCACGTCATCGTGCTGCTAGAGTTCTTCCCCAACCTCTCCTTCCTCCTTGCTGGATCAAGGTGCGGGAGACGTCACGGGGCTGCACGTGTGTTGAACGCGGAGGTGCCATAGTTCGGCACTAGATCCGAATCGCTGCGAGTACGACTCCATCAACCGTGTTCCAGCAACGCTTCCGCTTAGCGATCTTAAAAGGTATGAAGATGCTCTTACCCCTCTCTCGTTTCTGGTATCTCCATAGGAAGATCAGAATATGCATAGGAAAATTTTGAATTTATGCTACGTTCCCCAACAGTGGCATTCGAGCCAGGTTTTCTATGCGTAGATTCTATGCACGAGTAGAACACAAAAGTTGTGGGCGATGATTTGTCAATTTGCTTGCCGCTACTAGTCTTATTCTTTTCCGGCGGTATTGTGGGATGAAGCGGCCCGGACCGACTTTACACGTACGCTTACGTGAGACTGGTTCCACCGACAGACATGCACACCGTGCATAAAGGTGGCTAGCGGGTGTCTGTCTCTCCTACTCTAGTCGGATTGGATTTGATGAAAAGGGTCCTTATGAAGGGTAAATAGCTTTGGCATATCATCGTTGTGGCTGTCACGTAGGTAAGAAGGCGTTCTTGCTAGAAACCCAAATCAGCCACGTAAAACTTGCACCAACAATTAGAGGACGTCTAACTTGTTTTTGCAGGGTTTGACATGTGATGTGATATGGCCAAAGTTGTGATGTTGCATGTATGATGTATGAGATGATCATGTTATTGTAATAGGTTTCACGACTTGCATGTCGATGAGTATGACAACCGGCAGGAGCCATAGGAGTTGTCTTAATTTATTGTATGAGATGCAACGCCGTGTGCTTACTACTTTTACTTCATTGCTAATGTTAGCTATAGTAGTAGTGATAGTAGTAGTTCGCATGACGACTTCACGGAGACACGATGATGGAGATCATGGTGTCACGCCAGTGACGATGATGATCATGCGATGCCTGAAGATGGAGATCGAAAGAGCAAAGATGATAATGGCCATATCATGTCACTATATGATTGCATTGTGATGTTTATCATGTTTTACATCTTATTGCTTAGAACGACGGTAGCATAATAAGATGATCCCTCTTAAAATTTCGAGAACGTATTCCCCTAAGTGTGCACCGTTGCGAAGGTTCGTTGTCTCGAAGCACCACGTGATGATCGGGTGTGATAGATTCTAACTTTCGCATACAACGGGTGTAAGCCAGATTTACACACGCGAAACACCTAGGTTGACTCGACGAGCTTAGCATGTACAGACATGACCTCGAATACAAGAGACCAAAAGGTCGAACATGAGTCGTATGGTTGAATACGATCAGCATGGAGTTGCTCACCATGGTGACTAGTCCGTCTCACGTGATGATCGGACACGGGTTAGTCAACATGGATCATGTATCACTTAGATGACTAGAGGGATGTCGATTTAAGTGGGAGTTCATACTTAATTTGATTAAATGAACTTAATTGTCATGAACTTAGTCTAAAAGTTGTCTTTATAAATAATGTAGATGGCCAACGTCAACCTCAATTTCAACGCATTCCTAGAGAAAAACAAGCTGAAAGATGATGGTAGCAACTATGCGGACTGGGTTCGCAACTTGAAGCTCATCCTTGAAGCAGCTAAAAAGGCTTATGTCCTTGATGCGCACCTAGGTGACCCTCCCGCTCCCGCAGAAGCCCAGGACATTCTGAACGTCTGGCAAACGCGGAGTGATGACTACTCTCTGGTTAGGTGTGGCATGTTATACAGTTTAGAAACGGGGCTCCAAAGGCGTTTTGAGCAACACGGGGCATATGAGATGTTCCAGGAGCTGAAGCTAGTTTTTCAAGCTCATGCCCGTGTCGAGAGATATGAAGTCTCCGTCAAGTTCTTTAGCTGTAAGATGGAGGAGAATAGTTCTGTCAGTGAGCACATACTCAAAATGTCTGGGTTACACGATCGTCTGACTTCACTTGGAGTCGAACTTCCGGATGATGCTATAATTGACAGAATCCTCCAGTCTCTCCCACCAAGCTACAAAGGCTTTGTGCTTAACTACAACATGCAAGGGATGGAGAAGACCATTCCCGAGTTGTACTCGATGCTCAAGTCTGTAGAAGTAGAAATCAAGAAAGAGCATCAAGTGTTGATGGTCAACAAGAAAACTAGTTTCAAGAAAGGCAAGGGTAAGAAGAACTTCAAGAAAGACGGCAAAGTTGTTGCCGCGCTCGGTAAGCCAGATGCCGGGAAGAAGAAAAAGAATGGACACAAGCCTGAGACTGAGTGCTTCTATTGCAAGGGAAAAGGTCACTGGAAGCGGAACTGCCCCAAATACTTAGCGGACAAGAAGGCCGGCAACGTTAAAGGTATATGTGATATACATGTTATTGATGTGTACCTTACCAGCGCTCGTAGTAGCTCCTGGGTATTTGATACCGGTGCTGTTGCTCACATTTGCAACTCAAAGCAGGAACTGCGGAATAAGCGGAGACTGGCCAAGGACGAGGTGACGATGCGCGTCGGGAATGGTTCAAAGGTCGATGTGATCGTCGTCGGCACGCTACCTCTACATCTACCGTCGGGATTAGTTTTAAACCTTAATAATTGTTATTTAGTACCAGCTTTAAGCATGAACATTGTATCAGGGTCTTTCTTAATGCAAGACGGCTACTCATTTAAGTCAGAGAATAATGGTTGTTCTATTTATATGAGTGATATGTTTTATGGTCATGCTACGCTGGTGAATGGTTTATTCTTGATGAATATCGATCGTGATGTTACACATATTCATAGTGTGAGTACCAAAAGATGTAAAGTTGATACTGATAGTCCCACATACTTGTGGCACTACCGCCTTGGTCATATCAGCGTTAAGCGCATGAAGAAGCTCCATACTGATGGACTATTAGAGTCTCTTGATTTTGAATCATTTGACACATGCGAACCGTGCCTCATGGGCAAGATGACTAAGACTCCATTCTCAGGTATAATGGAGAGAGCAACCGACTTATTGGAAATAATACATATTGATGTGTGTGGTACAATGAACGTTGAAGCTCGCAGTGGCTACGTTATGTTCTCACTCTCACCGATGATTTGAGTACGTATGGGTATATCTACTTGATGAAGCACAATCTGAGACATTTGAAAAGTTCAAGGAATTTCAGAGTGAGGTCGAGAATCAACGTGACAGAAAAATCAAGTGTCTACGATCTGATTGTGGAGGAGAATATTTGAGTCACGAGTTTGGCACACACCTAAGGAAGTGTGGAATCGTTTCACAACTGACGCTGCCTGGCACACCGCAACGCAACGGAGTGTCTGAACGTCGTAATCACACTTTATTAGATATGGTACGATCTATGATGTCTCTTACCGACTTACCGCTATCATTTTGGGGATACGCATTAGAAACTGCAGCATTCACTTTAAATAGGGCACCGTCTAAATCCGTTGAGACGACACCGTATGAACTATGGTTTGGCAAGAAACCTAAGTTGTCGTTTCTTAAAGTTTGGGGCTGCGATGCTTATGTGAAGAAACTTCAACCAGAAAAGCTCGAACCCAAAGCGGAGAAATGCGTATTCATAGGATACCCTAAGGAAACTATTGGGTATACCTTCTATCTTAGATCCGAAGGTAAAACCTTTGTTGCCAAGAACGGATCCTTTCTAGAGAAAGAGTTTCTCTCGAAAGAAGTAAGTGGGAGGAAGGTAGAACTTGATGCGGTAATTACACCCCCTCTCGAACGGGATAGTAGCGTAGCTCGAGAAGTTGTTCCTGTGGCGCCTACACCGACTGAAGAGGAAGTTAATGATGATGATCATGAAGCTACGGATCAAGTTATTACCGAACCGCGAAGGTCCACAAGGGCACGCTCCGCACCAGAGTGGCACGGCAACCCTGTGATGGAAATCATGTTGTTAGACAACGGTGAACCTTCGAACTATGAAGAAGCAATGGTGGGCCCGGATTCCAACAAATGGCTTGAGGCTATGAAATCCGAGATAGGATCCATGTATGAGAACAAAGTATGGACTTTGGTGGACTTGCCCGATGACCGGCGAGCCATAGAAAATAAATGGATTTTCAAGAAGAAGAATGATGCAAACGGTAATGTAACCGTTTACAAAGCTCGACTTGTCGCAAAGGGTTTTCGACAAATTCAAGGAGTTGATTACGAAGAGACTTTCTCTCCCGTAGCAAAGCTGAAATCAGTCCAAATCATGTTAGCAATTGCCGCCTTTTATGATTATGAAATTTGGCAAATGGACGTCAAAACAGCGTTCCTTAACGGGAACCTTAAGGAAGAGTTGTATATGATGCAACCAGAAGGTTTTGTCGACCCTAAGGGTGCTAACAAAGTGTGCCAGCTACAGCGCTCCATCTATGGGCTGGTGCAAGCATCTCGGAGTTGGAACATTCGCTTTAATGAGGTGATTAAAGCGTTTGGGTTCCTACGGGTTTACGGAGAAGCCTGTCTGTACAAGAAAGTGAGTGGGAGCTCTGTAGCTTTCCTCATACTGTATGTGGATGACATATTATTGATGGGGAATAATATAGAGATGTTGGAGAGCATAAAGGCCTATTTGAACAAGAGTTTTTCAATGAAGGACCTTGGAGAAGGTGCATACATATTAGGCATCAAGATCTATAGAGATAGATCAAGACGCCTCATTGGTCTTTCGCAAGGTACATACCTTGACAAGATATTGAAGAAGTTCAATATGGAAAACTCAAAGAAAGGGTTCTTGCCAGTTTTGCAAGGTATGCGATTGAGTAAGACTCAGTCACCGACCACGGCAGCAGATATAGAGAAGATGAGTTCTATCCCCTACGCTTCAGCCGTGGGCTCTCCAATGTATGCCATGCTGTGTACCAGACCTGATATAAACCTTGCCATAAGTTTGGTAGGGAGGTACCAAAGTGATCCAGGTATGGAGCACTAGACAGCGGTCAAGAATATCGTTAAGTACCTGAAAAGGACTAAGGAAGTGTTTCTCGTTTATGGAGGTGACGAAGAGCTCGTCGTAAAGGGTTAAGTCGACGCTAGCTTCGACACAGATCCAGATGACTCTAAGTCACAGACCGGATACGTATATGTGTTGAATGGTGGGGCAGTGAGCTGGTGCAGCAGCAAGCAAGAAGTCGTGGCAGCATCTACATGTGAAGCGGAGTACATAGCTGCTTCAGAAGCAGCTCATGAAGGAATTTGGATGAAGGAGCTCATCACCGACCTTGGAGTGGTTCCAAGCGCGTCGGGTCCAATGACACTCTTCTGCGATAACACTAGGGCCATTGCCATAGCCAAGGAGCCCAGGTATCACCGGAAGACGAAGCACATCAAACGCCGCTACAACTCCATCCAGGACCATGTCCAGAGTGGAGTGATAGATATTTGTAAAGTACACACGGATCTGAATATTGCAGACCCGTTGACTAAACCTCTTCCACGAGCAACACATGGTCAACACCATAATGCTATGGGTGTTCGATACATCACAATGTAACTAGATTATTGACTCTAGTGCAAGTGGGAGACTGTTGGAAATATGCCCTAGAGGCAATAATAAAATGGTTATTATCATATTTCCTTGTTCATGATAATCGTCTATTGTTCATGCTATAGTTGTATTAACAGGAAACAGTAATACATGTATGAATAAATAGATCACAATGTGTCCCTAGCAAGCCTCTAGTTGGCTAGCTCGTTAGTCAATAGATGATCATGGTTTCCTGATCATGGGCATTAGATGTCATTGATAACGGGATCACATCATTGGGAGAATAATGTGATGGACAAGACCCAATCCTAAGCATAGCACTAGATTGTATTGTTCGTATACTAAAGCTTTTCTAATTTCAAGTATCTTTTCCTTCGACCGTGAGATTGTGCAACTCCCGGATACCGTAGGAGTGCTTTGGGTGTATCAAACGTCACAACGTAACTGGGTGACTATAAAGGTGCACTACGGGTACCTCCGAAAGTGTCTGTTGGGTTCGTACGAATCGAGATCGGGATTTGTCACTCCGTGTGACGGAGAGGTATCTCTGGGCCCACTCAAGAGAACATCATCATGAGCTCAATGTGAATAAGGAGTTAGTCACATGATGACGTGCTACGGAACGAGTAAAGAGACTTACCGGTAACGAGATTGAACAAGGTATAGGTATACCGACGATCGAATCTCGGGCAAGTTCTATACCGACAGACAAAGGGAATCGTATACGGGATTGATTGAATCCTTGACATCGTGGTTCATCCGATGAGATCATCGTGGAGCAAGTGGAAGCCACCATGGGTATCCAGACCCCGCTGATGGTTATTGGCCAGAGAGGTGTCTCGGTCATGTCTGCCTGTCTCCCGAACCCGTAGGGTCTACACACTTAAGGTTCGATGACGCTAGGGTTATAGGGAATTGTTATACGAGGTTACCGAAAGTTGTTCGGAGTCCCGGATGAGATCCCAGACATCACGAGGAGCTCCGGAATGGTCCGGAGGTAAAGATTGATATATAGGACGGATGGTTTCGGACACCGAAAGTGTTTCGGGCGTCACCGATAACGTACCGGGACCACCGGGACCACCGGAGGTGGCCCCAGGGGTCCACCGAAGGGGGGCAACGACCCCGAGAGGCTAGATGGGCTAAGTGCGGGAGGGAACCAGCCCCTAGGTGGGCTGGTGCGCCTCCCACACCCAGCCCAATGCGCAAGTGGTGGGGACAGGGGGCAACCCTACGCGCAGGTGGGCCTTAGGCCCACCAGGTGGTGCGCCACATCCCCTCCCACCCTAGCCGCCGCCCCCCTCTCCCATATGGTAAGCCGCCGGCCCCTAGGGAGGGAACCCTAGGGGTGGCGCAGCCATCCCCCTCCTCCTATAAATAGAGAGGGGTTTTGGCCATTGAGAGACACACTTTTCCCTCTCTCTCGGCGCAGCCCTGCTCTTCTTTCTCCTCCTCTCCGCCGGTGCTTGGCGAAGCCCTGCCGGGAGACCTCGTCTCTCCATCGACACCACGTCGTCGTGCTGCTAGAGTGCTTCCCCAACCTCTCCCTCTTCCTTGCTGGACCAAGGTGCGGGAGACGTCACCGAGCTGCACGTGTGTTGAACGCGGAGGTGCCGTAGTTCGGCACTAGATCGGAATCCCTGCGAGTACGACTCCATCAACCGTGTTCCAGCAACGCTTCCGCTTAGAGATCTTCAAAGGTATGAAGATGCTCTTACCCCTCTCTCGTTGCTGGTCTCTCCATAGGAAGATCTGAATATGCGTAAGAAAATTTTGAATTTATGCTACGTTCCCCAACATTATCGTATAGATCAAACAGTATGGATGAGTCACGGCCAACTGAGAATTTAAATCTACGCACGAAGGAGGCAGTGATCATAGCATACTGTTCACATTTATCTGAGAGGAATTCTTCTAACCCGGTATTGCTGACAAGTGTATCAAACTCATCCTTGAAGCCTGCTTCGATCATGAACTCATCGGAAGGCCATTCACATGGTTGCACCGGTGAGTCCCTTAGTTGAAAAGGTCCGGGCTCCCGAAAAGAGAGACGAGGACCGTTCTTACTTGTGGAACCACCATGAAACTTCCTCCTCAATATAATTTCCTTTTGCTGAAATTTTTGAAGTTCAAGAGAAAAGTGAATAAAGACCCACCACACCTTGTAGCAACTACTCCTACTAGTGCCTAGAGACCGTATCACGCGCTAAAACTACTTGGGACCAACTAAAATCAACATTTCAAGCTCAAGAACAAGGTCACCAAGGTAGCAGGAATTCGCAAAGGATAAAGCACTAGAGCAAAAACTAATTGGACCAATGGAGGAGTCACTTACCAAGGAGTAAGTTCCCCAAAACTGTTCGGAGAATGGTTCTTTGAGAAAGGAGATCGAGAATCACAGCCAAATGAGCAAGAACGCGGGTTTGAGCTGTGAAACAATTTTTTCTGGAGGTGGAAGAAGAGGCTGAGAGCTGGAATGACTGAAGGTGGTGCCTGTGGGCCCCACAAGCTTGCACCCCGCCACCAGGGGGGTAGGTGGCGGTGACAGGGCTTGTGGTGCACTGGTTTGGCCCCCAGGCCAGCTCTCACGCCCAAAAAATTTCAAAAATTCCAGAAAAAATCATACTAAATTTTGAGGACCATCGGAGAACTTTTATTTCGAGGTATTTTTCTCCGGGATACTAAAACAGAAAACCGGAAAAGCTAAACTAACTCTATCATTTTTCTTCTAAGCAAAAGAAAATGAAAGCTCAAAACATGGTCATCGAAAGAAATCCGTCAATAGGATTGATCAAGTCCTTGTGACAAAACCTTCTCGAATCGCAAGAGAGAATGGAGAATTTCTGAATAGCCACTAAGTCACCTCAATGGGGATATATATCTCGCCAACAAGCAAATCATACTTCATCTTGACACGAGGAATAGGGCATTCAAAGCTCCCAATGAGAATCGATGAAGTCTTTTCGATAGCATTGATGCAATGTACTTGATATCGTTTCTTTGGAAAATGCACTGTGTGCTCATTACCGTTGACGTGGAAAGTGACATTGCCTTTGTTGCAATCTATAACAGCCCCTGCAGTGTTTAAAAAGGGTCTTCCGAGGATGACAGCCATGGCATCATCCTCGGGAATATCCAAGATAACAAAGTCTGTTAAGATAGTGGTATTAGCAACCACAACAGGCACATCCTCGCAAATGCCGATAGTGAAAGCAGTTGATTTGTCAGCCATTTGCAGAGAAATTTCAGTGGGTGTCAACTTATCCAACTCAAGTCTACGATAAAGAGAGAGCGGCATAACACTAACACCGGCTCCAAGGTCACATAAGGCAGTTCTTACGTAGTTTCCTTTAATAGAGCAAGGTATAGTGGGCACTCCGGGATCACCAAGTTTCTTAGGAGTTCCACCTTTAAAAGTGTAATTGGCAAGCATGGTGGAGATCTCAAGATCTGGTATCTTCCGTTTATTAGTCACAATATCTTTCATGTACTTGGCATATGGAGACATCTTGAGCATATCACTTAACCGCATGTGCAGAAAGACGGGTCTTATCATCTCAACCAAGCGCTCAAAATCCTCATCATCCTTTTTCTTGGATGGCTTAGGAGGAAAGGGCATAGGTCTCTAAACCCATGGCTCTCTTTCTTTACCATGCTTCCTAGCAGTGAAGTCGTTCTTATCGTACTTCTTAGGTTGTGGATTATCAGGATTAACCGAAGGTTCAATCTCCACATCCTCATCATTGCTAGGTTGAGCATCATTATGAACATCGCTGTCCATATTGTCACCAGGTTCATGTTCATCACTAGATTGTGTTTCTGTATCAGACGGAGAAATATCATTAGATTCTTCAGGTGTGACAATATTTGGTGAACTGGCTTGCAGGTTTCTATCATCCTTCTTCTTCTCCTTAGGATGACTGGGTGTATCAGCATTGATTCCTTGAGAATCTTGATCATTTCTCTTAGGATGACCTTCAGCACTACTAGGAAAATGCTTGCTAATGGCGCACCTATTTTGGCTACTAATGGCGCACTATAGGTGCGCCACTAGCATCACGCCATTAGATTTTTTTACTAATGGCGCACCACAAGTGCGCCATTAGTATCTGGTATACTAATGGCGCACCAGGCAGTGCGCCATTAGTATTGCTCACGGTGCCCCATTAGTATATGGTATACTAATGGCGCACCAAGTAGTGCGCCATTAGTATAGATCCCGGTGCGCCATTAGTATAGATCTCGGTGCGCCATTAGTATAGATCCTGGTGCGCCATTAGTATAGGTCCTGGTGCGCCATTAGTATAGCTTATGGTGCGCCATTAGTATGCCTCCCAGGGCCATATTTACCCATACTAACGGCGCACTAGTGTGCTGAGTGATGCGCCTCTAGTGTGCTGAGTGATGCGCCACTAGTATGAATATTAGGTATTTATTTTATTTTTTCTGATATTTGCACAGATTACAAAACATATTACTGCACAGAATATAGAGAGCACAACATATAAACAACAGATTTATCGAATACAATAGAAGATTAGTCTCCGAATACATCATCATATTAATCTCCGAATTTAAAATACTGAACAAAGTTAGAACATTACAAGTCACGAGACCGCGAGTAGCGAGTTTGTCTTCACATTACTAGTCGATATCGACATCTAAACTACCATCACATAGAAGAGAGGTGCGGTCATCACGAGAAAGACATGCAAAATTATCTAAATTACAACATCATCGACACCAAGCATGTTACTGAAGCCGTGCCTGGAGAATCACATTCGCGTCTTTTGCCTGCTACCCCTGTCCTCGTCTTCTTCCACCTGTTGCGGAAAGGTGAGGAACCAATTATGCTCCGGCAGGAATTTGTGCTAGTTCAAATTAGCGTATGGCACGATGAAATCACTTTGAAAGAAAAACTAACATTGTGAAACAAATGCATATTTTGGGAGAACCTCTACAATAAAGAAATCATCCAAAGAGCTTTCATAAAGAGAAAAGCATAATTACTGATCCCCCCAGGCCACTACTAATTTATGTGTTGGACATCAAATCGTACGTGACAACTGACAAGACAGTAAGATGTGTTCGATTTTATCAATGTTTATAGGCGACATGGTGTATGATCCCCCCTAGGCCACTACTGCAATCATTTTGTATTTTGTATGGAGGTCAGATTTGCAGTTGGCACTACTATGCCAAATAACCATTTTGTCCAAATAAATATTTCTACATCGCATACTTAATTAAACAAGTCAGAATGGAATTTCAAGGCCCATAATTCAGAAAATGTAAAGTTTCTTTACATTATCTAGTGAACAAAGAAAAATGAGAAGTATCTTCACAAATCAGAGCACTCTATAACATGCAAAATTAAAATAAGTAGAAACAAGGGAAATGTTTACCATCTTCATCACCAAAGCCTTCAAAATCTTCCATATCATCCATGTCACCCATCTCAATATCATCACCTTCAACATACTCTATCTCGCCTTCCTGTATTGGCAAGTGAATCCAAAATATATGGGAAAGATTGTGAGCAGTGAGAACATAACAAAATTAGCTTGATTCTCAGAGTCGGTACTGTCTTACTTCTTCCTCTTCTATCTCAAGAGCCAACTCATATTTTTCCATGTCAAGGATAGTATCAAACTGCTTGAAGGGGAAATTATAAATTTCACCATAGACACCCTTCCTTAGGCGCTCCTTTAGTTCACTTTCAATACTCTGATTAATATCAGGAAGATGTTAGAACATGGGGAGGTAACACTCGGATCGATAGCAGGAAGATGTTAGAACATGGCAATGTATATCAGGAAAAATAACCTTATCTAGTTGAGCAGCCTTTTCAGCTTTCTCCAATCTTCGGAGACCGCGCTGAGTTTTCTTCCTCGGGACTGTCATTATCTTCTCTCTAACAGAGCAAAAGAATGTGTTTAGCAACTCTTTATGTGTCAAAAGTTAACATTAAAATTATGTAGAACAACAACGTGAATCACCATTTAACTTTTCTTTTGTCAAAAGAAAAAAGAATCAGCATGTAACTGAACCTGGTTACATGTTAATGGCACAAATGTTAGACCATCAAGTCTCAGGTCATCACTAGTCAATCGCATGTTCTGACTTTGTAGGTCACCATTATTCACAATGGTGGCCCATAAGACTGTACCTGGTAAAATAATCACATGCAAAAACACTGGACAGTTAAGAAACTTAGACCCTTGTATGGAACTTTGGATAAATGGATGCCGGACGACTCTGCTGCTTCTGATCGGTGCTCATAGCCATCGCCCTCATAGTGCAACGAGGAAGTAAAAGAATTCACGCAATAGACTGCACATAACACACATGTAAAATTACCACAAAACACACATATGTGTACACGGTTATAAGAAGTAAGGGCAACAATTACTGTGCTCCAACTAGGCAAATTGCAATTTATAACCAGTGTTAATTTGTAAGGCAATGATGGTACAGAAGTAACATATCTATATTGAAGATTACAAAAGAAGAAACATACCGCAAATTTAGTGTTTTACCATTAAGCCTAACAAGTCCTGAAAACACTCTACCAGCATAATGAGCAATTGCCTCTGTCTCTTATTCAGCAAAAGCAATGCGATTATTCCAAGTAATGGAAGAGTCAACTTGTCTCCATGTCAGGAAATTCCCGAAATAGATGTGGAAAATTTGAAATGTTCTTTGTCCAACAAACAACCATCAATGATGATTATATTGTACTGCTTGCAGTTACAGGCAAGGTGGTCAAAGCACATTGTAGCAATATGAAACAAATCTTTGAAGTTGTTTACTGATTTTTTATCAACCAGCATAACTAGCAACTCAGCCTACAAATGGCAGGCTGCCAGCCTTAGCAGTATCATGGCTCTACCTCGATCGTTAAGCAGTCTATATCGAGTTACAAAACTGAAACATCAGGAATCATTTGGCCGGCAAATAAGAACTATTTATCCATCGCATGCTGACATACCACCCAGATAAGATAGAACATGAATCAATTACTACATCCTCCGTCAATCATATATGATGTACAGTAGCATTCAAAGAAATATATCCACGTGACCACATCTACTGCTATCAGGTCACAGCCAGAATTCAGGGGCAAATAACGGCCACGAACTATTCTGTTGTGCTTACCTCACTTTGAGTTGAAGTCTGCTCATTCTTATCCGATACTGACTCATTTTTAAGAGATCCGGGAAACCCAAGGCAAACTCAAATACAAGCATAGACAAACAGAGGGAAGTGATGGAAGTAAGGCCGATAAACATGCACGCATTACTGCAATTTGCGGCCAACAAATGTTGGAAGCTCCACAACACAAACATCTAGGTGCAAATAGAATGACAGTACCAGCTGCCTTGTCCAAACTCCAAAACAGTCTTGCAGTACATGGGTCGCCGGATCTGTACCTTATCATGTTTGTAATGCTATTAATTACTAGAAGCATATGGCACTGGATTTGTCATTGATGTGCTTTTATCCCCTTTCCCTCATAAACTGTAGCCATTTATTTCTCAGCCAGAATCACAAGATGGTCATGTAATCTCTTTCTAATACAGTGATGCGCAGATGGCCACACGTAATACAAATGCATCATTTCTGTTCTGAAATCAAAAGCGAGAGCAAGGGGATTACTCACCATCGCAGATAGGTAGCTTCCGCCCATCCGGGGAGACGAGAGGTACTCAGGGAAGACGAGGAGCTCGCCCGTCCGGTGGAGAATGCAAGCCGCGCGAGCGGGACGGCCTCCGGCGGATAATGCACGGCTTGACTGTGTCGCCGTAGTAAGAACTCGCCGGCGACCGGCCACCCCTGAAGCCGAGGGAGGTGCCTGCGAGGGCGGCGGGGCGAGGGCTAGGACCGACGACACCTGGTCACCAGCGCGGTGGGATGCGGCGCAGCGGCGGGTGGGGCGGGGAGGTGGCGTTGGGGCCGTGGGCGCCGAGGCCGCCTAGATCTGGAGATCCGTCGGCGGGTGGGGGGCCGAGGCCGCGCGGTGGGGATGCGGCCGGCCAATGGCATGGGGGAGCGGGTGGGGGTGGAGAGAGAGTGGGCAACTACCTCGAGATCCTAGTTGGATTTGGGAGAGGAGAGGCAAGGGCAAAGGCAGAGAGCAGTGCGGGTTAGCAATGGCGCACCCCGAGCGGTGCGCCATTAGAATTTTTTTGATAGCAATGGTGCATCCCCATGCAGTGTGCCATTAGTAATTTTTTTATATAGCAATGGCGCATCCGAGAGACGTGCACCATTAGTAATCTTTTTTTTGGATAGCAATGGCGCACCCTAGAGAGGTGTGCCATTAGTAGTATATTTTTTTGGATAGCAATGACGTTCGGGGGGAGGGAGGGGGTGGGTGGTGCGCTCGACCGATTACTGGGCATCTACACATTTAGAGAATAGTTTAGCATTGCACATCCTACTAGAATGAAAATATCACCTGCTTTGTGTTCCACGTGAAAAGTGATTCCAAATTTGCAGATAGACTCAAGGTCAAGGTCACCTGTCACATTTGTTTTCAGAAATTTGTCAGTGGTGCTACAATAGAAGTACTCCCTCCGTTCGTTTTGAAACATGGCGGCATAAAAGTACAAACCTTGTCATTCCCATTGATCTGTTTGTGGAATCGATTTATCTTCGTTACCTACGGGAGCACAAGAGAATCAATAATCAGGCTTTACTACATGTATAAAACAGGAACAAGCACGGGGGTTGAAGGCGTGCGTTCCACAACAACGAGAAAATCATGTCTGATAAAGCAACAGACTATCCGGTGACCGCAAGGACCAAGCCATGGAATCTGAACCCAACTTTCATACAACTCGTAAGAGCCGAAACACTTGTTCTCGTATAGAATACTAGGTAAACGAATATCCTGGTACAATGAACCTGTCCTGCCAAGATGCATCCGGGCAGATCGGCGAATTCACGGACAGAGAACCGGCTAGATCCCCAAAAGCTCACCCCCACCAGCGACGTCGAGCTCCGAACCCTACTACTGGGCTCCTCACAGGATCGCGAAATTCCGGCGTTACTACTGGCGACACCACCTCCGCGAATCGCGTGACAGATTCAAGCGAGCGCTCGCGGTTGAGAGAGCTCAACTGCAGAAGACCGCTCTAGAGAGAGGCCGAGAGAGGGGAGGGGCGGACGGCATACGTACGTGGGCTTGGGCCTCGACGGAGGGGACGTGGAAGGCATCGAGCACGGAGGCGGCGGCGCAGGCAGCGACGAGGAGGAGCGGCGTCTCCGTGGACGAGGGCGAGGGTAGAGGATAGAGGAGGGTGGGGGAGGGGGTGGGCGGCGTCTCCGTGGACGAGGGTGGGGGAGGGGGAGGGTGGCAGCGGCGGCGGCGTCTCCGTCGGTGGCGTCTCCATGGACGAGGATGGGGGAGGGGGTGGGCGGCGTCTCCATGGACGAGGGCGAGGGCACAGGAGAGGCGAGGGCATAGGGGTTAGGAATGGCGCACCCTGAGCGGTGCGCCATTAGAATGTTTTTATAGCAGTGGCGCATCCTCATGGAGTGCGTCATTAGTAAAAAGAATTATATAGCAATGGCGCATCCCAGAGAGGTGCGCCATTAGTAATCTTTTTTTTGGATAGCAATGGCGCACCCTAGAGAGGTGTGCCATTAGTAGTATATTTTTTTGGATAGCAATGACGTTCGGGGGGAGGGAGGGGGTGGGTGGTGCGCTCGACCGATTACTGGGCATCTACACATTTAGAGAATAGTTTAGCATTGCACATCCTACTAGAATGAAAATATCACCTGCTTTGTGTTCCACGTGAAAAGTGATTCCAAATTTGCAGATAGACTCAAGGTCAAGGTCACCTGTCACATTTGTTTTCAGAAATTTGTCAGTGGTGCTACAATAGAAGTACTCCCTCCGTTCGTTTTGAAACATGGCGGCATAAAAGTACAAACCTTGTCATTCCCATTGATCTGTTTGTGGAATCGATTTATCTTCGTTACCTACGGGAGCACAAGAGAATCAATAATCAGGCTTTACTACATGTATAAAACAGGAACAGCACGGGGGTTGAAGGCGTGCGTTCCACAACAACGAGAAAATCATGTCTGATAAAGCAACAGACTATCCGGTGACCGCAAGGACCAAGCCATGGAATCTGAACCCAACTTTCATACAACTCGTAAGAGCCGAAACACTTGTTCTCGTATAGAATACTAGGTAAACGAATATCCTGGTACAATGAACCTGTCCTGCCAAGATGCATCCGGGCAGATCGGCGAATTCACGGACAGAGAACCGGCCAGATCCCCAAAAGCTCACCCCCACCAGCGACGTCGAGCTCCGAACCCTACTACTGGGCTCCTCACAGGATCGCGAAATTCCGGCGTTACTACTGGCGACACCACCTCCGCGAATCGCGTGACAGATTCAAGCGAGCGCTCGCGGTTGAGAGAGCTCAACTGCAGAAGACCGCTCTAGAGAGAGGCCGAGAGAGGGGAGGGGCGGACGGCATACGTACGTGGGCTTGGGCCTCGACGGAGGGGACGTGGAAGGCATCGAGCACGGAGGCGGCGGCGCAGGCAGCGACGAGGAGGAGCGGCGTCTCCGTGGACGAGGGCGAGGGTAGAGGATAGAGGAGGGTGGGGGAGGGGGTGGGCGGCGTCTCCGTGGACGAGGGTGGGGGAGGGGGAGGGTGGCAGCGGCGGCGGCGTCTCCGTCGGTGGCGTCTCCATGGACGAGGATGGGGGAGGGGGTGGGCGGCGTCTCCATGGACGAGGGCGAGGGCACAGGAGAGGCGAGGGCATAGGGGTTAGGAATGGCGCACCCTGAGCGGTGCGCCATTAGAATGTTTTTATAGCAGTGGCGCATCCTCATGGAGTGCGTCATTAGTAAAAAGAATTATATAGCAATGGCGCATCCCAGAGAGGTGCGCCATTAGTAATCTTTTTTTTGGATAGCAATGGCGCACCCTAGAGAGGTGTGCCATTAGTAGTATATTTTTTTGGATAGCAATGACGTTCGGGGGGAGGGAGGGGGTGGGTGGTGCGCTCGACCGATTACTGGGCATCTACACATTTAGAGAATAGTTTAGCATTGCACATCCTACTAGAATGAAAATATCACCTGCTTTGTGTTCCACGTGAAAAGTGATTCCAAATTTGCAGATAGACTCAAGGTCAAGGTCACCTGTCACATTTGTTTTCAGAAATTTGTCAGTGGTGCTACAATAGAAGTACTCCCTCCGTTCGTTTTGAAACATGGCGGCATAAAAGTACAAACCTTGTCATTCCCATTGATCTGTTTGTGGAATCGATTTATCTTCGTTACCTACGGGAGCACAAGAGAATCAATAATCAGGCTTTACTACATGTATAAAACAGGAACAGCACGGGGGTTGAAGGCGTGCGTTCCACAACAACGAGAAAATCATGTCTGATAAAGCAACAGACTATCCGGTGACCGCAAGGACCAAGCCATGGAATCTGAACCCAACTTTCATACAACTCGTAAGAGCCGAAACACTTGTTCTCGTATAGAATACTAGGTAAACGAATATCCTGGTACAATGAACCTGTCCTGCCAAGATGCATCCGGGCAGATCGGCGAATTCACGGACAGAGAACCGGCCAGATCCCCAAAAGCTCACCCCCACCAGCGACGTCGAGCTCCGAACCCTACTACTGGGCTCCTCACAGGATCGCGAAATTCCGGCGTTACTACTGGCGACACCACCTCCGCGAATCGCGTGACAGATTCAAGCGAGCGCTCGCGGTTGAGAGAGCTCAACTGCAGAAGACCGCTCTAGAGAGAGGCCGAGAGAGGGGAGGGGCGGACGGCATACGTACGTGGGCTTGGGCCTCGACGGAGGGGACGTGGAAGGCATCGAGCACGGAGGCGGCGGCGCAGGCAGCGACGAGGAGGAGCGGCGTCTCCGTGGACGAGGGCGAGGGTAGAGGATAGAGGAGGGTGGGGGAGGGGGTGGGCGGCGTCTCCGTGGACGAGGGTGGGGGAGGGGGAGGGTGGCAGCGGCGGCGGCGTCTCCGTCGGTGGCGTCTCCATGGACGAGGATGGGGGAGGGGGTGGGCGGCGTCTCCATGGACGAGGGCGAGGGCACAGGAGAGGCGAGGGCATAGGGGTTAGGAATGGCGCACCCTGAGCGGTGCGCCATTAGAATGTTTTTATAGCAGTGGCGCATCCTCATGGAGTGCGTCATTAGTAAAAAGAATTATATAGCAATGGCGCATCCCAGAGAGGTGCGCCATTAGTAATCTTTTTTTTGGATAGCAATGGCGCACCCTAGAGAGGTGTGCCATTAGTAGTATATTTTTTTGGATAGCAATGACGTTCGGGGGGAGGGAGGGGGTGGGTGGTGCGCTCGACCGATTACTGGGCATCTACACATTTAGAGAATAGTTTAGCATTGCACATCCTACTAGAATGAAAATATCACCTGCTTTGTGTTCCACGTGAAAAGTGATTCCAAATTTGCAGATAGACTCAAGGTCAAGGTCACCTGTCACATTTGTTTTCAGAAATTTGTCAGTGGTGCTACAATAGAAGTACTCCCTCCGTTCGTTTTGAAACATGGCGGCATAAAACTACAAACCTTGTCATTCCCATTGATCTGTTTGTGGAATCGATTTATCTTCGTTACCTACGGGAGCACAAGAGAATCAATAATCAGGCTTTACTACATGTATAAAACAGGAACAGCACGGGGGTTGAAGGCGTGCGTTCCACAACAACGAGAAAATCATGTCTGATAAAGCAACAGACTATCCGGTGACCGCAAGGACCAAGCCATGGAATCTGAACCCAACTTTCATACAACTCGTAAGAGCCGAAACACTTGTTCTCGTATAGAATACTAGGTAAACGAATATCCTGGTACAATGAACCTGTCCTGCCAAGATGCATCCGGGCAGATCGGCGAATTCACGGACAGAGAACCGGCCAGATCCCCAAAAGCTCACCCCCACCAGCGACGTCGAGCTCCGAACCCTACTACTGGGCTCCTCACAGGATCGCGAAATTCCGGCGTTACTACTGGCGACACCACCTCCGCGAATCGCGTGACAGATTCAAGCGAGCGCTCGCGGTTGAGAGAGCTCAACTGCAGAAGACCGCTCTAGAGAGAGGCCGAGAGAGGGGAGGGGCGGACGGCATACGTACGTGGGCTTGGGCCTCGACGGAGGGGACGTGGAAGGCATCGAGCACGGAGGCGGCGGCGCAGGCAGCGACGAGGAGGAGCGGCGTCTCCGTGGACGAGGGCGAGGGTAGAGGATAGAGGAGGGTGGGGGAGGGGGTGGGCGGCGTCTCCGTGGACGAGGGTGGGGGAGGGGGAGGGTGGCAGCGGCGGCGGCGTCTCCGTCGGTGGCGTCTCCATGGACGAGGATGGGGGAGGGGGTGGGCGGCGTCTCCATGGACGAGGGCGAGGGCACAGGAGAGGCGAGGGCATAGGGGTTAGGAATGGCGCACCCTGAGCGGTGCGCCATTAGAATGTTTTTATAGCAGTGGCGCATCCTCATGGAGTGCGTCATTAGTAAAAAGAATTATATAGCAATGGCGCATCCCAGAGAGGTGCGCCATTAGTAATCTTTTTTTTGGATAGCAATGGCGCACCCTAGAGAGGTGTGCCATTAGTAGTATATTTTTTTGGATAGCAATGACGTTCGGGGGGAGGGAGGGGGTGGGTGGTGCGCTCGACCGATTACTGGGCATCTACACATTTAGAGAATAGTTTAGCATTGCACATCCTACTAGAATGAAAATATCACCTGCTTTGTGTTCCACGTGAAAAGTGATTCCAAATTTGCAGATAGACTCAAGGTCAAGGTCACCTGTCACATTTGTTTTCAGAAATTTGTCAGTGGTGCTACAATAGAAGTACTCCCTCCGTTCGTTTTGAAACATGGCGGCATAAAACTACAAACCTTGTCATTCCCATTGATCTGTTTGTGGAATCGATTTATCTTCGTTACCTACGGGAGCACAAGAGAATCAATAATCAGGCTTTACTACATGTATAAAACAGGAACAAGCACGGGGGTTGAAGGCGTGCGTTCCACAACAACGAGAAAATCATGTCTGATAAAGCAACAGACTATCCGGTGACCGCAAGGACCAAGCCATGGAATCTGAGCCCAACTTTCATACAACTCGTAAGAGCCGAAACACTTGTTCTCGTATAGAATACTAGGTAAACGAATATCCTGGTACAATGAACCTGTCCTGCCAAGATGCATCCGGGCAGATCGGCGAATTCACGGACAGAGAACCGGCTAGATCCCCAAAAGCTCACCCCCACCAGCGACGTCGAGCTCCGAACCCTACTACTGGGCTCCTCACAGGATCGCGAAATTCCGGCGTTACTACTGGCGACACCACCTCCGCGAATCGCGTGACAGATTCAAGCGAGCGCTCGCGGTTGAGAGAGCTCAACTGCAGAAGACCGCTCTAGAGAGAGGCCGAGAGAGGGGAGGGGCGGACGGCATACGTACGTGGGCTTGGGCCTCGACGGAGGGGACGTGGAAGGCATCGAGCACGGAGGCGGCGGCGCAGGCAGCGACGAGGAGGAGCGGCGTCTCCGTGGACGAGGGCGAGGGTAGAGGATAGAGGAGGGTGGGGGAGGGGGTGGGCGGCGTCTCCGTGGACGAGGGTGGGGGAGGGGGAGGGTGGCAGCGGCGGCGGCGTCTCCGTCGGTGGCGTCTCCATGGACGAGGATGGGGGAGGGGGTGGGCGGCGTCTCCATGGACGAGGGCGAGGGCACAGGAGAGGCGAGGGCATAGGGGTTAGGAATGGCGCACCCTGAGCGGTGCGCCATTAGAATGTTTTTATAGCAGTGGCGCATCCTCATGGAGTGCGTCATTAGTAAAAAGAATTATATAGCAATGGCGCATCCCAGAGAGGTGCGCCATTAGTAATCTTTTTTTTGGATAGCAATGGCGCACCCTAGAGAGGTGTGCCATTAGTATTTTTTTTGGATAGCAATGGCGCTCGGGTGGGAGGGAGGGGGTGGGTGGTGCGCTCGACCGATTCCGTTCGGGGGAACCGAGTGAGGAGACACGGGAGGGTGCGGGGGGGCGGCCGCGGCGGGGGAGGGGGGGAGGGTGCGGGGGGTCGGCGGCGGCGGTGGAGCGGGGGAGGGTGCGGGGGGTCGTCGGTGGCGGTGGAGCGGGGGAGGGTGCGGGGGGTCGTCGGTGGCGGTGGAGCTGGCCGGGGAGGGTGCGGGGGTCGTTGGCGGCGATGGAGCGGGGGAGGGTGCGGGGGGTCGGCGGCGGCTGTGGAGCGGGGGAGGGTGCGGGGGGTCGTCGGCGGCTGTGGAGCGGGCCGGGGAGGGTGCGGGGGGTCGTCGGCGACGGTGGAGCGGGGGAGGGTGCGGTGGGTGCTCGGCGGCGGTGGAGCGGGGGAGGGTGCAGGGGGACACTATTGGGACACTATGATGCAAATGAGGTGAGGAGGAGGAGGCACCCGAGACAAGCTTGGAGGAGGAGGTGGAGAGAATGAAAATGGGGAAAGTGAGTGTGGTAGGTGGCTGTGCAAAATATCTAGCTGGTCCCACGTTACTAATGGTGCACCACCTACGTATGCGCCATTAGTAACCCTGGTTACTAATGGCGCACCTCCTCTGGTGCGCCATTAGTAGTTCTGCAAAAAAATAGTAGTGGCGCACCACCAACAGATGCTCCATTAGTAACACTCGTTACTAATGGCGCACTAGGTGTGGTGCGCCATTAGTAGTTTGCAAAAAAAAAAACCAAAAAAAATTTATAGTAGTGGCGCACTACTAACAGATGCGCCATTAGTAACCCTGGTTACTAATGGCGCACCAGCTGCTGGTGCGCCATTAGTAGTTTTGCAAAAAAAATATATAGTAGTGGCGCACCGAGTGTGTGGTGCGCCATTAGTGTCCATCACACTAATGGCACACCTCACATGGTGAGCCACTACTATATAGTAGTGGCGCACTGCTTGTGTGGTGCGCCATTAGTATCTATATCATCTATAGCCCTTTTCCTAGTAGTGCAGGATACAAAGGTTCCCGAGTCATTTTGCCTCCCAAGTAATGACTCTGACAAAGTTGTCATTTAATTCATTGAGCAGGTCATTCTGAGCTTTAAGTACTTGTTCTACCTGAGTAGTAATCATAAAGGCATGTTTACTCAGAAGCTTCAGATCATTGACATTTCTGTCTACACAAGCATTTAAATGGCTAAGCATACGAGTACTTTGTTCCAAATATCTGCTAACATAATCATTGAAACTCTGTTGTTTGGCAACAAAGTTGTCAAATTCATCAAAGCATAGGCTAGCAGGTTTATCAAAAGGAATATCACTCTCATCAAACCTACACAGAGAATTAACTTCTACTACCTGTATCGGGTTATCGAGACCATGGATCTCTTCGATAGGTGGTAGATTTTTGACATCTTCGGATCTAATGCCTTTCTCTTGCATAGATTTCTTGGCTTCTTGCATATCTTCGGGACTGAGGTATAAAATACCTCTTTTCTTTGGAGTTCGCTTAGGAGGTGGTTCGGTAATAGTCCAAGCATTATCGTTGATCAAGATGTTATTTAGTAGAGTCTCAGCTTGTTCTACAGTTCGTTCCCTAAAAACACAACCGACACAACTATCTTGGTGGTCTCTAGAGGCATCGGTAAGTCCGTTATAGAGGATATCAAGTATCTCGTTCTTTTTAAGAGGGTGATCAGGCAAAGCATTCTATAGCCGGACGAGCCTCCCCCAAGCTTGTGGAAGACTCTCTTCTTGGAGTTGAGCAAAGTTGTATATTTCCTGCAAGGCAGCTTGCTTCTTATGGGTAGGGAAATATTTCTCACAGAAGTAATAGACCATCTCTTGGGGACTACGCACACATCTAGGAGCAAGAGAGGTGAACCAGGCTTTAGCATCATCCTTTAGAGAGAAAGGAAACAGCTTAAGGATATAGTAGTGGCGGATCTTCTCCTCATTAGTGAAAAGGGTAGCTATATCGTGTAGTTTGGCAAGATGGGCTACGACCGTCTCAGACTCATAACCATGAAAAGGATCTGATTCGACTAGAGAGATTATCTCAGGGTCGACACAGAATTCATAATCCTTATCAGTGATAAAGATAGGCGAAGTGGCAAACTTCGGGTCATATGTCATCTTAGCTTCTCGAGATTTTTTCTTCCACTTGAGAAGTAGTTTCTCAGTGTCATAGGCATCCTTACACGCAAGAAAATCCTCAGCTATCTCTCCCTCCATAACGTAACCCTCAGGTATATGAGGCAATTCATATCTAGGAGAGCTAGATCTAGCAGGAGCAAAAGCAGGTTCTATCTCAATAGTATCGGTAGTATCAGAAGCATCACGAGAATTGGCAGTAACTCTAGCAATATGAGCATCAAGGAATACCCCTAGTGGAACATCAGGCAAAGTGGTATCTCTAGCAATATCAAGCATAGCATCATTAGGCAAAATATCATCTCTAGCATCATCAGGCAAAGCAGTATCAAGCATAGCATCTCTAGCAGTATCAGGCATAGCATCAGGCATAGTATCAAGCATAGCATCTCTAGCAGTAGTATCACAAGCATCATCAAGCACACGCGACATATCAAGATTTCTAGCAGGAGGTGATGTCGAAACTTACTCCTAACTGAAGGTGAATCAAGTGAAGAGCTAGATGGCAATTCCTTACCTCCCCTCGTAGTTGAGGGCAAGACATTGGTCTTCGGATCCTTCAGATTCTTCATAGTGATCAGCAGATATAAATCCCAAGTGACTCAGAGAATATAGCAATACCTCCCCGGCAACGGCGCCAGAAAAATGCTTGATGCCAACTGTTCTTCCCCTTTGCAACAGCAATGTTGCTAGCACTCTCCAACAATCGAAACTAGAAGAATGTTGTTGACGACCCACAAGCGCATGGGATCGCAGCAGTTTTCGGGGGTAGAGTATTCAACCCAATTTTTTTGGTACGCGTGTAGGAGGTAAGAGGATACTCTCAAGTATTAGCAGCTGAATATGTCAGATTCAACCACACCTCAAAGATTAGTATCTGCAAGCAAAGTATCAGTAGCAAAGTAGTATGATAACAACGTTGTCAGAAACGATGTGTTGACGGCAGACTATTCCTAACGATTGTATCAATGGCGCCAAGTTGCCTCGTTGACGGAAATTGTCAGTTCCCGTCAACGATAAGCGAATCAAGATTGTAGCAGGTAGCAGCAGTGTAACAAGCAATAGAAGTGGCAAGGAAAAGCAGTAGTGACAGCAGTAGCAAGTAGCAAAAGTAGCAAGCGACAGTAGTAGCAACAGTAGCAGCAGAGCAAGAGAAGTAACAGTAGTAGCAGCAGCAGAGCAAGACAAGTAACAGCAGTAGCAACAGTAGTAGCAGCAGCAGAGCAAAACAAGTAACATCAGTAGCAACAGTAGTAGCAGCAGCAGAGCAAAACAAGTAACAGCAGTAGCAACAGTAGGACAAACACATACGCAATGGGTCGGTGGTTTGTTTGGATGATATTCATCATGCAACAGCTATAACACGGAGAGATATGTGGCTAGCTCCCGTTCATCAATGTGATGTAGGCATGCATTCCGTGTGTCGTCATACGCGCTTAGGGAAAAGAACTTGCATGACATCTATTGTCCATCCCTCCCGTGGCAACGGGGTTCAAAAGGAAACAACGGGATATTAAGGTTCTCCTTTCAATAAAGAACCGGACCAACGCATTAGCACTTGGTGAACACATGAACTCCTCAAACTATGGTCATCACTGGGAGTGGTTCCGTTTATTGTCACTCCCGGGTTGTCGGATCATAACACATAGTAGGTAACTACAACTTGCAAGATCGGATCTAAAACACACATATATTGGTGACAACATAATAATTTCAGATCTGAAATCATGGCACTCAGGCCCTAGTGAGAAGCATTAAGCATGGCAAAGTAGTAGCAACATCAATCTCAGAACATAGTGGATACTAGGGATCAATCCCCATCAAAACTAACTCGATTACATGATAGATCTCATCCTACTCATCACGGCCCAGCGAGCCTACAAATAGATTACTCACGAACGACGAAGGGCTTCATGGAATTGGAGAGGGAAGAAGGTTGATGATGACGATGGCGATGATTTCCCCTCTCCGGAGCCCAAGACGGACTCCAGATCTACCCTCCAGATGAAGAACAGGTGGTGGCGGCGCCTCCGTATCGCAAACGCGATGAAAACTTCTCTTTTTATTTTTCTGGGACGAAAGGGAACTTATAGAGCTGGAATTGGGGGCGGTAGAGCCGTGTGGGCCCCACAAGCCTGCCCACTGCCACCAGGGGGGTGGTGACGGAGCCAGGGCTTGTGGCCCACTGGCCCACCCCCTCAGGTGGAACTTGGCGCAGATATGTTTCTTATTTTCAAAAACTGCTCCTCGTAAATTTTCAGGACGTTTGGAGAACTTTGATTTATGCACAAAAGTAACACAAAGGCAATTCTGCTGAAAACAGCGTCAGTCCAGGTTAGTTCGATTCAAATCATGCAAATTAGAGTCCAAAACAAGGGCAAAAGAGTTTGGAAAAGTAGATACGATGGAGACGTAGCAGCTGCGCAGAAGAAGAAGGCCGAAGACGCCGGTGTTGAGTCGGCAGATTGGGTGCTGCTACCGGACGGCTCGGCTCCGGATCCGTCGGCCAGGGAGAAGCGATCCAAGGCGATGCACGACCCTGTGCGGTTGGCGGATGCAGATGCCCGGGTTGACAAAAGGCGCACGCGGATACGAGAGCAACAAATGCTGCCAAGGGGATGGAGGGGTGCACGATGATGCGACAGAGTGACCCGACGTCGCATCACCTGAGGACGAGGTCCCGCCGCCGGGGACACCGGACGGCGAGGCGGATGCTGCTAGCGACCCGGCAATGAAGGCACGAAACGGGGCGCTGGAGGCCGAGACCCCCATAACGAACGACCCCCGCCGGGCCAACTCGTCAAAGGAGCCTGTTGGGGGCATGCCTTCAGGAGGTGTGGTTATCATCGTGTTGGTGCGTGGCCCATATGCGGCCAGAGCTAGCACTGGCTCCAGGACCCGGCCACTAGAGAGCTGGATCGTAGCCGGCGGGAACTCCGGGGGAGGGGCACCCGACTTACCGGGAGGCGAGGTGCCCGCTCTCATCGTGGACTCGGCGAGTGGCACGACCAAGCGTAGCGAGCAACCAAGGCGACTTGGAAGCAACTTATCCATATCGAGCAGTCCATTGGGGTAGACGTTCTGCCCCTTCATTCTTCTTCTTCTGTATTTTTTGAATGCGGGCTCGCCAGCGCACCCATTGAGTGTAGTCCCCGAGACTCGGGCCGGCTCGGAGGCAGCCGGGTTGAGTCTTACTCGCGACAACCTTTTCCTTTGTCCTTTGCAGGCCCACAACGAGCCCTGGGTGGTCGCTTACAACACGCTGCTGGGTTGGTACCGGGAGGCTGAAAACCAGTCGGCTAATATTCAGGGCGAGCTAACCCTAGCCGGCTAGCAACGAGATCTTCTACAGGAGGAGTGCGTTCAGCTGCGCGACGAGGCGGACCTCCGCTTGGTGGAGAAGAAGGACCGTGAGGCAGCCCAACGTATGGAGCTGGAGCAGCGGGAGGCGGCCAATCGTGTGGAGCTGGAGCAGCGGGAGGCGAGCCACCGTGAGGCCTTGTAGGCTAAGGATGACCAGCTGGTGATGGCAGCCGAGGAGGTGCAGGCAGCGCAAGAGGAACTCACCCACCGGATCCAGGTCTGTTCGTCGAGGGAGGAGGATCTACAAGAGGTGGCGCATGAGGTGGACCATCTTGTGACCGGTAAGTTTTCTTTCTTTTGATTTTTTGTTCTCGCGCCACATTGGGCTATGCTTTTTTCTTGCCTTATGCTGCATGTCCGTTCTCCTTCCTCAGATCTCTTCCCAGATACGCGGGAGGAGGCGGATGCGGCCATGGTGGCCCACTATGAGGAGCAGGGGGCATTGGATGTCCATGTTGGGGTGTTTGCTGCCTAGACGGTCGACGCGGTGGGGATCGCCTCCAAGGTCCCCCTAAATGAGGTGATTTGGGACATGGGGCGGCTCCAGAAGGCCAGGTTGGTGCTGGTTGGCACCCTGTGTCGGACGCGGTGGAACTGGCTTCCATGAGTCGGCTATCGTGATGGCTAAAGGCTGGTAGCGCGTGAATGAGCGCCTAGCGCGCCTCGGCGGCGCGAGCTAGCGCGTTCATGGCGCTCTGAATCGCCAAGTCGTGGTACTCGGATCTAATCCTGAGGCTACTAACGTCCCGGTGCGCCAACACAGATGCCGAGCTGGAGGTAGTCGCCGACGAGCTAGCCGTGCGGGCAAGCGACATGGTGTCATTTTCCCGTAGGATGAATTAATCCCGAAGCAGGCAACCAATGGCAAAGTGATCCGGGAGGACCAGTACATGCTACCCCTAGGCGACCCAAACGACACCGACTCCAACGATGACGCTTACGTCGACCTCATGTCCGATGAGGACACGGGCATGAGGGCCGACGCGAGACGCGCTGGTTTTGGAGACAGGGCATCTACCTCGGCCACTGCGGGACCTACCAGAGCCAAGGATGGGGCCTCCACCTCAACTGTTGCGTGAGACGCTGGGGTGAAGGATGGAGCCGCCACCTGCTAGATTTTTTTTCTTTTTCCTGCATTAGTTAGTCTGTGGTTCCACCCACAAGGGGTGTGATGTAATGAACTTGTGGCCGTGGGCCTTTAAGGTTTTTTTGTATAAATGCATGCTTTGAATTCGCTCAACATCTTTGTGTGTGCCGACTCGCCTTGTTCTACTTTTGGTTTCTGTCTGCCAAAGACTTCATCTTCTTCGGCTTCAGCCCCACCAGCCAGACAGCCGGGAGCCGGTCTAAGACTGGGACAGGGTATCTTCTTCTGAGGGAGTTGGCCATGGGTTTTCTGGAGCCGCATGGATGCTTTAGCTAGGCCGAGTATGTAATGCCCCAAGTGTAACATTGTCGTATTTGGAAACCTTCCATGTTTGGACCGATGATGTCTTTGCTATATGAGTTTCATTTCATGTGGTCTTGGTTTGTTTTCCCCTTGTTTGGTTTCATGATTTCATGTCAACCCTTGTGGTGGTGTTGCTTGTTCATTGTTGTGGATACGGTAATGATGTGTTTCTTGTTCTCATGAGTGGATGTGATGTATGGGTGATGAGGAGTTCAAACCATGCTTGGTTTCGAACTATATTCCAATAAGAGCTCCTTCTCCTTTTTATTTGGAAAACCAATGTTGGATTGTTGTCAAACCTGATTTTAAAATGTAGATCTTTTAGTGCCTATTCTTGTGGGTTTAGGAATGTGACAGGGGTTTCCAAAACTTTATTTATTTGTGGTTTAAACTTCAAAACAGATTTAGTTAAATCTGTTTTGTAATTATTTTAGTTGCTCCAAAAATCTCCTTCTCATTTTATTTAAATGAGGCATAATTCCCTTATGTACATGGTCATTTTATTTTTATTTTTGGGACCCTAGAGGTCCTTAGGTGATTTAATTAGGTGAGGTTTGTTTTAAAATAGGAAAACCCTATGGTTTCTTCTCTGGTTAAGTGGCGCCAGCAGGGTGGGCCTCCTCCTTTCCGTCGGGCCATCTCCTCTCTTTCAGCGCTAGCGCAGACCAACCGATGACCCTTCTTCCTCCCGTTGTCGTCACCACTGTACGATACCATCTCCTCCTCCCATCGCCCTTTCTCCATGATCCAGTGGTTGCTCGCCTCCCCAGGCCAATAAAAGAAGCAGGAGCTTCCCCTCGAAGACCTAACCCTTCGCCTCCCTCCTCTCTCTCCCAGGCCCCGTTAGGAGGCGGCCTCGAGCTCCTCCTCTGCCATGGCTGGCCCCTGGTGAGGTCGTCGCCATCAAGCTCGTCGCCTTCCATCCTCCACGACAGCACCAGGAGAACGCGGTGAACCAGGAGGATCCATTCCCGCAGCAAGCAGTCGTCGATCGCCTCTACATCCATGACATCCACGACGGCCTTCTTCCTTCTCTGCTCCGACGTGATCTTCCGCAGAGCCTCTTCTTCCTCGTCGTCACCTGCCTCCTCCACGTCGAGCTTGCTACCTCTCCTCGACGCGTAGGGTGAGCAAGCCCCGATCTTCTCCTTCCCTTCCTCCTAGCGTAGAGCCCCGGCTGTCGCAGCTCTCGGCGCCGTCGCTGGAAGTTGGGCTCTGTCGAGCCGCCGCCGTAGTGATTCTCCCGGGGTGCTCTGAGGAAAAATGGGTTCCTCTCGAACCCCTCTTCCTCCCCGCTAGAGCATGCTGTCCAATTTGAGTTGTAGATTCGGCTGCAACCTTCCCCTGTTTCGGCCGTCGTTGATTGGTAGGAATAGCAGAGGGGGATACCTAAGAGGGTTACGTCCCCCTCTTTGTTAAGCTTCGTTCGCATAGTAGAGTGGTTGTAGGTGGTTTTGGCGCCAGTGAGATCGTGGGTTCGATACCCCAAAGCGCCACCCTTTTTATTTTGGTTTACTAGTTACAGTAGTTCGACAGGGTGAAATAGCTTGGTTTCTTTCCCTATCCTGTCGAGAGCATTGCAGTAGCGTGGTGGTGTGGGTTGCTTGTCGAACCAGGGGGGTCCTGGGTTCGATTCCAGTGAACTCCCCTTTTATTTTGCTGCCTTGTATTTAATTTTTGTGTACTAATGTAATGCCCCAGAGTGTAACTTGCCTTATTTGGAACCTTCTTGTATGTGGGTCCATCATGTCATTGTTATGAGAGTTATATGTCATGTAGTATTTGCTACTCCAACAAAAGACCTTCCAACGGTACGAGAAACACGTGCTGACGGGAGACTATTCTTGTCTCGATACTCCTCAACAACGTCACCAAGAATCCTACTGCTACGGCTACACCTTTAGGGACTTCCTAGGCAAATATGCAAAGGATTTCCCCCGTGGCCTTGGAGCCTTGCGTTGGTGTTCCCTCGTAGTGGAAAGGGTGATGTAGCACAGCGGTGGTAAGTATTTCATTCAGTTTTGAGAACCAAGGTATCAATCCAGTCAAGGAGTATGACAAGTACCTGCACAAACACAAAAATCTTGCTCCCAACGCTATGAAGGGGCTGTCAATCCCTTATATATTGTTTGCCAAGCGAGAACTGAAAGCAACAAAGTAACATAGCAAAGTAAAAGCGAAAGTGGAAACGATAGGTGTGAATAGACCCGGGGGCCGTAGTGTTCACTAGTGGCTTCTCTCATGAAAGCAAGTAGACGGTGGGTGAACAAATTACTGTCGAGCAATTGATAGAACCACGCAAAGTCGTGATGTCATCTATGGCAATGATTATATCTATAGGCATCACGTCCAAAACAAGTAGACCGATACTTTCTGCATCTACTACTATTAGTCCATACGTCGACCACTATCCAGCATGCATCTAGTGTATTAAGTCCAAAAGAACAGAGTAACGCCTTAAGCAAGATGACGTGATGTAGATGGACAATATCATATCTACGACAAAGCCGATCTTGTTACCCTTGACGGCAACTACACGATGTGTGCCTTGCTGCCCTTTCTGTGACTGGGAAAGGTCACCACACGGTATGACCCCAAAACCAAGCACTTCTCCCATTGCAAGAATCATAGATCTAGTTGGCCAAACAAAACCCAAGACTCAGAGACACTTACAAGGATATCAAATCATGCATATAAGAAATCAGCAAAGACTCAAATGTATATCATAGATAATCTGATCACAAATCCACAATTCATCGGATCTCGACAAACACACCGCCAAAAGGGATTACATCGGATAGATCTCCATGAAGATCATGGAGAACTTTGTATTGAAGATCCAAGAGAGAGAAGAAGCCATCTAGCTACTAACTACGGACCCGTAGGTTTGAAGTGAACTACTCACGAGTCATTGGAGGGGCGATGATGTTGATGTAGAAGCCCTCCAACTCCAAAGTCCCCTCCGGCAGGGCACCAAGAAGGATCTCTAGATGAGATCTCGCGGAAACGGAAGCTTGCAGCGGCGGAAAGTGTTTTCATGGATTCCCTGATTTTTTGTCTGTATTTTAGGGAATATATAGGCAAAGTAGCTAGGTCAGGGGGGCGCCAGGGAGGCCACAAGACTGCTAGCCGCCGCCCCCCTGGTGGCGGCTACAGGGCTTGTGGGCTCCCTATAGCTCTCCTGCCTTGGCCCTCAAGCCCCCTGATCTTCTTTCGTTCGGGAAAAAATTATTTCTGGGATTTTATTCCGTTTGGACTCCGTTCCAAAATCAGATCTGAAAAGAGCCAAAAACACAGAAAAAACAGGAACTGGCACTTGGCACTGAATTAATAAGTTAGTCCCAAAAAAGATATAAAAGGTACATGCAACATCCAAAGATGACAAGATAACAGCATGAAACCATCAAAAGTTATAGATACGTTTGATACGTATCAAGCCTCCCCAAGCTTAACTCCTGCTCGTCCTCGAGTAGGGAAGTGATAAAGAATGAATTTTTGGTGCTTTCATGCTACCTAGCATAGATGTCCTTTGTAACTCCTCTTATGTGACGTGAACGTTCAGATCCGTTAGATTCAAAACAATATTTTGCTTTTGACGTGGAAACAATAATACTTCAAGCAAACAAGCAAGGTAATCATGAACTTTCAAAATAACAAGGCCAAAAGAAAGTTATCCCTACAAAAGCATATAGTCTGGCTATGCTCTATCATCATTGCACAACGAATTTGAATCATGCACAACCCCGGTATTGGCCAAGTAATTGTTTTCACACCTTTACTTTCTCAAACCTTTTCAGCTCTCACGCAATACATGAGCGTGAGCCATGGTTTTAGCACTATAAGTGGTGTGGAGTGTGGTGGAGGTTGCAAGACAAACAAGGAGAAGATGATCACATTAACTAGGCATATCAATGAGCTGTGAAGATGCTCATCAATAGATATCAATGTGAATGAGTAGGGATTGCCATACAAATGATGCACTAGAGCTAAGAGTATATGAAAGCTCTTAAAGAAAACTAGTGGGTGTGCATCCAACTTGCTTGCTCATGAAGACCTAAGGCAAATTTGAGGAAGCCTATCATTGGAAGATACAAGCCAAGTTATGTAATGAAATTTCCCACTAGCTATATGGTGGTGACAAAATGAGATACTCTCAATCATGAAGATCATGGTGCTTAATAAGCACAACTATGGAAGGATAGTAGCATTGTCCCTTCTCTCTTTTTCTCTCATAATTTTTTTGGTGGGCTCTTTGGCCTCTTTTTTTTGGTGGGCATCTTTGGCCTCTTTTATTTCCTCACATGGGACAATGCTCCATCAATGATGATCATCACACTTTCAACTCAAAACTTAGAGCAACGATGACTCTATATGGAATGCCTTCGGTAGTGTACCGTGACAATGATCTAGCATGGCGTAGACATTAATGGAAACATCATGCTAGCTATCCTACGATCATGCAATGGCAATGTAGAAGTGGTGGCACATGTCATGGTGGTAGTTGCATGGCAATATATCTCGGAATGACTTTGAAAAAGCCATAATAGGTAGGTATGGTGGCTGTTTTGAGGGAGGCTAATGGTGGGTTTTGTGCACCGGCGAAAGTTGCACGACACTAAGAAGATTGTGATGGTGGAAGGTGAAAGTGCATCTAAACCATGGACTCAAGATTAGTCATGAAGAACCCATATACATGTTGCAAAATTTTTATTAGTAATCGAAACAAAGCATTCAACGCATACTCCTAGGGGAAGGGTTGGTAGGTATAAACCATCGCGCGATCCCGACCGCCACACAAAGGATGACAATCAATAAACTAATCATGCTCAGACTTCATCACATAGCGGTTCAGCATACGTGCATGCTACGGGAATCACTAACTTCAACACAAGTATTTCTAGATCCACAACACCTTACTAATATAACTTCAATATTACCATAACCAAAACTCAAACCTAATTGAGATGAATCAAACTTCTCTAACTATTCAATGACATGAAGGTGGAAGTTTTCATATCCCTTTGGATAACTACCCTTTTTGAGACTACTTTCAAAGCATAGATAAACTACCAAGCCACGCACCGCTGTGCTCTAAAATATATAAGTGAAGCACATAGAGCAAAATCAACTAGCTCAAAAGATATAAGTGAAGCACATGTGAGCTGAATTGTCTACCAAAGGATATAAGTGAAGCTCGACAAAATCACGGTGAGTGCATGTCTGTCTCTCTAGGTGTGCAGCAAGTATGATTGTGACACAACAAAAATAAAAGACTCCTCGATACAAGACGCTCCAAGCAAAACACGTAACATGTGGTGAATAAAAATATAGCCCCAAGTAACGTTACCGATGGATTGAAGACGAAAGAGGGGATGCCTTCCCAGGGCATCCCCAAGCTTAGGCTTTTACGGCATACTTGAATCTCTTGCAGTGGCTTGGGCATCCCCAAGGTTGAGCTCTTGCCACTCTTTATCTCTTTGTCCATAAGAACTTCACCCAAAACTTGAAAACTTCACAACACGAAACTTAAACAGAAACTCGTGATAACATTAGTATAAGAAAGCAAACCACCACTTCCTTAGGTACTGTAGCAAACTTAAATTCTACTTATGTTGATGTTGGGTTACTGTATTTTCAATCTTCCATGGCTAATACCCCCCGATACTATCCATAGTTTCATCAAAATAAGCAACCAACACAACAAAAATAGAATCTGTTAACACCAGACCAGTCTGTAGCAATCTGTATACTTCGTATAATTCTGTTACTTCAAAAATTCTGAAAAATTACGACAGTCTGAAGAATTTGCTTAGAAATCAGCAGCAAAATGAATCAACTCAAAATCTCTTACAGAAAAAAAAATTCTTTTCGTGAGCAGAAAGTTTCTGTCTTTTCCAGCATGACCAAACGATCATCCCCAAGACTAATCATAACGGTTTTGCTTGGCAAAAACGCAAAAATAAACACAAAAAACACAATCATAACAAAATTATGACAGTGTGGAAAACACAAGACAGAAAAAAATGATAGATTCGTTGGGTTGCCTCCCAACAAGCGCTATTGTTTAACGCCCTTAGCTAGGCATAAGATCGATAGAATCTAAGTCTAACATACTTCCTATGCATAGGCATTCTATAGGAAGACAACCAATAGTTACCAATAATTACATGTGGGATCATATTCGAATTCAACTATATAACTATCACATAGGATATTCTTTTCATGATCCACATGTATGCAAAGTTGACGCTCTTCAAAAATAGTGGGATTATCATAAACTAAAGTCATGACTCTTCCATTCCCACTTTCAATATTATTGCAAATGTCATATTCATCATGGGGCTTAAACAAATTTTCAAGATCATAAGAAAAATCATTACCCCAATCATGATCATTGCAACAAGTAGTGGACAAAGCAAAACTAGCATCCCCAAGCTTAGGGTTTTGCAAATTTTTAGAATGATTGTCACTAATAGAATTTATAGTGAAACCATTGCAATCATGCTTTTCATCCAAGGAGCCCTCGTGAATCACTTCATAAATTTTTTCCTCATCATTTTCCGATTCACGCATCTCAAGAAAAACACCATAAAGATAGTCAAGTGCACTCAACTCACTAGCAATTGGATCAACATAATTGGATCTCTTGAAGAGATTAGCAAGTGGATGAGGATCCATATCACTATATTTTCAGCAAGCGAAGATGCAAGCATATTGAAGGCACATGGCACACAAGCGAACAGAAAGCAAGCGAGATAAAAGGGCGAACGAAAAAGACAAATGAAAAGGCAAACAAAAAACTCAAATTAGTGAAGTGGGGGAGAGGAAAACGAGAGGCAACTGGAAAACTACAGGATATTAAGGTTCTCCTTTTAGTAAAGAACCGGACCAACGCATTAGCACTTGGTGAACACATGAACTCCTCAAAGTATGGTCATCACCGGGAGTGGTTCCGGTTATTGTCACTCCGGGGTTGCCGGATCATAACACATAGTAGGTAACTACAACTTGCAAGATCGGATCTAAAACACACATATATTGGTGACAACATAATAATTTCAGATCTGAAATCATGGCACTCGGGCCCTAGTGACAAGCATTAAGCATGGCAAAGTAGTAGAAACATCAATCTCAGAACATAGTGGATACTAGGGATCAATCCCCATCAAAACTAACTCGATTACATGATAGATCTCATCCTACTCATCACCGCCCAGCGAGCCTACGAATAGATTACTCACGAACGACGAGGAGCTTCATGGAATTGGAGAGGGAAGTAGGTTGATGATGACGATGGCGACGATTTCCCCTCTCCGGAGCCCAAGACGGACTCCGGATCTGCCCTCCAGATGAAGAACAGGTGGTGGCGGCGCCTCCGTATGACAAACGCGACGAAAACTTGTCTTTTTATTTTTTTCTAGGACGAAAGGGATCTTATAGAGCTGGAATTGGGGGCGGCAGAGCCGTGTGGGCCCCACAAGCCTGCCCACCGCCACCAAGGGGGGTGGTGGCGGAGCCAGGGCTTGTGGCCCACTGGCCCACCCCCTCAGGTGGAACTTGGCGCAAATATTTTTCTTATTTTCCAAAACTGCTCCCCGTAAATTTTCAAGGCGTTTGGAGAACTTTGATTTCTGCACAAAATTAACACGAAGGCAATTCTGCTGAAAACAGCGTCAGTCCAGGTTAGTTCCATTCAAATCATGCACATTCGAGTCCAAAACAAGGGCAAAAGAGTTTGGAAAAGTAGATACGATGGAGACGTATCAACTCCCCAAGCTTAAAACCTTGCTTGTCCTCAAGCAACTCAGTTGACAAACTGAGAGAGAAAGAAAAACTTTGACAAACTCAGTTTGATCTTGTTGTTGCAACTATGTCTAACTCACAACCTGAATTTGAGCAAGATCACAAGTTAACCACATAAGCAAATGACACAAAGGTCTCATGGTAAACTAATATGAATGGCATAATCAGCTAACGAGCAAATAATAATGAGTTTCAAATACCAACACTTCAATCAAAACAAGCATGAAGCAATATGAATAGGTGGTATCTCGCTAGCTCTTTCTGAGACCGCAAAACATAAATGCAGAGCACTTTCAAAGATCAAGGGTTGACTAAACATTGTAATTCATAGCAACGAAGATCCAGTCATAGTCATACTCAATATCAATCAAAAGCAAAGCATAAAAATAACAGAGGTGCTCTCTAATTGGTGCTTATATAAGATGAGGATGACTCCACAGGAAAACAAATAGACAGGCCCTTCGCAGAGGGAAGCATTGATTTGCACAGGTGCCACAGCCCAAGCTTTGAAAACAGAGATAATAATTTTGGGTGGCATGCTTTCATTGTCAACTCAATGACCAAGAGTTCTCAATATATTCCATGCTACTCATGCTATAGACGGTTCCCCAACAGAAAAGTAAAGTTTTAACTCCCCCAGCACCAATCAATCACACTCCACGGCTAGCCGAATCCTCGGGTACCGTCCATACTAACATCAATCCGGGGGGAGTCTTGTTTTACAGTTATGTTTTTGATTTAAGCGTGGAACTGGGCATTCCAAATACCGGCCCCTTTCTCGTGAATGACAGTGAATAAACACATGTCGGGGATAACACTCCTAGCATGGAAGATACCAATAGCCCTCTGTCACCATATGAGCGGTTCGGGCATGCAAAACAGATTATTTCTTGAATGGCACATGCAAATTTACTTGGAACGGCAGGTAGATATCGCAAATAGGTAGGTATGGTGGACTCTCATGGAAAAACTTTTGGGTTTATGGAGGTGGATGCACAAGCAGTATTCCGCTTAGTACAAGTGAAGGCTAGCAAAACACTGGGAAGCGACCAACTAGAGAGCGACAACAGTCATCAAGATGCAATGAGTTTGACTAACATTGAATGCAAGCATGGACAGGATATAAATCACCATGAACACGAACATCATAGAGGATATGTTGATTTTGTTTCAACTACATGCATGAACATGCGCCAAGTCAAGCCACTTGAAACATTCAAAGGAGAATACCATCCTATCATACTACATCATAGTCATCTCAAAATCTATGTTGGCATTCAAGACAAACCATTATAAGCTCTCAGCTAAATAAGCATGGCATCAAAAACTATGATCTCTAAGTTGTCATTGCAAACATGGTTCTCTCACAACAAAGCTAAATCTGGGTCGACAAGCTAGTCATATTTACAAAAACAAAATAGATAGAGTTCATACCAGCTTTTCAGTCTCAGTCATTTCATCATATATCATCATTGTTGCCTTTCATTTGCACGATCGAACGATGTGAACAATAATAAGCGCATTGGACTAAGCTGAATCTGCAGGCAAACACAAAGGAGAAGACAAAATAATATGGCTCTTTTGAAAGCTAACAGGTAAGCATGCAAGAACCAATAAACATTGTAACCAATATCTTCTACCTTGACACAAAGAAAAATAAAACTATTTACACGGGAAAGCTCCCAACAAGCAAAAGAAGAAAGAAAAATCTTTTTGGGTTTTCTCAAAAGGACACAAAACAAGAAAACAAGAAAACAAAATAAACTAGCATGGATAATACAGTGGCAGAGTGTGAACACCGGCTAACAAAGTGAAAGCATAAGCATGAATGTAAAGTCTGTGAGAACATGTACTCCCCCAAGATTAGGATTTTGGCCTAGCTTGGTCTACTCCCATGGATGATCCTGGCGAAACCCAAAGTCATAATGGGTATTATACGGGAGTGCTACAGCCACTGCCTGAATAGCTACTTCACGAAGTCGAGCAGCCATCGCCTCCCTCTCATACTCCGCTGCCTCTCCTATGGTTATGTAGTATCTTCGTTTTACCTGAAAGTCAAAGAAAGCAGGAGCAGGAAGGGTAATATGGAAAACACGCTGCTGGTTAAATATCAAGCGGTAAAGGAGGGATCCATGATCTCTCTCGAGGAATTGGTAGCGTGTTAGAGCGACACGATCAAGGTAGGCTGTATGGAGACGAGGGTCTTTAGGACGGATGGATACCCCAAGAAAATTTGCTAAGCGTGTAGCATAAACTCCACCAAAGAAATCCCCCTCACTGGCATTTTTATTCAGCCTCCTTGCTATTATAGCCCGCATATTGAAGCTCTTGTCACCTGTTACTGCGCTCTTAAGGATACTAAGGTCGGAAGCGCATAGGTGACAATGTGCACCCTTGCCGTTAATGCACCTACCTATGAAGAGGGCAAGGTAATGCAAGGCAGGGAAATGGATGCTTCCTATGGTGGCTTGCGTGATATCTCTGGTTTCTCCAACAGTTATACTGGAGACAAAGTCTCTGACCGAAGACTTAGGAGGATCATTAACACTACCACCATCGGGTATCTTGCAAATCCTATTGAAATCCTCCAGATCCAAGGTATATGATTTATCGTACAGATCAAACAGTATGGATGAGTCACGGCCAACTGAGAATTTAAATCTACGCACGAAAGAGGCAGTGAGCATAGCATACTGTTCACATTTATCTGGGAGGAATTCTTCTAACCCGGCATTGCTGACAAGTGTATCAAACTCATCCTTGAAGCCTGCTTCGATCATTAACTCATCGGAAGGCCATTCACATGGTTGCACCGGTGAGTCCCTTAGTTGAAAAGTTTGGGGCTCCCGAAAAGAGAGACGAGGACCCTTCTTACTTGAGGAACCACCATGAAACTTCCTCCTCAACATAATTTCCTTTTGCTGAAATTTTTGAAGTTCAATAGAAAAGTGAATAAAGACCCACCACACCTTGTAGCAACTACTCCTACTAGTGCCTAGAGACCGTATCACGTGCTAAAACTACTTGGGACCAACTAAAATCAACATTTCAAGCTCAAGAACAGGGTCACCAAGGTAGCAAGAATTCGTGAAGGATAAAGCACTAGAGCAAAAACTAATTGGACCAATGGAGGAGTCACTTACCAAGGAGTAAGTTCCCCAAAATGGTTCGGAGAATGGTGCTTTGAGAAAGGAGATTGAGAATCACAGCCAAATGAGCAAGAACACGGGTTTGAGCTGCGAAACATTTTTTTCTAGAGGTGGAAGAAGAGGCTGAAAGCTGGAATGACTGAAGGTGGTGCATGTGGGCCCCACAAGCTTGCACCCCGCCACCAGGGGGGTAGGTGGCGGTGACAGGGCTTGTGGCGCACTGGTCTGGGCCCCAGGCCAGCTCTCAGGCCCAAAAAAATTCAAAAATTCCAGAAAAAATCATACTAAATTTTCAGGACCATCGGAGAACTTTTATTTTGAGGTATTTTTCTCCGGGATGCTAAAACAGAAAACCAGAAATGCTAAACTAATTCTATCATTTTTCTTCTAAGCAAAAGAAAATGAAAGCTCAAAACAGAGGTATGTGACTCTTTGATTCATCTGTTTCATGGTCATCGAAAGAAATCCGTCAATAGGATTGATCAAGTCCTTGTGACAAAACCTTCTCGAATCGCAAGAGAGAACGGAGAATTTCCGAATAGCCACTAAGTCACCTCAATGGGGATATATATCTCCCCAACAAGCAAATCATACTTCATCTTCACACGAGGAATAGGGCATTCAAAGCTCCCAATGAGAATCGATGAAGTCTTTTCGATAGCATTGATGCAATGTACTTGATATCATTTCTTCGGAAAATGCACTATGTGCTCATTACCGTTGACGTGGAAAGTGACATTGCCTTTGTTGCAATCTATAACAGCCCCTGCAGTGTTTAAAAAGGGTCTTCCGAGGATGACAGCCATGGCATCGTCCTCGGGAATATCCAAGATAACAAAGTCTGTTAAGATAGTGGTATTAGCAACCACAACAGGCACATCCTCGCAAATGCCGATAGGGAAAGCAGTTGATTTGTCAGCCATTTGCAGAGAAATTTCAGTGGGTGTCAACTTATCCAACTCAAGTCTACGATAAAGAGAGAGAGGCATAACACTAACACCGGCTCCAAGGTCACATAAGGCAGTTCTTACATAGTTTCCTTTAATAGAGCAAGGTATAGTGGGCACTCCGGGATCACCAAGTTTCTTAGGAGTTCCACCTTTAAAAGTGTAATTGGCAAGCATGGTGGAGATCTCAAGATCTGGTATCTTCCATTTATTAGTCACAATATTTTTCATGTACTTGGCATATGGAGACATCTTGAGCATATCACTTAACCGCATGTGCAGAAAGACGGGTCTTATCATCTCAACGAAGCGCTCAAAATCCTCATCATCCTTTTTCTTGGATGGCTTAGGAGGAAAGGGCATAGGTCTCTAAACCCATGGTTCTCTTTCTTTACCATGCTTCCTAGCAGTGAAGTCGTTCTTATCGTACTTCTTAGGTTGTGGATTATCAGGATTAACCGAAGGTTCAATCTCCACATCCTCATCATTGCTAGGTTGAGCATCATTATGAACATCGCTGTCCATATTGTCACCAGGTTCATGTTCATCACCAGATTGTGTTTCTGTATCAGACGGAGAAATATCATTAGATTCTTCAGGTGTGACAATATTTGGTGAACTGGCGTGCAGGTTTCTATCATCCTTCTTCTTCTCCTTAGGATGACTGGGTGTATCAGCATTCATTCCTTGAGAATCTTGATCAGTTCTCTTAGGATGACCTTCAGGATACAAAGGTTCCCGAGTCATTTTGCCTCCCTAGTAATGACTCTGACAAAGTTGTCATTTAATTCATTGAGCAGGTCATTCTGAGCTTTAAGTACTTGTTCTACCTGAGTAGTAATCATAGAGGCATGTTTACTGAGAAGCTTCAGATCATTGACATTTCTGTCTACACAAGCACTTCAATGGCTAAGCATACGAGTACTTTGTTCCAAATATCTGCTAACATAATCATTGAAACTCTGTTGTTTGGCAACAAAGTTCTCAAATTCATCAAAGCATAGGCTAGCAGGTTTATCAAAAGGAATATCACTCTCATCAAACCTACACAGAGAATTAACTTCAACTACCTATATCGGGTTATCGACACCATGGATCTCTTCGATAGATGGTAGATTTTTGACATCTCCAGATCTAATGCCTTTCTCTTGCATAGATTTCTTGGCTTCTTGCATATCTTCGGGACTGAGGAATAGAATACCTCTTTTCTTCGGAGTTGGCTTAGGAGGTGGTTCGGGAATAGTCCAAGCATTATCGTTGATCAAGATGTTATTCAGTAGAGTTTCAGCTTGTTCTACAGTTCGTTCCCTAAAAACACAACCGGCACAACTATCTTGGTGGTCTCTAGAGGCATCCGTAAGTCCATTATAGAGGATATCAAGTATCTCGTTCTTCTTAAGAGGGTGATGAGGCAAAGCATTCTATAGCTGGACGAGCCTCCCCCAAGCTTGTGGAAGACTCTCTTCTTGGAGTTGAGCAAAGTTGTACATTTCCTGCAAGGCAGCTTGCTTCTTATGGGCAGGGAAATATTTCTCATAGAAGTAATAGACCATCTCCTGGGGACTACGCACACATCTAGGAGCAAGAGAGGTGAACCAGGCTTTAGCATCATCCTTTAGAGAGAAAGGAAACAGCTTAAGGATATAGTAGTGGCGGATCTTCTCCTCATTAGTGAAAAGGGTAGCCATATCGTGTAGTTTGGCAAGATGGGCTACGACCGTCTCAGACTCATAACCGTGAAAAGGATCTGATTCGACTAGAGAGATTACCTCAGGGTCGACAGAGAATTCATAATCCTTATCGGTGATAAAGATAGGTGAAGTGGCAAACTTCGGGTAATATTTCATCTTAGCTTCTCGAGATTTTTCCTTCCACTTGAGAAGTAGTTTCTCAGCGTCATAGGCATCCTTACACGCAAGAAAATCCTCAGCTATCTCTCCCTCCATAGCGTAACCCTCAGGTATATGAGGCAATTCATATCTAGGAGAGCTAGATCTAGCAGGAGCAAAAGAAGGTTCTATCTCAATAGTATCGGTAGTATCAGAAGCATCAAGAGCATTGGCAGTAACTATAGCAATATGAGCATCAAGGAATACCCCTCAGGTATCTTTAGCAATATCAAGCATAGCATCATCAGGAAAAATAGCATCTCTAGCATCATCAGGCAAAGCAGTATCAAGCATAGCATCTCTTGCAGTATCAGGCATAGCATCAGGCATAGTATCATCAGGCATAGTATCAAGCATAGCATCTCTAGTAGTAGTATCACAAGCATCATCAAGCACAGGCGACATATCAAGATTTCTAGCAGGAGGTGATGTCGCAAACTTACTCATAACTGAAGGAGAATCAAGTGTAGAGCTAGATGGCAATTCCTTACCTCCCCTCGTAGTTGAGGGCAAGACTTTGCCTTCGGATCCTTCAGATTCTTCATAGTGATCAGTAGATATAAATCCCAAGTGACTCAGAGAATATAGCAATACCTCCTCGGCAAAGGCGCCAGAAAAATGCTTGATGCCAACTGTTCTTCCCCTTTGCAACAGCACCAGAAGAATGCTGCTAGCACTCTCCGGCAATCGAAACTAGAAGAATGTTGTTGATGACCCACAAGCGCATGGGATCGCAGCAGTTTTCGAGGGTAGAGTATTCAACCCAAATTTGTTGGTACGCCTGTAGGAGGTGAGAGGATATTCTCAAGTATTAGCAGCTGAATATGTCAGATTTAACCACACCTAAAAGACTAGTATCTGCAAGCAAAGTATCAGTAGCAAAGTAGTATGATAACAACGGTGTCAGAAACGATGTGTTGACGGCAGACAATTCCTAACGATTGTATCAATGGCGCCAAGTTGCCTCGTTGACGGAAATTGTCAGTTCCCGTCAACGATAAGCGAATCAAGATTGTAGCAGGTAGCAGCAGTGTAACAAGCAATAGAAGTGGCAAGGAAAAGCAGTAGTGACAGCAGTAGCAAGTAGCAACAGTAGCAAGCGACAGTAGTAGCAACAGTAGCAGCAGAGCAAGACAAGTAACAGTAGTAGCAACAGTAGTAGAAGCAGAAGAGCAAGACAAGTAACAGCAGTAGCAACAGTAGTAGCAGCAGCAGAGCAAAACAAGTAACATCAGTAGCAACAGTAGTAGCAGCAGCAGAGCAAAACAAGTAACAGCAGTAGCAACAGTAGGACAAACACATACGCAATGGGTCGGTGGTTTGTTTGGATGATATTCATCATGCAATAGCTATAACACGGAGAGATATGTGGCTAGCTCCCGTTCGTCAATGTGATGTAGGCATGCATTCCGTGTGTCGTCATACGTGCTTAGGGAAAAGAACTTGCATGACATCTATTTTCCATCCCTCCCGTGGCAACGGGGTCCAAATGGAAACTACGGGATATTAAGGTTCTCCTTTTAATAAAGAACCGGACCAACACATTAGCACTTGGTGAACACATGAACTCCTCAAACTATGGTCATCACCAGGAGTGGTTCCGGTTATTGTCACTCCGGGGTTGCCGGATCATAACACATAGTATGTAACTACAACTTGCAAGATCGGATCTAAAACACACATATATTGGTGACAACATAATAATTTCAGATCTGAAATCATGGCATTCGGGCCCTAGTGAGAAGCATTAAGCATGGCAAAGTAGTAGCAACATCAATCTCAGAACCTAGTGGAGACTAGATATCAATCCCCATCAAAACTAACTGGATTACATGATAGATCTCATCCTACTCATCACCGCCTAGCGAGCCTACAAGTAGATTACTCACGAACGACGAAGAGCTTCATGGAATTGGAGAGGGAAGAAGGTTGATGATGACGATGGCCATAATTTCCCCTCTCCGGAGCCCAAGACGGACTCTAGATCTGCCCTCCAGATGAAGAACAGGTGGTGGCGGTGCCTCCGTATCGCAAACATGACGAAAACTTCTCTTTTTAATTTTTCTGGGACGAAAGGGAACTTACAGAGCTGGAATTGGAGGCGGTAGAGCCGTGTGGGCCCCACAAGCCTGCCCACTGCCACCAGGGGGTGGTGGCGGAGCCAGGGCTTGTGGCCCACTGGCCCACCCCTCAGGTGGAACTTGGCGCAGATATTTTTCTTATTTTCAAAAATTGCTCCTCGTAAATTTTCAGGACGTTTGGAGAACTTTGATTTGTGCACAAAAGTAACACCAAGGCAATTCTGCTGAAAACAGCGTCAGTCCAGGTTAGTTCCATTCAAATCATGCAAATTAGAGTCCAAAACAAGGGCAAAAGAGTTTGGAAAAGTAGATACGATGGAGACGTGGCAGCTGCGCAGAAGAAGAAGGCCGAAGACCCCGGTGTTGAGTCGGCAGATTGGGTGCTGCTACCGGACGGCTCGGCTCCGGATCCGTCGGCCAGGGAGAAGCGATCCAAGGCGACGCACGACCCTGTGCGGCTGGCGGATGCAGATGCCCGGGTTGACAAAAGGCGCACGCGGATACGAGAGCAACAAATGATGCCAAGGGGATGGAGGAGGTGCACGATGATGCGACAGAGTGACCCGACGTCGCATCAACTGAGGATGAGGTCCCGCCGCTGGGGACACCGGACGGCGAGGCGAATGCCGCTATCAACCCGGCAATGAAGGCAGGAAACGGGGCGCTGGAGGCCGAGACCCCCATAACGAACGACCCCCGCCGGGCCAACTCGTCAAAGGAGCCGGTTGGGGGCATGCCTTCAGGAGGTGTGGTTATCATCGTGTTGGTGTGTGGCCCATATGCGGCCAGAGCTAGCACTGGCTCCAGGACCCGGCAACTAGAGAGTTGGATCGTAGCCGGCGGGAGCTCCGGGGGAGGGGCACCCGGCTTACCGGGAAGCGAGGTGCCCGCTCTCATCCTGGACTCGGCGAGTGCACGACCAAGTGTAGCGAGCAACCGAGGCGAGTCGGAAGCGACTTATCCATATCGAGCAGTCCATTGGGGTAGACGTTATGCCCGTTCATTCTTCTTCTTCTGTATTTTTTGAATACGGGCTCGCCAGCGCACCCATTGGGTGTAGTCCCCGAGAGTCGGGCCGGCTGGGAGGCAGCCGGGTTGATTCTTACTCGCGACAACCTTTTCCTTTGTCCTTTGCAGGCCCACAACGAGCCCTGGGTGGTCGCTTACAACACGCTGCTGGGTTGGTACCGGGAGGCTAAAAACTAGTCAGCTAATATTCAGGGCCAGCTAACCCTAGCCGGCTAGCAATGAGATCTCCTATAGGAGGAGTGCGTTCGGCTGCTCGACGAGGCAGACCTCCGCTTGGTGGAGAAGAAGGACCGTGAGGCAGCCCATCGTATGGAGCTGGAGCAACGGGAGGGGGCCCATCATGTGGAGCTGGAGCAGCGGGAGGTGAGCCACCGTGAGGCCTTGTAGGCTAAGGATGACCAGCTGGTGATGGCAGCCGAGGAGGTGCAGGCGGCGCAAGAGGAACTCACCCACCGGATCCAGGTCTGTTCGTCGAGGGAGCAGGATCTACAAGAGGTGGCGCATGAGGTGGACCAGCTTGTGACCGGTAAGTTTTCTTTCTTTTGATTTTTTGTTCTCGCGCCACATTGGGCTTGGCTTTTTTCTTGCCTTATGCTGCATGTTCGTTCTCCTTCCTCAGATCTCTTCCCATATACGCGGGAGGAGGCGGATGCGGCCATGGTGGCCAACTATGAGGAGCAGGGGGCATTGGATGTCCATGTTGGGGCGTTTGCCGCCTAGACGGTCGACGAGGTGGGGATCGCCTCCAAGGTCCCCCTAAATGAGGTGATTTGGGCCATGGGGCGGCTCCAGAAGGCCAGGTTGGTGCTGGTTGGTACCCTGTGTCGGACGCGGTGGAACTGGCTTCCATGAGCCGGCTATCGTGATGGCTAAAGGCTGGGAGCGCGTGAATGAGCGCCTAGCGCGCCTCGGCGGCGCGAGCTAGCGCGTTCATGGCGCTCCGAATTGCCAAGTCGTGGTACTCGGATCTAATCCTCAGGCTACTAACGTCCCAGTGCGCCGACACAGATGCCGAGCTGGAGGTGGTCGCCGACGAGCTAGCCGTGCGGGCAAGCGACATGGTGTCATTTTCCCGTAGGATGAATTCGTCCCGAAGCAGGCAACCAATGGCAAAGTGATCCGAGAGGACCAGTACATACTACCCCTGGGCGACCCAAACGACACCGACTCCAACGATGACGCTTAGGTCGACCTCATGTCCGATGAGGACACGGGCATGAGGGCCGACGCGATATGCGCTGGTTTTGGAGACAGGGCATCTACCTCGGCCACTGCGGGACCTACCAGAGCCAAGGATGGGGCCTCCACCTCAACTGTTGCGTGAGACGCTGGGATGAAGGATGGAGCCGCCACCTGCTGGTATTTTTTTTCTTTTTCCTGCATTAGTTAGTCCGTGGTTCCACCCACTAGGGGTGTGATGTAATGAACTTGTGGCCGTGGGCCTTTAAGGTTTTTTTGTATAAATGCATGCTTTGAATTCGCTCAAAATCATTGTGTATGCCGACTCGCCTTGTTCTACTTTTGGATTCTGTAAGCCAAAGACTTCATCTTTTTCGGCTTCAGCCCCACCAGCCGGACAGTCAGGAGCCGGTCTAAGACTAGGATAGGGTATCTGCTTCTGGGGGAGTTGGCCATTGGTTTTCTAGAGCCGCATGGATGCTTTAGCTAGGCCAAGTACGTAATGCCCCAAGTGTAACATTGATGTATTTGGAAACCTTCCATGTTTGGATCCATGATGTCTTTGCTATATGAGTTTCATTTCATGTGGTCTTGGTTTGTTTTCCCCTTGTTTGGTTTCATGATTTCATGTCAACCCTTGTGGTGGTGTTGCTTGTTCATTGTTGTGGATACGGTAATGATGTGTTTCTTGTTCTCATGAGTGGATGTGATGTATGGGTGATGAGGAGTTCAAACCATGCTTGGTTTCGAACTATATTCCAATAAGAGCTCCTTCTCCTTTTTATTTGGAAAACCAATGTTGGATTGTTGTCAAACCTGATTTTAAAATGTAGATCTTTTAGTGCCTATTCTTGTGGGTTTAGGAATGTGACAGGGGTTTCCAAAACTTTATTTATTTGTGGTTTAAACTTCAAAACAGATTTAGTTAAATCTGTTTTGTAATTATTTTAGTTGCTCCAAAAATGTCCTTCTCATTTTATTTAAATGAGGCATAATTCCCTTATGTACATGGTCATTTTATTTTTATTTTTGGGACCCTAGAGGTCCTTAGGTGATTTAATTAGGTGAGGTTTGTTTTAAAATAGGAAAACCCTATGGTTTCTTCTCTGGTTAAGTGGCGCCAGCAGGGTGGGCCTCCTCCTTTCCGTCGGGCCATCTCCTCTCTTTCAGCGCTAGCGCAGCCCAACCGATGACCCTTCTTCCTCCCGCTGTCGTCACCACTGTACGATACCATCTCCTCCTCCTATCGCCCTTTCTCCATGATCCAGTGGTTGTAGCTCGCCTCCCGAGGCCAATAAAAGCAGCAGGAGCTTCCCCTCGAAGCCCTAACCCTTCACCTCCCTCCTCTCTCTCCCTGGCGCCGTTAGGAGGTGGCCCCGAGCTCCTCCTCTGCCATGGCTGGCCCCTGGTGAGGTCGTCGCCGTCAAGCTCGTCGCCTTCCTTTCTCCACGACAGCACAAGGAGAACGCGGTGAACCAGGAGGATCCATTCCCGCAGCAAGCAGCAGTCGATCGCCTGTGCATCCATGACGTCCACGACGGCCTTCTTCCTCCTATGCTCCGACGAGATCTTCCGCAGAACCTCTTCTTCCTCGTCATCACCTGCCTCCTCCATGTCGAGCCTGCTACCTCTCCTGGACGCGTAGGGTGAGCAAGCCCCGATCTTCTCCTTCCCTTCCTCCTAGCGTAGAGCCCTGGCTGTCGCAGCTCTCGCCGCTGTCGCCGAAAGTTGGGCTCCGTTGAGCTGCCGCCGTAGTGATCCTCCCGGGGTGCTCTGAGGAAAAAATGGGTTCCTCTCGAACCCCTCTTCCTCCCCGCTAGAGCATGCCGTCCAATTTGAGCCGTAGCATCGGCGGCAACCTTCCCCTGTTACGTCCCCCTCTTTGTTAAGCTTCGTTCGCATAGTAGAGTGGTTGTAGGTGGTTTTGTCGCTAGTGAGATTGTGGGTTCGATACCCCAAAGCGCCACCCTTTTTATTTTGGTTTACTAGTACAGTAGTTCGACAGGGTGAGATAGCTTGGTTTCTTTCCCTATCCTGTCGAGAGCATTGCACTAGCGTGGTGGTGTGGCTTGCTTGTCGAACCAGGGGGGTCCTGGGTTCGATTCCAGTGACCTCCCCTTTTATTTTGCTGCCTTGTATTTAATTTTTGTGTACTAATGTAATGCCCCAGAGTGTAACTTGCCTTATTTGGAACCTTCTTATATGTGGGTCCATCATGTCATTGTTATGAGAGTTATATGTCATGTGGTATTCGCTACTCCAACAAAAGACCTTCCAACGGTACCAGAAACACGTGCTTACGGGAGACTATTCTTGTCTCGATACTCCTCAGCAACGGCACTAGGAATCCTTCTGCTACGGCTACGCCTTTAGGGACTTCCTAGGCAAATATGCAAAGGATTTCCCCCGTGGCCTTGGAGCTTTGCGTTGGTGTTCCCTCGTAGTGGAAAGGGTGATGTAGCACAGCCGTGGTAAGTATTTCCCTCAGTTTTGAGAACCAAGGTATCAATCCAGTCAAGGAGTATGACAAGTACCTGCACAAACACAAAAAGCTTGCTCCCAACGCTATGAAGGGGTTGTCAATCCCTTATAGATTGTTTGCCAAGTGAGAACTGAAAGCAACAAAGTAACACATCAAAGTAAAAGCGAAAGTGGAAACGATATGTGTGAATAGACCCGGGGGCCGTAGTGTTCACTAGTGGCTTCTCTCATGAAAGCAAGTAGACGGTGGGTGAACAAATTACTGTCGAGCAATTGATAGAACCACGCAAAGTCGTGACATCATCTATGGCAATGATTATATCTATAGGCATCACGTCCAAAACAAGTAGACCTATACTTTCTGCAACTACTACTATTAGTCCACACGTCGACCACTATCCAGCATGCATCTAGTGTATTAAGTCCAAAAGAACAGAGTAACGCCTTAAGCAAGATGACATGATGTAGATGGACAATATCATATCTACGACAAAGCCCATCTTGTTACCCTTGATGGCAACTACACGATGTGTGCCTTGCTGCCCTTTCTGTCACTTGGAAAGGTCACCACACGGTATGACCCCAAAACCAAGCACTTCTCCCATTGCAAGAATCATAGATCTAGTTGGCCAAACAAAACCCAAGACTCAGAGACACTTACAAGGATATCAAATCATGCATATAAGAAATCAGCAAAGACTCAAATGTATATCATAGATAATCTGATCACAAATCCACAATTCATCGGATCTCGACAAACACACCGCCAAAAGGGATTACATCGGATAGATCTCCATGAAGATCATGGAGAACTTTGTATTGAAGATCCAAGAGAGAGAAGAAGCCATCTAGCTACTAACTACGGACCCGTAGGTCTGAAATGAACTACTCACGAGTCATTGGAGGGGCGATGATGTTGATGTAGAAGCCCTCCAACTCCAAAGTCCCCTCCGGCAGGGCACCGAGAAGGATCTCCAGATGAGATCTCGCGGAAACGGAAGCTTGCAGCGGCGGAAAGTGTTTTCATGGATTCCCTGATTTTTTTTCTGTATTTTAGGGAATATATAGGCGAAGTAGCTAGGTCAGGGGGGCGCCAGGGAGGCCACAAGACTGCTAGCCGCCGCCCCCCTGGTGGCGGCTACAGGGCTTGTGGGCTCCCTATAGCTCTCCTGCCTTGGCCCTCAAGCCCCCTGATCTTCTTTCGTTCAGGAAAAAATTATTTCTGGGATTTTATTCCGTTTGGACTCCGTTCCAAAATCAAATCTGAAAAGAGCCAAAAACACAGAAAAAACAGGAACTGGCACTTGGCACTGAATTAATAAGTTAGTCCCAAAAAAGATATAAAAGGTACATGCAACATCCAAAGATGACAAGATAACAGCATGAAACCATCAAAAGTTATAGATACGTTTGATACGTATCAAGCCTCCCCAAGCTTAACTCCTGCTCGTCCTCGAGTAGGGAAGTGATAAAGAATGAATTTTTGATGCTTTAATGCTACCTAGCATAGATGTCCTTTGTAACTCCTCTTATGTGACGTGAACGTTCAGATCAGTTAGATTCAAAACAATAGTTTGCTATTGACGTGGAAACAATAATACTTCAAGCAAACTAGCAAGGTAATCATGAACTTTCAAAATAACAAGGCCAAAAGAAAGTTATCCCTGACGGATCTTGGAGTGGTGCCAAGCGCACTGAATCCAATAACCTTGTTCTGTGACAACACTGGTGCCATTTCCTTAGCAAAGGAACCGCGGTTTCACAAGAAGACCAGACACATCAAACGATGCTTCAACCTCATCCGCGACTACGTCGAGGGAGAGGACGTGAATATATGCAAAGTGCACAGGGATCTGAATGTAGCAGACCAGCTGACTAAACCTCTTCCACGGCCAAAACATGATCGACACCAGAACTATATGGGTGTTAGATTTATTACAATGTAATTCACATGGTGATGTGAGGGCTAGATTATTGACTCTAGTGCAAGTGGGAGACTGTTGGAATTATGCCCTAGAGGCAATAATAAATATAGTTATTATTATAATTCCTGTATCAAGATAATCGTTTATTATCCATGCTATAATTGTATTGAATGAAGACTCATTTACATGTGTGGATACATAGACAAAACACCGTCCCTAGCAAGCCTCTAGTTGGCTAGCCAGTTGATCAAAGATAGTCAGTGTCTTCTGATTATGAACAAGGTGTTGTTGCTTGATAACTGGATCACGTCATTAGGAGAATCACGTGATGGACTAGACCCAAACTAATAGACGTAGCATGTTGATCGTGTCATTTTGTAGCTACTGTTTTCTGCGTGTCAAGTATTTATTCCTATGACCATGAGATCATATAACTCACTGACACCGGAGGAATGCTTTGTGTGTATCAAACGTCGCAACGTAACTGGGTGACTATAAAGATGCTCTACAGGTATCTCCGAAGGTGTTAGTTGAGTTAGTATGGATCAAGACTGGGATTTGTCACTCCGTGTGACGGAGAGGTATCTCGGGGCCCACTCGGTAATACAACATCACACACAAGCCTTGCAAGCAATGTAACTTAGTGTATGTTGCGGGATCTTGTATTACGGAACTAGTAAAGAGACTTTCCGGTAAACGAGACTGAAATAGGTATACGGATACCGACGATCGAATCTCGGGCAAGTAACATACCGAAGGACAAAGGGAATGACATACGGGGTTATATGAATCCTTGGCACTGAGGTTCAAATGATAAGATCTTCGTAGAATATGTAGGATCCAATATGGGCATCTAGGTCCCGCTATTGGATATTGACCGAGGAGTCTCTCGGGTCATGTCTACATAGTTCTCGAACCCGCAGGGTCTGCACACTTAAGGTTCGACGTTGTTTTATGCGTATTTGAGTTATATGGTTGGTTACCGAATGTTGTTCGGAGTCCCGGATGAGATCACGGGCGTCACGAGGTTTTCCGGAATGGTCCGGAAACGAAGATTGATATATAGGATGACCTCATTTGATTACCGGAAGGTTTTCGGAGTTACCGGGAATGTACCGGGAATGACGAATGGGTTCCGGGAGTTCACCGGGGGGGCAACCCACCCCGGGAAAGCCCATAGGCCTTGAGGGTGGCACACCAGCCCTTAGTGGGCTGGGGGGACAGCCCAAAAGGGCCCTATGCGCCAAGAAGAAGAAAATCAAGAGAAAAGAAAAAAAAAAGGAGGAGGTGGGAAGGAAGGGGGACTCCCTCCCACCAAACCAAGTCCAACTCGGTTTGGGGGGGAGTCCTCCCCCCTTGGACTCGGCCGACCCCCTTGGGGCTCCTTGAGCCCCAAGGCAAGGTCCCCTCCCTCCCACCTATATATACGGAGGTTTTAGGGCTGATTTGAGACGACTTTTCCACGGCAGCCCGACCACATACCTCCACGGTTTTTCCTCTAGATCGCGTTTCTGCGGAGCTCGGGCGGAGCCCTACTGAGACAAGGTCATCACCAACCTCCGGAGCGCCGTCACGCTGCCGGAGAACTCTTCTACCTCTCCGTCTCTCTTGCTGGATCAAGAAGGCCGAGATCATCGTCGAGCTGTACGTGTGCTGAACGCGGAGGTGCCGTCCGTTCGGTACTAGATCGTGGGACTGATCGCGGGATTGTTCGCGGGGCGGATCGAGGGACGTGAGGACGTTCCACTACATCAACCGCGTTCACTAACGCTTCTGCTGTACGATCTACAAGGGTACGTAGATCTCTCATCCCCTCTCGTAGATGGGCATCACCATGATAGGTCTTCGTGCGCGTAGGAAAATTTTTGTTTCCCATGCGACGTTCCCCAACAACCGTCTCTAGCTTTGTTATGCCTAGATTCCCGTTTCCTTCATCTTATGCTCGCTGCCTACCACTAAAATAATTGCCTCCTCATATTGCCATGAAACCCAAACACCTTCCCCTCCTAGCTAATATTTAATGGATAAGTAGGCTTGCTCAGCTTCTAATGTTAGTGTTGCTAGTTGCAGGTGCAATTGTCTCATGTGATAACATGAGTTTGATATCATTATGTTAAATCTATTGTTTAATTAATGCACCTATATACTTGGCGAATGACGGGAGGCCTAGCCTTTTGCCGGGTGTTTTGTTCCATTATTGCCGCCATAGTTTCCGGCTACCGGTGTTTGATTCCATAACTGATCGCTCCTAACACATTCGGGGTTGTTATGGGGACCCCCTTGATAAATCGTGTAGTGTTAAGACTTGTCCGGCAGGACCCAACATTGGTGTTAATTTGCTAATCACTTAATAATAATTTGCATAGGGAATAGCTACCCCGAGGAATTAATCAACAACCCGGGCCAGTGCTCCTCATGAGTGTTGGTCCAAACTAGAGGACCGTGCGGGGCCATCCCGGGGCAACTCGGGAGATTTCTGTGGCCACCGTACGCTTCTCTTATCCGGCGTGTCCTGAGACTGAGATACGCGGCTCTTATCGGGATCGTCAACACGTCGGGAGGTCCTGCTAGTCTTGTCTTACCTTAGCGATATATCTTGCGTATAGGAATCCCGGTGAAGCTTTGGTTCTCCCCAGAGTTGAGGATTTGCTCTAAGGAATCCGACGAGATCATGAGATTCGTGATAGAGGATTACTTTGCGGCCCGTGACCGTTTGTGGTGGACTAGTTGGAGCACCCCTGCAGGGTTTAATCTTTCGGAAAGCCGTGCCGCGGATATGTGGCAACTTGGAATATTTGTTAACATCCGATTATAGATAACTTGAACTTAATCTAATAAAACTGCCAAGTGAGTACGTAATCGTGAATGTCCCCTTCGAAGACCTCTCTTCGATCGGGAACACGGTGGGGTTATGTTTGACGTAGGTAGGTGTTCAGGATCACTTAGTGATCATCTAGTCTTCGACCGCTAGCATAGACCACCACATCAATAACTTGTTCTACGTAAGTTAGCCACCATAAATGCTTAGGATGTTGCAACCTAAACACTGAACCTTCCTCACCTAATAACTTGACTGGTTTCGGTACCGAGGTCATAGATTGCTGAGTCCTTGTGGCTCACAGATTACTTCAACACCCCAACAGGTACAGGTACGCCTGACACAGGTGATCCCGATGGCACGCAGCTGGCGTGGCAGTATGATGAGGAGAACGACCGCATGTACGTGAACTATCCAGAAGACTGAGGCGTGGTCATGATCGTGGGCAAGCATGCGGGATAGCATACCCTTTTCTCATGTTATGTAGTCCGTAGCGGAACTACCTTCTCTAAATAAATGTGTGATGTAACTCTGATATTATCTATGAGATGGCAAACGATTCCCTATTTGTCATTCTTTATTATGTATGTGCTATGTTTATCTTGATTGCGAAACGCTTAGATGCGCTTCTTTCCATTTTGGGGCCTGGTTCCCTAAATCGGAAAGGATCGCATCCTAGTCGTTACAACTAATTCTTTCTTGGGCAGCAATTTAGTGGTTATTATACTTTTTGTTAGAGGCTTGGAAGTATTTTTTTTCCTGCCTAGCATCAAGTATGATGTGTGAGTATGTAGTGTGAGTGTGCACATGTGTTGATGTGTGAGAATGTAGTATGTTGTGTATGTGTGTGTAGTGTGGTGCATGTGTGTGTGTGTGACACACACACACGAACAAGGTGTCATGGTTGCTTTAATAACAATGGGGTGTCCTCTTGAACACCTAGGTGTGTGTGTGTGTAGATGAGATGTGAGTAGTTGATCTAGTGGAGTAGTGCATGTGTAGGTGTGTGTGCATGAGCACTAGTGATGCATGCATGTATGTGTGTGTGTGTGGTGTGCTAAGGCACATGTGCATGAGGTATAGCCCCCTCATGTTCACCTTTGGTATTGTGGCTTGTGTGTGTGCATGGTAAGTGGAGGAGTTGGAACACATGCTTAATCACATGTGATAATGCACTATTTGGGGTTATGTGATTCTAGGTTGATTTTCATTTTAGCTTTGTGTCTACTTTCTCCATGCAAGTACCCATGTATTAAATATGGATTTGGGGTAGAATAATCCCAGGAGTCCACTGGTGGAATTAGATTTCACTTTGGAGCAACTTCAGAAACTGTCATTTTCTGTCACGATGCCATGTTTAGAGCTTAGTGTCAAGTGGTGTGTTGGCCCTAAGAGGATGAATCCTTGATGTGGCAGTAGTGGGTGAACCCCTATACAACATGGAGTCTTTGTTTTATACATAGGAGTTTGTATGTGCTAGTTGTGCCTTGTCAAAGTTGACATGTGGCTGAAATAGTCAGCTTAGTGTAAAATCTGTGATTTTCACAAAGTCTGGGAACCGCTGTTATTTTCTTCCCTTGTTGATGTGGTTGCACAAGCTCATGTGTTGGGAATCAGCCCCTACACCAAACTAAGGTTTGTGAGCTTTGGGGTTTGTCTAGCTCTGTTAAATTTCATGCACTTTCACTTCCTGTAGATATCATTTTGGAGGCTGTCAAAATGCTTCAGAGCATAAGCAGCTGGTGAAAATCAGAGATTTTCACCAAGTCCCAAAAATCTGTTATTTTTGTCCAAGTTTGTGTCCATAGATCTTCTCAGGTGTGATTCCTTTGCAGTAGCTTCTTGCTCAGGCTTGTAGAGCTTTTGAATGACTTTTTCCACATATCTTGTTTGGCACATTTGTGTAGGTGTAGGTACTTTGAATGTTGTAGACAAACTGCTATGATGTTGTTTAGATCAAAATTGCATATTTTAGTTGTTTTGAAACTTGTGTGAGTACTGTTGGTGGTGTGGTGAGTTTCTTTGCACCACCCCACCTATAATTGATTGTTTGATCATCTGGCAACCTGGGAACACCAGAAGAGTGCCATTGGAGTGTGCTTGTGGTGGATTTGAACCGTAGGGCTCCATATCTTGTTTTGTAGTTTCCGGTTGATCCGTAGCTCCGTTCTCAACGTTCTTTATATGCTTTTGCATCATTTTCTCGTGATGCACATGTTCATGCAATCTTTATATATGTCAAGATAGCTTAGTGTGAAGTTCTATCCCGAAGTTTATCTTCTCTTCTCATGCATATGCAAGTGACTAGAATAGTGATGCATGCTTCATTCTCATCTCATGCATCATGTTGTTTGTTGCATCATGTTGAGTTGGTGTTCATTGGCTGTTATTTTTATCTTGGGTAGCACCGGGATCGGAGAGCAAGTACGTGGATTCTGGAGAGTACGTGCAGGACAATCAAGAGCAGTTCCAAGCTGAAGACATCACAGGCAAGATGACCGTGACCTTGATACCGTATCTAGCCTTGTTATGCTTAGAATCACGTTTTCTTCGATATATCCTCGCTGCCTACCACTTGATAAAATGCCATATGTCATTGCCATGAAACCCAAACACCTTCCCCTCCTAGCTAATGTTGGTTGGCTAAGTAGGCTCGCTCAGCTTCTAATGGTTAACTTTGCTAGTTGCAGGTGCCAGCTGTCTCATGTGATAACATGAGTATCTTGATATCATTATGATTTAACTTTTATTTAATTAATGGACCTATATACTTGGTAAATGATGGAAGTCCTAGCCTTTTGCCGGGTGATTTGTTCCGTTATTTAATTAATGCACCTATATACTCGGCTATCGGTTTTTGGTTCCATAACTGATCGCTCCTAACACGTTCGGGGTTGTTATGGGGACCTCCTTGATAAATCGTGTAGTGTTAAGACTTGTCCGGTAGGACCCAACATTGGATTTAATTTGCTAATCATCTAATAATAATTTGCATAGGGAATAGCTACCCCGAGGATGTAATCAATAACCCGGGCCAGTGCTCCTCATTAGTGTTGGTCCCACCTGAGCGATGTCCGGGGACCCCCTGGTCACCCGATGGTTTAGCCAACCCGGCGTCTAGCTCATCCGTCGTGTCCTGAGACTGAGATACGCGGCTCTTATCAGGGTCGTCGACACGACGGGAAGTCCTACTAGATTTGTCTTACCTTAGCGATATATCTTGCGTATAGGAATCCTGGTGAAACTTTGGGTCTCCTGAAAGTTGAGGTTTTCCTCTAAGGAATCCGGCGAGATCACGAGATTCGTGATAGAGGATTACTTTGCGGCCAGTGACCGTTTGTGATGGACTAGTTGGAGCACCCCTGGAGGGCTTAATCTTTCGGAAAGCCGTGCCCGCGGTTATGTGGCAACATGGATAATTTGTTAGCACCCGGTTATAGATAACTTGAAATAACTCTAATAAAACTGCCAACTATGTGCATAACTGTGACTGTCTCTTTCGAAGACCTCTCTTCAATCGAGAACACGATGGGGTTATGTTTGACGTAAGTAGGTGTTCAGGATCACTTAGTGATCACCTAGTGTGGAGGAGATCCAGACGGCACGCAGCTGGCGTGGCAGTACGATGAGGAGAACGATCGTCTGTACATGAACTACCCAGAGGACTGAGGCCGTGGTCGTGATCGTGGGCCAGCATGCGGGATATCATAGTCTTTTCATTGTTTCATGTAGCCCGTAGCGGGACTATCTTGTCTGACTAATTGTGTGGATGTAACCCTGATATTATACTATGTGAGATGGCAAATGTATGCCCTATTTGTCAATCTTTGTTTTTGTATTCGCTATGATTATCTCGCTTGCGAAATGCTTAGATGCGCCTCTTTCCCTTTTGGGGCATCGGCCCCAGAATAGTAAAGGGCCGCATCTTAATTGTTACAGAGTACTAGAGAGGCTGGCTAGAAATAGCAAAAAGTTCGGTTAGCCCAAGCCAAGTCACTCCTTCACAAGCGGCGTTCGTGTGTGGTGAGCTTCCCGTCCGAGAGTCGCGCTAGCCGGACAGCCAGGAGCCGGTATGTAGCTTAGGCGGGGCGGTAGGGGTGGTTCGCTTGGCCTACATCACTTGACCGGCTTTGAAGAGAGAGAGAGAGGGCTTGGGCTGGGCGATGAGCCCTCGGTTCCGGGAGCCGGACCGGGGCGCTCACTCAGGAAATGATGTGTTCTTTAAAGGAACCGAAAAGGTATGCATCAAGTGTCGGCTTGGGACATCCGTTGCATTCGTTAGGCACAATTGGGTGGGGATACATACGTACATTGGTTCTTTCTAGCACCAAAATGGACGAAGGAGCACCATGTTCCACGGGCGCTCCGACTCCTCAATGGAGGCATCTCTCTTGTGCTTCTATGGCTTCTGGGCGTCTATCAGGGAGTACGTGTTGTTGTGCAGCGCCTTGTTGATGATGAACAGACCCTCCCATGGGGAGGATAGCTTGTGCTGGCCAGCGGTTCGTTGGCTCCGCCTGAGCACCAGGTCCCGCTCGCGGAAGGTGGGGGCCTGATCCGTTTGTTGTGGTACTGTCGAAGATTTTGCTGTTAGATGGTCGTCTGGCTCAGGGCCAGCTCGCGTGCCTCCTCAAGTAGGTCAACACCGTCTTCTCTTGCTTATTTTGACTCCGCCTCCGTGTACAGCATAACGCGAGGCGAATCGAACTCGATGTCCGTGGGGATGACCACCTCAGACCCATACACAATATAGAATGGAGTGAAGCCGGTTGGCCAGTTGGGGGTGGTTCGGATGCTCCACACGACAGCCGGCAATTCTTCGATCCAGAAGCCGGCTGACCGGGCGAGTGGCGACACGAGCCGCAACTTCAGGATCGACATATTTGAAGGACATTTTGGGTTCATTGAAAATCTCAATTATTGGAATTGGTTTATTAAATGAAGTGCTAGGGCTTGTTAATCCCCATTCAAGTTTAAGCAAAATTTAGACATGATGCAACACTCATGCTACCACAAAGCAACTGCTAAACTAGGGATGTGACAACTCACCCCCACTAAGCAAGAATCTCATCCCGAGATTCAAGCATAGTGTAAGAGGACAGAGGGGACACCAACTATCACAACCTTCATGATCCACTTGCCCTTCTTGAAGATGTCGATTCACTGCAGCATATTGACATTGAGATCTTTGCTCTCGAGATCTTCATCCAAACATACACACGATAAAAAATGACAAAATCTCCAAGAATCAATCTTCTCAAATACTTAGCAATTCATGATCAACTCATGGAATGAGATCTAATAACATCTCTCGAGCTAAGACTCAAAATACAAATCAGGGGATCGGAAAGAGAAGAAGACGAAGGTTCAATTTGGTAGGCAATAATTCCACAGTAAAACAGTTGGTGACGAGGTTTCGAAGTAGAGAGGAATTAAGTTCTGTTGATACCATAACGGGGCACCTTAGGAGGCTGACTCATAGAATTATTACCTTAAGTGGCAAAAAGAAATACTTTTGTCATAGAGATAACTGAAACTATTCATACGAGGATAAGGCAATTCAAAAATAATCGTTTGAAGGAGTTTGAAGAAATGTCATACTCAGCTTGGAAAAGGAAATACAGTTATAAGACAACTCGGCAAACGGAAGGCACATTCCAATTGATACCGAGGATATTACCGAGTGTATGAGTGTTCTCTCAAGAACTTGAGCAATGCCATATTCATCAAGGTTTTACCAACATCGATGCCAAGGATCTTGGCAACACATCATACTACCATGATGTAGAACGATAGAGGATACAGATGCAAAGGAAGACATCACTTTCTTAGATTTGACCTTAGCTATGCCAAGGGAACGAAATCTGGATGAGCGACTGAAAGACATTTAGCACTTCACTTATAATGTTTTCCTTGATGTAATAACATAATAAAATTATAGATAATGTTTGGTATCTAGAACATCAAATACAAGCCAGACTTCTCGAACACAAGGGATCCATGAGAAAAAACTTCTAAAATAACTCATACAAAATCCTTATGGGAAAGTGGCTAATACTGCTGACACAAGATATTACAGTATTAGGTCTTCCGGCTAGGCGTGTTAGCCACAACATCACCTTACCGGGTTATAGTGAGACCAATATTATAATTCTTGGGAAACAATCCAACCATCATATCTGCCTGAGATTTAGCTGTGGTTGGTGTCAGAATATTCTAGACTCAGCATGTCTGAAAAGGAATGTTTGCAACAAAATCGACGAGATGACATTGTGAGATTCTCGGGAAATGAACTAAGGAATCCAACTCAAAAACATGTGCTGGATTGCAAGGAACACGTGACCACACTGTCCAAGACAATGATGACCATGTGGAATGTCTTACAACAAAACACTACCAAGTTCGGGTTCGGAACTATCGTTAGACGATAGCGAAGCCGGGTGCAAGTCCGCATCATACCTTCAGGAATAGCACTTAACTTCTTTTCCTTTAACAAGTCAACCAGTGTCTTGGTGTGCTACGAGATACATATGGAGTGGAGGTTGCAAAGCTATCAAACCTTAGCATACTTCACACATGCATGACTGATTTGAGATGATTCCATAGGAAGCAAAGTAACTTTCCTCATTCACGGTGGCAACTTGCACCAAATACACGTGAATTAAAGGAAGTCAATTCTTACACCTAACATATACGTCATATACAAGACATGAAGACAATGCATACAGAAGTTTCCAATAGTAGCTTAATGTCCATGGGATAAATGAAAATGGTACCGATGGGCTCAACAACAATTCATCAAGATATCCATATAAATGGAATTTCACAACTATGTGAGCAAGATAATAGCATTGGTCAGACCACATGATATAATGGTGTATGCCCGGGGAAATATCCACGAGTAAAACAACATTAGGAAAATCACAAGTTCTAATTTTGATTTGATTTTAGCCCTCACCGAAATCAAAGATTAGGTAAGACAACAGAGTCGACAGTTAATCTTAAGGATCAATAGATGAGGATATCATATTTCTTCAACACACACATACACAGAAAGAAATCCCTTTGGAATGATCTAGGTCAGGAGAAACATTTATCTTCCAACTCTCCAAGTTGTTATTTAGCTTAACCAACTAGTTCAGGGATATCCAACACACATTCTTGGAGAAAGGATGGTTATAAAGAAACCAACTTGATCACAAACTCAACATAATAGTGAGGGAACAACCTGGTAATACTTCGAAGAAGATATTTGGAAAATCACGAACCACCGATATGTTACAAAGTTTGAGAACAATCTCTCTTTTCAGGGCAAGAGGATGTGATCAAAGGAGCGAAGGATTGACCCAATCCTAACTCATTGATCAAAGAGTGCACCAGGAGAGATGGACTAGGTAGCACGAGAAATCTTCAGAATGGTGATTTAATAACCAGCACACTAAGAATGGTATTATTGTCCATTAGCTACCGAGCAACAGGGTTGGTAGGAGTATTGAATTTCACATCATGGTTCACTTGTCTATATTCCAGTTAAACCCAGCACGGAGACTTGAGGAATGAATAATGATGTTGAGAAGTAACACTATATCAAATTCATAAGAGGTTGTGCAATTCTCATGACATTCATGACATAAAGAAGGTAGTACATCAGGGTGTAACACAGCAAAGGTTGGATTGGAATTTTGACCTACGGAATACAACTACTTTGACCCAATCCCAGAAATGGATGAGGTGATACTGGAGCTTTTTCTCCCAGTCATTCTAAAATAGAATGGCTTGACGGAACACAAAAATAATATGCTTCGATGAACACGAATGCACGACTACTCTTGACTATCTACTGATAGATAAAGGTCAGAATACAACTAAAGGAGGACAACTCAAAAGAACACATAATTTTTCAAAGTTATGGATGCACAGGTTAGCATGTCAATCAGGTTCAACATAATTCTTCTGGATAACCCGCGCAGAAAGGTAGGATTGGTAGAGTCACAATGTGGAATAGAGAACCCATCATGGGCACTCTTATTATGACCATTTAGTTCAAGAAGAACTTCTACCATGATAGTTCATGGTATTGGAAGAATGATATACCATGAACCTTGAAGACTAACACAAGGTCAATAATTATCCTAAAGGGACGAGCAAACACTACAAAGAAGAGTGAGCAAAATGATCCTTGTGTTCAAGAACCCTAAAATAGAATACCTACTTACTACATAGCTGTGATAGCCTGACTTATTAGGGATGATAGACTACTCATATCAATAAGGACTTCCTTCTTTTCCGGGAGCCTATTCGAACAGAACTCTTAGGTTAAGCATGCTCAACTTGGAGTAGTTCTAAGATGGGTGACCGACCGGGAAGTTGATCCTGGGTGCGCATGAGTGAGGACAAAGTGCGTAAAAAAGACTAGTATTGATATGTGGGGCCTGTCTAGATCCCGCCACGAGGAACGACCGTCGGCGGGTGTGTCCGGGGCGTTACAAGTTTGGTATCAGAGCCGACCCTCGCGGTTACACAGATGTTTGCGGACAGGTGTGCGGTCATGTTGTTCATGATGTTTGTGACCCGTCGTGGCTCACGGCATGGTACATGTACTGGACTGGATGCACAGACGTTTGTACCAAGAGGGAACGCTCATGTGGCCCGACGAGGACGACGGTTCCTCTGAGTGATGGTGTATGTGATAGCCTGGCTTATTAGGGATGATAGACTAATCATATCAATAAGGAATTCCTTCTTTTCCGGGAGCCTATTCGAACAGAACTCTCAGGTTAAGCGTGCTCAGCTTGGAGTAGTTCTAGGATGGGTGACTGATACGTCTCCATCGTATCTACTTTTCCAAACTCTTTTGCCCTTGTTTTGGACTCTAATTTGCATGATTTGAATGGAACTAACCTGGACTGACGCTGTTTTCAGCAGAATTGCCTTGGTGTTATTTTTGTGCAGAAATCAAAGTTCTCCAAACGTCCTGAAAATTTACGGGGAGCAGTTTTGGAAAATATCAAAAATATATGCGCCAAGTTCCACCTGAGGGGGTGGGCCAGTGGGCCACAAGCCCTTGCTCCACCACCACCACCCTGGTGGCATGGTGCAGGCTTGTGGGGCCCACACGGCTCAGCCGCCCCCAATTCCAGCTCTATAAGTTGCCTTTCGTCCCAAAAAAATAAAAATAGAAGTTTTCGTCACGTTTTCGATACGGAGGCGCCGCCACCACCTGTTCTTCATCTGGAGGGCAAATCTGGAGTCCATCTTGGGCTCTGGAGATGGGAAATCGCCGCCATCGTCATCATCAACCATCTTCCCTCTCCAATTCCATGAATCTCTTCGTCGTTCGTGAGTAATCTATTCGTAGGCTCGCTGGGCGGTGATGAGTATGATGAGATCTATCATGTAATCGAGTTAGTTTTGATGGGGATTGATCCCTAGTATCCACTATGTTCTGAGATTAATGTTGCTACTACTCTTCCATGCTTAATGCTTGCCACTAGGGCCCGAGTGCCATGATTTGAGATCTGAAATTATTATGCTGTCACCAATGTATGTGTGTTTTAGATCCGATCTTGCAAGTTGTAGTTACCTACTATGTGTTATGATCCGGCAACCCCGGAGTGACAATAACCGAAACCACTCCCGATGATGACCATAGTTTGAGGAGTTCATGTGTTCACGAAGTGCTAATGCGTTGGTCCGGTTCTTTATTAAAAGGAGAACCTTAATATCCCGTAGTTTCCTTTTGGACCCCGCTGCCACGGGAGGGATGGACAATAGATGTCATGCAAGTTCTTTTCCCTAAGCACGTATGACGACACACGGAATGCATGCCTACATCACATTGATGAGCGAGAGCTAGACATATATCTCTCCGTGTTATAGCTGTTGCATGATGAATATCATCCAAACAAATCACTGACCCATTGCCTACGAGTTTGTCCTACTGCAGTTGTTACTTGTTTTGCTCTGCTGTTGCTACTACTATTGCTACTGCTGTTACTTGTTTTGCTCTGCTGCTCCTACTACTGTTGCTACTGCTATTACTTGTCTTGCTCTGGTGCTACTGTTGCTACTACTGTCGCTTGCTACTGTTGCTACTTGCTACTGCTATCACTACTGCTGTTCCTTGCCACTGCTATTGCTCGTTACACTGCCGTTACTCGTTACTTTGCTGTTACTACTGTGCTTGCAGATACTAATCTTTCAGGTGTGGTTGAATCTGAGAAATTCAGCTGCTAATACTTGAGAGTATACTCTCACCTCGTGTGGCTTATCAACAAATTGGGTCCAATACTCTACCCTCGAAAACTGCTGCGAACCCACACGCTGGTGGGCCATCAACAACATTCTTCCAGTTTCATTGCCGGGGAGTGCTAGCAGCATTCTTCTGGTGCCGTTGCAGGAGAAGGTTTGTTGTCATCAACATTCGTCTAGCTAACGCCAGAGATTGCAAATCAGTGACCGACCGGGAAGTTGATCCCGGGTGCGCGACAGTGAGGACCAAGTGCGCAGAAAAGACTAGTATTGATATGTGGGGCCAGTCTAGATCCCGCGAGGAATAACGACCGCCGGCGGGTGTGTCCGGGGCGTTACAATAGCATCGCAAGATGCTTTCAACAATGATGACCAGAATTATGACACCGGGAACACAAAACACAGCTACATTATTCAGTGGTTTTCTCACATAACATGGTTTCCTACCACTTCCAACTAATACGTTTAGGAAATAAGGTACCTTGACATAATAATTGGTGTGCTTCGTTCGGCCCAAAAAGACATTAACTCGGAACGACGGGATTTGCAAACACATCAGATTATTTAGAATCCTTTGATAACTCGGACAACATAACAGTTGTACGACCATGAAATATGAGGCTACCATTATGAAAACTAACAACATAACACTCGTTTGGCCCAAAAAGAAATTAACTCGGAACGACGGGATTTGCAAACGCATCAGATTATTTAGAAACCTTGGATAACTCGGACAACATAACAGTTGTACGAGCATGAAATATGAGGCAACCTGCAAGAAAAATGACAACATAACACTGAATTCTTGTGGAGACACATATCCAGCAAGACAAAAAAATTCCTATAAGTATCCAGCATAGTAACGCATCATGCTGATAGATAGATGAGAAAGCCTAGTTCTAAACCCCCATAGAATACAGAGGAGGGTGACTTAGAATATGAATGACACAAGGAAAACGACCGCCGGCGGGTGTGTCCGGGGCGTTACAATAGCATCGCAAGATGCTTTCAACAATGATGACCAGAATTATGACACCGGGAACACAAAACACAGCTACATTATTCAGTGGTTTTCTCAGATAACATGGTTTCCTACCACTTCCAACTAATACGTCTAGGAAATAAGGTACCTTGACATAATAATTGGTGTGCTTCGTTCGGCCCAAAAAGACATTAACTCGGAACGACGGGATTTGCAAACGCATCAGATTATTTAGAAACCTTGGATAACTCGGACAACATAACAGTTGTGCGACCATGAAATATGAGGCTACCAGCATGAAAACTGAAAACGCAACACTCGTTTGGCCCAAAAAGACATTAACTCGGAACGACGGGATTTGCAAACGCATGAGATTATTTAGAAACCTTGGATAATTCGGACAACATAACAGTTGTACGACCATGAAATATGAGGCAACCTGCATGAAAACTGACAACATAACACTGAATTCTTGTGGAGACACATATCCAGCAAGACAAAAAAATTCCTATAACTCTCCAGCATAGTAACGCATCATCCTGATAGATAGATGAGAAAGCCTAGTTCTGAACCCCCATAGAATACAGAGGAGGGTGACTTAGAATATGAATGACACAAGGAAAGGAGTAAAAAGAGACTTACATTCCCTTCCACAATTAATTCCCATGTATAACTGAACAATTGCTAGACTCAACATCGACCAGTTTGGCTTAGTAATCCTATAGCCACTCAAGCTCTGATACCAACACTGTTAGGAACCTGATCCTAATCCATAAGAATCTAGCATGTAACACATCACATAAATTTGTAGTCTCACGCATGGTTATCCCCACGGCTACCACCTTACCTTGGTCGGGACCATTTGTGCATTTTGGATCACTTATGTGAATATGATGCTAGCATTCAAATGTGAGAGAACCCGGGTTGACATAACTAGTTATAAACCCAAGTGGCACTACCTTACACGGACAAACATACATAACCCATCAATACAGGTGTCCCTCGGCAACTGCGTGTAGACGAGTCATAGCAAGCTACATGGACTCCATTACACCGTGCGACATTTCTGTCATTAGCTGCATGTAGACGAGTCATAGAAGGCTACATGGACTCCATTACACCATGTGACATTTCCCTGTGGGGACAGACATAGTAGCAAACAAGGATACACGTCGGTCAATCAATGTTTCTGGAGCAGTAGCAAGCTACCATGGCTCGGTGCAAGCACGGAGAGGCATTTCCTTGTAAAGAGGACTACTAATGGCACACAACTAAGTGTCGAATCCCGCACATACAATGTATGTCAAAACACACATACAATGCATTTCAAAACACACATACAATATGCACGATATGTGTAGATACAACATGGCATCACAACACATCTCTATGACTCAAGCATTTATTCACGACTCGTAGGAGTCAACATAGAGTGATATTACAAACAGGGGTCACATGACCCAACACTCAAGTCATACAAGCATCAAGCGGAAGCAGAACATGTCTCGGTACAGACATCTACTAAAAGTGGATGGAGGAGCCTAAAAATCTACAACTACCCACCTAAAGGAGCAAGACCTATGGGTGTCATTCCCAAGGTAATCCAGTCAACATCGAACTTCATGTACAATACCAATAGTGAGACTAAAGTCTCCTCTCGAGAAACATAAATTAAGCAACCGTGAGTAGAAAGGTACTCAGCAATACTTACATCATAATTATCTACATATGCATCATTTTCAACAAAGGGGGTTGTGGACACTACTAGGGAAAATCTTATAGGAAGAATGTTACTAATAGCGCGTGTTATGGGCCACGCGCTACTGCTAAGTACCACTAGCGCAAGGGAAAAAAGGCGCTACTAGTAGAATTTAGCAGTAGTGCTTGTAGTTACTAAGAATGCTAATTCTAAGTGGGCCAAAGGGTACCCCGGGTTGAGCACATTAGCAGCGCTCCGTGAAAACAAGCGCTACATCTATTGGCATATTTGTAGTGCGTTTCCCATGAAGGGAGCTATAGATATTTTTCTACTATTAAGTTCGCGTGTCCCGCTTATCAGTGAAGTGTGCCTTGTTGAAGCGCTACTGCTAACCTAATAATCAGTAGCGTGTTTCTAACAAACAGTGCTACTGCTAAATTCCTACGGTTACGGTGGGGGCCCCACTTAACATCAGCGCATGTCGGCACGCGGTGCTACTGCTAGTCTATATACCAGTAGCGTGCATATACAAATAGGCTACTAATATGGTCGCCAACCACATATCTGCCACCTTTCCCCCACATCTTATTCTTCCTCATTCCTTCTTCCCCACCTCCTTTTCTTCTTCCTTCAATGCCCCCCTCCTCCCACTCTGTTCTTAGCCCCTCCATCCATTTTTTCCCACCTCATCTTATTCTCTATTCCTTCTTTCCCACCTCTCATCTTCTTCTTCCTTCAATGCTTAATCCACTCTCTTATTTATCCCTCCATCACCTCCATTAATGCCCTCCCTCCTCCGCTCATCTCTTTCTTTGCCCTCCACCCCACCTCCATACATTAATGACCTAACCTCCCCTCTCTTTAATATTTTAGCCTGAACTAGCCAGCTTGTTCTCTCTTTCCCTACTTAGATCTATATATCTTCATACCGAGCTTGATATATCTCGATTATAGGTGACGAAAAACAAGAGATAAGATGTAAGAATGGAAATATGTGTATGTGTTTGTGCGTGCGCGCGATAGGACCGAGCTATGTGATTTTGTGTGTGCATGTGTGAGTTGCCTATATATTGTGTATTTGTTCAAATGTGTGTGACACAAGTTGCCTAGGTTTTGCCTGAATGTCGATTCATTTTCGTTTCAGCGAATTTTGGGCAAACTCGACATGCCCTATGTTTATGAAAGGTCATGTCAAAATTTTGTATGAATTTGTTGCTTGCATGCGTACGTGGTTAATTATAGTTATTTGGCATTGAGCAAGCAATCATTAAAATTAATGGAATTAAGGTGCAAAGATATTGGCAATCTGCGGTGGATGACATGTATGAAATCATATGGACGGATGTTTTATGTCTGTGTCGTAAATGCAAAGATAAAGTATGGCTCGACTCCTTTAAGGCTGGAAAATTCAGGGCAGACCTGCTAATGCATGGTTTCATGGATGGCCATACTCAGTTGATAAGTGAAGACGATGATGATGAGGACGTTGAGGGGGCAGGCAATAACGACATGGGCACAGACGAAGAGATGATCGAAAATGGGCCTGAAGAAGAGGGCATCGGAAATGGCGCCGTACATGGCGTGGAAGAGGAAGGACCTAGTGGATAAGAGGCCGGACATGACAGAGAAGACGCAGACATGCTGTAGTCTTCGTCCATACTAAGTTCATCCATGCGGGACCTACAAGTTCGAGATTTCACAAGAGGACGATTAGCCATAGAGCTGCTTCTAGAGAGGAGGCAAAGTTGGCGCAACTGGAGCTAGACTCGAAGACTCTATTGTATGATGGTTGTAATCCCGAGGTGACCCACTTGAGTTTCACACTAGAACTGCTCAAGACAAAGGCAAAAAACAAATGGACAAACGCAATCCTGGATGACCTTTTGAAGTATCTAAAGAAGGTTCTTCCAGCGGGAAGCATGTGTCCCACTATTTTCGAGGAGGCAAAAAAATCATGTGCCCTCTTGATCTGCCCAACATTAGATACCATGCATGCATGAACAATTGCATCATATATCGGAACGAGCACGTGGAAAAGACCATTTGCCCAAAGTGCAATGCTTCACGATATAAGAAGGTCAGAAAGAAAGCTCCGCAGAAACACGTATGGTACTTTCCCATGACTCCCGGTCCGCACCGTTATATCATAGATACTAAGGAAGAAAAGCTCATGCGATGGCATGCGAATACGATGAAGGCAGATGATGGAGATAATCCGAAGATGAGACATATCGCGGATGCTAGTCAATGGAGGGAATTAAATGCTGAATATAATTTTTTTGCAGATGATCCAAGGAACATTATGCTTGGCGCTAGTACTAATGGCATGAATCTGCTTGGCAAGCATAGCACCCACACTAGCACATGGACCATGTTTGTATGGATGTACAACCTCCCCCTGGAAGTGCATGAAGGCAAAATACATACAAATGACTATGCATACTCAAGGGCCAAAACAATCGGGAAATAATAATAATATGCATCTCGGGTTTCCAAAAGAGGAGCTAGACACGTTATGGACAACACCGACCAAGACAAGGGACGCCAACACAAGAGAGTATTTTGACATGAGATCCCTATTGATCACGAGGTGCACGACTATCTCGGTTACTTATATGTTGTGGACCAATTGTGCCATGGATATTGTGAATGCACCAGGTGCATGGATAATACAACGTCTCAGCAGCTATCGAAAGATGGCGGGTCTTCAAAAATCGTGTACATGGGGCATCGAAGAAGGCTCAAGAAGGATGACCCATTGAGAAAGCATGGAGATCTATTCAATGCTGAGGTTGAGGTTCAAGGACCTCCGCATAAGCATATTGGCATTTAAATTTATGAGTTGTTGAAGAACTAGGAATAGTGCCCCTCGTCATGAAAGACGAATAAAAAGGCGTCGGAGCCGCTGCTGAAGGTATGGAAAACAAGGTTTGTTTTCTGGGACTTAGAGTACTGGCCCAAACTAGACATGCCTCATAGCTTTGATCGAATGCATATCACGAAGAATATTCTGGAGAGTTTGCTTGGAATATTGATGAACATGTCGGAGAAGACCAAGCATGGGACGAAGGCAAGAAAAGACTTGGAATTGTTAGATATCATGAAAGACCTCCACATGTCATGTAAAAAGTCGTCGGAGGAGACGGAGACGGAGATGGAGCAGGAAGGTAGGGGCAAAAAGGGGGAAAAGGGATATGAGTATTGCCCCCGCTCTTGCTTCACCTTAGATCTCAAGGAGGTCGATCAATTATTCAAGTGCCTTGGTGGAATCAAAGTTAGGTCCGGATACCGTGGGAAGATAAGCACATATCTCGACATGAAGAAAAAGAGGTTCAGCGAGATGAAGCTCATGACTGTCATGTGATGATGACACGATTACTCTCGGTTGCACTTAGAGGGATTTTGGACACACACGTCCGTGATACGCTAACTTATCTATGGCAATTTTTCGACACTATCTCTCGAAAGTCGATCAGTGTGAAGCAACTGAAAAGGCTACAGGGAGTGATCATTATCATACTAAATGAGCTAGAGATATACTTTTCGCCCGCGTTCTTTGACGTCATGGTGCACCTGTGTGTCCACGTCGTTGATGACATCATAGACCCAGGGACGACATTCCTACATAGCATGATGTTGTTCAAGAGGATGAATGAGGTCTTCAAAGGATTTGTTCGTAACATATCCGTCCGGATGGAAGGATTGCAGAAGGCTATCTGACCCAAGAGTGCATCTCCTTCTACGAGAATTATTTAGGCGTCGGAGAACCAGTTGTTGGTTTGCTCGTCAACAAGCACCGTGGAAGGCTGGAAGGAGAAGGTCACGTCAATGGCCGAAGGGAATTGAATGTGTACCGCTCGGGCCGACTTTGACATAGCTAACTTAGTAGTGCTACACCACCTAAACATTGTAGATCCTTTTTTGGCACTACACAAAGAGACTGTCGCAAAGAACTACTGTGACTGTGGGCTGCACGGGACAGACGCTGAAGTTATTGGAGAGCAGAACTCCACTTTCTTTCATTGATTCAAAGAGCGAGTTGTTGCTAATCCCCCGGAAGAGGGCTGTCCAAATGGAAATTTGACATATGCCTTAAGACATGGCCCTGCGGTCAACGTCGTGACTTATGAGGCATACAATATCAACGGATAAACACTCTACACGGAGGCCAAAGATATGAACAGTGAATACCAGAACTTAGGGGTGATGATAGAAGCCATGACCGACAATGTAACTCGAAGATACTATGAAAGAGTCGAAGAGATCTGGGAGCTTGAATACTCTGGATTGCATAGCACGACGATGTCCCGTGTCAGATGGGCTAAGAACATACAAAGTGAAAACCGACTTTTCACTACCATATGTATACCCGATGCCAATATCCCTACCATGAACGCCGCCACCAAAAATGAGCCATGGGTACACGATAAGCACATGACACAATGATTATTCATAGAAGACCCTCTCAATCCCAACCATGTTGTCATGAGGAGACGCAAGAAGAGCATCATTGGAATGGATGGAGACACCAACGAGGAAGACTACGACCAGTACGGTGTCCCGATGAGGGAAGAAGATGGTGACGATAAACCATACATCAAAAGAAGAAGCAGGACAATGTTATCGAAGAAAGATCATACTCCGTGGAAAAGGAAAAGTCACGACAAGGGGGTCAATTATTCGACAACGAACAAAAGAGGGAAGAAGAAGATCTGTCTCAAGCATCATCGTCCACATGCTAATTAACAACAATCATAATTTGTGTACCTATTTGTATAAGTACTTAACACCGTTATCGGTCAAATGATGTTATATATATATATATATATATATATATATATATATATATATATATATATAGAAACCCTATTCATCACCCAGGGTGCAGAATAAATTATTCCTCACTCGAGGTAATTTTACGACCATTTCATAAATAAATTAAATTTGAAATGCAAATAGATACATTCATATTGATTAACTACGAAAAATTTGCCATAAGAAAACAAAAATGTAGATCATAAGATTAGAAAAATCGCATTTTATGTAAAATTTAAACTATGTTTTTATGTTTGTAATTTTACGTGACATAAAATATTTTTTACAGTGACCATGTATTTTTTTACGGTCTCTTTTTACGTATGAGATAAGACTAAAATTTAAGAAACGTAAAATTACGGTTTATTAATGTAAAAATAGTGGGGGTGAAGAATAACTATTCCTCATCCAGGATGACGAATAACTATATATATATATAGGAAAAATACATCCTACCACCCAGGGGTAGTTACCCCACATGTTCAATATACTACCATACGGGAATATATATACTAATTTATCATTTTAATTATGTTTATATACTATATACAAGATTTTTCAAAGTGAGTTACATGAAAAAATTATAAGTTGACCTATAGTTTTTATTATATTTATGAAATACATATATATTTGTATGTAAAAAAGAGCATACATAAAATATGATAGGTGAGCTTATTCTAATAACACCCCTTAAGGCCTTCCGTAATGGTAGTATCTTGGCACAATATCATAGGCAAAATGCTGACGTGGCACTATATTTATTGAGAAAATAGGAGGTTGTTGTATCTTATTTAGGATACGGCTCTTGCACGGTATCATAGGCAAAATAACTTGTTAGACCAATCACATATTAGTATGAGGCCAAAATCATTAAATACATGCTTACTAAGATACGACACTTAACATACAATACATTAGGATGGTTGTATCTAACGATCGTATACGGAAGGCCTAAGACCATGTTCTCGTAACACTTTCGCTTATTCTGCTAACACCTCCGCATCCCCACCCCGAACTGGAACACACCGAACTGCAAAAACAGAAAACCCACCCGGAGCCCCACGGACCCCACTCCACCTAATCCACCTTCTTTCTCACGCCTTCACCTCCCCTACCATATCCCCGTGCTGCCCCACCTCCATGTTCTTCCTCACTCCCCTCCGTCGCCCCCACGCCCCTTCGGCCCCGTCCACCGCCGACATCCACCCGTGGTGCATCTTCTTCCCTCGCATGCCGCACGGGTCCACGCCGCCACCGCCCGAATCGAGAGCGGATCCATGGGAAACAGCTCCCCCGGTAGCCTGATCTGGCTTTCCCGCGACGGGATTCGCCTCCCACAGCGACCACCGGCGGGATCCCACTCCACATCTCTCCTCCTGGTTCCCCGCATCGGCATGCCGCAACCTGCCACCCCCGCAACGCCCCCACCACTCCCACACCTCCGGCGCGCCGTAACCTCCCACCCCCGCGACGCCCCCACCTCTCCCTCCCCAATGCGCGCCACCAACCCGCGCCGCATGCTGCAGCAATCACCTCCAGCCTCGGCTGCTGGCCGGCCCTCTCCACCCAGGCTGGACCCGCCGCAGGACCACCATCCCCCTTCCAAGCCCAAATCCAGCAACATCCAGTGTCGCCCGGTGCAGCCAGATATGGCCCCCTGTCGATCCCCTGCCTTGCCGGCTAGCCGCGCGGGCGTCACTGCCCTCCTGCTGGAGTGGCGACTACACGTGGTGCAGTAGCACCTCTACCCCAGCGACCACCAAACCCGCCGAGATTCACATTGTCGCCCATATCGAGGGCTCTGCCATCATCGGATCCCCGCATCCCTCGACCCTGCTGACCAACGCACATCCCGCACCTCACCTCACCGGATCTAGTAGCAGCAGCAACATGGCTCCTCCTCGAGCCCACACCACAATTTGCTATAACCACTAGAGTTCGGTGGGATGTGCCATGCGGTGCAGATCCATAGCTGTTGTGGATCCTCGCAGGCTGGCAACGATGATGGCCATGGGATGCCGTCCTTTTTTATTTGTGTGACCAAAGGCAGTGCCTCACGATGAGCATTGGCTCGGTCCGTGGGATCTCAGCTTCTCCCCCAGGGACCTGCTCTTTTGGGAGGGTTCATTTCAACAAGGCCGCATCTCCCCTTCTGTTGTCTGGTGATAGTTTCCGTGCATCTCGATGGCGCGATTGATGAAGTTCAGAAGAGACAACCCGGGGCGTGGTTCGTGCATCTCGGGGGAGCATTCCCGGTTGAACACGAGATTCAGAATGTGTTGCTCCTCAACTTCCTCCTTCATTTCTTTGTGTGCAGTTCTGCACTTGTGGGTGTGCAGCTCATCACTGCGTTTGTTCCGGTTCGGAAGGTGAGGCATGGTAGTTTGGTTGGGTCCGATGAGGTCCCATCATCTCCCGTGTTTTAGGATGATGGTGCAGCATGAATGTTATGGAGATGACAAAATAAAAAGAAAATATATGATGCAGCTCAGTAATATTTATCATGTAGTCCATATGAATTTACCAATGGAAGTTAAACGTAAACCAAACCATCTCAAAAGAAGCTCGCTTCTTATTAGTTGCAGCTCACTTGCTCAGTCCATGTGGTACACTTGCTCGACCTATGCATACAGAAAATAATAAGTATGAAAAAAATATAACGAAAAGTCATGATGTTCACTTTTGGCACTGTCGAGGTCCACTTTTGGAAGTTTCGCGGTTCACTTACTACCAACGTGAAGTGTAGAATTTTTTTATGGAAACGATAAACAAAGTAATGAGGTTCGCTTCTCTATAGAGATGTGGTTCACTTATCTCCTATGTGAAGAGCACTCTGCTTATTCGTCTTAAAAAATTCACGTCCAATAAAATAAAAATCATGTAGTGCACTTGTTCGTCGGATTCAGTGCGTCTTCCCATAAAAAGGCAGTGCACTCTTCTATCCGATGCGGTTCACGCATTGATTTGTGTGATGTGAAAAAACATGTTTGCATTTCGATAATTTCAAAACTGCAATTAAACCGTAAGAAATTAGAGAGAGTGTTTTTTAAGGCAAAGCATAGCTTTATAACTTAATGGTGTTTGGGAAGATTACCCAAAGCACAATCAACCACATGGGCTGGTACATCCGACTCCCATTCTACATAGTAGTTTGGTTCATACAAACGGCCTAAACTAGCTAGTTCATGAGCCACAGATTTTGCATGGCGGCGACATAAGGAGATCTCATATTTAGAGAACCATAGCTTTAGCTGGAGCTGCATATCTTTGATGATAGCCACGTAGGATGAAGAGTCCATCTTGGTTAGATCAAGAGCCTCCTGTAGGAGCTTTGAATCCATGTCAAAGACCACTCTTATTATCCCAAGGTCAGCAGCAAGAGAGACAACATGGGACATGGCACAAACTTCAGCAACGAACGCGTCTTCTACATACTACTGGCGACCGGCCCGGGCACAAACAATTGAGCCATCAGAGGACCTAGACACCACCCCCAGCCAGCATGAGTCTCAACCAGTACCAAGGATCAATCAAGGTTTATTCTAATCCAGTCTTCCATAGGTGGTCGGCATTGACATACGCTCGCCTTCTTCTGCGTTGGAGCACACACCTACACGTACTCAAGATCAGTGCTCCTTGTTCGCCTCGCCACCTCAGCAGAAGCAACAGGAAGCTCCCCTTCCCTCAGTTCATTTTCGTTGTTCCACCACTGCCACCAGACGGTCAAAATATGTACTCGCTTTAGTTCATCCAGTTGCCATAGAAAGTTAAAAACTGCGTGCACAAAAGAGATATGCTCCAACCCCACTCTTTCTTTCTCCATAGCAAGCTCCCTCCACACCGTTTTCACTCACTTGTACTTGATAAAGAGGTGTGCGCCATCTTGATCCACACGCCCACAGAACAAACACTTTTGGTCTTCAACAGGGATTCCTCTCTTCTTTAGGTTTGTTCACAATGCCAATGACTCATGCTTCAGCCTCCAAGCAAACATCTAGATTTTCTTGGGACAAGGCAGCTTCCACAAACCCTTCCACGAGTCATCACTTCAGCTATTATGATTTCCGACCACTGTTGTGCTGCAACCGGCGTCACCCTGCCCCTTCTTCTTGCCAACCTGACCGTGAAGCTTGTACGCGCTCTTGACCGAGTGCAGGCCCTTGCTATCATACTGCCATGCGATAAAGTCTTGCACCCCTTCCCGGATAAGGATCTGCAAAATATGATGTGCGTCATCAGCCCAAAAGGTCTCCCGAACCATCCGTTCATCCCATCCTCCCAGGCATGGATCAATCAGATCACTAACCACCTCCAGTAGGTTCCCCCTCATCGGAGTGATGATACGCCGCGACCAAGGACACGAAATCCAAGGGTCGGTCCAGATTTTAACTCCTGAACCATCACCAATGCGCCAAATTTATCCCTCCTGGACAAGGTTCAAACCACAAGGAATTAGAGAGAGTGTTGAACATGAAAAATATGCGCCTCGTCGATATCCTTCCAACTCCGTATCATTTGCATCGTTCCGACAAGCGGTTTTGAAAATTTTACGAAAATACGCTTGTTGCAACTCATATGCAACCATTTAAAACCACGAGGAATCTCAACAAATGATCAACATATGAATTGTGCCTATTCCACAACTTTTCAACGCCGTATCACATCCCTCGTTTCGACGAACGGTTAAAAAACTATAGCAAAAAGAGTAACAAAAAAAAATGAAAACTAGAATTCCATTTTTTAGTAAATTTGAAATTATTCTCAAACCGTAAGGAACTATAGAGAACAATCTACATGAAAAAGATGTGGCTTGACGATATATTTTTATTGCCATATCGTTTGCTTTATTCCGACGAGCACTTTAGAAACATCGCGAATATACGCTCGCTACAGCCCGTCATATGACCACTATTTCGGAAACTGATCTTAAACGCGAGAAACCGCGAAAAGTGTTCAACACGAAGGAGTTGGGAATTTTCCGTAGGAATCCAACGGTCTATTATACGCCTCATTCCGACAAACCGTTTAAAAACTGGAGTCAAAACAGTGTCGAAAAAACGTGTGTAGTTTTTTCGAGTGACATTGCGGTGCTTGTTTTGAAAAGGATGGAGTGCACTACCATTGAGCGTAAAGTTGGGAAGTGTTAGGAGAATAACTATTCTGCTAACATTAGCATAATAGACGTGTTTTATATATATATATATATAGGATAAATGTTTCCTACCACCCGGTGTGAGTTACCACCAGTTGAGTTTTGTATGTGGTATGTAGTATTTACCAAACTTGAGAATATGTACACGTAGTATGTAGTATATAAAAATGTATAGGGATTATACATACTACTTTTTTGGTATAAACATGTACGTGTTTCACAAATATAATAAAAATTATGGATCAACTTGCAATTTTTTTATGTAACTTACTTTGAAGTATCTTATATATTGTATATCAACATATTTACAATGATAAAATAGTATATACACTACCACATAATAGTATATGAGACATGTGGGGTAACTATCCCTAGATGTTAGGATGTATTTTTCCTCTCTCTCTCTCTCTCTCTCTATATATATATATATATATATATATATATATATATGTGTGTGTGTGTGTGTGTGTGTGTGTGTGTGTGTGTTGTTATGGTGGCCTCGGATAGCAAGGATGGACGTCATTCTTTTATCATTTGAATTCGTTCGTAGTCGAAGCCTACTCTTCTACATGGTGATTGAATATATTGTTGTATTGTGTCGTTCATGCTGTAGCTTGTGGCGAGTATAAGCCAATTCCATATACTCATCTCTTATGTGCATGTACTTGTAACAATATCAATTCTTGCAAATGACGAGATGTGCTTCTATCCCTACCGAGGCCCTTGAACCAAAATAAAGAGAGGATCACATCTTGGGCATTATAGGGTCTGTGGCTCCCACCTGGGATCATGAGCCCTTCTTGGAAAGGAATCAGACAAAGCTCTTATTGGCCGACAGCACTTCATGACACCTTGATGAGGGAAACTGATACATCTCCATTGTATCTACTTTTCCTAACACTTATGCTCTTGTTTTGGACTCTAATTTGCATGATTTTGATGAAACTAACCCCGACTGATGTTGTTTTCAGCACAACTACCATGGTGTTGTTGTAGTGCATAAATAAAATTTATCGGAATGGAACAAATCTTTTTGGATACTTTTTCTAGGATAAAAAAAAATATTGGAACCAAGATCCACTCGATAGGGTGCCACAGCAGCCCACTAGACATCGGGGCGCGCCAGGCCCCCATAGCGTGGCATGGTGTGTAGTCAGCCCCACGTGGCTTCGCTGACCCTAATTCTAGCACTATAAATTCCTATTTTCGAAAAAAAATCAGAGAGGAAGTTTCATCGCGTTTCATGATACAGAGCCACCGCCACCTCCTGTTCTTCATCGGGAGGCCTAATTTGGAGTCCGTTTGGTGCTTCGGAGAGGGGAACCTTCGGTCTTCATCATCACCAACCCTCCTCCATCTCCAATTCCATGATGCTCTTCACCGGGAGTGAGTAATCCCTTCGTAGGCTTGTTGGTAGGTGAAGATCTGGATGAGATTCGTCATGTAATAGAGTTAGTTTTGTTAGGTCTTGATCCCTAGTATCCACTATGTTCGGAGATATATGTTACTATGACTTTGCTATGCTTAATGCTTGTTACTAGGGCCCGAGTGCCATGATTTCAGATCTGAACCATTTATATTTTCACCATTATATCTATGTTCTTGATCCGATCTTGCAAGTTATATGCACGTACTACGTGTTAGGATACGCATACCCCAAAGTGACAATAATTGGGATTCTTTCCGGTGATTACCGTTGTTTGAGAGTTCATGTATTCATTATGTATTAATGCTTTGTTCCGGTTCTCTATTAAAAGGAGGCCTTAATATCCCTTAGTTTCCTCATGGACTGTGCTTCCACAGGAGGGTAAGATAAAAGAAGTCATTCAAGTTATTTTCCATAAGCACGTATGACTATTTATGGAATACATGCCTACATTATATCGATGCACGGGAGCTAGTTCTGTGTCGCCCTATGTTGTGACTGTTATATGATGAATATTATCTAGCAATATCACCAATCCAATGGCTACAAGTTTTCCACATATTGTGCTTGCTAAGTTACTCCTACTGCTCCTGCTGTTACGACTACTACAAAACTACTATCACTATTACCGTTATTACTACTACTATTATCATTACTGTTTCTACTTTTACCACTTCTATTAAAACTATCATATTATTGTGCTACTGATCACTATGCTGGAGATACTAAATCTCCAAGTGTGGTTGAATTGACAACTCATCTACTAATACCTGCAAATATTCTTTGGCTCCCCTTGTGCCGAATCTATAAATTTGGGTTGAATACTCTACCCTTGAAAACTATCGTGATCCCATATACTTGTGGGTTATCAAGAACGTTTTCTAGTGCCGTTGCCGGGGAGCATAGCTATATTTTCTGACTCACTTGGGATATTTATTTATTGATCACTATGAAGAATCTTAAAGATCCAAGAACTAAGATTTTTCCCTCTAAGAGAAGGGGAGGAAAGGAACTGCCATCTAGCTCTGCACTTGATTCACCCTATGTTTTGAATAGACTTGCAAGTAATTGATGATGCTACCTTTGCTATGAATGATGCTATTAATCGTGATATGTCGCAAGTAATTGATGATGCTACCTTTGCTATGAATGATGCTATTAATCGTGATATGTCGCAAGTAATTGAGGATGCTACCTTTGCTATGAATGATGCTTATGATGATGGTAGTACCTTGCTTGATAATACTGTGTCACTAGGAGGATATTTTGATGAACAACTTGCTAGAGCTAAACAAATTGAGCATGCTGAAACTGATGATACTTTTGAAACTCATGAAGTCTTTGATACTAAAAATATTGGAATACCTTTTAGCCACGACTATCCTAGAACTGAAATGCCTGAAATACCGGAAGGTTATGTCATGGATGAATAAATTGCTAGAGACTTTCTATGTTGTAAGGATGGAGAAGATCTTAAGAAACTACTATGCAAGTTGAAAGAAAAATCCTTGAATGCTAGAATGAAATATGATCCTAAGTTTGCTACTTCACCTATCTTTGTTACCGATAAGGATTATGAATTCTTTGTTGACCCAGAGATAATTACTCTAGGTGAATCTTATCCTTTTTATGGCTATGAAAATGAAATTGTTGTGGCACATCTCCCTATGCTAAATGATATAGCCACCCTATTTACTAATGATGAGAAAATTTGCTACTACTATATACTAAAATTATATCCGTTCTCATTAAAGGGTGATGCTAAGATTTGGTACAGTACTCTTGCTCGTGGTTGTGTGCAACAAGCGGTCGTATGGGAAATATTTAACTTTGAACAAATTGAAGAAGAGAGTGTCCCACTAGCTTGGGAGAGTCTCCCACAAGGTTGGGGGAGGCTTCCTCATCATCCTATTAAGAAAAATGAGATACTTGATATATTTTATAATGGACTACCGATTCTTCTAGAGACCACCTATATAGTTGTGATGGTTGTGTTTTCAGGGAACGAACTGTCGAACAAGCTGAGGAATTATTGACTAATAAATTGATGAATTATGATGAATGGACACTTCCTGAACCACCACCTAAGCCTACTCCAAAGAAGAGAGGTATCTTATTCCTTAGTCATGAAACTATGCAAGATACAAAGAAGTGTATGATGGGAAAAGGTATTAAAGCTGAAGATGTCAAGAATTTACAACCTATCGAAGAAATCCATGGTCTCCAAACACCACAAAAGCTGGTGGAGGTAAATTCTCTCTTAATGTTTGATGAAGGTGACATCCCTTACAATAAACCTCCTAGTCAATGCTTATATGAGTTTGATAATTATATTATGAAGCAAGATCATTTGAATTCCTATGTCATGCAACAATTGAAGCAAAACTCCGAGATAATTGCTCGCTTATGTGATTTTTTATTTAGAATCATCAATGATGTACGATGTGTAGGAAAATATGCTTCTATTGTTCAAACCCAATTAGAACAAGTTGCTAAATCCCAAAGTGAGCTACTTCATGAAATGACTAATAATATGAATGATCATGGTATTAGAGTAATGACTAGAGGAGAAACAATGACTCAAGATCCACTATATCCAAAGATCATCCTAGAAGAACAGAACAAGATTAACAAATATCTAATATTGATCGACCTAGTCCTTCTAGGAAGAAAAAGAAAAATGATAGGACCTTGCATACTTCTAGTGAACCCGAATTAGGAAAACCTTATGTTAATGCTAACGATATCTCTATACCTCATGCTGAAACTCAATCTGGTAGTGAGCATTCACCTAGTGATAATGAAAATGATAATGATGATGCTCATGTAGATGCTCAACCTAACAATGATAAAGAACCAGATAATGACATTGAGATAGAACCTCTTATTGATCTTGATAACCCACAACCTAAGAACAAATGTTATGATAAAAGAGATTTTGTTGCTAGAAAACATGGTAAACAAAGAGAGCCATGGGTTCAAAAACCCATGCCTTACCCACCTAAACCAAATAAGAAAAAAGACGATGAAGAATTTGAACGCTTTGCTGAAATGCTTAGGGCAATCTTTTTGCGTACTCGTTAACTGATCTTTTAAAGATGTCCCCTTATGCTAAGTACATGAAAGACATCGCCACTAATAAAAGAAAAATACCTGAAGCTGAAATCTCTACCATGCTTGCTAATTATACCTTTAAGGATGGAGTACCTAAAAAACTAGGAGATCCGGAAATAGCAACTATACCATGTTCCATCAAAAACAACTATGTGAAAACTACTTTATGTTATCTAGTACCTCTACGTGCCGCCAAAAATAAATATGAGATACTTATTGTTGGGGATATGCATATCCCCATGGAAGTGGTTGTTAATAAAACTTGATCAACATTATTAATGAATCATTTTCAAGAAGTATGATGTTAATGAATTCAGTAGGCACAACTCTCTATACCTACTTTTCTTTCGCTATCATTTTTTGTTAATTACAATAAAAGTTATGATTACCCTATTTTATGATTTTTCCCGTGTAATAAAAAAGTGCCCAAAACTAAAAGTTCTCCAAATGATGTGAAATTTTTACACTTTTTTTCTAAATATTTGAGAATTTATAACACTAAAAACACTTCAGGGGGTGTCCCGGGTGGCCACTAGACACATGGCTCGCCAGCCCCCGAGGCGCGGCCAGGTGTCTGGTGGGCCAGTTGGTGGTCCCCTCACTTATACCTTCATCCCACTTCCTCACTCACCTCCAGAAAAAAACCTGGTAGATCTCTTTTTAGTGTTCTTGCTCTCAAACCCGTGGATTGCGATCTCTTTGCTCGAAACTCCGTTTCCGAAACTATTTTGGGGGATTGATCCTTGGTAACTAACTCCGCCACTCCTCCAATTAGTTTTTGCTCAAGTGGTTTATCTTAGGAGTAATTAGCTGCTCTAGGTGCTGCTTTAGATGGGCTTTCATGTTGAATTCTTGAATTTCTAAGTAGTTTGAATGCTTGTTTTTGGCACAAGGCATCCCTATGTATAGTTGCTACTATTCTTGTGAAGTTTCGTTAACTTTAGTTTGTGACCCAAAAAATTTCAGAAATTTGTTCTTGGAAAAATGAACATATTCAGGAGGAGTTCATCCAAGAACAATGATTAGGGGTTCTTGGTGAATCATCTTCTGCTGGACTCACCACTCCGCGATTGACGGAAGTCCGACCGTGTTAATGGCCACACACTCCTTTCATGGAACAAGATGGATTTTACTATGAGTTTGCACAATTCGTGGCAAATGCCGCGTTGAATGCTTTGTTTCGATTACTAATAAAACTTTTGCAACAAGTATATGAGTTCTTCATGACTAATGTTGAGTCCATGGTTTAGATGCACTTTCACCTTCCACCATCACTATCTTCCTAGTGCAGTGCAACTTTCGCCGGTACACAAAACCCACCATTAGCCTCCCTCAAAACAGCCACCATACCTACCTACTATGGATTTTTCAAAGTCATTCCGAGATATATTGCCATGCAACTACCACCATGACATGCGCTACCACGCCTACATTGCCATTCCATGGTCGTAATATAGCTAGCATGATGTTTCCATTGATGTCTATGCCATGCTAGATCTTTGCCAGGGTACACTACCGAAGGCATTCCATATAGAGTCATAGTTGCTCTAAGATTTGAGTTGAAAGTGTGTTGATCATTATTAATGGAGCATTGCCCCATGTGAGGAAATAAAAGAGGCCAAAGAAGCCCACCAAAATAAAAAGAAAAAAGAGGCCAAAGAGCCCACCAAATAAAAAAAATGAGAGAAAAAGAGAGAAGGGACAATGCTACCACTTTTTCCATACTTGTGCATATTAAGCACCATGACTTCATGATTGAGAGTCTCTCGTTTTGTCACCACGATATAGCTAGTGGGAAATTTTCATTATATAACTTGGCTTGTATATTCCAATGATAGGCTTCCTCAAAATTGCCTTAGGTCTTCGTGAGCAAGCAAGTTGGATGCACACCCACTAGTTTTCTTCAAGAGCTTTCACATACTCGTATCTCTTGTGCATCATTTGTATGGTAATCCCTACTCATTCACATTGATATCTATTGATGAGCATCTCCACAGCTCATTGATATGCCTAGTTAATGTGACCATCTTCTCCTTTTTGTCTGGCAACCACCACCACACTCCACACCATCTATAGTGCTATAACCATGGCTCACGCTCATGTATTGCGTAAGAGTTGAAAAGGTTTGAGAAAGTAAAGGTGTGAAACAATTACTTGGCCAATACCGGGGTTGTGCATGATATAAATTCGTTGTGCAATGATGATAGACCATAGCCAGACTATATGCTTTTGTAGGGATAACTTTCTTTTGGCCTTGTTATTTTGAAAGTTCATGATTACCTTGCTAGTTTGCTTGAACTATTATTGTTTCCACGTCAATAGCAAACTATTGTTTTGAATCTAATGGATCTGAACATTTACGTCACATAAGAGGAATTACAAAGGACACCTATGCTAGGTAGCATGAAGGCATCAAAAATTCATTCTTTATCACTTCCCTACTCGAGGACGAGCAGGAGTTAAGCTTGGGGATGCTTGATACGTCTCAAACGTATCTATAATTTTTTATGGTTTCACGCTGTTATGTTGTCATCTTTGGATGTTTTATGTACCTTTTATATCTTTTTTTTGGGATTAACTTACTAATTCAGTGCCAAGTGCCAGTTCCTGTTTTTTCTGTGTTTTTGACTCTTTTCAGATCTGATTTTGGAACGGAGTCCAAACGGAATAAAAACCCCGAAATGATTTTTTCCCAAACGGAAGAAGATCAGGGGGCCTCTGGGGCAAGCCAAGTGGGATCGAGGGATCCCACAAGCTCCCACTCCACCACCAGGGGGGAGGCGGCGGTGTCAGGGCTTGTGGCCTCCCTAGCCGCCCCGTGACCTAGATCCTTGGCCTATATATTCCCAAAAATTCAGCAAAAATTAGGGGAGCCTCGAAAATACTTTTCCGCCGCCGCAAGCTTCCGTTTTCGCGAGATCTCATCTAGAGACCCTTCCCGGCGCCCTGCCGGAGGGGACTTCGGAGTTGGAAGGCTTCTTCATCATCATCATCGCCCCTCCAATGACTCGTGAGTAGTTCACTTCAGACCTACGGGTCCGTAGTTAGTAGCTAGATGGCTTCTTCTCTCTCTTGCATCTTCAATACAAATTTCTCCATGATCTTCATGGAGATCTATCCGATGTAATCTTGTTTGGCGGTGTGTTTGTCGAGATCCGATGAATTGTGGATTTGTGATCAGATTATCTATGATATATATTTGAGTCTTTGCTGATTTCTTATATGCATGATTTGATATGCTTGTAAGTCTCTCCAAGGCTTGGGTTTTGTTTGGCCAACTAGACCTATGATTCTTGCAATGGGAGAAGTGCTTGGTTTTGGGTTCTACCATGTGGTGACCTTTCCGAGTGACAGTAGGGGAAGCAAGGCACACATTAAGTAGTTGCCATCAAGGGTAACAAGATGGGCTCTGTCGTTGATATGAGATTGTCCGTCTACATCATGTGATCTTGCTTAAGGCGTTACTCTGTTCTTTTGGACTTAATACACTAGATGCATGCTGGATAGCGGTCGACCTGAGGAGTAATAGTAGTAGATGCAGAAAGTATCGGTCTACTAGTTTTGGACGTGATGCCTATAGATATAATCATTGCCATAGATATCGTCACGACTTTGCGCAGTTCTATCAATTGCTCGACAGTAATTTGTTCACCCACCGTCTACTTTCTTTCATGAGAGATGCCACTAGTAAACACTATGGCCCCCGGGTCTATTCACATCCATCGTTTACACCTCCGATTTACTTTGCTTTGTTACTTTTTTGCTTTCAGTTCTCACTTGGAAAACAATCTATAAGGGATTGACAACCCCTTCATAGCGTTGGGAGCAAGCTTTTTGTGTTTGTGCAGGATCTTGTGATACTCCTCCACTGGATCGATACCTTGGTTCTCAAACTAAGGGAAATACTTACCACCGCTACGCTACATCACCCTTTCCGCTTCGAGGGAACACCAACGCAAGGCTCCAAGGCCACGGGGGAAATCCTTTGCATAGTTGCCTAGGAAGTCCCTTAAGGCGTAGCCGCAGCAGAAGTATTTCTGGCGCGGGAGTATCAAGCAACACTCCTATTTCTAGCGCCATTGGAAGGTCTTTTGTTTCAGTAGCAGCCATCAGCGTACACCAACATGCATTCTGACTGGGAACTGTCCTAGTTCGCAGGGCCGTCTCCGAAGACGTACTCTTCTTCAAACTCCGGTCTTTCCATGTCTGGTCAATAATACAACGAGTGGAAAGCCAATGATTACTTTGAACGTACTCGCAAACATCCCATGATATGAACAATGCAAGTAATATGCAGTATTTGGTGGATAGCAACTTAACTGTAAATAAACATGTTCATGGATTTGCAACATAAGCTAGATGGTATTTAGAAGAACAGGTTACATATATCAAAATATCTGTCAAGGTTTGAACACTCCGGGTTCACCCAATATGCCAAGTCATCAAACTTGGTCATTTCAACTCTTTCATATTAACACCATTTACCACACACTCACACACACTTGGTTTATGCGGAAACGACTGGACATAGTTTAAGAAGCACCACCCAACTGTCCTTGACCGAGGACATGGCTATTCGAATAGTTTGACACTCTGCACATGTTGTATGCTGTACCCACGAGATCCGGGAAAATTTTGTGTCATCCAGGACTCGCGGTATATAACATACCCGAGGTAAGTACCCGATCAATGCCTTTCCCCGGACGATACTAGACAAAGAGGTCCACTTGATTGGTACCCATCCCACATGATGTAGGTCTTACGAGCACCGAATGTGGACATTATCATCCATTCGGGGACTAACGGTGTGCCCGGAACACGTAAAAATGGCATAGTCGCCCTACATGGCACGACCCCGTCATGAGATTGACCACACATCACTCTCGCCACTAGTAATGTGGTTCTTTGCTAGAACCGACCAGAGTAATCAACAAAGCCCCGTCCCATAAAGGGGTAACGTGGTCGCACATGTAAGGTTGGGAAGGTCGACACATCATAAATCTAATCCCATTTCCGAAACCACTCACACCAAAATACACCTGGTGCACCACTTCTCCAAATGTGGCCACCTATCTCATAATCACCCTCGGGCATTAGTGGCACCCGATGAGGTTTTTATAAGCCTTTGACTTTAACCATCATCATGCTCATGCTACCATTTTACTTTCCTCTATTTGTCAACATGATATTAGCGTGACCCTCATAGGTGGTAGGATCATGCTCAAAATGCAAGTGCTCCGGAGGAGCCATCGGTAACATCACTTCAATGATTTACCGATACTTATGATCACATGCAACAGAAATATTTGTTCTGCTTAGGATGCAATATAAAATATGCTCAAAGATTGTCAAAGGGTTGCTTGCCTTAATCAGCTAAGTATCCAGGGTCTTTGGGGTCTTCAAGTCCAACTCCTTCGTCAAGCGTGGTTTCTATCATAGTATTAAATAAAAAGCAATAAGTAGCTCACTCAAAAACAAATCACGAAATCACTATAAATATGTGGTTTAATTCTGATAAATCCATATTGTTAATTCAAAAATATTTGTCTCTGGTTTCAGTGAAAGGACTCCTTTTAAAATCAATTTAACACAAGCAAAACTATTCCAAATAGCATTTTAATTATTATAAAATAGAAAGGTTGCCCTAAAAATTTGCCTAACAGTTCTATGAGATAGTCCTCATTTTTAGAAGAATAATGGTAGAAGAATCATTAATTTTCACTAGTTAAATCTTCTTATGAAATTCTTATTAAAAAAAGTATTAAAAATAAAACAAAAAGGGCAACAACCCTCGCCTAGCTCGGCCTGGGGCTGGGCCGGCCCAGATGGCCAACCAGCCAGCCTGCCCAGGCGCGCGCGCCGCCAGGTTCGAACCTGACGCGTGGGCCCCTGCAGTCAGCGGCTGCGTGGCGCAAGGGAGGGGTGGATGGGCCATCGACAGGTGGTGCACACCTATTGGGGTTGTCTCCCACCTCCGGACAGATAGGAGGAGGAGTACGCCGGCGTGGATACCAACATCCTCAGGCCCTAACAACGGCAGGAATGGGTTCGGCTCATCGTCGCCTACCTGCTGATGGTCGAGTCGACGATGGTGGGGGGGTCCTGGTTCACCGGCGACGAGGTGGTCGCGGTGGAGGTGTTTCGATCGACGGTGGGGATGGCGGCTACGTGCACGAAATCCATCGAGGAAGTGAGGGGAAAGGTTCTCGGGGTCACGGTGAGTGTGTAGGAGGGCAGAGGGGTGCGAGAACCGTCGTGTAGCTGGAGATCGACCGGACCTCCAAGGAGGAGGGTCCTTGGTCGATCTCGAGCATCGGGGCTCTTCTTGCTCGAGGGGTGGCTAGGGAGGTGATTGGGGTCTAGGTGGAGTGGAGCCAGGGGTGCTGGGGCGAGGAGGTGGCCTTATATAGGCCCGCGACGGTGTACCGCCGGGAACCGCCAGTGGTTTCGCCGTGGCGTGCAGGGGGCACAAAGAGGGGTTGGGGTCGAAACTACGATCTCAGGACGTGGTTTTGGACCTCCGAGCTCACTGCGAGAGAGGCGGGAGTGAGGAGTGGCGTGCCTGCGTGGCCGCGCTCTTCTAGCCGAACCTGATGCGCGCGGGCACACGTTGCACCGGCTCTCAACGCAGGAAAGGAGGGGCCATGGTGGCTTCCTGATGCAGAGGAGCTGCCGGGGGAGGGGAGGGACACCGCGGGGAGGCTGGAACTGGCCGTTGGAGGTCGCCCCACCTCAGTTGCTCTCTGTAGCGCGCCAGAGCACAACTTTGGCACGCCACGGCATGCTGGCGCACTCTGGGGTGCCTTGGACACGTCTGGTGTGTCCCGGGCCCTTGCTTGGAGATGCCTAGCCGTTTGAATTCCGTGGGAGCATCAGCTAGTCAAAGGAGGGGAGGAAAACAAATGCTGTCAGCATTGGGTTGAAGCTTAGATTGTTTTTTTTGCTTTTCTACTTAGAACCAGAGAAGGGCCGCTCTTCTGGAGTTGGGCATTGGTCCTATCCACCTAATCTAGGAGTTTGAGAGAAAGGGAATGGGTGTAGCTGGGGTTAAGTGGGGTTTTGCCATATTGTCCGAAGGTGCTCGATAGTGGTTTGGGGTGGTTACACTCCACCATTGGCTATGAAACTTAACAGGACTAGGTTTGGTGCAAAAACATGAGGCTACACCAATTTTGGGCTCCACTGGACAAGTTTAGCAATGTAAACTTGAAATCACTCCTAAATGGCCAGATATGTCCCTTCCAAAGGGAGAGTGGGCAAATCAAGTCCCACAAATCCCATTTTTGGCACGGAGTCCTCATTTGAGGTATTAGGCAATCCTGCAAAGTTTCAGCTCCATTGGATAAGCTTTGCTATGAAGAGTTGCTCTAACTTCAAACTGGACACAAATGGTTTTGGAATTATTTGGTGAGCCTAACCACCTTGGATCAAGATGAAACTCTATATGGGCACCAAGTATGGCTTAGGGAGGTCACTCGATTTTTCTAGAAATTTATTGAGAATATTTTTTTTGGAAATATTTCAAAAGGTCAAAACATACATAATAGGTTTTGAGGGTTTTACTCAATTATTTATAATATAAATATGGGTTGAAAATCTTATGTATAGAAAATATATGTCCTGTGAGTATCTCCAAATTTTCTCAGATTTTTCTAAGACAGAAAAGTATTTTCCATATAGGAATATCATTTCTCGCCTTAGAAATGGACATGCAAATAAAACCCCATTTCACAATATTGGTTGTCATTGTATGCTTGTGTGTTTGATCATGTATGCTTGTGAATTGTTTTCCTAATTTATTTGCATGTCCATTTCCGAGGCCATAAATGGTATTCCTACATGGAAAAATACTTTTCTGCCTTAGAAAAATCTGATTAAATTTGGAGATGACCAGAAGGACATATATTTTCCATACATAAGATTTTAAACCCCTATTTATATTATAATTATTTGAGGAAAACCCCGAAAACCATTTCTGTCTGTTTTGACCTTTTGAAATATTTCCAAAAAAATATACTCAATAAAATCCTAGAAAATTCCAGTGGTATCCCTAAGCAATATTTGGTGTCCACATAAAGTTTCACTTTGATCCAAGGTGATTAAGGACCCCAAATAACTGTAAAACCCCTTTTTTCCAGATTGAAGTTAGAGCAACTCTACATAGCAAAGTTTGCCCAATGATGTTGAAACTTTGCACAAGTGCCTAATACCTCAAATGAGGGTTCCGCACCAAAAATGGGATTTGTGGGATTAAATTTACCCACACTCTATTTGGAAGGGACAAATCTGGTCAAATGGTGATGTTTTCAAGTTTACAAAGCTAAACATGTCCAATGGAGCTCAAGCTTGGTGAAACCCCATGTTTTAGCACCAAACCCAAACCTGTTAAGTTGCAACACCAGTGGTGGGGTGGAACCACCCCAAACCACCGTCGAGCACCTTCTGACAGATGGGTAAAAGCCCCTTTAACCATAGCTAAACCCAACCCTTTTGCTCCAAAGTCTCAGATTAGGTGGCCAGTATCAATGCCTAGCCTCAGATGACTGGCCACTCTCTGGTTCAAAATAGAAATGCCAAAAACCCCAATCTAAGCTTTGGCTCAAAGCTAACAACACCTATTTCTGTTGTCTCCATTGACGAGCCGAAGCTCCCATGGGACTTCAACGGCTAGCCTTATCTCAGCCAGTGCCCAGGACATACTAGACACGTCCAAAGCACCTCAGAGCGCACCAGCATGCCGTGGCATGCCAAAACCGCGCTTTGGGCGCACAACAGGAAGCCATCAAGGTAGGGGCGATTCTCTCAACAAGTTCCAGCCTCCCCCGCGCACACCAGTACCGACCAAAGTTGCGCGGCCACTGATGCTCGACTCCCCTCTCTCTCCCTCTGTTGCAGATGGTTCTGGTAGTCCAAAACCACGTCCTGCGACTGTGGTTTCCACCCCAGCTCCTCTCTGCACCCACATTCGTGCCACGATGAGTCAGCGGTGCTCCCGAATCGGCTCACCGTCGCGGGCCTATATATAGCCCTCCCCCTCGCTCCAGCACCACTTAGACAACATCGCCGCAACCACTAGCACCTCTCTAGACACCTCACCAAGCCAGCAGAGCCCCGGTGTTCGAGATCGACCAACGCCCCTCCGCCTTGGAGCTCCTGTCGATCTCCGGCTACACGATAGCTCCTGCGTCCCTCGACCCACCAAAACACTCCCCTTGACCTGAGGGGGCTTTCCTCCAACTTTCCCAAGCATATCCGTGCCCCCAGCTACCCTCTCGACCACCTCCCGAAACTCCTCCATCGCAGCCTCCTCGTCACCGGCGAACCCGTCCCTCTCCATCGTTGTTCCGACCACCTGCAGGTAGGCGGCGACGATCCGGACCCATTTCTATCTTCATTGGGGCCCGAGGACGTCGGCAGCCTCGCCGGCGTGCTCTTCCTCCTCTCTGGCCAGAGGTAGGAGATGACCCCGACGGGTGTGCCCCACCTATGGGTGGCCCAACCCCCTCTCCCTCGCTGTTTGCAGCCGCTGACAGCAGGGCCCCGCACGTCAGGTTCAAACCTGACGGCGCGCGCGCCTCGGTAGGCTGTTGGCTAGCCTTTGGGACGCACAGTTCCAGGCCAAGCAAGGCCAGGGACTGTTGCCCATTTTTCTTTTCTTTTAAAACTGGATTTTCAAAGATTTTTATAAAAATATTTAACCAGTGTAAAAATATAATTTTCCCACCCATATTCTTCTTAAATTATGTAGTATTTAATAAGACCATTGGTTGAATTTTTCAGCAAATATTCTGTTTTACAATAATAAAAAGGGTTAAATTGGAATAGTTTTGCTTCTATTGAGTTGATTTTAAAAAGTTTCCTTCATGGGGATCAGAGGCAAATCTTTTTTAAAATAACAACTTAGATTTATCATTAATAATTTTTTTTTAAAATGACTTTGTGATCTGTTTTTGATTGAGCTATTTCTTATTTATTCTTTTGACGACGATAGAAAATCCGCGTGACGAGGGAATCGGAGCGGAAGACCTCGAAGACCCCGAATACCTAGCTGACCAAGGCAAGCAGCCCTTTGACCACGACTTAGCGTATGTTATATTGCATGTTAGAATAGCAAATATTTCCATTGCATATGATCATAAGTGCTGGTAAATCATTGAAGTGATGTTACCGATGGCTCCTCCGGAGCACATGCATTGAGCTTGATCCTACCACCTATGAGGGTCATGCTAATATCATGTTGACAAGTAAAGCTAGAGTAACAGTAGCATGATCATGTTGCTGGTATAAATCAAAGATTTATGAAAACCCCATCGGGTGCCACTAATGCCCGAGGGTGATGATGAGTTAGGTGGCCACTTTTGGTGAAGTGGTGCACCGGGTATTTGTGTGTGTATGGTTTTGGAAATGGGATTAGATTTATGATGTGTCGACCGTCCCAACCTTACATGTACGACCATGTTACCCCTTATGGGATGGGGCTGTGTTGATTACTCTGGCCGGTGCTAGCAAAGAGCCACATTACTAGTGGCAGGAGTGATGTGTGGTCACTCTCGTTACGGGATCGTGCCAGGTAGGGCGACTATGCCGTTTTTACGTGTCCCAGGCAGAACGTTGGTCCCCGCATGGTTGATACTGTCCAGAGTCGGTGCTCGTAAGACGCACAACATGTGGGCAGAGTACCAATTGAGTGGACCTCTTTGGCTAGTATCGTTAGAAGAAGGGTATTGATCGGGTACTTACCTCGGGTATGTTATATACCACGAGTTGTGGATGACACGGGAGTTTCACGGATCTTGTGGGTCCAACGTACTACCTCTACAGAGTGTAAAACTATTAGAATAGCCGTGTCCATGGTCAAGGAGAGTTGGGTAATCCTGCTTAAACTACGTCCAGTCGTTTCCGCAAAAACCAAGTGTGTGTGTGAGTTGTGATGAAAGGAGTTGTTATGAAATTAATGATATGACCAAGTTTGGTGACTTGCCATATAGGTTGAACCCGAATGGTTCAGCCCTCAGCATATATTGATATCTGTAACCTATTCTTCAAAAGTAGTTCTTTAACTTGATGCATGTCTATTATCATGTTTATTTACCACCAAGAAGGATTCCCCCAAAGAAGCATGTTATTGTTATCCTTCACTTTCATTGTTCATATCCTGGGCTGTTTGCGAGTACATTCAAAATTACTCATTGGCTTACCACTGGTTATATAATTGACCAGACATGGAAGGACCGGAGTATGGAGATGAGTACGTCTTCGGAGACGCCCCTGCGAACTAGGACGCTTCCCAGCGAGAATGCTTGTCGGTGTAGGCTTGATGGCATGGGCACCCGCTTAGCCCTATGATTTCCGCTAATAGATGTATCGGTATGAGTTGGCCTTAGGCCCTACCTTGTGAACTTGACCATTCGGTCACGTGATGTAATAATTCGGTACTTCGATGTAAGACTATTATTATTCAGTATCTGTGTGTTCGGTGAGCATTGATCCTTGGGATCACTGAGCACCTTCATTCGGCGATCTCCACTCGTAAGTCGGGGTCCCCACAGAGCTGTTCTAAGAGCCATCCTGACTAAGGAAGCCTTAGGTAGCATGGACGATAGCCGAGACGACTAGTGCACATAGAGCATAACCTGAGATCCTGCACCCACTAAAAACTTTCTAACCCTCTCCTCTACATATTGTAGATGGCCGCCGTACCTGAGACGCTTCTGGAGAGAGGCTTTCCTCTACTTTTGAGTGATGGCCTCGAGAAGTGCCAAGTACACCGCATGCTCATCTTCCTCTACCACGAGCACTGGGTCAACGCCGACACTAAGGAGTGACACGTGGACGTGATAGTGAAGGCTAACGACTCCCCGACTAGTTGGTTCTTTGAAGGACCACAGATGGAGGATCTGATGTTGGTAGTGGAGACAGCAGCACGAGAGTCGCTAGTGCGACTCAGTGACATCCTTCCCGAGATGGCTAATGATCCAGCTACTCGTCACCTACCCTTCATAAGGACGGGATAGACGGGAGTTGGCCACTAAATCCATCTTCTGAGGACGGGACGCCACTAAGGTTTTAGACCTACTTCAGTCTCTCCTCTGACACTTTGACGCACCTTTTGATCAAGGAGTCAACCAAGATTCGCCAAGAGCTGCACCAAGTCAAGGATCTACTTCGCATGGAGAAGATGAAGAACCACAAGGTGAATAAGGAAGGAGCACCTGAAGGACGATCTGGCATCGCCTTCCGAGGAGGAATGCCAACGCTTCAAGCCACTCCTCTTCAGAGTCACCGTCTGACCGCAGAAGAGTACACCGAACTCTTCGCTACCTCGACAACCAAGAGACGTCGTGATGGACCGTTTGCTTCTCCTACTCCTTTAAAGGAGGGAAGTACTGATGAAAATGAAGATGAAGACGAAGATCCCGCAAAACCCGCCTACGAGACCGCGCAGTTTTCCGCTTAGTATTATCAACGTAGGCAATTAGGAGTTACTCCCCGAGCGCAGGAGTTCATGTATCGGTTCAGTGAACCATGAGACCATGAGTGTTGTGTAAGCATGATGGATGCAAGTCGCATTCTGCCTTAGGCAGCTTGTGAGCTACTACATCGCATGTTTAATCTAATGCATCGAACTTTTTCAAAAACCTTTACCTTAAAACTTTTATTCACTAGCACCACACTAGACCCCTCTTTACTAGAGCATAATCCCTTATGATTTCGGCCAGTGCGGCAAACTGACCTGTCTACTTCCCTGACAGGATGGTGAATGCAACTCACAAAAGCACCTTTGGAAACCCCGGCTCTGCCTCTTCAGGTCAGCAGCAGGGAACCGAAGCGGAAGCTCAAGCTGGAGATCACCACGAGCAGCAAGACGACGTTCCACCGCCACCGCCTCCTCCTGAAAGCTTGACTATGGCTCAGTTCCTTCAACCCCTCCGAGAGGAACGTCAAGCCAATAATGCCGCTATTCAGCAGCTGGCTCAAGCATTGGTGAACAACCCGCCGCAGAACGGGAATGGCAATGGTCGCTCTACTCTCTCTGAGTTCATGCGAACTACGCCACCCATATTCACGGAGATGACTGAACCATTGGATGCAGATGACTGTATCCGTACTATCGAAGACCTCCTCGCGCTAGTCAAATGAACTAATGATCGTGAGAAAGTCCTCTATGCTTCTCACTATCTCGGAGGCACAGCGAGAGCTTGGTGGGATGGATTTCAGATCATGCAAGCAGGGCAAGTCATCACTTGGGCTGTGTTCAAAGATGGATTCCGCGCTGCTCACATTCCTCCCGGAATGATGACCATTAAGAAGCTGGAAATCCGAGCCTTAAGGCAAGGCAATGGACCCGTCAAGGAGTATTTGCAGAAGTTCAACCTCCTGTCAAGATATGCACCAGAAGATGTCAACACTAAGGCCGACAAAGTGGAACTCTATATGGAAGGACTGCAGCAGCCACTCCAGTATCAGCTGGTTGTTTGTGAATGCCGGACCTTCAGCGACCTGGTTAATAAGTCCCTTATGTTGGAAGATATGTGTCATGCTATGGACGACACCCGTAAGCGCAAGCTAATGGGTAGTGGAGGACCCAGTAGCCCGAAGCCACGCCCATGGCAGTCAGCTCCAGCAAGACCCAGTTATCAACAACAACAGTACAAGACTCCAACGTTTCGCCAGAACTACCAGCCGCAACAACAAGTCAACACCAAGCCAACAATCAATCCACCGAACAACAGTGGAGTCAAGACCAATCTTCCAGCACAAGTTACTTGTTTTCGATGTGGTGAGACAGGGCACTATTCCAAACAGTGTCCCAACAAGAAGCCCGACGCACCGCGCCCCAATGCGCCAAATCAAGGCCAAGGAGCACCAGGTAGGAACCAAGCTCCCCGCAATCACCAGTATCACAGTAGGGGGCATATTAATCATATCTCCGCAGAAGAGGCACAGGAAGACCCGGACTGCATTCTGGGTACGTTCCTCGTCAACTCCGCCCCAGCAATAATATTATTTGATTGTGGTGCTCGCATTCTTTTGTTACACAAAGATTTGTGGAAAAATGTGGTTTAAATCCTACTCTGCTTCACGGGCATATGGCAATTCAAATACCGGGAGCAGTGTTGAGGACCAACCTAGGATGTAGGAAGGTTGGGATTGTTATCAATGGGATAAGCTTCTCAGCGGACCTCATTGTACTTAAGTCGCAAGGCCTAGAAGTAATTATCGGCATGGATTGGCTGGACAAACATCAGAGCATCTTGGACTGTGCCAACAAGGCTATTACCATGACAAGTGACAAAAGCGTCAAAGTCAAGTATGTCTCTATTCCAGTAACCACTCGAGTACCGCGGGTTAACAGCCTGTCAGAGGTAGAACTTGATCGAGTGCCAATAGTCTGTGAGTACCCGGACGTATTTCCTGATGAGCTACCAGGGATGCTTCCCGACCGAGACATCGAGTTCATCATTGAGATCATGCTCGGATCAAGGCCTATCTATAAGAAGCCTTACATGATGGGATCCGAAGAGCTAGAGGAACTGAAGAAGCAGCTGGATGAACAACTCAGGAAAGGGTTCATTCGTCCGAGTGCGTCACCTTGGGGATCACCTGTTCTGTTCGTGTCCAAGAAGGATGGGACTATCAGACTCTGCGTCGATTACTGTTCTCTCAAGGAGGTCACGATCAAGAACAAGTATCCACTCCCGAAGATTGAAGACTTGTTTGATCAGTTAAATGGAGCTAAGGTATTCTCCAAGATCGACCTCCGATCTGGATATTAGCAACTGAAGATCCGACCTGAGTACATGCCCAAGACTGCGTTCGTGACCCGGTATGGTTTATATGAATGCACTGTCATGTCTTTCAGGTTGACAAATGCCCCAGCTTACTTCATGTACCTCATGAACAAGGTCTTCATGGAATACCTAGACAAGTTTTTCTTCGTATTTATTGATGACATATTAATCTTTTCCAAGTCCGAATAAGAGCATGAGCAACACTTGAGGTTAGTGTTGGAAAAGCTTCGAGAGCACCAACTTTATGCCAAATTCAGCAAGTGCCAATTCTGGCTGAACGAAGTTCGATTCTTGGGTCATACCATGATGGCAAGTGGATTGACAGTTGATGCCTCCAAGAATACTACGGTAACCAACTGGGAATCGCCAATTGATGTGAAGGAAGTTAGGAGCTTCCTCGGACTCACGGGATATTACGCAAGTTTGTGGAAGGATTCTCCCGCATCGCCCGACCCATGACTCTGCTCTTGAAGAAGGGCAAGCAGTTCGAATGGACGCCGGAGTGTGAAGCAAGCTTCCAAGAGTTGAAGAAGAGACTAACTACCGCCCCGGTATTCACCACTCCAGATATTAGCAAGGAGTTTGTGATATATTGTGATGCCTCCAGAACCGGGCTCAGTGGGGTTCTAATGTAGGGCGGAAGAGTTGTGGAATATCTATCACGACAACTATGCCCGCATGAGGAGAATTATGCCACCCATGATCTCGAGTTGGCAGCAGTAGTGCATGCCCTCAAGACATGGCGACATTACCTTGTGGGGAAACGATGTGAAATATACACCGACCACAAAAGTCTGAAGTATATCTTCACCCAAAGGGAATTGAATATGAGGCAACGAAGATGGTTGGATTAATCAAGGATTACGACCTCAGCATTCAATATCACCCCGGTAAGGCCAATGTAGTGGCTCATGCCTTAAGTAGGAAGACCAGCACCTTGAACGTCATGCTCAAGGAAAGGCAGCCCGCCTTATATGAAGAAATGGAGAACTTCGGATTGGAGCTAGTGGAATCGGGATTCCTAGATAACCTCGAAGTCAAACCAACGATGGTTGATGATATCAAGGAGGCCTAGAAGGGTCATAAGACAATTAAAGGCATCAGGAAGAAGCTTCAAGAAGGCAAGGCCCCAGAATTTTCGGTGGATGAACAAGGAGTAGTGTGGTTTGGGAAACGTTGATGTGTACCCAACAAGGCTGAACTCAAGGATTTAATCCTAGAGGAAGCACATGATACACCCTACTCTATTCACCCCTATGGTACCAAGATGTATCAAGATCTCCGAGAAAGATTTTGGTGGCATGACATGAAGAGGGAAATAGCGTCTTATGTTGCCAAGTGCGACGTGTGCCAGCAAGTCAAGGCTGAGCATGAGCGACCTGCTGGATTGCTACAACCTCTCCAGATGCCAGAATGCAAGTGGGACAAGATAGGCATGGACTTTGTTACCGTCTTACCAAGGTCTAGCAGAGGCCATGACTCTATATGGGTCATTGTCGACCATCTGACGTAGGTGGCCCATTTCATTCTCGTCAACACCACTTATGATGGGAACAAGTTGGCTAGTCTCTAAATTGAGCATATTGTGGGCCTTCACGGAGTTCCCAAGGAGATTGTATCAGACCGAGGCACGCAGTTCACCTCAAGATTTTGGAAGAAGTTTCAAGAAGCCCTCGGAGCCAAGCTCTCTTTCAGCACCGCTTTCCACCCGCAAACGGACGGTCAAACGGAGAGAGTAAACCAGATACTTGAAGATATGCTCCACGCTTGCATCTTGACACATGGTGCCAAATGGGAAGACTGTCTGCCGTTGCTGAGTTCTCATACAACAACATCTACGAGTCTAGTCTCCAGATGGCCCCATTTGAAGCGTCATACGGACGGAAGTGCCGCACCCCGCTCAACTGGTCCGAAACCGGTGAAGGATTGATTTTCGGGCCGGAAGTTTTGCACAAGGCACAAGAGAAGGTGCACCTTGTCCGAGAAAATCTAAAAGCAGCCAAGTCGCGACAAAAGAGCTATGCGGATTCTCACCACGGAGATGTGCAGTTCATTACCAGAGACCAGGTGTACCTCCGTGTCACCCCTCTCGAGGGAACCAAGCGTTTCCATGTTAAAGGGAAACTTGCTCCAAGGTTCATTGGACCTTTTAAGATCACGACAAGGCGTGGAGAAGTTGCTTACCAGTTGGAGCTACCTCCGGAACATTCAGGTGTGCACAACGTCTTCCACGTGTCACAACTTTGAAAGTGTCTTCAAGCGTCAAATCGTCCCGATCTTTACAAGGACATTGACCATCGTGCCCTCGACCTTCAGCCAGACCTCACCTACCGCGAGAGGCCGATCCGCATTCTAGATGAAGCTGAGCGTTGCACCAGAAGCCACGCCATCAAGTATTTCAAGGTTCAGTGGAGCAACCACACCGAAGCCCAAGCAACATGGGAGCGTGAAGACTATCTCTGATCTGAGTTTCCGGACCTTTTTAGCACCTAGCTTAGGAATCTCGGGGATGAGATTCTTGTAAGGGGGATAGGTCTATCACACCCTGTTTTCACTACCACTTTCTTTCTAATGCAAAAATCTGAGCTTGTTAAAAACTTTTTGAAACTAATGTTATGAGTGCCATGGTTGTCATTGTATGCTTGTGTGTTTGATCATGTGATGATAAAAACCCCATTTCACAAAAACCTTTCCATAAACCTTTTCCTGTTTCTGATTAAGGTAAAACCCTACTTGGAGTTGCACTACATGCCCTTGATGGCAAGGACTCTTCCTATCCAGAGTTGGTGATCTGATTTTCACTTTATTTTAGTGCTCCAAAACCACAAAATAATTATTTTCTGAATTGTTTGCCTAATTTATTTGCATGTCCATTTCCGAGGCCAGAAATGGTATTCCTACATGGAAAAATACTTTTCTGCCTTAGAAAAATCTGATTAAATTTGGAGATGATGAGAAGGACATATATTTTCCATACATAAGGTTTTAAACCCCTATTTATATTATAATTATTTGAGTAAAACCCTGAAAACCATTTATGTCTGTTTTGACCTTTTGAAATATTTCCAAAGGAAATATTCTCAATAAAATCCTAGAAAAGTCCAGTGGTATCCCTAAGCCATATTTGGTGTCCACATAAAGTTTCACTTTGATCCAACATGATTAAAGACCCCAAATAACTGTAAAACCCCTTCTGTCCAGATTGAAGTTAGAGCAACTCTACATAGCAATATTTTTCCGATGATGTTGAAACTTTGCAGGAGTGCCTAATACCTCAAATGAGGGTTCCACACCAAAAAAGGGATTTGTGGGATTAAATTTACCCACAATCTCTTTGGAAGGGATATATTTGGTCAAATGGTGAAGTTTTCAAGATTACAAAGCTAAAATTGTGCAATGGAGCTCAAACTTGGTAAAACCCCATGTTTTAGCACCAAATCCAAACCTGTTAAGTTGCAACACCAGTGATGGGGTGCAACAACCCCTAACCACTGTCGAGCACCTTCTGACTGACGGGTAAAAGCCCATTTAACTATAGCTAAACCCAACCCCTTTGCTCCAAACTCTTAGATTAGGTGACTAGTATCAATGCCCAGCCCCAGACGACTGGCCCCTCTCTGGTCCAAAGTGAAATGCCAAAAACCCCAATCTAAGCTTCAGCTCAAAGCTGACAACACCTGTTTCTCTTGTCTCCATTGACCAGCCGAAGCTCCCACGGGATTTCAACGACTAGCCTTATCCCAGCCAGTGCCGAGGATACGCTAGACACGTCCAAAGCACCTCAGAGCGCACCAGCATGCTGTGGCATGCCAAAACTGCGCTCTCGGCGCGCTACAGGAAGCCACCGAGGTGGGGGCAACGCTCTCGTCCAGTTCCAGCCTCCCCCGAGGTGTCCAACCTCTTCCCCGACAACCACTCTGCATCGAGCGACCATCAGGGCCCCTCCTCTCCCGCTCTAGAGCTTGTGCGACACGTGCCCGTGTGCACCAGTACAGGCCAAAGTTGCACGGCCACTGATGCTCGACTCCCCTCTATCTCCCTCTGTTGCAGATGGTTCTGGCAGTCCAAAACCACGTCCTGAGACCGTGGTTTTGAACCCAGCTCCTTTCTGCACCCCATGCGCGCCACGGTGAGTCGCCGGCGCTCCCGAATCGGCTCACCGTCGCGAGCCTATATAGCCCTCCCCCTCGCTCCAGCACCCCTTAGACAGCATCGCCGCAACCACTAGCACCTCCCTAGCCACCTCAGCAAGCCAACAAAGCCCCGATGCTTGATATCGACCGAGGCCACTCTGCCTCGGAGCTCCGGTCGATCTCCGGCTACACGATGGCTCGTGCATCCCTCGACCCACCAAAATACCCCCCTTGACCTCAGGGAGCTTTCCCCCAACTTTCCCAAGCATATTCGTGCCCCTAGCTACCCTCTCGACCACCTCCCAAAACTCCTCGGCCTCGGCCTCCTCGTCGCCGGCGAACCCATGCCTCTTTGTCGTTGTTCCGACCACCAGCAGGTAGGCGGCAATGAGCCAGACACATTTCTATCTTCGTTGGGGCCCGAGGACATCGCAGCCTTGCCACCGTGATCCTCCTCCTATCTGGCCAAAGGTAGGAGACGACCCCAATAGGTGTGCCCCACCTGTCGGTGGCCCAACCCCCTCTCCCTCGCTGCCCGCAGCCACTCACCGCAGGGCCCCGCATGTTAGGTTCAAACTTGACGACGCGCACGCCTGAGTAGGCTGTTGGCGGGCCGTTGGGCCGGCCTAGTTCTAGGCCAAGCCAGGTCAGGGACTGTTGCCCATTTTTCTTTTGTTTTAAAACTGGATTTTCAATGATTTTTATAAATAAATTAACTAGTGTAAAAATATAATTTTTCCACTGATATTCTTTTAAAAATATGTAGTTTTTAATAAGACCATTGGTTGAATTTTTCAGCAACTATTCTGTTTTACAATAATAAAAAGGATTAAATTGTAATAGTTTTGCTTCTGTTGAGTTGATTTTAAAAATGTTCCTTCATGGGGATCAGAGGAAAATATTTTTAAAAATGACAAGTTAGATTTATCAGTAATAAACAACATTTTTAAAATGACTTTGTGAGCTGATTTTGATTGAGCTATTTCTTATTTATTATTTTGAGGACCATAGAAAATCCGTGTGACGAGGGAATCGGAGCAGAAGACCTTGAAGACCCCGGATGCCTAGCTGACCAAGGCAAGCATCCCTTTGACCATGACTGAGCATATGTTATATTGCATGTTAGAATAGAAAATATTTCTGTTGCATATGATCATAAGTGTCGGTAAATCATTGAAGTGATGTTACCGATGGCTCCTCCGGAGCACATGCATTGAGCTTGATCCTACCACCTATGAGGGTCATGCTAATATCATGTTGACAAGTAAAGCTAGAGTAACAGTAGCATGAGCATGTTGTTGGTATAAATCAAAGATTTAAGAAAACCCCGTCGGGTGCCACTCATGCCCGAGGGTGATGATGAGTTAGGTGGCCACTTTTGGTGAAGTGGTGCACCGAGTATTTGTGTGTGTATGGTTTTGGAAATGGGATTAGATTTATGATGTGTCGACCATCCCAACCTTACATGTACGACCACGTTAAACCTTATGGGATGGGGCTGTGTTGATTACTCTGGTCGGTGCTAGCAAAGAGCCACATTACTAGTGGTGGGAGTGATGTGTGGTCACTCTCGTGATGGGATCGTGCCAGGTTGGGCGACTATGCCGTTTTTACGTGTTCCAAGCACACCGTTGGTCCCCGCATGGTTGATACTGTCCAGAGTCGGTGCTCGTAAGACGTACAACATCTGCGCCGGGTACCAATCGAGTGGACCTCTTTGGCTAGTATCGTCAGAAGAAAGGCATTGATAGGGTACTTACCTCGGGTATGTTATATACTGCGAGTCATGGATAACACGGAAGTTTCGCGGCTCTCGTGGATCTAGCGTAATACCTCTGTAGAGTGTAAAACTATTCGAATAGCCATGTCCACGGTCATGGGCAGTTGGGTAATTCTTCTTAAACTATGTCCAGTCGTTTCCGCAAATACCAAGTGTGTGTGTGAGTTGTGATGACAGGAGTTATTATTAAAGTAATGATATGACCAAGTTTGGTGACTTGGCATACAGGGTGAACTCGAATGGTTCAGCCCTCAGCATATATTGATATCTATAACTTGTGCTTCAAAAGTAGTTCTTTAACTTGATGCATGTCTATTATCATGTTTATTTACCACCAAGAAGGATTCCCCCAAAGAAGCATGTTATTGTTATCCTTCACTTTCATTATTCATATCATGGGCTGTTTGCGAGTACATTCAAAAGAACTCATTGGCTTGTCACGGGTTATACTATTGACCAGACATGGAAGAACCGGAGTTTGGAGATGAGTGCGTCTTCAGAGACGCCCCTACGAACTAGGACGCTTCCCAGTCAGAATGCCTGTCAGTGTAGGCTTGATGGCATGGGCACCCGCTTAGCCCTATGATTTCCGCTATTAGATGTATCCGTATGATTTGGCCTTAGGACCTACCTTGTGAGCTTGACGATCCGGTCACATGATGTAATAATTCGGTACTTGGATGTAAGACTCTTATTATTCAGTATCTGTGTGTTCGGTGAGCATTGATCCCTGGGATCACTGAGCACGTTGATTTGGCAATCTCGACTCGTAAATCGGGGTCCCCACAGGAGAGGTCTTCGAGGTAGCCGCACGTGCTCAGGCTCGACCATAACCCCTACCCCTCACCATCGCAACGATGGGTCTCAAAGGAAAGGAAGAAGATGAAGAAGATGGGCTATGGTGGCTCGCAGTCTGGTGGAATAATATGTGTATGAGCACCCCCCTCCATGAGCCCCATTTATAGGGGGTAGGGGCTCCCTCTTTATTGTTCCAAGAAATGACAATGCAATGCCTAGCGCACCACCATAGTGGCCGCCCATCTCCACCAATAACATGCCTCGCATGCAAGACGCGTCATAAAGGGGACTGTAACGGATGGGATGGCGAGTAGGGGAAGTTGGACTGGGATGAGCAGTGCCCCTCCGAATTATCGCCTTTATTTTTACAAGGGTAGAATACGCAGAGGTCACCTCTCCTTGTTCGACGTGCCCACATTTCCGCATGCGCCTTGTACTGGCGCCGTTTTGCTCCAGCACTCCCATGACCTATATTCAACACGCATCGTGGGAAAATAGTGAAAACCATCAGCTCGAACGAAGTAAAAATCGGCCACGTATCTATGCAAATGCTTTTGGGCCTAGACTGACAGCGTCACGAACTTCAGTATGGTTGAGGCCCGAGGCTATTAGTGGTGTACTGAAGGATGTGTCATTTAGTACCCCGAATTGTGCATAGACGAAAGTGGACTCGTGCCCGACAAGTCTTGTCGGAACACAATGCAACCAACACAACACTAAGCACCAAGGCCAAGCAATCTATACACCGCTTTGCTAGTGAAGAAGACCCGACAGCCACCGTGCCCAGCACGACTCCACTACCACTTCACCGCTCCACCTCATCGGGATGATTGTCAACATCATCAAGGTATTCAGCGACAGACGATTAGTTGTGCCTTGTCAAAGGTGCGGAGCGGCCCCAATGATTTACAATCGCTTTAATGACACCCAACCCTAGGTGTGGCAAGATAATAAGAGGTAGCTGGTAAATGTTACACGAGGAGAGACAATCATGGACGAAAGACTTCGCCAACGTGACACCTCGTGGCGCATTTAATGCATGTCTGCTAATCTGTCGGGGTTAGATATTTACCACTGTAGCTCTTGTTAGTAATTTCGGCAGCTATAGAATCGAGTATTCACCTCATGTAAAGACCATTCTAGACAGTGTGGTAACACCTTGTCCTATAAACGGAGGTCCATGGCTAACTTTAGAAGGGTCGACACCTTGTCCGTTTGCATGCGTCGCTGCACTCCTCGAGCATCCTAGCTGGGTTGTCGTGCTCCTGTAATTGGGCCAATATAATCAACAAAATATAGGACGTGGGGTTTTACACTCCCGAGCGGCCCGAACGTGTCTAAACCCCGAGCCCGTACGAGGTTGATGATACTCTTTGTTCCTGTGTCTCCCCATCATTGAACCTGCAAAAGGGGACTTGCTGGTCCCATAGATCGTCGTACCCCAACAATCTCAATGGCGTTCCTTGCTTCAATGCCGGCTGAGTTGTTCCCTGTGATTGGGATAGCAATAAGGTTGTGAGTCGTAGTCATATTATTGTCCACCAGGTTAGAGTAATGACCTGACAAAGTACGGAAATGACCTAGGGATAGTTGTAAAGCTGATGGTGGTTGATCATGTCAAAGTGGTTGATGAGTCAATTGGGGTCTGACAAGTGTTGCAATTAGCATGCCGACTCCTGCTCCTGGAGTACTAGTTCCTGCTCCTCGAGCGAGCGCGCTCAAATGGGCATCAAACAAATGACTAGGCTCAAAACCCGGTGGGAAGCGGCTCTGGTGTCTCCTAGTGTGGACAATAGAATTCTTGTTTTGGTGTAAACTAAGGATATTTACTGCATTGTTATCCTCCTCAACCTTGGTCATCTTCTCGTGGAGCTTTGCAATCATCGTTTGTGATTGGACGCATTTTCCATGCTTGTTGGATCCTCCAAGAGCGCAACCAAAGGTCTAGCCATGCCCACGAGTACTTGAGCCGGCGTCTGTCTTGATCCGGCTACATTGTTAGTCGCTTCTGCCGAACTGCGTGTCCCTCCACCACCAAGGATCACTACTACAGGAAGGTCAAAAGAAGACACATCAATCACAGACCCTTCGACCAAACTATGTGCAATGCATGAATAACAAAAGGTATAGTTCTAGCTCTGTCATCAATAACGAGAAATGTGTGCGATTGTGCATCCATCAAATACGATTTAGAAAAGACTTATGCGTGCGATACGTGTCGTATAGTTGTTCCATATGAACTTTTTGTGATTACCTAAAATAACACAATTGGCTATAGAGATCCAGATGTGTGTGATAGAGGGCACCTAGTTTACTATATAAAATTGTGTGCGATGATACAACCGAGCACACATGATTTATCTTAAGAAGGCATGTGTGATAGTCGGCAAACAGGTCAACTATCAAAATCGTGTGGGAATACCAATAATAACACAAAGGAGTCATCCTGACAAGCCGTGTGTGTGTGAGCACATGCGGCTAGTAAACAATTGTCATCGATTGTTGAAATCATTGCGAATGTGTTCCTTATTTTAATCCTAAGAGATGTAATTTCCTCTATTTGCACAACATATATATGTTGTGTATATGGAACAACACCATATATACTTATTAGAACATCATAACCAAAAAAGAATGCAATACCATTTCAAATATTGTATCACAAATACTAGAAATATGACAAGGTTCAGATTCAAGCTTTACAAGGCTCAAATTCAAAGATTACAAGGTTCAAAATGTTATTAAAAATCAAATTCATCTTCTTCAGAATTAGAGTCATGCAATATTTCTAGGAAGGGATCCACCACCGAAGTCATATATTAGCATGATGCAGTGACTTCCGTATAATCTCTCATTTGAAGTTCCAAACTGAATTTTAGCTTCTGGAGAACCTTTTCCATTTAGTTGTAGATGATTTTGCTGATAAACAAACCATTCATTTTGATGCACCAAAAATAGGAAAAACCTCATTACCTTGAGCATCCTTGCTTTCTGAACAGAGAACCTGGCGAATTGAATCTCTAGTTTTGGTGCCTCGGTAATGGTCGAAAGTAAGTTATCTGAGGTGGAAATCAAGGCATTTGATGGGATTGTTATATTGCACCACATTTTCCATTACCAGGCTTGCTTGTATCTGCAAATGAAGACAAGATATCGGTGCCTAGATGTAGTTTTGTACAGTATGTATGTGCATCTTTGATTTGCAAGATTTCTAAAATTCACTAATACATTGACATGTCATCCTCAATCGTTCATGATTAACATCTCAAAAATATGTATGGGCACCCGCTTAGCCCTATGATTTCCGCTTCGCAGTCAGAATGCCTGTCAGTGTAGGCTTGATGGCATGGGCACCCGCTTAGCCCTATGATTTCCGCTATTAGATGTATCCGTATGATTTGGCCTTAGGACCTACCTTGTGAACTTGACCATTCGGTCACATGATGTAATAATTCGGTACTTGGATGTTAGACTCTTATTATTCAGTATCTGTGTGTTCGGTGAGCATTGATCCCTGGGATCACTGAGCACGTTGATTTGGCAATCTCGACTCGTAAGTCGGGGTCCCCACAGGAGAGGTCTTCGAGGCAGCCGCACGTGCTCAGGCTCGACCATAACCCCTACCCCTCACCATCGCAACGATGGGTCTCAAAGGAAAGGAAGAAGATGAAGAAGATGGGCTATGGTGGCTCGCAGTCTGGTGGAATAATATGTGTATGAGCACCCCCCTCCATGAGCCCCATTTATAGGGGGTAGGGGCTCCCTCTTTATTGTTCCAAGAAATGACAATGCAATGCCTAGCGCACCACCATAGTGGCCGCCCATCTCCACCAATAACATGCCTCGCATGCAAGACGCGTCATAAAGGGGACTGTAACGGATGGGATGGCGAGTAGGGGAAGTTGGACTGGGATGAGCAGTGCCCCTCCAAATTATCGCCTTTATTTTTACAAGGGTAGAATACGCAGAGGTCACCTCTCCTTGTTCGACGTGCCCACATTTCCGCATGCGCCTTGTACTGGCGCCGTTTCGCTCCAGCACTCCCATGACCTATATTCAACACGCATCATGGGAAAATAGTGAAAACCATCAGCTCGAACGAAGTAAAAATCGGCCACGTATCTATGCAAATGCTTTTGGGCCTAGACTGACAGCGTCATGAACTTCAGTATGGTTGAGGCCCGAGGCTATTAGTGGTGTACTGAAGGATGTGTCATTTAGTACCCCGAATTGTGCATAGACGAAAGTGGACTCGTGCCCGACAAGTCTTGTCGGAACACAATGCAACCAACACAACACTAAGCACCAAGGCCAAGCAATCTATACACCGCTTTGCTAGTGAAGAAGACCCGACAGCCACCGTGCCCAGCACGACTCCACTACCACTTCACCGCTCCACCTCATCGGGATGATTGTCAACATCATCAAGGTATTCAGCGACAGACGATTAGTTGTGCCTTGTCAAAGGTGCGGAGCGGCCCCAATGATTTACAATCGCTTTAATGACACCCAACCCTAGGTGTGGCAAGATAATAAGAGGTAGCTGGCAAATGTCACACGAGGAGAGACAATCATGGACGAAAGACTTCGCCAACGTGACACCTCGTGGCGCATTTAATGCATGTCTGCTAATCTGTCGTGGTTAGATATTTACCACTGTAGCTCTTGTTAGTAATTTTGGCAGCTATAGAATCGAGTATTCACCTCATGTAAAGACCATTCTAGACAGTGTGGTAACACCTTGTCCTATAAACGGAGGTCCATGGCTAACTTTAGAAGGGTCGACACCTTGTCCGTTTGCATGCATCGCTACACTCCTCGAGCATCCTAGTTGGGTTGTCGTGCTCCTGTAATTGGGCCAATATAATCAACAAAATATAGGACGTGGGGTTTTACACTCCCGAGCGGCCCGAACGTGTCTAAACCCCGAGCCCGTACGAGGTTGATGATACTCTTTGTTCCTGTGTCTCCCCATCATTGAACCTGCAAAAGGGGACTTGCTGGTCCCATAGATCGTCGTACCCCAACAATCTCAATGGCGTTCCTTGCTTCAATGCCGGCTGAGTTGTTCCCTGTGATTGGGATAGCAATAAGGTTGTGAGTCGTAGTCATATTATTGTCCACCAGGTTAGAGTAATGACCTGACAAAGTATGGAAATGACCTAGGGATAGTTGTAAAGCTGATGGTGGTTGATCATGTCAAAGTGCTTGATGAGTCAATTGGGGTCTGACAAGTGTTGCAATTGGCATGCCGACTCCTGCTCCTGGAGTACTGGTTCCTGCTCCTCGAGCGAGCGCGCTCAAATGGGCATCAAACAAATGACTAGGCTCAAAACCCGGTGGAAAGCGGCTCTGGTGTCTCCTAGTGTGGACAATAGAATTCTTGTTTTGGCGTAAACTAAGGATATTTACTGCATTGTTATCCTCCTCAACCTTGGTCATCTTCTCGTGGAGCTTTGCAATCATCGTTTGTGATTGGACGCATTTTCCATGCTTGTTGGATCCTCCAAGAGCGCAACCAAAGGTCTAGCCATGCCCACGAGTACATGAGCCGGCGTTTGTCTTGATCCAGCTACATTGTTAGTCGCTTCTGCCGAACTGCGTGTCCCTGCACCACCAAGGATCACTACTGCAGGAAGGTCAAAAGAAGACACATCAATCACAGACCCTTCGACCAAACTATGTGCAATGCATGAATAACAAAAGGTATAGTTCTAGCTCTGTCATCAATAACGAGAAATGTGTGCGATTGTGCATCCATCAAATACGATTTAGAAAAGACTTATGCGTGCGATACGTGTCGTATAGTTGTTCCATATGAACTTTTTGTGATTACCTAAAATAACACAATTGGCTATAGAGATCCAGATGTGTGTGATAGAGGGCACCTAGTTTGCTATATAAAATTGTGTGCGATGATACAACCGAGCACACATGATTTATCTTAAGAAGGCATGTGTGATAGTCGGCAAACAGGTCAACTATCAAAATCGTGTGGGAATACCAATAATAACACAAAGGAGTCATCCTGACAAGCCGTGTGTGTGTGAGCACATGCGGCTAGTAAACAATTGTCATCGATTGTTGAAATCATTGCGAATGTGTTCCTTATTTTAATCCTAAGAGATGTAATTTCCTCTATTTGCATGATGGAGTGACTTCCGTATAATCTCTCATTTGAAGGTCCAAACTGAATTTTAGCTTTTGGAGAACATTTTCCATTTAGTTGTAGATGATTTTGCTGATAAACAAACCATTCATTTTGATGCACCAAAAATAGGAAAAACCTCATTACCTTGAGCATCCTTGCTTTCTGAACAGAGAACCTGGCGAATTGAATCTCTAGTTTTGGTGCCTCGGTAATGGTCGAAAGTAATTTATCTGAGGTGGAAATCAAGGCATTTGATGGGATTGTTATATTGCACCACATTTTCCATTACCAGGCTTGCTTGTATCTGCAAATGAAGACACGATATCGGTGCCTAGATGTAGTTTTGTACAGTATGTATGTGCATCTTTGATTTGCAAGATTTCTAAAATTCACTAATACATTGACATGTCATCCTCAATCGTTCATGATTAACATCTCAAAAATATGTATTGCAAACTAACAAAATTTCCTTTAGAAATCATATTAGAATGGTCATTGTAATCATGGGTATAGTACAAAAAAATTGAAATCCTTTGTAGTTAACAATTAATAGGAAAGGAGCATCACCTCTATCTATAGCTTCTCCATGCACGGAAAGCATCTATGGAATCTAAGAATTTCCTCCACATTGGGGCCGATAGATTGTATTGCGAGGATCTTCACTTTGCGCATAGACAGTGTGAAACATGTGGGTCTCAATTTATGCATCACAACTGACCATAGATTAACAAAAATTAGATAAATTATTATGTACAATAATAAGAAGGAGAAGAAGAATGTTGTACCTAAACGGTTATTGATCTAGCCATAACAAGTTCGAAGAATTCAACACACGAATAGCCTAACACTGTCAATTTCGGTGCGTCAATGACCCTAACTATTTTTGGAACTTCTTTATCAACTACAGGCAACCTCGCAAGGAAAGGCACACTCTCAGTGACCATATCATGAAACTACTCAATTGACCGCATGTTGCGGCACTAGCCATGTAGATAAATGGTATGGGCATTCATTGTAGCCCGCGAAATTTGGCTTCCAAAACACGAAAAACGAAATAGAGTGCCAATCATTTGGGAGCCGGTTGTACTGCCAAATATTTACATTTTCTATCCAAATGTAATGTATGCATGCCATGTGTGTTACTAACTTACTCCCTCCGTTTCTAAATACAGTGTATTAGTTTTTCAAAAAGTGAAACATTGTTTGTTTTACCAACTATATAGCATAATGTATAAATATTATGTTCAAATATATAAAATATAAAAATACATTTCATGGTGAATCTAATGATAATGATTTTTTATTCTAAATATTGATATTTGTTTCTATAAACCTAGCCAAAGTTAGAGAAGTTTAACTTTTAAAAAAAATAATACACCTTATCATTGTTGAGGAAATCGTTAACTGCTAGCTGTTCACTTGGGTGCCGAAAAGGGGATTAATGGGCTAATCAGAAAGTTAATTGGCCATTTAATCAATTAATCGGACGATTTTTGGTTTATCGGCTACTCGGTGACCCTATTAGTAGGGACTAATCGACAACTTAATTAGTTAATCACATGAATTCTTGAACATGGCACCTTATATTTAGGAACAAACGGAGTACTATACTTCGACAATATCGCAAAGTCTAATAAATAAATACATCTGTGTGACTCAAATATGAAGAATAAAATGCCATGTCATCTTGGTGCCATATATTTGAGATCATTTTCTATTATCTCAAATCTGAAAACCTATATTATTTAATATGATTTTTTTGTGTTAAAGAAACAAGTGTAGTACATAAATATGGTTTTTCCCATCATGTTTTGCTACATCTTGCATGTTCATGTGTTTCAATTTTAAATTATGGCCATTAAATTTCTAGAATCTAATTTAATGTACAAAAATGCAAACTAAACCCCGAATTTGTTTTCAAAATTTAGGATGCTAGTCGTATTTGTGCATTGTAACGATAAAAAAAGGCCGAAAGATCGAGTGATTCGCGATTCGTCATCAAACAAGGACTCACATTCCCTCTCGAAAATATGAGCCTTCATATGATGCTCCGAGTTGTGAGAGACATGAGTAAAATCTTATCTCGAACAAGTCAATACTTTAACCACGCCACCTTCGCTCCATGTCGGGAAATCATGCAAATTTTCATGTACTTCAAAGCATTTTTTATTTCTTGAATTTAGAAACCTAGAGTCTCAATAATTAAGTCGAAACCTCACTCAAGATTTTTTGAATTCCTTAAAATTTATTACATGCGGTATATATATGGAATCCTGAATTTTTCCAGCAGTTTTTGCTTCATCTTGCATGTTCATGTGCTTCAGTTTTAAATTATGGCCATTAAATTTCTGTAAACTAACTTAATGTATAAAAATGCTAATTGAACCCAGAATATTTTCAAATATAAGTATGTTGGTCGTATTCGTGCATTCTAACAATGAAAAAAACTAGGCCGAATGAGATAACAATTGACAGTTCATCATCACACAAGGCCTCACATTCCCTCTCGAAACCACAAGCATTTATGTGATGCTCCAATTCGTAAGAGGCATGTGTCAAAGCTTATCTGAAACAAGCCAATACTTTAACCACGACTTCTTGGTCCATGTCGGGAAATAATGCAGATTTTCGTGTACTTTAGAGCTTTTCTTAGTTTTTGAATGTAGTAACCTAGATTCTCAGTTATCGTGTCGAAACCATTACCCAAGATGTTTGGAACTCCTTCAAATTTATAGCATGGGGCATATATACGAAAGAAAGTAGTACATAAATATGATTTTTCCAGGAGTTTTTTTTTGCCTCATCTTGCATGTTTATGGATATCAATTTTCACAGATGCCTATTAAATTTTTATAAACTTACTTAATGTATACAAATGTCAATTTAACCCAAATATTTTTTAGATTTTAGGATGGTGGTAGTATTCGTGCATTGTAACAATGAAAACAAATCTAGTCCGAATGAGGTAGCGACTAGCGGTTCGTCATCACACAAGACCCCATGTGCCCTCTCGAAACCACAAACCTTCCTGTGATGCTACAGTTTGTGAAAAGTATGAGTCAAAGCTTATCTAGCACAAGCCATTCCTTTAACAATGACATCTTGCCCCCATGTCGGGAAATCTACAATTTCAATGTACTTCACACCATTTTTTAATTATAAAAACCTATATTCTCAATGCTTGTGTCCAAACCGTTACTCATGATGCTTGAAATAACTTCAAATTTATTGCATGTGGAATATATAGAAAGCAAGTAGTACATAAATATGGTTTTTCTAGCAGTTTTTGCATCATCTTGCATGTTCATGTGTTTTAGTTTTGAAGTACGGCCATTAAATTTCTAGAAACTAACTTGATGTATAAAATTGCCAATTCAACCCTGAAAACTTGCAAATTTTAGGATTCCAGTTGTATTCATGCATTTTAACGATGAAAATACACTAGGCCGAACGAGGCAGCAATAGCGGTTCGTTATCAAATAAGGCTCCATGTACCCTCTAGGAACCACGAGCCTTCATGTGATGCTCCGGTTTTTGAGAGGCATGTGTCAGAGCTTATCTCGAACATGACAATACTTTCACCATCACATCTTGGCCCCATGTCCGGAAATCATGCATATTTTCATGTAATTTATAGCATTTGATTTCATTTTATACATTTAAAAACCTAGGTTCTCAATGCTGTTGTCCAAACTGTTACTCAAGATTTCTCGATTTACTTCAAATTTATTGCATGGGGCATATGTACGGAAGCAAGTAGTACATGTGGGGACCCCGACTAGCAAGTCGAGTTCGCCGTGCCCAGTGACCCCAAGGATCAAGGTTCACTGAACACAGATACTGAATAATAGAGTCTTACATCCAAGTACCGAAATTATTACATCAAACGACCAGAAGGTCGGGTTCAAGAGCAAGGCCTAAAGCCAAATTAAACGGATACATCGAGTAGCGGAAACTCGTAAGGGCTAAGCGGTGCCCATGCCATCAAGCCTACACCGACAGGCATTCTGACTTGGAAGCATCCTAGATCGCAGGTTCGTCTCCGACGGCGTACTCGTCGCCAAACTCTGGTCCTTCCATGTCTGGTCAATAATATAACCAGTGTCAAGCCAATGAGTACTTTGAATGTACTCGCAAACAGCCCATGATATGAACATCTATAGTGAAAAATAATAGTAACATGCATCTTTAGTGGAATGCAATTTGGTGGAATGATCAGGTATATGCAACAAGTTAAAGAATTACTCTTTAAGAACAGGTTACAGATATCATCATATCTGCTAAGGGTTGAACACACCGGGTTCACCCAAAATGCCAAGTCATCGGACTTGTCATAACCTCAATGTATTAATGAGGGCTAAACCATCCGGGTTTACCCTATTTGTCAAGTCATCGAACTTGATCATATTATTGTGATTATCATAACAACACCTTTTTAACACCACACACACACACACTTGGTTTATGCAGAAACGCTGGACGTAGTTTAAGAAGCACCACCCAACTATCCTTGACCGTGGACACGGCTATTCGAATAGTTTACACTCTGTAGAGGTAGTACGCTGGACCCATGAGAAACGGGCAATTCCGTGTCATCCACGACTCGCGGTATATCACATATACCCGAGGTAAGTACCCGATCATCATCTTTCCCCTGACGATACTAGACAAAGAGGTCCACTCGATTGGTACCCAGCCCACATGTTGTACGTCTTACGAGCACCGACTCTGGACAGTATCAACCATGCAGGGACCAATTGTGTGCGCGGAACTCATAATAATGGCATAGTCGTCCTACCTGGCACGACCCCATCACGAGAGTGACACCGATCACTCCCGTCACTAGTAATGTGACTCTTTGCTAGCACCGACCAGAGTAATCAACAAAGCCCCGTCCCATAAAGGGGTATCGTGGTCGTACTGGTAAGGTTGGGACGGTCGACACATCATAAATCTAATCCCATTTCCGAAACCACTCACACAAAACACCGGTGCATCACTTCACCAAAAGTGATCACCAACTCATCATCACCCTCGGGCATTAGTGGCACCCAACGCTGTTTTCATAAACTCTTTATTTAACTCATCATTATGCTCATGATAATATGCTCTATCTTTACTTGTCAACTTGGTAATAACATGACCCTCACGGGGTAGGGTCAAGCTCGATGCAATGATCTTACTCTACTAGTCAACATGACAGTAGCATGATCCTCATAAGTGGTAGGGTCAAGCTCATCATGCTCATGCTCTGAGGAGCCATGTGTATAACATTACTATCATGCAAGTGCTTCGAAGAAGCCTTCGGTAGCATCACCACAATGATGAACCGGCATCGTGATCACATGCAACGGGAGAATACCAACTATACTAGCATGCAACAATGTTTGTGCTCAAATCATGGTCAAAGGGCTGCTTGCCTTGGTCAGCTAGGTATCCGGGGTCTTCGAGGTCTTCCGCTCCGGGTCCTCCGTCACTCGGTAACTCTACCGTCGAGAAAGGAATAAATAAATAATAGCTCTCACTAAAACAGATCACAAAGTGCTTTTAAAAATGTTGCAAAGTTTGAATAAATTCAGTTTGTTATGTTGGAACATGTTTCCCATAGTTTTTATTAGCTAAGCATATTTATTTAAAAGCAAACAGAAGCAAACAAAGGCTTTTAATATCATTTTATTATACCAAAATAGTTTCTGTTTTTGATAAATGTCAAACTCTACAGAATCAATTACTACACATTTTTAGAAAATTACTGGTGGAAGAATCATATTTTTCTACTGGCTAAATATTTTTATAAAAATCATTTAAGTTGCTGGATTAAAATAAAAGGAAAAAGGCCAGGGGGAAGGATCCAGGCGGCCCAGCCAGCAGGCCTGGCCACCAGGCACGCGCGGGCCAGGTTCAAACCTGACCTGTGGGCCCCTGGGTCAGCGTCAGCGGCTGCGCGCGCTGGCTGCCCCAGGACACCGACAGGTGGGCTCCACCTGTCGGGTCGTTCTCCTACCTCCAGCCAGAGAGGTGGAGACGGACGCCGGCGAGGCTGCCATTGTCCTCAGGCCAATCTAGGAGCGGGAATGGGTCCCTCGTGCCTCCGCCTCCTGCTCGTGGTCGGGACGTCACCAGAGGTGGTCTGGGTCGCCGGCGACGAGGTGACCGTGGCGGAAGGGTTTCGGGTCGACGTCGAACTAGTGGCTAGGAGCACGAATTCGCTTGGGAAAGTTGGGGGAAATGGTCCTGGAGTCAAGGGGAGTGTAATGGGAGGTCGGACAACGCAAGAGCCGACGTGTAGCCGGAGATCGACCGGAGCTCCGAGGCGGAGGGGCTCGATCGATCTCGAGAACTGGGGCTCTGCGAGCTCGATTGGGTGGCTCGGGGGTGTCTACTGGTTGTGCTGAAGCTGCTTGGAGGGTGCTGGGGTGCCGGGGGGGACCTATTTATAGGCCAGCGACGATGACCCGACTCGGGCGCGCTGGTGACTCACTGTGGCGCGCGTGCGAGCACAGTGAGGTGCTGGCCGCGAAACCACGGGTTCGGGACGTGGTTTAGGACCTCCTTGTGCATCGGCCGCAGAGGGAAAACGAGTGGGGTCGAGCCGCAGCGATGGTGCATGCTCGGCCGCGTCAGGCGCGCACGGGCACGCGTCGCCTGAGCTCTTGCGCGAGGGGAGGGGGTCTCTGGGGGTAGCTTTGCACTGAATGGTTGTCGTGGGAGCGTTTGGACATAACTGGGGAGGTTGGGACCGGCCGGGGCGTCGTCCCCTTGCTGGAGGCTCTCTGCAGCGCGCCCATAGCGCAGTTTTGGCATGCCACAGCATGCTGGCGCGCTCTGGGCACTTGGGACGTGTCCTCCATGTCTTGAGTGTTGCTGGGAGTGTCCCTAGCCGTTGTGGGTTAGTGGGAGCTCGAGCTGGTCAAGGGAGCAAGGAACACTAGTGTCGCCAGTACTGCCCTGCGGCTCAAATTGGAGTTCTTGTCACTAGTGCTTGGAGTTGGGGAGGGGCTGATTGACTGGTTGCTCAGGGTGTTCTGGGGCTCTAATCCACCAAGTTTGGGGCCTTGACATTGGTTAAAACAGTGGCTAGGAGGGTTTTTACCTTCCTGTCAGTAGGTGTTCGACACTGACTTGGGGTGCTTCCGCTCCACCACTGGAAATGAAACTTACCAGGTTTGGTCTTGGGGTAAAAACATGGGGTTTCACCAAATTTGAGCTCCATTGAACAAGTTTGGCTTTGTAAACTTGAAAATGCCTCAAAATGACCAGTACTGTCCTTTACAAAGGAAGTGTGGCCAAACAGAGTCTCACAAATCCCATCTTTGGTGTGGAGTCCTCATTTGGGGTCTCAAACACCTCTGCAAAGTTTCAGCTCCATTGGAGAAACTTTGCAATGTAGAGTTGTTCCAACTCTTCTCTGGACAGAGAGGGTTTTGGGCTCATTAGGTGCACTTCCCCACCTTGGATCAAGGTGAGATTTTAGGTGAGCACCTAATATGGCTTGGGAGGGCTCTTGTAATTTTGTGGGAATTTACTGAGATAATTTCCTTTGGAAACATCTCAAAAAGCTAAAACAGACAGAAATGGTTTTCAGGGTTTTACTCAAATAATATTAATATAAAATAGGGTTGAAAATCTTATGAATGGAAATTATATGTCCTTCTGAGCTTCCATGAATTTACTCAGAATTTTCTAAGGCAGGGAAGCAATTTTCCTTGTAGGAATATCATTACTGGCCTTAGAAACAGACATAGATATAAAATAGGAAAATAATATTTTAAATCACCAATTGATGTTTTTAATGAATGAAAATAATATTTGGATCAGATCACCAACTTTGGTTGGAAGTGCCACTTGGCTTCATGAGCTAGTAGTGTATCCCAACATGGTGAAGGTGATCTTGATATAAAGGAAAAACGGTTTTTGAAGAGAGCAAAATAATAAGTTTTCATGGGTTTGAGTCATAAAACAAGCAAGCATTCACTCATACAAGGGTTTACGTTGCACTCACAACATTATTTGAAAAAGTTTTAACAAGCTCTGATTTTTGCAACATAAAATACTTGTGGTGAAAAACAGGGTGTGACAGACCTATCCCTCTTACAAGAATCTCGTCCCCGAGATTCCTAAGCTAAGCGTTAAATAGCTCGGGAAATTCTTATCGGAGATAGTCTTCACGTTCCCACGTGGCTTCTGCTTCGATATGGTTGCTCCACTAAACCTTGAAAAACTTGATGGTGCGGCTTCTGGTGCAACGCTCGGCTTCATCCAAAATGCGGATCGGTCTCTCGCGGTAGGTAAGATCCGGTTGAAGGTCAATAGCTTGATGATCAATGTCCTTGTAAAGATCAGGACGGTTCGGCACTTGTAAACACTTCCGGAGCTGTGACACGTGGAACACGTTGTGCACACCCGAAAGCTCAGGAGGTAGCTCCAACTAATAAGCTACTTCCCCACGCCTTGCCGTGATCTTGAAGGGTCCAATGAACCTTAGAGCTAGCTTCCCCTTGACGTGGAAACGCTTGGTCCCCTTGAGAGGCGTGACTCGCAAGTACACTTGGTCTCCGGGAACAAACTCCACGTTTCTGCGGCGAGGGTCCGCATAGCCCTTGTGCCTTTACTTAGCTGCCTCCAGGTTCTCTCGGACAAGCTGAACCTTGTCCCCTGCTTCCTGCAGTGCTGCTGGTCCGAAATCTAGTCCTTCATCGGTTTCGGACCAATTGAGCGGGGTGCGCCACTTCCGCCCATATAACGCTTCGAATGGGGCCATCTGAAGACTGGACTGGTAGCTGTTGTTGTAAGAAAACTCAGCAAATGACAGGCAGTCTTCCCACTTGGCACCATGAGCCAAAACACAGGCGCGGAGCATGTCCTCAAGTATCTGGTTTACCGTCTCGGTCTGTCCGCCCGTATGCGGGTGGAAAGCCGTACTGAAGGAGAGTTTGGTTCTGAGAGCTTCTTGAAACTTCTTCCAGAATCTTGAGGTGAATTGCGTGCCGCGGTCGGACACGATCTCTTTGGGAACTCCATGGAGACTCACCACTCGATGAATGTACAGATTGGCCAGCTGGCTGCCATCGTAGGTGGTGCTAACGGGGATGAAATGGGCCACCTTGGTCAAATGATCGACTATGACCCAAATGGAGTTATGACCCTTATTCGACCGGGGCAACCCGGTGATGAAGTCCATGCCGACTTTATCCTACTTCCATTCTGGCACTTGAAGAGGTTGCAGCAATCCAGCAGGTCGCTGGTGTTCAGCCTTGACTCGCTGGCATACATCGCATTTAGCGACATAGGAGCCAATTTCTCTCTTCATGCCATGCCACCAGAATCGTTCTCGGATGTCTTGGTACATCTTGGTACCACCTGGATGGATAGAGTACGGTGTGTCATGAGCCTCTTGCAGGATCAAGTCCTTAAGTTCGGCCTTGTTAGGTACGCATAAGCGCTTCCCGTACCACAGTACTCCTTGCTCATCAATCGAGAATCCTGGGGCTTTGCCTTCTCGCACCTTCCTCTTGAGGCCTTCGATACTCTTGTGCCCCTTCTGGGCTTCCTTGATGTCGTCTGCCAGAGTAGGCTTGACTTCGAGGTTGGCCAGGTATCCTGGTTCGACTATCTCAAGTCCGAATCCCTCCATCTCTTCATACAAGACGGGTAACCTTTCCTTGAGCGTGACGTTCAAGGAGCCTGCCTTCCGGGTCAAAGCATCGGCTACCACGTTCGCCTTGTCGGGATGGTACTGAATGCTGAGGTCGTAATCCTTGATTAACTCAAGCCTTCTCCGCTATCTCATATTCAGCTCCCTTTGGGTGAAGATATATTTCAGAATTTTGTGGTCTGTATATCTCACATCGCTTCCCCAGAAGATAACGTCGCCACGTCTTTAGAGCATGCACTACAGCTGCTAGCTCGAGATCATGGGTGGCGTAGTTCTCCTCATGCGGTCGCAGTTGCCGTGACAAGTACGCCACGACCCTGCCATCTTGCATCAGGACTCCACCGAGCCCCAGTTCCAGAGGCATCAAAATATATCACGAATTCCTTGTTGATGTCTGGGGTAGCCAATACCGTGGCGGTAGTTAGCGTCTTCTTCAACTCCTGGAAGCTTGCTTCACACGCCGGTGTCCACTCGAACTTCCGACCTTTCTTCAAGAGCTGAGTCATAGGTCGAGCGATGCTGGAGAATCCTTCGACAAACTTGCGGTAGTATCTCGCGAGCCCGAGGAAACTCCGGACATCCTTCACGTCCTTTGGTGATTCCCAGTTGGTCACTGTAGTAATCTTGGACTGATCTACGGCGAAACCGCGTGCCATTAGGGTATGACCCAGAAATCCAACTTCGTTTAGCCAGAACTGACACTTGCTGAATTTGGCATAAATTTGGTGCTCTCGAAGCTTTCCCAGAACTAGCCTCAGGTGTTGCTCATGCTCCTCTTCGGACTTGGAGAAGATTAATATGTCATCGATGAACACGACGACAAACTTGTCCAAATATTCCATGAAGACCTTGTTCATGAGGTACATGAAGTAGGCTGGGGCATTTGTCAAACCAAAGGGCATGACCGTGCATTCATATAGACTGTACCGGGTCACGAATGCAGTCATGGGTATATCTTCAGGTCGAATCTTCAACTGGTAATATCCCGATCGAAGATCGATCTTGGAAAATACCCTGGCCCCGTTTAACTGGTCAAACAGGTCTTCGATCTTGGGGAGCGGGTACTTGTTCTTAATTGTGACTTCATTAAGAGAACGGTAATCGATGCAGAGTCGAATGGTACCATCCTTCTTTGAAACAAATAGAACAGGTGATCCCCAAGGTGATGCACGCGGACGGATGAACCCTTTCCTGAGTTGCTCATCTAGCTGCTTCTTCAGCTCTGCCAGCTCTTCGGAACCCATCCTGTAAGGATTTTTATATATATTGGCCTTGATCCGGGCATGAGCTCGATGATGAACTCGATGTCTCGGTCAGGAGGCATTCCGGGTAGCTCGTCAGGAAAGACGTCCGGGTATTCACAGACAACACGCACTTGATCAAGCTCTACCTCGGATAGACTGTTGACTCGAGGCACTTGAGCCGATACTGGCTCAGAGACAAACTTGACCTTGACCCCTTGGTTGCTTGTCATGGTAATGGCCCTGATGGCACAGTCCAAAAGACTCTGGTGCTTGGCCAACCAATCCATGCCGAGGATTACTTCTACACCTTGCGATTTAAGCACAATGAGGTCTGCCAAGAAACTCGTCCCATTGATAACTATCTCGACCCTTCTACACCCTAGGTTGGTCCTCAATACTGCTCCTGGGGTTTGAATTGCCATCCGCCCACGGAGTAGAGTTGGTTTTAAACCACACTTCTCCGCAAACCCTTGAGTAACAAAAGAATGCGAGGCACCACAGTCAAACAACACTGTTGCTGGGGTTGAGTTGACGAGGAACGTACCCAGAATGCAGTCCGGGTCTTCCTGCGCCTCTTCTGAAGTGATGGGATTGATCCGGCCCCTGCCATCGAACTGCTGGTTACGGGGGCCCTGGTTCCTTCCTGGTGCACCTTGACCGGGGTTGGGTGCATTGGGACGCGGTGCTTCGGGTTTCTTGTTGGGGCACTACCTAGAATAGTGCCCAGTCTGACCACACCCAAAGCAGGTGACCTTCCCCGAAGGGTTGGTCTTGACTCCATCGTTGTTCGGTGGGTTGACTACTGGCTTGGCTTGCTGCTGAGGCTGATAATTCTGGCGGAACACCGGATACTTGTAATGCTGCTGCTGAAAGTTGGGTCTTGTAGGTGCTGACTGCCATGGTCTTGGTCTTGCGTTACTTGGTCCTCCAGTGCCTATCAGTTTGTGCTTGCGGGTGTCGTCCATCGCACGATGCTTGTCTTCCAGCATAAGCGCCTTGTTAACCAACTCGCTGAAAGTCTGGCAGTCGCAAACTACCAGCTGGTATTGCACGGACTGCTGTAACCCTTCCATGAAGCGTTCCACCTTAGCGGCCTCAGTGTTAACATCTTCGGGCGCGTACCTCGACAAGAGGTTAAACTTCTACAGGTACTCCTTAACAGTTCCACTGCCTTGCCTCAAGGCTCGGAATTCCCGCTTCTTAATGGTCATCAGTCCAGGTGGAATGTGAGCCGCGCGAAATCCTTCCTTGAACATCACCCAAGTGATGACTTGCCCTATCCGCATGATCTGGAATCCATCCCACCATGCCCTGGCGGTGCCTCCGAGACAGTGAGAAGCATAAAGGACCTTCTCATGATCGTCGGTGCACTTGACCAGCGCAAGGAGGTCTTCAATGGTGCGAATCCAGTCATCGGCGTCCAGTGGTTCAGTCGACTCCGTGAATATGGGGGGTGTAGTCCGCATGAACTCAGAAAGAGTAGAGCGACCACCGCCGTTCCCATTCCGCGGCGGGTTGTCCACCAGGACTTGAGTCAGCTGCTGAATAGCGGCATTGGTGGCTTGACGCTCCTCCCGAAGAGCTTGAAGGAACTGAGCCATCGTCAAGTTCTCAGGAGGAGGTGGTGGCGGAAGATCTCTAGGCTGCTCGTGGTGACCTCCAGCATGAGCTTCTCCTTCGGTTCCCTGCGGCATCCCTGAGGAGCCGGCGCCGGGGTTGCCGAAGGTGCTCTTGCGGGTTGCGTTCACCATCCTGTCATAGAAACAGATAGGTCAAAATGCCACCTTGCTCGGGAATACAAGGATTCACTCCTAGTAAGAGGGGGTCCAATACGTGCATGTGCCAAGTTTTCAAAACCAAAGTTTTTGACAAACTGGAAATTGCATTCATAACAACTAGGTGATGTAGTCACTTACAGGCTGCCTAAGGCAATAGGTGACTTACATCATGCACCCATATGCAAATTAGAAACGGATACATGGATACCCTATGCTCGGGGTACTCCTAATTGCCTACGCTAAATCCTACGCGGCGGACTGCTCGGTCTCAAAGGCGGACTCAACAGGATCCTCATCTTCATCAACATCTTCTTCCTTTATAGGAGTGGAAGAAAGAATCCGCACATCAGGCGTCTCTTAGGCGAGGCGGCGAAGATCTCAGTGTACTCTTTCGCTGTAAGGTGGCGACTCTGAAGAGGGACTGCCTGGTAACACACCACCCCTAGTGGCAATAGCTGTCCTCCCTTCAGGTGCGCCTGCCTTCTTTAGCTTGCGGTTCTGCATCTTCTCAGTGTGGAGCAGGCCCTTGACTAGATGCAGCTCTTGGCGAAGCTTGACTGATTCCTTAACCAGGAAATGCGTCAGGGTGTCCGACGAGAGGCTGAAGTAGGTCTGAAACCTTAATGGCATCCCATCCTCCGTGGCTGGGGTGAGTGTCCAACTCCCATCCACTCCTTCCTTAATGAAAGGTAGGTGACGAGTGACAGGCTCATTAGCCATCTCAGGGAGGATGCTGCGGAGATGCACGAGCGCCTCTCGTGCAGCTGCCTCTAGTGCCAACATCAGCTCTCCCATCTATGGTCCTTCGAAGAACCAACTAGACGGGGAGTCATTAGCCTTCACTATCATGTCCACGTGATATTCCTTAGTGTCGGCGTTGACCCAGTGCTCGTGGTAGAGGAAGATGGGCGTGCGACGTACGTGTCACTTCTCAAGACAATCCATCAGGAGTAGTGGAAAGCCGGTCTCCAGAAGCGTCTCAGGTACGACAGCCATCTACAAGGCATCGGAGAGAAGTCAGAAGGTTGTATGTGCAAAAGTCTTGTGCAAGGCTGGCGTTCTAACGTTCTCGGTTAACGTCCATGCTATCTAAGGCTTCCTATAGTCAGGATGGTTCTGATACCAGTTCCGTGGGGACCCCGACTAGCAAGTCGAGTTCGCCGTGCCCAGTGACCCCAAGGATCAATGTTCACTGAACACAGATACTGAATAATAGAGTCTTACATCCAAGTACCGAAATTATTACATCAAACGACCAGAAGGTCGGTTTCAATAGCAAGGCCTAAAGCCAAATTAAACGGATACATCGAGTAGTGGAAACTCGTAAGGGCTAGGCGGTGCCCATGCCATCAAGCCTACACCGACAGGCATTCTGACTTGGAAGCGTCCTAGATCGCAGGTTCGTCTCCGACGGTGTACTCGTCGCCAAACTCTGGTCCTTCCATGTCTGGTCAATAATATAACCAGTGGCAAGCCAAGAGTACTTTGAATGTACTCCCAAACAGCCCATGATATGAACATTTATAGTGAAAAATAATAGTAACATGCATCTTTAGTGCAATGCAATTTGGTGGAATGATCAGGTATATGCAACAAGTTAAAGAATTACTCTTTAAGAACAGGTTATAGATATCATCATATCTGCTAAGGGTTGAACACACCGGGTTCACACTAAATGCCAAGTCATCGGACTTGTCATAACCTCAATGTATTAATGAGGGCTAAACCATCCGGGTTTACCCTATATGTCAAGTCACCGAACTTGATCATATTATTGTGATTATCATAACAACACCTTTTTAACACCACACACACACACTTGGTTTATGTGGAAACGCTGGACGTAGTTTAAGTAGCACCACCCAACTGTCCTTGACCGTGGATACAGCTATTCGAATAGTTTACACTCTGCAGACGTAGTACGCTGGACCCACGAGAAACGGGAAACTTCCGTGTCATCCACGACTCGCGGTATATCACATATACCCGAGGTAAGTACCCGATCATCATCTTTCCGCTGACGTTACTAGACAAAGAGGTCCACTCGATTGGTACCCAACCCACATGTTGTACGTCTTACGAGCATCGACTCTGGACAGTATCAACCATGCAGGGACCAACGGTGTGCCTGGAACTCATAATAATGGCATAGTCGTCCTACCTGGCACGACCCATGACGAGAGTGACACCGATCACTCGCGCCACTAGTAATGTGGCTCTTTGCTAGCACCGACCAGAGTAATCAACAAAGCCCTGTCCCATAAAGGGGTATCGTGGTCGTACTGGTAAGGTTGGGACTGTCGACACATCATAAATCTAATCCCATTTCCGAAACCACTCACACAAAACACCGGTGCATCACTTCACCAAAAGTGATCACCAACTCATCATCACCCTCGGGCATTAGTGGCACCCAACGGGGTTTTCATAAACTCTTTATTTAACTCATCATTATTATCATGATAATATGCTCTATCTTTACTTGTCAACTTGGTAATAACATGATCCTCACGGGGTAGTGTCAAGCTCGATGCAATGATCTTACTCTACTAGTCAACATGACAGTAGCATGATCCTCATAAGTGGTAGGGTCAAGCTCATCATGCTCATGCTCCGAGGAGCCATGTGTATAAGATTACTATCATGCAAGTGCTTCGAAGAAGCCTTCGGTACCATCACCACAATGATGAACTGGCATCGTGATCACATGCAACGGGAGAATACCAACTATACTAGCATGCAACAATGTTTGTGCTCAAGTCATGGTCAAAGGGCTGCTTGCCTTGATCAGCTAGGTATCCGGGGTCTTCGAGGTCTTCCGCTCCGGATCCTCCGTCACTCGGTAACTCTACCGTCGAGAAAGAAAGAAATAAATAATAGCTCTCACTAAAACAGATAGTGCTTTTAAAAATGTTGCAAAGTTTGAATAAATTCAGTTTGTTATGTTGGAAAATGTTTCCTATAGTTTTTATTAGCTAAGCATATTTATTTAAAAGCAAACAGAAGCAAACAAAGGCTTTTAATATCATTTTATTATACCAAAATAGTTTCTGTTTTTGATAAATGTCAAACTCTACAGAATCAATTACTACACATTTTTAGAAAATTACTGGTGGAAGAATCATATTTTTCTACTAGCTAAATATTTTTATAAAAATGATTTAAGTTGCTGGATTAAAATAAAAGGAAAAAGGCCAGGGGAAGGATCCAGCCGGCCCAGCCAGCAGGCCTGGCCACCAGGCGCGTGCGGTCCAGGTTCAAACCTGACCTGCGGGCCCCTGGGGTCAGCGTCAGCGGCTACGCGCGCTGGCTGCCCCAGGACACCGACAGGTGGGCTCCACCTGTCGGCTCCTTCTCCTACCTCCAGCTAGAGAGGTGGAGACGGACGCCGGCGAGGCTGCCGTTGTCCTCAGGCCAATCTAGGAGCGGGAACGGGTCCCTCGTGCCTCCGCCTACCTGCTCGTGGTCGGGACGTCACCGGAGGTGGTCTGGGTCGCCGGCGACGAGGTGACCATGGTGGAAGGGTTTCGGGTCGGCGTCGAACTAGTGGCTAGGAGCACGGATTCGTCGGGAAAGTTGGGGGAAATGGTCCTGGCGTCAAGGGGAGTGTAATGGGAGGTCGGGCAGCGCAGGAGCCGACGTGTAGCCGGAGATCGACCGAAGGTCCGAGGCGGAGGGGCCTCGGTCGATCTCGAGCATCGGGGCTCTGCGAGCTCGATTGGGTGGCTGGGGGTGTCTACTTGTTGTGCCGAAGCTGCTTGGACGGTGCTGGGGTGCCGGGGGGGCCTATTTATAGGCCAGCGACGGAGACCCGACTCGGGCGCGCCGGTGACTCACCGTGGCGTGCGTGCGAGCATAGTCAGGTGCTGGACGCGAAACCACGGGTTCGGGACGTGGTTTAGGACCTCCTGGTGCATCGGCCCCACAGGGAAAGCGAGTGGGGTCGTGCCGCAGCGACCGTGCATGCTCGGCCGCGTCGGGCGCGCACGGGCACGCGTCGCCTGAGCTCTTGCGCGAGGGGAGGGGGTCCCTGGGAGTAGCTTTGCACTGAATGGTTGTCGTGGGAGCGTTTGGACATAACTGGGGAGGTTTGGACCGGCCGGGGCGTCGTCCCCTTGCTGGAGGCTCTCTGCAGCGCGCCCATAGCGCAGTTTTGGCATGGGACGGCATGCTGGCGCGCTCTGGGGCACTTGGGACATGTCCTCCATGTCTTGAGTGTTGCTGGGAGTGTGCCTAGCCATTGTGGGTCAGTGGGAGCTCGAGCTGGTCAAGGGAGCAAGGAACACTAGTGTTGCCAGTACTGCCCCGCGGCTCAAATTGGAGTTCTTGTCACTAGTGCTTGGATTTGGGGAGGGGCTGATTGACTGGGTGCTCAGGGTGTTCTGGGGCTCTAACCCACCATGTTTGGGGCCTTGACATTGGGTAAAACAGTGGCTAGGAGGGTTTTTACCTTCTGTCAGTAGGTGTTCGACAGTGACTTGGGGTGCTTCCACTCCACCACTGGAAATGAAACTTAACAGGTTTGGTCTTGGGGTAAAAACATGGGGTTTCACCAAATTTGAGCTCCATTGAACAAGTTTGGCTTTGTAAACTTGAAAATGCCTCAAAATGACCAGTACTGTCCTTTACAAAGGAAGTGTGGCCAAACAGAGTCTCACAAATCCCATCTTTGGTGTGAAGTCCTCATTTGGGGTGTCAAACACCTCTGCCAAGTTTCAGCTCCATTGGAGAGACTTTGCAATATAGAGTTGTTCCACCTCTTCTCTGGACAGAGAGGGTTTTGGGCTCATTAGGTGCACTTCCCCACCTTGGATCAAGGTGAGATTTTAGGTGAGCACCTAATATGGCTTGGGAGGGCTCCTGTAATTTTATGGGAATTTACTGAGATAATTTCCTTTGGAAACATCTCAAAAAGCTAAAACAGACAGAAATGGTTTGCAGGGTTTTACTCAAATAATATTAATATAAAATAGGGTTGAAAATCTTATAAATGAAAAATATATGTCCTTCTGAGCTTCCATGAATTTACTCAGAATTTTCTAAGGCAGGGAAGCAATTTTCCTTTTGGGAATATCATTACTGGCCTTAGAAACAGACATAGATATAAAATTGGAAAATAATATTTTAAATCACCAATTGATGTTTTTAATGAATGAAAATAATATTTGGATCAGATCACCAACTTTGGTTGGAAGTGCCACTTGGCTTCATGAGCTAGTAGTGTATCCCAACATGGTGAAGGTGATCTTGATATAAAGGAAAAAGGGTTTTTGAAGAGAGCAAAATAATAAGTTTTCATGGGTTTGAGTCATCAAACAAGCAAGCATTCACTCATACAAGGGTTTACATTGCACTCACAACGTTACTTGAAAAAGTTTTAACAAGCTCTGATTTTTGCAATATCAAATACTTGTGGTGAAAAACAGGGTGTACAGTACATAAATATGATTTTTCCAGCAATTGTTTGCTTCATCTTGCATGTTCATGTGTGTTTTAGTTTTGAATTATGGCCATTAAATTTGTATAGACTAACTTTGTGTATAAAAATGCCAATTGAACCCTGAAATCGAGTATTGTCATGGTAGGGGTCTTTTTCTTACAATTAAAACAAGATTTGTTACTAGTTGTACCCCAAAATAGTTTTGCAATTCAATATAAAAAGTGAACCGCATACACAAAGTGCTATATTGGAACCATTTGCGACGAAAGTTCATGGATCTAGTTATGGCTTAGGAGGGAACCTTCATCGACTTTGTGTAGTTTGGATTTTGTTCACCCTCGATCCTCATTCCCCAACAAACCCTTTCTGCAAAGAATGAAGTTGTGGGAATGCTTTGTATGGTTGCATACGACCGACCCCTCGGCCCAGAACGCTCCCGCCTCTGCCAAGAATGCAGTCGCCTCGCCATAGAGCGCAACCGCATCCAACTTGACCGCCGATGAATCCAGCGAAAGGGCCACTGCGCGGTCGACATGGCCTTTCCGACAGCCGAAAGGGCGTTTTTAGTCGTGGAGACGACAACAACAATTGCTTCGACAGTGGCTACAAACGCCAAGAGAGCTCGAGTAGTGTACCGTGCCGGGGAGTTCGCCCTGGCTTGGATCGAGGCCATGCAAGACAATATCAACAGGGTACATGCCAAGATACTCAAGATTTCCAAGGAATCCTGCATGCACCCCACGTCCGAAGAGGCAGTGTCTATGGAGGCCGAGATGCATGCCGATGATTTGGCGGCAAAGGGCATGGAGACCCTTTCCCATGAGATCTTCGAGCAAGAGCTGGAGATGTGAGAGACGTCCAAGAGTGAGAAGCGTTGGGAGGAATTGTGCGTGCCTCAGATGGAGATGAAGCAGCGCCTGGTCATCAAGGAATCAACGATGGAGTACCAACGCGAGCTCTGGCGGTGCCACTAGTAAGAGTACTACAATGATGAGGGCGACGCCAAGGACAAGCACAATTCCAAGGTCGTGGATGTTGCCATGGTCGACTTCATCCTAGGGGATGCAGAGTCTAGCACCGGTGGAATGTCGCTCGGACAAGTCGTCAACGTCTCATCAAACATCGACGAGGCATAGGAAAGCGGCTCGTCAGCGTCCTGGTTGAAATTATGCATAGTTCTAATAGACTTTGTTTAGAGAGTTACTCTTTTATTAGAGCTATGTCTAGTTGAGTTATCTTGATTATTTAGTAAACTTGCTCGGTTTAGTAACTGCGAGCTATGTGTCGCTAATTTGTATACCTCATATGTCTCCAATGTATCTATAATTTTTAATTGTTCCAAGCTATAATATTATCATTCTAGGATACTTTTTGGGCATTTATTTGCTAATTCATATTATTTTTTAGGACTAACCTATTAACCTAGTGCCAAGCACGAGTTGCTATTTTCTCCATGTTTTTGGATTTTCAGGTTTAGAGTACCAACATAGTCCGAATACCACAAAAACTTTTTGATGATTTTTTCTGGATCAAAAGGATATGTGGAAACTTTGGAAGAAGGTCGGGGGCAACAAAGGGGCCCCACAAGCCAACACGACCCACCTAGGGGGTGGCTGTGCCATGTTGTCTTGTGGGCCACCCCCTCATCTCCCGACTTTGTTCTATGGCTTATATATTCTCATATATTCTGGAAACCCTAAGGGATTTCCTGACACAATGTTTCCACTGTTGCAAGTCTCTACTCCGCCGTATGCCCATCTGGAGCCCTGTTTCTGTGCCCTGCTAGAGGGGGGTCAATCATGGAATGCATATACATCAACCTTGATGCTCCCATGGTGATGTTTGCTGGACACAACCACTAAAGAGAGACACATATTCACCATGATTTGTTTGCTGGACACAACCACTAAAGAGAGACACATGTTCACCATGATTTGTTAGAATACTCTTTGTGCTTCACTTATATATTTTGAGCTAACACTTACTAAATTACTTCACTTATACCTTCTAGAGCACGATGGCGTATAGATTTTATTAAAATAATTGCTCTCTCATTATTCACTTAAATTTGTTTGAGAGTTAATAAACACTGACAATAATTTGTATGGGTTATAGGACTAGTCGAAAAATAATAGGTATTCAAGGAGTGCTTAATCAGAACCACATGTAGCACATAAAAGAGAAATTGTGGTTAATCATATTTATGTGGTACCATGAAAGATATGAGTGCATGATTGTTGGTTAGTAAAAATATCGATAGTTAAAGGATGTTAATTTATTGTTCATCTAAATATTAGTTATGGCATGGTGATGATGTGTGAGCATTCTTATTCCTCATTAAACATGTGCTGCTTAGGTTGGGGGCGCACGATGTTTAAACTCCTCGTTAAACTCCTACCATGTGAGCATTCTTATTCCTCGTTAAACTCCTACGAACTTACCCCTAGGGGCATGCGAGTAGTACTTTTCTTTGAGAGAGAAATTAAAACCTTGGGTAAGTATAAGAGTTCTTTATGACTAATGTGAATCCATGGATGTATGCACTCTCACCACCTCATTTTTATAGCTTCTTCGGTACCGCACATTGCCCATTCTCACATCGAGGATTCGTGCGAACTTCGTCGGTGCATCCAAACCCCGTGACATGATACACTATGTTTCACATAAGCCACCTTATATCTTCCCCAAAATAACGACCATACCTACCTATCATGGCATTTCCATAGCCATTCCGAGTTATATTGCCATGCAACTTCCACCGTCGCATAATTTGACTAGTAGATCCATTGTCATGTTGCTTTATATGATCATGTAATTTACATAGTATTTGTGGCAAAGTCCCTCTTCATCATTATCATACGTGTTATGCTAGATCATTGTACATGCTGGTACACTGCCAGAGGCATTAATATTGAGTAATATTGTTTTGTAGTTTTTCACATCGAGTTGTAAGTAAATAGAATTGTGCTTCTATTAGGGCACTATCTGAGTGAGGAAAGGATGATGCAAACAATGATTCCCCCACAAGTTGGGATGAGACTCCGTATAAAAAACAAAAGAAAAAAGAAAGAAAAAAGAAAGAAAAAAAATAAACAAAAAAGAAAAAGAAAAAAAACCGAGAGAAATAGAGAAGGGACGATGCTACTACCTCTTTTTCCACACTTGTGCTTCAAAGTAGCACCATGTATATCTCTTCTTTTGTTACTTTCATATGATAGTGAGAATTTTTCATTATAGAACTTGGCTTGTATATCCCGATGACGGGCTTCCTCAAATGCCCAAGGTCTTCATGAGCAAGCAAGTTGGATGGAGACCCATTAGCTTCAATCCAGCTTTCATGCACTTATAGCTCTAGGGCATCCGCTGCATGTCAATCCCTACTCCTTGCATTGATATCTATTGATGGAAGCTTCAGAATAGCCCATGGATGCGCCGAGTTTATGCGAGACTTTGTTATCCACTTTTACCCCTTTGACACCTACCACCATATTCTATTCCACGTATAATGTATGTCCATGGTTCACGCTCATGTATTGAGTGAGTAATAAAAAGCTGAAGCGCGCTACAAAGTATGATCCAATTATGTGGCTTAGCACAGTGGCGCTTGACATTTGTATTTAATTATGTAGTGAAAACGGAGCCTTTCCATGCTAATATGAGAAAATGAATGGGGGGTAAATATTATTTAAGGAACATATATTTTGAACATTGAATGCTCACATTACTTATGTTTATGGAAATTACTATGTTGATGTTAGGTAGCATGTCACATGAAAAAACCTGCTTTTATCATTTACCTACTCAAGGGCGAGGACGAATTAAGCTTGGGGATAATGATACGTCTCCAGCGTATCTATAATTTTTTATTGTTCCATGCTATAATATTACCAATCTAGGATACCTTTTGGGCATTTATCTCGTGATTCTTATTATTTTTGAGAACTAACTATTGGGCCCATCAAACTGGGGGGTACCCAGGCCCGTCTGCGTGCGGCCCAAGATGCAATGCAGGCCATGGGTCCAGCTCGACCCACCAATGGACTTCATGGGCAAGCCCCTCGTAAGGGGCCCCTCCTCGCGAGGCACACGGGAGAAAGCTACGTAACGCCCCACACGAAGCCCCCTCATGAGGTCGCCTCCCGAGGCTTCCTTCAAGGACCTCATGGGACGGAGTAGTCATGGGTGGATCGACGGGGTCGCACGGTCCTACATGATCACGTGGGTGGCGCGCGCCACACCGTGTGGTGCGAGGAGCCGCGCTAGTGGGCATGGGTGGAACATCTTTCCTATTTGGTGCTAAGGAGCAGGGCCAGCTCGCATCTTCCCAGAGTGTTGTGGTTTTGTCACGACAGATGTTCTCGTGAAAGGACTTAGAGATGGAGCCATCGCACCTTGCTGGTGACTCGAAGGGGGTGAGTGAAAGCGAGACTCAGATTTACCCGGGTTCGACCCCTCGCGAGGAGGTAAAAGCCTACGTCCTGCTTTGTGTAGATTAATGGTGGCTTCGATTACAAGGAGGGCGTAACTCGCCTGACCTAGCTCTCGATTCTATCTAACTCGCGTGACCTTTCCCTGGGACTTGCCTTTATATACAAGTCGAGGCCCTAGGGTTTACAAAGTCCTGCCATGCTACTCTTTGTGACTTTCCTTATCTCTAAGTCGCCGTGTCCTCCACGATCAGGAGCTTTCTTGGTAATCCATCATACGCACGACCTCTTGAACCGCCATCCAGCTTCTGGGCCACGGGACGCGCGTTGAATGGTAAGTCGCCCATTTGGTGACCCGGCCCACTAAGGGCGGGTTATCCGTAGGTAATATCCCCAACAAGAAGAGACCTCCAAAGGTTTCCCCTTTGGTGCAAGGAGACTAGGACCGTTTGCTTGCTAGGACGGAGGTGATCTCCGAGCCAACCAGCGCGTCACAGAAGGAGGCTTTTGCAGGAGGATATTACCTTTCTCACGATAAGCCGCTGTCCTGTCCCCCTTCAAGCTAACCGTTGTGGCAACCCTTCCCGTCTTGTGTTTTTGGGGGAAGAGGACCAAGGCCGGTATATAAGATAGGATAGACTGCCATGGTAGAAGATACGCCCGAGAATTAGCAAGAACATACCTTGGTACTCTATCTCACTCTCGAGCAATCCAAATAAGCAGGAGTAGGGTTTAATGCAGCGAGGTTGCCCAGACCTGGGTAACTGTCATGTCCTAAGTTCTTCTTCCTTAGCTTGAACACGCAAAAGTATCACCATGGAGTTGTGCTATGGAGTAGGGCAGAAGAGCCTGCGCACCCCAAAGTTTGAACCTCTTGGGTCCCCGGAGACCCGAATCCGACATTTGACACGCCATTAGGGGTGCGCTGCGGCTGTTCGGTTTCGTCCTAGCTCTGCCTCCGCCTAGTCAATTGTTGAGGCCCGTTGCGTTCGTGCCGAGCGCGGGCAGCCCATGTCGCCCACACCACATTGGTTGGACATAATAGCGACGGCCTCCACCACTCCATCAGCGAGGCGTCTGGAGGCGATGGCGACTCCATTGGCCGCAAACAATAGGACTCCTCTTTTCACCCATCCATACAACAGGATAGCTACGCTGCCACGGCTTCCTCCTCCCACGCCCGCCTTGAGCATGTAAATTTGCAAGCTACGCTACTCACGATGCACGAGCTGCTTTCCTACTTCCCGGAAAACCTCGGCTATGATAATTGGTTGGGCTACATCACCGAGCTCGTCACAGCTGCCGATGATGCCCTACATCCTCCCGCTAGCTTCACCCTCCTTCCTCTCGCTATGGGGACGTGGCCCACCGAGATCCTCCACCACCTCCCTTGCGCAACGACCCAACTAAGCCTGGGAGGATGGACTACCGCTCGACTAGTATGTAGGAGCTTCTCCGCGGGCTCAAGATGAGGCCAATTGCCAGGTCGGCTACCACAGGCTCCCGGACGTCCGCGTGATCCTCGAGCACCAGCACCAGCACTAGAACCAGATCGTATAGGGTGTCGTGGCGGCCGGGCGTGAGAACCTGGCCGCCCTCGCATGTGGCGCCCCCTCGAGCAGAGAGGGATATCGGGTGGTTTGGTCCGTCAAGTTCAAGGCTAACTTGTCACCGTGCTACGATAGAGACCCTGACCCCACAGAGTTCCTCCAGATCTATGTGATGGGCATCGAGGCAACGGGCCAAGACGACAAGGTCATTGCAAACTGGTTCCCCATGGCCCTCAAGGTTAGCGCGTGCTCCTTGCTCATGAACCTGTCCGAGGAGTTCTCTTCAGGGAGCGAGCTCTACAAACAGTTCGCCGCCAACTTCAAGGGCACGCACGACTGCCCCTTCATGTCAACGACCCGCGACGCATCGAGAAGCGCCTGGTGGAGAGCCTGTGCAAGTACATTCAGTGCTTCAGCCAGGTGCGCAACAAGATCCAGCGTGCTTCGGACGAAGCCATCATCATGGTGTTCACAAATGGCGTCATGAATGCCCGCATGTGCGAGAAGCTCGCAATCAACGACAACCTAAGCACGACTCTAGAGTTTTTCTACATCCCTGGAAGTGTTCCATGGCCGAGGAGGGCCACCGGTACATCCACAACGACCCCGACGCCACGACCGACGACAGCAAGGCAAAGTGCAAGGGTCAATTTGTGCTCGCGGTGGAGCCTGTGCAAAAACGTGGTTGCAACCATGATGTGCGTGAGAAGGGCCACCGTCCGCTCTGTATCTTCCACAACATGCGCACACACAACACCAAATACTGCCAAGAGCTGAAGTCCCTGTGTGACGGGTGTGTCGGCCGGCGCCCAAACCGCAACGACCGCGAGGACTGCTAGCACGATAAGGCTCGTCACGATGCTGAGCGTCCACAACCTCATGATGCACAACCTAGAGAGGGCAACGCTGCTCTTCCACCATTTCCGGCTCCCCTAGGAGGAACGACAACAACTACCATGACGAGGGGGCTGGGGGCTATCAGGAGCCCCGTGCGATAGCCTTCCTTGGCGAGCCCATGCCCCCGCGTCGAGCCACTTGTTCAAGGAGTTCTGTCATGAGGTATAGGCCGCCCACCCTCAGGAGGCACCTGGCGCAACACTTCCGGAGGCCCACGCGGCTCCCCCTCTCGAGCCTCCCGATGAGCCATGTTATTCTTTTTATTTTTACAAGTGGCCTCTTCAGGTTGTACTGTGCTAACCTTGGTACATAGATTGCTACGCTTCCGCAGCACACTTGCGAAGTAACGACTAGACAAGCACGCCAATGCTGAGGTCCTCAAAGGCCTCAAGACAAGGAGCTTCAAGAAGATGCTTGAGGCATGCAGGAAGAGTTGGCTAGAGGGGCTGCAGTTCGTGATGTGGTCCGTCTGCACCACCGCGACTAAGCCCATTGGTGAAACCCCTTATTCCTCATCTACAGGGCTGAGGCTGTTCTTTCCTCGCAGCTTAAGTATGCATCCCCACGGATCTTGGCATTCAACGAGGCCCGTCAGGATGACTCATGGGGGACTGATCTTTTGCTCCTCGAGGAACCCCGCCGCGAGGCTAACCTTCGTGTCGCAAGGTACCGACAGGCCTTGCAATGCTACCACAGTCGAAACATCCTCCCTCGTTCCCTCGAGGTCGGGGATCTCTTCCTATGGTGAATCCTCTCTAGAAAGGCCCTCCACAAGCTCTCATCCATCTGGGAAGGCCCTTTCGGGGTCGCCCATGTCGTTGGGCCCGGCTAAACATGCCTGGAGACTGAGGGTGGGTGTCGGCGATGCTAGGTTGACACCTATGGGGATCAACATGACGCCCTTGTGATCGTAGGGATGGGAAAAGCAACGTCAAGAGCAGACCTAACAATCAACACCCGACAAGCCTTTTTACCCAGGTTTGGGCCTCTTACGCGTAAAACCCTACGTCCTGCTCGTCTAATCGTGTTAAGCGTTCTTTCGTTGTTCGTTACAATGATGATAACCGTCTTCTTGGCCAATCTACAAAGAGTCTAACCCCTTATGAATGAGTTAAGGGCATCCTTTTATAGGCAAAGGGGTCTCCTACAGTGCTTGATGGTAGGTTCACGAGATGTTACAGTGAACCTACATCGGCTCTTATCTATCTACCGCTGTGAGGTGCATCAAATGCACCTCTTGTCCATGTCAGCTAAGTGCTGGTGAATACATGTGTCCACGTGTTTCGACACCTGGACGCCCCGCTGGCGCATGCGGAATGCGCTGGAACTCGGGGGGCGGTGGCACTGTGGCAAGGGCGGTCGCCCTCTAGTGTGCTGCCACGTCATCCCGGCAAGGGTGCCTACCGGGGCCTTGGTGCTTTGTCCCGGCAAGGAAGCTTGCCGGGGGCTTCGGCTGTTTTCCCGGCGAGGGAGGCTCGCTGGGGCCTTGCTAGGTGCGGTCATAACGTCCATTGGACGAACGTGGGCTTGGGTGTCTTCCCGGCAAGGCAGGCTTGCCGGGGCCTTGGATATCTTGGGGTTGAGTCTTGTCTGGATCCTGCCGCGCCCGTGCACAAGTCTGGTTACTACATACCCTAGTCTTTATTGCACCGACAGGAGCCCCCGGGCCCGGGACACACACGTGCGCGGAGCGTTGTTTGGCCAGGCCCAAAGAGGTGTACATGCCTTCGCGGCTGGATTTGCTCGCGGTTGCCTTTCCCCACGCCTTGCATTTATCGTGCGGAGTGAGGAGTTGTGCGCGTAGTGATCGAGGTGGCCGCGAGCATGGGGAACCATTGGTGGAGCAGGTAAAGGGTCGGTCCGCCTCCCCATAAGAAGGGGAAATACGGGCTCTCCTAGCCCACTGTTCCTAGTCCTTTTCCAACCTCAAACACCGCCGCCGTCGCCACCTTGTGCTAGAGCTTCCTCATGACTTCCTTTCCTCCCTGCGGTTCCGCCTCAGGCGACAACGTCCATCTTCCATCGTTGTCATGACGCCGAAGACCTTCGGTGGAAAAGGCGCTACTTCGGAGTAGGAGTTGGCGAGGTTGCGGAAGAAGCACACCGTCTTCCCTAAAGGTCTAGACATGGCCACCTTGAAGACCCTCTGTCAGATTATGTCGGCGGCCGAGACGAAGGCGCATCCGTCCACCGAGGTGCTCCCTGGGACGGGAAGCGGCGGCCGGACCAGTTCCCCTTCTTTGCCGACTATTTCTTCTGTGGGCTTTGCCCGCCATTTTCGGAGTTCTTCCTCGACCTTGTGCACACTTACGGCTTCCGCCTCCTCGACTTTACGCCGAATGTAGTGACGTGCATGTCCATCTTTGCGCACCTCTGTGAGAACTTTGTTGGCATCACATGCAACACAGCTCTCTTCCGCCACTACTTCGCTCCTCGCATCCAGGGCAGGGAGGCCCTTTCGGGCTCCACCGTCTGGGTCCCGAGGGCTTGGACCAAGGAGGCGTGCCTGGGAGGTACCCTTCGCGAGAAGTGGGACAAGTGGCAGGGGAAGTGGTGTTGGATTCGCCAGGTGGAATATCCGCCCCTGCTGCGATCCTAGGACCTCAAGAATCGGGCCCCAGGGAGAGGGCTAGAGTGATCCTGCACCTCAGGGTCGTGGGGTTTATGATGATAAGCTTTCCATCGGCACCACCAGGATCCTGCGCCTCAGGGCCGTGGGGTTTACGATGGAGATGGTGGCTGCTGATTTCCTCCACAGGCGCATCGCCCCCCTCTAGTACATGGGAGGGAGGCCGACCTCGGCCTTCATGAACACGGTTGATGTCATGCGCTTGCGTCCGGGGGTGGACAACAATCTGACAGTCATTGAGCTCGGGTACTTTTGCCAGAAGCTGTTCTATTCTAAGCTGAAGATCCGGCTGCCGCATGGGGTCCTCCCGTTGTGTAACAGGTCGGCCCTGAGCAGCCTCACGATGATGATGGCGGATTGTGATGCCCATGGCGTGGCCGCGACCTGGTTGGAGCCCGCGGCAGATGTGGTCTCGACCTTCTTTGACAGGTTGTCGGAGGCTCCCGTTTGGGAAGAAAAAGGCCTCGTCCGCGACACTACTGCCGTAGAGGAGGCGCATATCGCCCGCCGGATGGAGGAGCATACCCTCGCCATTGGGTCTGGGTGCGCGGGCTCCCGTGGCAGGGAGCGACTTGCGGAGAGGCGCCACCACAAGCGGAGCTCTCGCCGGGGGTTCTGGTGGTTTGGCTGCAAGGGCCTGTCCAGAAAAACGTGCATTTGCTGCCAAGACACAGGAGAGGGAGGAGGGGACGGAGGAGTTCTTCGTGCGTCGAAAACTCAAGTGAGTACTCCATGGCATCGACTCCAATATGCCGGTCAGGCAAAGTCCACCTGTCGCGTCCGTCAAACGTCCGAGGGTGGTGTACCCTTTGACGGATGGCGGGGCAGAGGTGGATTGTGATATCTCGATCTTGAGCTCGGAGGAGGAGGACGATGAGTAAGAGTTTGACCCTCCATACCCCCCTCACACTTGCTTGCTTGGTGTTTGCTTCTCTCTTTTTGTTGACTCGGTGTCGCTGCTCGTTTGTAGGGACACTCAGACGCTGGCCCAAAGGTCGGTGAAGAGGGCAAGGGCGTCAGCCGCGACGAGCCGTCGGCGGGGATGGACACACTGGCTGGCGGGGTGCCTCCGGCGAGCCCCAAGCGCACGGCCAAGGGTGGTCCCTCGGAGGATGTCGACGTGTCGGCTGGCAAGGGGCCCGTGGCGGATGCCATGGAACCAAGCGGCAACAGTCCCTTGGCGGACGCTCTAGAAGCTCCATCGGATCCTGCGGCCACTCTTGTGCCCAGCCCCCGGCAAAGCCCCCAGCGTGCATCGCCTGAGCTTGTGGTGCTTGAGGACGAGCCCCTAGCAACGGACGTTGCCGGGGAGGATGCAGCTACCATCGACCGCCAGGAGGACGGTGAGCGCCTATCCGGAAGCATCCGTAAGTTGAATCTTGAATTTTCTTCTTGATTATTTTGTCTGATTTTGAGCATTCCTCTTCCTTTCCCGCCCCTCAGATCCCTATCCCGTTGAGGAGATGGATGTCGATGCCGTGGTTACGGAGGTCACCCGTGAAGCGGCGGCTGAGCCATCTGACGCCATGGTGCGCAAGGCTTCCCACGAGGAGCGGGAGCAGGAGAAGGATATTCAAGAGCCTGCAGAGGGGCCTGTTGAGGGCCCGGGGGCACGTGACGATGATCGTCCGCCAGCAGGGGGCGGGGAGATCACCAAGGGTGAAGAATCCCACTCCACCGTCGGTGAGGTAGGTGGCGATCAGCCCCCCAGTCCCGAGGACACCCCGGGTAGCGCGTACTTATGCGCCGGCGAGGGCATGTTTGTCGTCCCGTCGGGGGTAGAGCGATCGAGGGCCTTGGTGGAAGAGGAGAACGTCGATGCGGAGGTCTCCGCCGGCATTGGCCCCAACGCCCAAGTGGGGTTGGAGACCGACGGCGGAAAACTCAGCGAGCAACAGCTCTTCCTCTCCATGAGAGACCACGTCGGCCAGCTCCAAGCCTTGTACCGCGTCAAGAGGGAGAAGTTGGACTCCAGGGAGGCGGTCATCAAGGCGGCGGAGGAGGCATTTGACAAGCGTTTTGAAGAAACGCAGGCTCATTTCGACGAGGCCTACAAGGTGTTTCAGGCCGAGCACGAGAAACTGAAGGCCGAGGATCAAGCGCTCAGCCTTCGGTCGGACGACGTCCGGAAGGAGGAGGAGGAGTCACGGCGCCTAATCGCAGCCGAGGAGGTCCTCCTCACCAACATACGAATCGACCTAGAAGATCACGAGAAGGAGCTCGCCGCCCGTGAGCAGGCGCTCAGCGAGGGGCTCCGTGCCAAGGGCGAGGAGGTCAAGAAACTGGTGGCGCAACGCACTCAAGAGCTGACGGATCATTTTAAGAGCGACCTCGACGGCTGGGCCTCGGAGTACGCCGGCAAGCTCCAGGAGATCACTAACCGGGCGTCCGCTGCCCAAGTCGCCAAGGATGGGCTCACCGAGATGGTGAAGGAGATCGAGGAAGAGCTCGATGGCCTCTGCGACAAGGTATCGACGCTTACTTCTACGAGGGACAAGGCCCTCGCCAACTTGGAGTAGGTTGAGGCCGGTGCGGCTGACAAGTCCACCCAGCTCTGCAGTGCCAATGCCTCCCTGGATGCTCTGCTGGCCAACTGGACCTGTGTGGAGGAGGCACTCAAGGAGGGAGTGACCCGAGAGGAGGATCTGGCTCGGAAGCTCCAGGTCTCGGCAGAACAGCTTGATGCTGCCTCCGTCGACCATAGCAAGTATGTGAAGGTCGTCAAGCTGTGGACGGGGCGCCTTGTTAACGTCGCGTCTGCCATCGCTGACCAGCCGGCCATCATGGATCTTGAAGGCCCCGTCTATGCTCTTTCTTCGGAGGCTCCTCCGAGCATCAACTTGGCCTTGTTCTTCGAGAGTATGACCGACGCCCTGAAGCGTCTTCAGGCCGAAGATACGACGCGGATGGCGGGCGAGGCCCGGCGGCTGTGCCGGAACGTCCTCCTCAAGGTGCTTACCAAGGTAGCATACAGGAAGCCTAATTTGAATCTCTCCATGGTACGCGTACCAAAGGAAGTGGACCCCAAGCCCTTCGAACAAAAGGTCATGTCTATCGTCGACAGGATATACAAGGTTAAAAGGGTGCAAGGTCCACGTCGGGACTAGCCTCCGTGCCCTTTGTTATTGTAATCTATGCTTTGAACATAATATTTGCTATTTGTAATATACTCAATACTCCAGTCGGGAGAGTAGCGATGCCTTTTCTCTATCGCTTCTTTCCCATTTCCCAGCGATACTTTGCCGGGGGCCGTCACCGCCGGCAGGATGTTTAACTCCCTTCCGGCCCTCATCGTTGGCTGCCGAGCACGCTTTCTACAAAAGAGGTGTGTTGGACAAGCCACCTTGATTGTTGAGCGCCCTTCAAGGCGACCTTTGGGATACTAGCGATGACGATCCCAGTGCACAGGTTTTTCTATTTGAGAGAAAGTGAGAGCATTTTAGAGAGGAGAGGAGTGTACTCACATAATAGGCTTACCCAACAACTTACTCAAAGTGTCCGCAAGTTTCTTGTCGGCTGCGTTTACTTCGTTTGGCCTTGAGTGGAGTGTCTTGGCTCTTGTTGCTGCTATGGGCGTCCCCACTATCTCCCCCCGGCAAACTTGTGCGCAGGGGTCATACCTGTCTTCTAAAAGAAAGAATAGAGGGAAAATATCTGCCAGGGCCATGGTCCCCTTGTTAGCCCATGTGTTTCACAAAGTTATAGATGCATGCATGTTTTCTATCATGAGGATCTATATGATGATGCGGAATGCTACACTTTATTTGACTGCGCTCAGGGTCTTCGTCTGGCTTTGTACAAAGGATTACATGCAGCTTCGGCAATACTTGTAAAAAAGGTGCTCGCTAGTTGGCCCGGCAACCTCTCCCTATAGGTAGAACTTTCGAAGATGCTCTATGTTCCACGAGATGCTCACCGGTAAGCCATCTTCGGTCTCCAGGCGGACAACACCGGGCCTAGTGACTCGTACTACCCGATATGGGCCTTCCCACTTCGGCGTCAACTTGTTGGTATTCTTGGCCGACTGAACGTGCCTAAGAATAAGGTCGCCTTTGTCGAAACTTCTGGCTCGTACCTTGCAGCTATGATAGCGGCGCAAGGCTTTCTGGTAGCGAGAGGCTCGCACATCCGCCTGAATCCGGCTCTCCTCGAGGAGCACAGCGTCATCTGGATGCAGTTGCTCTTGCTCGAATTCATCATATAGGAGCACCCGAGGTGACCCATAAGCGAATTCCATGGGAAGAACTGGTTCTGCCCCGTAGTCCTGGGAGAAGGGTGTCTATCCGGTGGCTCGATTTGGCGTCATTCTGATCAACCAAAGAACCACTGGTAGTTCATCAATCCAGTGCATTCCTTGTGTGGAGCATCTTGTCAAAAGTTCTAGTCTTGAGCCCGCGCAGTACCTCGGCATTTTCCCTTTTGGCTTGACCGTTGCTCCTTGGGTGAGCGATGGAAGCGAAGCATATTTTGTTGTCGAGGTCCTGGGCGTATTGCATGAAGATGCGGCTCGTGAACTGGGTGCCATTGTCGGTGATGACCCTGTTCGGGACACCATAGCGACACACTATCCCATTTAAGAACTTGACAGCTGATTACGCTGTTACCCTTCTTGCTGGCTCCACTTCTGGCCACTTTGTGAACTTGTCGATCACGACATACAAGTACTCAAAGCCCCCAGCAATGCGGGGGAAGGGCCCGAGGAGATCGAGCCCCCAGACCGAGAATGGCCACGAGAGAGGGATTGTTTGGAGAGCTTGCGCTGGGTGATGAAGCTTTCTTGAATGGAACTAGCACGCTTCACACTTGGTTAATAGTGTAGTTGCATCCTGGAGGGTTGTGGGACAAAAGAAACCTTGCCGGCAAAGGCCCTCGAGCCTATGTGTGATCCACATATTCCTCCGTGAATTACGGCAAATAGCTCCAGTCCTTCCTTCTGGGGGATGCACTTTAGCTTCACGCCATTCTGTCACCTCTTGTAGAGGGCATTGTCCACGAACTGGTGCATGCTTGACTATTGAGCTACCTTCTCTGCTTCTTCGGGTTCCTTAGGCAATTCCCCAGTTTGGAGATATCGAACTATTTGTTGTGCCCATGCTGGAGCGCGTGGATCGACGGCGAGGAGCAATGGCATGTATTCTCCCGGAGTGGGACCCCCCTAGCAGGCTCTGCTTCTGGTCCGACAACTTCTTCCATGGCAAGGTCCTTACCCGGGCTCCTTGGTAGGTCTACCAGGAGGTACTTGTCGGAGTTGAGCTTCTTCCTTTTGTCCGGCTTGGTCGATGGTGCCACGGAGGGTTGAGTCAGCCATAGCACGAAAGTCCCTGGTTCCATAGGAAGTTTAAGTGCTGCTCGCTTTGACAGGTCATCTGTGATGGTGTTTTCAACACGGGGTACGTGCTCTATCTGTAGACCGTCAAAGCGTTCTTCCAACTTTCTCACCTCCTCCACGTAGGCTTCAATCAACGGGCTTTGATAATCCTTGTTGATTTGCCGGATGACTAGTTGGGAGTCACCTCTGATGATGAGCTTTCGGATCCCAAGATGTGTTGTGATCCTGAGCCCGGCAAGCAACCCTTCATATTCTGCGGTGTTGTTGGTTGACTTCTCTCGAGGCAAATACATTTGGATCGCGTACTTAAGATGCTCCCCGGTAGGCGCGACCAGCAACACGCCAGCCCCGGCGCCCTACAGGGAAAAGCTCCATCAAAGTACATGACACATTCTTGAGTCGATTGCTTCCCCGAGAGGGTTGATTCTGGTATTTCTTCGTCTAGCGTTGGGGTCCATTCTGCAACGAACTCCGCTAGGGCCCTGCTCTATATGGTTGAAGTGCTCTCGAACTTGAGGCCGAAGCTGGGGAATTCCAACGCCCACTCTACTATCCTGCTAGTTGCGTTGGCGTTTCGGAGAAACCTCTATAGCGCGAAGCGAGTGACGACGATGATCTCATGTGCTTGGAAGTAGTGGCACAGCTTCCATGAGGCTCTGAGGAGGCCAAAAAGCAATTTTTGCACCCCGGAATATCTCGTTCTGGACCCTTGTAGGAGGGAGCTGACGAAATAGACCGGGCGTTGCACCAACTTCTTCTTCTGCACAGGTCCGCTGGTTGGTGAGGACTTCTCTCGATCGTCTTCCGCCACAGCGGGGAGCTTTCGCTTGGCATCACGCGCATCCTCGTCGGGCGGCGTTGCCTTTGCTGGGGCTTCGTCGCCTTCCTCTGTTTGCGTCACCAAGGCAGCGCTGACCACCTGGTTCGTTGGTGCTAGATACAAGAGCAGTGGCTTCTTGGGTCTTGGGGCCACCAGTACGGCGGAGGAGGATAGGTATTTCTTCAAGTCTTGTAGTGACACTTCCGCCTCAGGAGTCCACTTCATCGGTCCCGCCTTCTTCAGGATTTTGAAGAAAGGCAGGGCACGTTCACTAGACTTGGAGATGAATCGGCTCAGGGCAGCTACACATCCGGCTAGGCGACGCACGTCCTTGACACACTTCGGCGCCTCAATCTATTCGATGGCCTTGATCTTATTGGGATTGGCTTCGATCTCACACTGGGACACTAATAACCCGAGAAGCTTGCCAGACGGGACGCCGAAGACACATTTCTCGGGGTTGAGCTTGAGGTTGATTTTGCACAGATTAGCAAATGTTTCTTCCAGGTTTGACACAAGGGTGGATCTGTCTTTGTTTTGACCACTATGTCATACATATAGGCTTCCAGATTTCTATGGAGTTGGGGTTCAAAACCGATTTTTATAACCCTCACCAAAGTTGAGCCGGCATTCTTCAACCCAAAGGGCATCCGTACAAAGCAATAAGTGCCACATCGGGTGATGAACGCGGTCTTCTGCTCGTCTTCCTCGGCCATGTAGATCTGGTGATAACCGGAGTAGGCGTCGAGGAAGGACAGCAGGTCGCAACCGGCAGTGGAGTCGACAATATGGTCGATGAGCGACAATGGGAAAGGATCTTTGGGACATGCTTTATTGACTTTGGTTAAGTCAATACAAAGCCGCCATTTTCCACTTGCCTTGCGCACAACGACTGGATTGGCCAACCATGTGGGATGGATGACCCCCCTGACTAGGCCGGCCGCTTCCAGCTTCTTGATTTCTTTTGCAATGAACTCTTGTCGCGCCAGGGCCTGCTTCCTCACCATCTGCTTGACCGGCCGCGCGTGTGGACAGACGACACGGTGGTGCTCAATAACATTCCTCGGAATGCCGGGAATGTCTGACGGTTGCCAAGCAAACACGTCAAGATTTTCCCGTAGGAAGGCGATGAGTATGCTTTCCTATTTGTTGTGGAGGGTGGAACTGATGGTGAAAGTCCTACCCGAGCCGTCTTCCCTAGCTAGCACCTTCTTGGTCTCAGGCGGAGCGGCCCTGGACTTTTTGCTTCGCGTGGTGGAGCTTTCAGGCACGTCCTTGCTAGTAGCATAGCACTCCAATGACGCGCGCTTGCTGGGGTCGGCGCTGGAAGTTCCCCCGTCGTCCTTCTTCTCTCCTCGGCCCTCGCCGTGGGTGACGCGGAAGGGACCTTGGCGAAGGGAGCCGCAACAGCATACTAGTAGAGGTGGTCCATGTATTGGAGGAAGTCCTTGTCGGCACGGACAACGATGATGCCGACCGGACCAGGCATCTTCAGGGTGCCGTAGGCGTAGTGCGAGGCCGCCATGAACTTGGCCAATGTCGGACGCCCCAGGATCCCATTGTACGCGAACGGGTTGTCGGAGACATCGAAGACGACCTTCTCCGTTCAGTAGTTCTGCTCGCTGCCGAAAGTCACCGGCAACGTCATCTTTCCCTTGGGCTAGATCTTCCCGGGATTGATCACTTGGAACGCGCCTGTGTCTTTAAGGTCTTCATCGGGAATCTGCAGCTTCTGGATTACATCGAGGGAAATGAGATCCAGGCCGGCCCCTTCCTCTACCAACATGTTCGTTACTCTGAGGTTGCGGATTGTCGGTGACACCAACAACGACAAGCACCCGACCATGGTCCTCGGTGATGAAAATGATCGGTGTCTGCGACCATCTTAGGGGTTTGCGGGCGCCGATGGAGGGCTCTAGCGTAATCACTTCACGTGCCCACTTCTTGAGCTGGCGGTGGGAAGAACGCAGCAAGGCACCTCCTTTAAGGCACCTCATGTCCATTGCCCCGTGGAATTCGTGGTCGCTGGAGTCGTCGTCGGGGCAGTCTTCATTGTCATCCTCCTATGTCTTCCCTCGTGGTTGTGCGGGCCTCGCTTTCTTGCCCTTGAACTTGCCGGGGTGACTCCCTTGGGCGCGCTTCTTCCAGCCTAACTCTTCGCCACCTTGCTGAGCCTTTTTTTGGCGCGCCTTTGGTATCCGGACCATTGCCTCTCGGCAAGCTGTTCGACTTGCCGGCACTGCTGGAGGTCGTGGCCTTTGGTGCGGTGGATCTTGCAGTACTGGGCGCCTGAGCCATCCGGTTTATCGGCGGCCACCAAGGCCTGGCAGGAGTCGCACCCGGCGGTATCCTAGCCGGAAGCCTCGACTTTCGCCTTCTTGACGGAATCTGTGTCGCTGGTCACCTCGACGGCAAACACGGTTTTGCCGTTCCGCTTCTTGTTATGCCGTTTCCCCTCTTGGCGGGGATGTCGGCGTCTTCGTCTTTGGAATCGGCTTCCACGCCGGCATTCTCGCCGGGGAGCCTCCTTCCTTCTTCTGCACGTGCGCATCTATCTGCCAGAGCGTATAGCTTGGCGACATCGCGGACCTTGTTCATTGCTAGCTCTTCGCGCATCTTTTGATTGCACACGTTCTAGTGGAACGCGCTGATTACGACAACTGGGTGGACGTCCGGGATGTTGTGTTGGATGTGACTCAACCTGTGGATGTACTTGCGCAGTGGTTCGCCCTCCTTCTAGAAAATGATGTGCATGTCGCTTTCCTAACCAGGAGCTCGGTGGCCGCCAGTAAAGGCGCCAACAAAGTCCTGGCAAAATTGCTGCCAGGAGGAAACGGAGTTCTTGGGGAGGTGCATCAAACACAACCTAACGTTGGGCTTGAGCACCAACGGGAAGTAGTTGGCCAGTATCTTTTCGTCTCGTCCACCGGCAGCCTACAACCGCGATGGTGTAGATGCTGAGGAACTCCGATGGATGGGTCTTGCCATCGTAATTTTCCGGGATCTCCAGTTTGAAAGTATAGGAGCTGGGCCAGTGGGCGCGCCGTAATTCACGGGTAAACGCTGGGCAGCCTACCTCGTAAGGTAGGTCACCAGGGTACCCCGAAACCAGTGCGCCAGCGGTGGTCCTAGCACGCATATCTGATTGACGGTGTGTCTCACACCACCACTCGACGAGGGTGCGGGCGTCTTCCTCGCGCCGCTCGCGGAGTATGTCTCGCTGATCGCGGGGGTGGCGGGGGTCTGAAGATCCGGTCGAGTCGTCAGAGACGATGACCCGTTCCCGCCGCCGTGAGGGAGAGTGCACGGCGGCGCTGGGAGCCCCTGTCTTTTTGGCCCGGTCCCGAGCATGTTTGCTGGAGTGCCATTTCGACGTCCCCGCCTGCTGCAGCTGGTCTCCATCGGCGACTACGAGGAGGCTCTGGATGGTGGCCCTCCACTCCGTTTTCTTGTCTGCCGGTGGAGGGAAATCGAGGAGCAGCTGAGCCTGCTCCAGAGCTTCCGCCGGTCCGGGCGGCGGCGAGATGTGCGAAGACCTCAAGGGGCTCTCACTTCTAACAGTGTTAGAAGGAGCTCGTTGTTGGTCACGCGGTGGCTCGCCAGCCCGTGTCGTAGCAAAGCAGGTACGCCTGCTCGGCGTACCTCGATAAAATGGCCCAGATGTCCCCTTAAGTGGGGGCGGATCGCCACCCTCCTGGGGCAATTCGTATTGTGTGGACTGAGAAGGCCACGATGTGTGGGCTCGCCTGGACGCTTTGAAAGGCGCTGGCGCATCCTTGGACGTGGCCGCGCCGTCGGCTGGTTGCACAACCATGTCCTTCGACGTACCAGCGTGCGAATGATTGCCGCTTCCACAGGCGACTCCACTCGCCTGGGTTTGCTCTCCTGAATGTTGCGGAAGCTCGGGGCCTCCGCCTTCTTGTCCTACACCCGCACCTTCTCCTGCCCCCGCCTACGCTGGAGGACTAGGTACGGGAGCGTTGGCCGCTGGAGCACCCCTCCTCTTGGGGGCCATGGCGATGAACAAGAGGTGGTGCGCTGCAGGCTAGGTCAGATTAACACAATCTTCCCGCCCTACCTGGCGCGCCAACGATGTCGGTGATGCTAGGTCGACACCTATGGGGATCAAGGTGACGCCCTTGTGATCGTAGGAAGGGGAAAAGCAACGTCAAGAGCAGACCTAACGATCAACACCCGGCAAGCCTTTTTACCAGGTTCACGCCGCTTATGCATAAAACCTACGTCCTGCTTTTCTGATCGTGTTAAGCGATCTTTCGTTGTTCGTTACAGTGATGATAACCGTCTTCTTGGCCAATCTGTAGAGAGTCTAACCCCTTGTGAATGAGCTAAGGACCTCCTTTTATAGGCAAAGGGATCACCTATAGTGCTCGATCGTATATTCACGAGATGTTACAGTGAACCTACATCGACACTTATCTATCTACCATTGTCAGGTGCATTAAATGCACGTCTTGTCCATGTCAGCAAAGTGCTGGTGAAGACATGTGTCCAGGTGTTTCGACAGTTGGACGCCCCGCTGGCACATGCGGAATGCGCTGGAACTGGGGGGGCGGTGGCACTGTGACAAGGGCGGTTGTCCTCTAGCGTGCAGCCACGTCATCCCGACAAGGGTGCTTGCCAGGGCCTGAGTGTTTTGTCCCGGCAAGGAAGCTTGTTGGGGGCTTCGGATGTCTTCCGGCAAGGGAGGCTCACCGGGGCCTTGCGCCAGGTGCGGTCATCATGTTCATTAGACGGACGTGGCCTTGGGTGTCTTCCCGGCAAGGCAGGCCTGCCAGAGCCTTGGATACCTTGGGGCTCAGTCTTGTCTGGATCCTGTCGTGCCCTACCATTAGGGGCTCTTCGCACCCGTGCACAAGTCTGGGGCACTAGAGACCCCAGTCTTTAGTGCACCGACACTGGGGTTCCCGTGCCAAAGCCTGGAACTTCCAGCACCCCCGAAGTCTCTGCTCATGACCCTCTCACGTAAAAATGAGGTGGGGTTGTACACGCCTCGCGGCCTCTCGGTGCGACACCACTTGGCCTTGGGAGGACTCCCACATTGACCAAGTGAAAGCCCCATACTTCCCACTAGTGAAAATCGGTCGAATCGTGACCATACCCACACCCAAGTGGAATCCCCACGCTCTGCACTAGCGGAACGATCAAACCATGATCATGCCCACGCCCAAGTGGAAGCCCCATGCACTATGCCCGTGGATAGTCAACTAAGAGCGCCACACTAGCCACACTGACCTTGGGTTAGCTGTGCTTGACGCACAAGCTATTGGAATTCTTCCATGACACGCACTCGTTAGCTTCCCCTTGTGCCCCATGCTTCCATGACACGTATTCACACAAGGGAGGGTTGGTCACGGTGCCTGTGCTCGAGTCAATCCCAGGAGCGCTAAAAAACCAAAGGGAAAGGGCTCTGGCTCGCAGGCCTGCTTTCACGCATGTCACCCCACGAAGGCCCTTGGTGTCTGGTCTCCTCACGTGACTCCCAAGTGCAAACTTGTGTGCACGCGTGGTTTGAAATGAAGTGTTTTGTGCGCATGATTTTTCTTTAGTACGGGTCACTCGAGGGTTAACACAAGGTGCACCCAACAAGTGGCAAGCTATTGGTGTTGCAAAGTACTAAGTGTGAGAACACCCCCAGGGCAGCCTCACCATTGCCAACTTTTTCCCTCACGTGGGCCGCTTGCGCGTCAATGGGAGACTCCTGAGAATCGGGCCTCACAAGCCTTCACTCGATCCTGGAGCCCCTCACTTCTTGGCCTTGTCCAGGCACCACACCCTGACATACCGGCGATGGATGAGGCTCACTCGAGGGATGGACCCTACTTATGTAGAGGATGAAGGCACGCAAGGAAGAACGAGCATAGAGGTGAGAACCCCGCGAGGGGAACTTAGATGTGGGTGCATGGTTCAAGATGCAAAGGCATTGGTTGCAAATAGAAATATATTTTTACGCACCCCTCGCGCGGCTTACATTGATCCGCTGCGGGCTGGAGGATGGGATAAGGACGTGAACTTCGGGAAGACGCACCCTCACACCACATGAACCTCTCGTGGGTCATGGCCGCCTCGCGATGCACTCCAGAAATTTAAGTTCACCACCCCACACAACTCGGTGATCTTTGGTAGTGTTCCTTATTTCCATAACCTCTCTCCAAGCTGAAGCCCCTTCTCTCGCATGAGGATCTTGCGCGCCAAGGTCAGCATCGCGCCTCAGGGGCTCTTACCGGAGTTCGGTCTTGTCACCTCCTGGACTTGTCCCAGGCATCGCGACCTGACATGACAGCGACGGTTGAGTCCTTCTCGGAGGTCGAGCCCTAGCAACGTTGAGCATTTAGCTGATCCAAGAGAAGGGGACAAGCCTAGTGATAAGTGCTAAGAATGAACTCATTTTCGAGGGGAATAAACTTAAGGTGCAAGGGCCATAATTCTTCTTACACACCACATGGGGCCAGCTTGTTTTATTAGAGGAAAAAGCAAAAGAGGAAGGACCGAGACCGAGCAGCACCGACTGTGGGACTCCAACTCTGGCACCACCTGCACCTAGTCGGAGTCTTCCTTCTTGACACAGATGCCCGAGGAGTCATTGCAATCGTTGCTCCTGCTTCTCCTGGAGGAGGTGCTTCTGCTGCCAACGTCGCAAGGGGAGCTACCGCCGCAGATGCTGTCTCTCTCCATGCAGCAGTCCAGAAGGTCGCCCGCTTCCCTGAATATCTTCAGGAAGAGTAATGATGGCCCCACATCACGCACAGACTTACGCCAACCTGGGCAGTTGCCGAGGTATCGTGGGAAGCGAGGGCTCACCCACAGGTGGTGGGCCCCTCGCCGTTTCTCCCCTCCAACTAGCGGAATCATGCTCGCCACAGGCCCGAGGGCCTCTTTCGGGCCCGAGGGACTGCGGGTACCCAGGCCCATTTTTGTGCAGCCCAAGACGCGACGCGAGCCATGGGTCCAGCTTGGACCACCATTGGATTTAATCGGTATGCCCCTCGGGCGCCCTCCCCCCACCACACGAGGCGCACGTCAGCAAGCATCGTCAGGAGCCACATGAAGCCCCGTCGAGAACTCTCCTCCCAAGGATGCCTTCGAGGCCCTTGCGGGACAGACTCATCAAGGGTGGCTTGACGGTTTCGTGTGGTCATGCATCGTCACGTGGGTGGCACTGCCACGCCGAGACGTGCCACGTGCCGCACCAACCGACATGGGTGGAACAACTTTCCTGTTTTGTGATAAGGACTAGGGCTAGCTCGCTGGTTCCCAAAGCAACCTATAATGGTTTGCCTTTTGGTGCAAGGATACCAGGACTAGGGGTTGGCGAGGATAAAGGTCATCCCCGAGCCCACCAGCGCGTCACAATAGGAGGCTTTCGCAGGGGGAGACTACATTTGTTAGGATAAGCCGCAGTCATGTCCCCCTTCAAACTGGACATTGTGGGAACTCTTTCCTCCTTGTGTTTTTGGGGGAAGAGGATGGGGCCAATATAATATAGGACAAGCTGCCGCGATAGAAGATAGGCCCAAGAATTAGCAAGTACACACCTTGGTACTCTCTCTCTCACTCTCAAGAAATCCACACAAGCACGAGTAGGGTTTTACGCCACGAGGTGGCCCGTACCAGGGTAATTGTCGTGTCCTCAGTTCTTCTTCCTTAGCTCAAACACGTGAGAGTGTTACCGTGGTGTTGTGCTATGGCTAGGGAAGGAGAGCCTGCGCGCCCTAGAGTTCATACCTGTTGGGTCCCCGGGGGCCCGAATCCGATACTAACCTATTAACCTAGTGTCGAGTGCGGGTTGTTGTTTTCTGCATATTTTTGGCTTTTCAGATTTACAGCACCTAACGGAGTCAAAATATCACGATTTTTTTGATGATTTTTGTGGACAGAAAGAAGACCTGGAAGCTTTGAAATAAGGTTGGGGGCCACATAGGGGGCCCACAAGCCAACATGGCATGCCTTGTTAGCTTGTGGGACACCCCCTTGTCTTCCTGTATCGTTTTCTTTCTTATATATTCTCATATAGTCTAAAACTACAAGGGGAACTCTCGGAACACTCTTTCCTCCCCGCAAGTCTCTGTTTCTGCCATGTGCCCATGTGGATCCCTGTTTTGGTGCCCCGCCGGAGGGGGGATCGATCACGGAGGGCGTCTATATCAACCTTGATGCTCCCATGGTGACGTGTGAGTAGTCTACCACACACCTACGGGTCCATCGCTAGTATCTAGATGGCTCTCTCACTCTCTATATTATCTTCAATACAAAGTTCACCGCATCTTCGCGATGATCTATTCGGTGTAATCACATTATGTAGTGCGTTTGCTGGGATCCGATGAATTGTAGGTTTATGTTCATATTATTCATGTCAAATATTTGAGTCTTCTATGAGCTATATGATTCCTATTTGCATGACTATTATAGCTTCATAAATCTCTCTGATCTATTGATTTGGTTTGGCCAACTAGACTGATGTATACTCACTAGGAGGTGTTAGTTGTAGTGGGTTCCATCTAGATGTGCTCAATCCGAGTGACAAAAAGGGACATGACACATATTTGTATTGTTGTCACTAAGGATAAAGAGGTGGGATTGATTCATATGCATTGGATTTACTTTGTATACATCATGTCATTGTTCTCCAAGCATTACTTTGTTTTACTTAATAGTGTAGATGCATGATATATAGCGGTCGATGGGTGGAGTAACAGTAGTAGATTTAGGCAGGACAAGGTGTCGGTGCACTAGAGATTGGGGTCTCCTATGCCCCAGACTTGTGCACGGGAACCAACAACACACTTGGCGGCAGCACGCCAAAGCAGCCGACGGGAGCGGGAACCCCAAGCTCGCCAAGACCCCACCCTGCAAAAGGTGCGAAGAGCCAACCCAAGCTACAAGGCCCCAGCGAGCCCTCCTCGCTAGGAAGACTAACAAGGTCCCGGCAAGCCCTCCTTGCCGGGAACACTCGTGAAGGCTCGCTAGGCCCCGACAAGCCCTCCTTGCTGGGAAGACGATCAAGCCCGCAGCAAGTCCTACTTGTCGGGAAGATAATCAAGTCCATCGATAGGGACACCAGGCCAGCAAGATCCCTTCGCTCGCCAGGTGTCCACCCCCGTTTTTACCACAGTCGCACCGCTCCGCCGCATCCCTCATGCGCCAGCGCAAGACCAAGGTGTCGATCCACCTGGGTACGTGTCAAAGCCACCTCGATGCAGGTGAGGGGCCAAACAAGGCATTTACTGCCCTTGACACCACCGTAGCAAGATAAGCGGTGAACCCTATTCATTATACAACCCGTGAGCACACTGTTGGTGACCCCTTTGCCTATGAAAGGAGGCCCAAGGCTCTATAGGTTGGACCTTTTGGGATTTGAGACTCCCTAATCATCAGCTAAATTACTGTAGCAAGTAACCCCACAATAAGCCCCCAATACAAACAAAGCACGAGTAGGGTTTTACGCGCCAAGTGGCCCAAACCTGGGTAAACGACCTAGCCGGTGTTGATCGCTAGCTCCACTCTTAGCACCACCTCTCTCTCTGTGCTGAAGGATCAAGGGACCCTTAGAGATTCCCATAGGTGTCGATTTCCCCGACATCTTTGGCGCGCCAAGTAGGTGGGGGTGGTTGAGAGCTTTTTCGCGGATTGAAGCAAGTTCCGCACCGGATCTTGGGAATTTGAGCGCACCACTGCGGTTCCCCGAAGCGCGGCGCCACGGTGGTCGCTCCACTTCGCCATGGACTCCTAACGCCTGCGCGAGTGCGGGCCAGGGAGGCAGAGACCACGAGCTTGAAGGCATCAGGTTGATGCACCGCTCCAGGAGAGTGTGTTGCTATCAAGGGTGTGCCTGGGGGCTTCGGTGAGGCCTCCGGCGCATACTCCGGCCGACGCACCTCCGCGGAGTGATGCATAGCTGTCGAAGATGCGCCAGCAGGCCCCGAAGCCCAGGCACACACTAGCGTCGCCGCCGAAGATGCGCTCGGGGGCTCCGCCAGCACGGCTTGCTAAAATACAAAAAGGAGTTATACTCCGGCAACCCCTTTCCTATACGATGGTCAAGGACTATCGGCAAGAACCTTGCCGGAGGGGAAGTTGCTCGGAGAGTGTAACATCCTGCTTGCCAGGGTTCTGAGGCTCCGGCAAAAGACCCAAATGCCGCGGGAAGAAGTGTCGCGACACAACAGATAAGTGACAGATATTTTAGTTGATATTTTAGAGTAGATAGGTTGTTTTCCTTTTTGCAAATCCCAAACTTTGTTTGGGAAACCCACGCGCAGATGGAACCTTGTCAGGATCAGTGCACCTTGGCTCTGCTTCGAACTCGTTCAACGACCTGAATGGCCACAGAGCACCTTCACACTGTTTCGAACTTGTTCAACAGACCAAGTGGCTACACGATCTAGTGGTTGCACTGTTTCGAACTTGTTCAACAGACCAAGTGGCTACACGATCTTGCCTCGAGCCGCGCTCGACGATCTAGTGGTTGCACTGAGTGCGTCAAGGAGCCTTGTCGGTAACGACCCCTCCGGCGAACTGCTAAGGGTCCATTCCTGAAAGCACTAGCGGCAGGACCAGTCACGCCAGCAAGCTTCCAGAAAACGCAAAGGATGTATCATACAAAGAGAAGGATCAGACACAAAGGAAACAACATTTCATTTATCTATTTGATGCAAGCTCAGACATATTACATGGATGGTTTTTACTATTCTAACCTATGATATTATATTTTGGCGAGGGAAGTTGCTTGCCGGACAGAAGTTCAAGAAGACAAAACGCGGGGCTTGCGACACAACCAAGGCTGGCTCCTCCAAGACCAGCACTGAGCCGACGAGAACGGGACCAGCCCCAACAAGCACCACCCGGCCCCTCTGTCTTGGTACCAGAGGACAGTGCCACGGGAAGGGGCGATGGATCTGGAGCCCGCGAGCATGCCTCCTCCTGGAGGACAAGGCATTGGCGCCAGCTCCGGCGAGGTGGCCCAAGCAGGAGGGCTGGAGAAGTCAGAGCTTGCGGAGGTGCCTCCTCCTGGAGCACGAGGCGCCGAGGCTAGCTCCGGCAAGGTAACCCCACCGGGCGAGGGAGAGGCGTGAGCGGCCCTCGCTAGCATGGCCGGCGGTCAGTGAGAGCATGGGGTGTCGTACTCCAACTTGACCCCAAGATCCTGATTTGGCAAGAGTGCCACTGCCACCATTGTCCTCCTTGTCGCCATCTATGGAGGTGGGACATTCGGCGCCGCTCGAGCTCTCTTCGCAGCAGCCGAGATGCACACCTGAGCGCCCTATATCGCTAGCTTGAAGCGGAGGACATGCCTATCCTCAAGGTTATCGACGCGGGTCAAGGCTTTCCAGCCTTGCCCGAGCAACATGGAGCGGCGTTTGGGTACTCCAGATGCATCTGCATATCATAGTGGGAGCAACCGTACGCCCGCAACCACAAGACAGAAGGCTTGGCAGCCTACATTGCCCTAGCGAAGGGGCGAGGGAGTTGCAGATGGCCCCGAGGAATGTTGTGCAGCTCCACGACGAACTCCAGTGTCGTCCCGTCCGAATGCCCGCCCTATGAAGGAGAAGCTGGCGCTGGGGGACAAGACGGGGGTGCTGGAGTAGCACTCCACCTTCCCCGGCCACGGCCTCCACGGCGACCGCGGCCCCTCGGCCCTCCGCTACCTCGGGCGCTCGGGCCGCCCTCCGTAGTTGCGGCCCCTGAAGCTGTGGCATTATCCCAATGGGATCCTCTTTCCACTCGGGTGGCCGATGGTGGCCGTCCTCGTCCCCTAGCCTTGGTTAGGTGAGAGCGCCACCTGTAAGTGAAGAATACACCGCATACACAAGTCGGGGATGCTGAATGTTTCGGGAGTTGGATGGATGAGCAAAACACCTTCACAAACTTCCTAACCTAGAGGGCGAGGTGCGGAGGCTAGCTCTCCTCACTCCAGAAACCGGCGCCCCTCTTGCCCAATCACCCATGATCATGGGAGAACAGGGAACCGCCCTGCTGCACCAATGCATGCAGGGGCGGGCCATGACACGACTGCGGCCTTTAAGGCCACGAGCGCCACTTGCCTGACCGTTACTGTGCATGCCTCACCCGTGGCAGTAATGCTTCGGAGGTGGGGAGGCCACTGTGCACACCTCTCCACCTCGCGCACTCGATGCGCGACGTGGGAGGTGCCACTTGCAAAGGCTCCAAGCTACCTATCAGAAACCCATGCACCACTTTGGCCCTGGCCCAACGACGCCTCGCATGCGTGTTTGGCCGAGGCCCGGGGGCTCCGGTCAGTGTAGTAGAGACTGGGTCTCCTGTGCCCCAGACTTGTGTACGGGCACCAGCAACACACTTGGCAGCAGCACACCAAGGTGGCTGATGGGAGAGGGAACCCCTAGCTTGCCAAGACCCCACCCCGCCAAAGGTGTGAAGAGCCAAGCCAAGCTACAGGGCCCCGACGAGTCCACCTCGCCACGAAGACTCACAAGGCCCCGACAAGCCCTCCTTGCCGGGAAGACTCGTGAAGACTCGCAAGGCCCGGGCAAGCCCTCCTTGCCGGGAAGATGCTCAAGCCCCCGGCAAGCCCACCTTGCCGGGAAGATAATGAAGTCCACCAATAGGGACACCACGTCAGCAAGCTCCCTTCGCTCACCTGGTGTACTCCCCCCATTTTACCACAGTCCCACCGATCGAGCGCATCCCTCAAGCGTCAGTGCAAGACATAGGTGTCGATCCACCTGGGTACGTGTCGATGCCACCTCGATGCAGGTCAGGGGCCCGAGAAGGCATTTACTGCCCCTGACACCACAGTAGAAAGATTAGCGGTGAACCCTGTTCACTATACAACCCGTGAGCACACTGTTGGTGACCCCTTTTGTAGTGCCCCAGATGTAAACCTTGCCTTATTTGGAACCTGTTGAATGTGGGACCACCTTGGCAGTGTATTGATGATAGCAATTGTGCCATGACCTCATGTGGTGTCCCTTGTTTCTTTTCCCTTCCTTCCCATGCATGCATAAATAGCATACCATTGCATGCCCTTGTCTTATGTTGTTGCATTATGATCTTAGCATTTCATGTGATGTGGTGGTCTTAGGAATAGTTCCTTTGTGATGTTGTGTGATGTTGAGGTGTTCTATGATGCCATGTGATGATGGTCCTAAATGTAGTGGGCTTGTCTTGTTGCAACCTCTCTCTCTCTTTTAATTCCCCAATTCAAAATTCACTTGTCCCAACCTTGTTTCAAAAATGCCCAGGATTTAGTGTATTTTGTGGAGGATGCCAAGGTGTGTATTTGCTGATTTGTATCTTGGTTTTAAGGGTGCAAATAAATCCAACACAGTAAATAAATTATTGTTTTGCATTTATTCAAATTGCTCCAAATATTGTTTTTCTATTTTATTCAAATAGGTCATAATTCCTTATGACCAGGGGCATTTTTGCTTTGATTTTTACCCCAACAGAACTGCCAGTGGTTTTAAACCCTCTGCTGTGTTTATTTAAAAGATCAAACCCCTCTTAGCCCCCTCCTCTATCTGACGCCAGTGGCAAAACAACCAGCGCGGCCCATCCCACTCCTTCCCAGCTCAGGCGCGCGGGCGTCGTCCTCCTCCCTTTCCAGCGAGGCAGGCGGCCCCACATGTCAGCCTCTCACCTCGCTCCTCTCTGCTTTCCACCGAAGCTCACCGCACGCACATGGCCGTGCCGCGTTCCTCACCTCTCCTTCCCTCTATTTAATCCCTCCTTGGCGTCCGTGCCAAGGCTAGGGTTCCTCTTCCCCGCCGCCACTTCCTCCCATCTCCCTCTCTTCTCTGTCAACGGCCTCAGGTAAGAGGAGGGCGAGTCCGCCACGGCCGGATCGTGAAGGTGATCGCCGCCGTTGCTGCCGCGCCACTTCTTCCTCTCCAAAGGGACGACGCGCTCGCGGTAACTCGTGGGGATCCATTCCCGCAGCTAGATCGCGGCGTCCACCTCTTCTTCCCCTACGTCATCGACGTCTCCTTCCGCTCGAGCAAGCTCCTCCGATGCGGCTCCTTCCTCGCCGTCCTCTGCTTCCTCTCCGGTCGGCTCGCGTACTTCGGCTGTGGGGTGAGAAGATCATCCTTCCCCCTTCCCTGCCTTCGATCTGGCATAGGGATTGCGTAGTTGGATGCCGAGATACTCTCTGTCGCCGGCGCCGCCGCTCGCCGTCGCTGCGTCGTAGTAGGGCCCCTCGGGTGCAGCTAGCACATGAAATGAGCCCGTGTGTGTGTGGGCTTACTCCCCTCCACGAGCCGTTGCTTGATTTGCACCATGTCACCGGCGAGGGCCTTCCCCTGTTTCGATGGGCCGCCAGCAGTAGATCAGCAGAGGAAACCTCTTCAGTTCGTTTGTTGCGCATGGTAGATCACACACCGTAGCATAGCCCAGTGGTTTGTTTCCTGTTTTGCCTAATGCAGGTGCTGGGTTCGATCCCCCCGCGGCACCTTTTTGTTTCTTTGTTTTCTCAGCACAGTATACTGCAGGGATTGCCTTACCTTGCCTGAACTCTGTGATCTCTCGATTACTTGACAGTAGCAGAGTGGTAGGGGTAGTTTGTGGCGTACTGGGTTCGAATCCCAGGAAGCCCCCCTTTTTGTTTTTCTCTTTTGCTGGAATTTTATTTCATCTTTGCTATTGTTGTTCCTGTTACAATCATAGGTGGCCATGGCATCTTGTTTCTATATTTTTTTCTTTGCTGTTATAACTATGTTAGGTGAGGTTGTGTGTGTGGATGGCTTGTGAGAGTTGCATGTATGCGTGAGGCCATATAAATATGGAGTTAGCTTTACATGTTGTGTGTGCATGGTGGTGTTTCCTAGTAGTTTATCCTAGGTGAAGCTAGCAAGTGAAGTGCTAGCTTGTGTAGCTTCTTCTTTGTTGTAGGTACTATCATTTGTTGATGCACTAGGTTGTGTGTTTATATATGGAGTGGACCTTGTTCTAGTTGGTTGCTAAGATAATATGTGTAAGTGTGTGGTGTTGACCTTGAGTATGTTGTGCTTGTGGGTGATGTGGACTAGGAGTGTGTGTGAGTAGCATCCCACCTTGGCAAGCAAGCCTTGCACCTCCACATGTCCATATGTGAGAGGGCAGGGCATGATATTTGTGTGAGAAGCTTAAAAGTAGGGGTTGTGAAGTTGATGTGCATGACACAAACATGGGGTTCAAACCCCCATGTCACTTTGTCATTGTGCACATGAGCTCAACCTTTGTAGTTGTTGTTTTAGTAGTAACTACATGAAATGATGCCCATTCCCTAGGCATGAATTGGAGTAGTTCCCTCTCCCTTAATTTGTGGTCACTTGTTCCAAGTAGTTGCCCACATTTTACATATGATTTTAGGGTAGAAACTCCCAATGAATCCAGTGGTGAAGTTAGTTTTGCCATTGGAATACTTTATGGAGTGGACATATTCAGATTTGTTGCAAGTTTGATCTTGGTTTCCATGGAATAGGTGGAGCCCAAGGGCATGTGTTTTTGTGTGATAGAAGTAGGGGTTTTGCTCTACACCATAGTGGTGTCATTTATCACTTGGTGTAATTTGCTTGCAAACTATGCCTAGACAAAGTGGGCATGTGGCTGAAAAAGTCAAGCTTAGTGAAATCTGAAATTTCACTAAGTCTGGGAATTCTGGATACATTTTCTTCTCCTATAGATGAGGATGTGCTGGTCATTGTGTTGAGAACTAGCCTTAGTTTAGTGCTAGGATTTTGGACCTTATATGTTTGTGAAGCTGTCTGTCAAATTTCATCTCATTTGGAGTCCAGTAGGTTGTTTTTTGATTGCTGTCAAAAGGGTTCAGAACAAAGACAGAAATTCAGGTGCAGGAATTTTCACTAAGTCCCTTAGATTTGATGGTTTTGGGAAAGTTTGTGGCCTTGTATCTTCTAGAGTTTAATTCATTTTGCTTTGATTCTTGCTGGTTCTTAAAGTGTTCTTGGTTGGATACAGCCACATATATTATTTGTCATATTTAGAGGGCTGTAGCTAAGTTGCATGTAGCTCACAAAGAGCTAATATGCAAATTGGGGCAGATTGAGTTGTATAGTCATTTTGATCATTGTGTGTGCTTAGTTGATGTTGTGGTGTTCTTCCTTGCTCCAATCCATTCATGTTGGGTTGTTACATGTCTTGGCAACCTGGGAATACCAGATTTGTGCCAATTGTGTGTGTGGTGTTGATTCTTCCAAGTAGAGCTTCATATCTTGTTTCGTTGATTCCCGTTAATCCGTAGCTCCGTTTGCAATGTTCTTTATATGGTTTTGCATCGTTTTCACGAGCCGCATCTGTTCATGCCATCCTTCTGCATGTCAAAATAGCTTAGTTTACAGTTCTGTCCAGAAACTTGCAGTAGTTTATTTTGCTTGTGCTAGTGATAGAAATAGTGGTGCATGCTCACTTTTCATCTCATGCATCATGTGATTGTTGCATCTTGTGGTGCTGCTGTTCATTGGTTGTTATTCTTATGTTGGGTAGCACCGGGATCGGAGAACGAATACGTGGAGTCGGGAGAGTACGTGTAGGACGAACCAGAACCATTCCAAGCTGAGGATATCACAGGTAGGATGATATGACCTTGATTCCATCTCTAGACTTGTTATGCTAGTTTCGTTTCCATGTCATATTGCATGCTGCCTACCACTGAATTAAATTGCCTCTTGATATGCCATGATCCCAAACACTGTTCCCCTTCCTAGCAAAACTTGACTGGCTAAGTAGGCTTTGCTCATCTACTAATGTTAGCATTGCTAGTTGTAGGTGCTTTGACTCATGTGATAACATGAGCTTGATATCATTATCTTAAATTATGTTATTTAATTAATGCACCTATGTACTTGTTAAATGACGGGAGGCCTAGCCTTTTGCCAGGTGCTTTGTTTCGTTATTGCCGCCTTAGTTACCTGTTACAGGTGTTTGATTCCATAATGATCGCTCCTAACACGTTCGGGGTTGTTATGGGGACCCCCTTGATAAATCGCGTAGTGCTAAGGCTTGTCCGGCAGGACCCAACATTGGTTTTAATCTGCTAATCACATAATAACCTGCATAGGGAATAGCTACCCCGAGGAATTTAATCAACAACCCGGGCCAGTGCTCCTCATGAGTGTTGGCCCCAACTGAGCGATGTCCGGGGCCCCACTGGTCACCCAGAGGTTTAGCCATCCCGACGTCTAGCTCATCCGTCGTGTCCTGAGACTGAGATACACGGCTCTTATCAGGGTCGTCGACACGACCGGAGGTCCTGCTAGCCTTGCCTTACCTTAGCGGTATACCTTGCGTATAGGAATCCCAGTGAAGCTTTGGTTTCCCCCAGAGTTGAGGTTTTACTCTAAGGAATCCGACGAGATCACGAGATTCGTGATAGAGGATGCCTTTGCGGCCTGTGTACGTTTGTGATGGACTAGTTGGTGCACCCCTGCAGGGTTTAATCTTTCGGAAAGCCGTGCCCGCGGTTATGTGGCAACTTGGAATATTTTGTTAACATCCGGTATTAGAAAACTTTAACACAAGCTAATAAAATTGTCGTGGCAACTTGGAATATTTTGTTAACATCCGGTATTAGAAAACTTTAACACAAGCTAATAAAATTGCCAACTGTGTGCGTAACCGTGACTGCCCCCTCGAAGATCTCTCTTCGATCGGGAACACGGTCGGGTTATGAATGCCGTAGGTAGGTGTTCAGGATCACTTAGTGATCAAGTAATCCCGACCGCTAGTGTAGACCACCTTCACCATTACTTTGCATAAGTTAGCCACTAAAAACAAGCTTAGGATGCTGCAACCTTATACACTTCATCATTACCCTTCCTAATAACATGGCTAGTTCTGGCACCAAGGTCTTAGATTGCTGAGTCCCCGTGACTCACGGATTCCTCCGAAACTCCTAACAGGTACAGGTACCCAGAGACAGATGATCCCGACGGCACCCAACTGGCGTGGTAGTACAACGAGGAGACAAACCGCCTCTACGTGAACTACCTAGAGGACTGAGGCGTGGTCGTGATCGTGCGCCTACACGTAGGGTAGCATAGCATTTTCATGTTTTGTAGTCCGTAGCGGAACTACCTTGACTGTATCTGTGATGCACTCTAAGTTATTAATGAGAAGATAGTTGAATCCCGAATTGTCTACTTTTATTATAATTTGTGCTATGTTACTTGCTTGCGAAATGCTTAGATGCGCTTCTTTCCTATTCGGGGCCTCGACCCCCAGATCGGAAAGGACCGCATCTTGGTCGTTACACCTTTGCCTGTAATACGAGGCCCAAGGCTAATTTTCTAGAGGTTGGACCTTTTGGGATTTGAGACTCCCTAATCACCAGCTAAATTACTGTAGCATATAACACTACAGTAAGACCCCAATATAAACAAAGCAGGAGTAGGGTTTTACGCGCCAAGCGTCCCGAACCTGGGTAAATGAACTAGCCGGTGTTGATCGCTAGCTCCGCTCTCAGCGCCACCTCTCTCCTTCCGATGAACGATCAAGGGACCCTTAGAGCTTCCCATATGTGTCGATTTCCCCGACACTCGGTCTACCTGCTTATGGAAGTGATGCCTTTATACACCTAATCGCGAAGATGTTCCACTACAACAACCGCGTTATATACGCTTCCGCTTAGAAATCTACTAGGGTATGTAGATTCACTCTCCCCTTTCGTAGATGATCATCAACATGGATAGGTACTGCATGTCCGTAGGAATTTTTTTGTTTCCCATGCAATGTTCCCCAATAGTGGCATCATGAGCTTGGTTCATGTGTAGATGATATCTTGAGTATAACACAAAATAGTTTGTGGGTGTTGATGTTCAATTTTCTACCCTCCTTAGTCTTTTCTTGATTTGGCGGTATTGTTGGATTGAAGCGGCCCAGACCAACTTTACTCATACGCTTACGAGAGACCGGTTTCATCGACTAACATGCAACTTGTTGCATAAAGATGACTAGTAGGGTGTGTTTCTTCAACTTTAGTTGAATCGGATTTGACCGAGGAGGTCCATGGAGAAGGTTAAATAGCAATTTGCATATCATCGTTGTGGCTTTGCGTAAGTAAGATGCGAGCATACTAGATACCCATAACAGCCAAGTAAAACATGCAACAACAAAGTAGACGACGCCTAACTTGTTTTTGCAGGGTATATATGTGATGTGATATGGGCAAATACATGATATTATATATTGGATGTATGAGATGATAATGTTGTAGTAGTTAACTATCGACTTGCACGTCGATGCTACGACAACCGACATGAGCCATGGGGTTGTCTTTAATTATTTTTGCGCTTGGAGATGCTTTGCTTTATCACTAGTAGTAACAACATAGTTAGCACGACAACCTGGATGGAAACACAATGATGGAGATCATGGTGTGGCGCCGATGACGATGGAGGTCATGCCGGTGCTTCGATGATGGAGATCAAGAAGCACAAGTTCATGGCCATATCATGTCACTTTTGATTTGCATGTGATGTTAATCATTTTATGCACCTTCTTTTTCTTAGGATGACGGTAGCATTATAAGGTGATCCCTCACTAAAATTTCCAGATAAAATTGTGTTCTCCCCGACTATGCACCGTTCCGACAGTTCATCGCTTCGAGACACCACGTGATGGTCGGGTGTGATAGACTCTATGTTCACATACAACGGGTGCAAAATAGTTGCACAAACGGAACACTCGGGTTCATCTTGATGAGCCTAGCATGTACAGACATGCCCTCGGAACACCTTTAGAACGAAAGGTCGAGCATGAGTCATATAGTGGATATGATCAACATGGAGATGTTCACCATTGAAGTTAACTCAACTCATGTGATCATCGGACTTGAGTTAGCGAATTTGGATCATGTACCACTCGAATAACCAGTGGGATTTCAAGTTGAGTGGGAGTTCTTAACTAATATGATTAATTGAACTCATTATCATGAACATAGTCAAAATTTCTTTGCAAATTGCGTCGTACCTTGCGCTGTAGCTCCACTTTTTTTGATATGTTCCTAGAGAAAACTTAGTTGAAAAATGATAGTAGAAATTATGCGGTCTGGATCCGTAAACCTAGGATTGCCCTCATTGCTGCATAGAAGGCTTACGTTCTTAATGCACCGCTCGGTGTGATAAACCCCGAGCGTCGTCTGTAGATGTTGTGAACATTTGACATACACGTTTTTTATGAGTACATGATAGTTCAGTGCATAATGCTTAAAATTCTTAGAATTGAGGCGCTGACGATGTTTCGAACGTCACAGGACATATGAGTTGTTTGAAGAGATGAAATTGGGATTTCAGGCTCGTGCCCGTGTTGAGAGGTATATGACCTCTGCAAGATTCTTTGTCTACAAAGTAAGGAAGAACAACTCAATAGTTGAGCATGTGCTCAGATTGTCTGGGTGCTACAATCGCTTGAATCAAGTGGGAGTTCATCCTCCCAAAGTTGTCAGAATCGTGACTCAAGTCTTAGAATCTTACGATCTTACGATCCAACATAGCTGCTCCGATACTATGATTTTTCTCATAGAATCTAAGTTTCTACGATCCTGATAGTTAAAATTGTATGATTCGTGATCCTAGCAACGGAGCTCCGATCCGATTCAGAATCACGATTCTGACAACTTTGGATCTTCCAGATAAGATAGTGATTAACATAGTTCTCCAAAGTTATTCCCACCAAGCTACAGAGCTTCGTAATGAACTATAACATATCAGGGATATATATGATTATCCTTGAGCTATTCGCGATGTTTGACACCGCAAAAGTAGAAATCAAGTACGAGCACCAATTGTTGATGGTTAGTAAAACCACTAGTTTCAAGAAGGGAAAGGGCACTTCATGAAAGGCAAACCATATTCCGCTCTAGTGAAGAAAACCAAGGTTAAACTGAAAACCCGACACTAAGTGCTTCTATTATGAGGGAAACGTTCACTAGAGCGGAACTGCCCTAGATAGTTGGTAGATGAGAAGGCTGGCAAAGTGAACAATAGTATATTGCATATACATGATATTGATGTGTACTTTACTAGTACTCCTAACACCAGGGTATTAGATACTGATTCGTTTGCTAATTGTTAGTAACTCGAAATAAAAGTTACGGAAGAAACAGAGACTAGCTAAAGGCGAGGTGGCGATGTGTGTTGGAAGTACTTCCAAGGTTGATGTTATCACCATCGTACGCTCCCTCTACTTTTGAGATTAGTGTTGAACCTAAATGTTGGTTGGTGTTTTGCGTTGAGCATGAACTTGATTGGATCATGTTTATTGCAATACAATTATTCATTTAAAGAGAATAATGGTTATTCTATTTACTTGAATAATATCTTCAATGGTCTTGCACCTAAAATGAATGGTTTATTGAATATCGATCGTAGTGATACACATGTTCATAATATTTGATGTAGAAAAATAGAAGGAAGCTCCATACTGATGGACCTTTGGACTAACTCGTTTTTTAATCGTTTGAACATGCGAACCATGCCTATTGGTGTAAACGCACGAAGAAACTCCTTGCAGATGGATCGTTTGGACTCACTTGATTTGGAATCACTTGAGACATGCAAATCATGGGCAAGATGACTGAATGCCTCGTGCGTAGATGAGATGGAACAAGAAAGTAACTTATTGGATGTGATACATTTTGATGTATGCAGTCCAATGAGTGTTGAGGCACATAGTGGATATCATTATGTTCTAACTTCACAAATGATTTGAGTAGATACTGGTATACTTACTTTATGAAACACAAGTCTGAATTGTTGAAAGGTTCAAGTAATTTCAGAGTGAACTTGACGATCGTCGTGACAAGTGGATAAAATGTCTATGATATGATCATAGAGATGAATATCTGAGTTGCGATATTGTGGAAATTGTTTCACAACTAATGCCACCTGGAACACCATAGTGTGATGGTGCGTGTGAACGTCATAGCCGCACCCTATTGGATGTGGTGCATACTATGATGTTTCTTATCGAATTACCACTATCGCTTTTGTGTTATACATGAGAGACAACCGCATTCACTTTAATTAGGGCACCACGTAATTCCATTGAGATGACACCATACGGACTATGGTTTGGAGAAATCTAAGCTGTCATTTCTTAAAAGTTTGGGGCTGCGACGCTTATGTGAAAAAGTTTCAGCCTGATAAGCTCGAACCCAAAGCGGATAAATGCATCTTCATAGGACACCCAAAACAGTTCGTATACCTCCTATCTCTGATCCATAAGGAGAGTGCTTGTTTCTAAAAATGGGTCCTTTCTCGAGGAAAAGTTTCTCTTGAAAGAATTGAGTGGGAGGATGGTGGAAACTTGATGAGGATATTGAACCGTCACTTCAACGAGTGTGTAGCAGAGCACAAGAAGTTGTTCGTGTGGCTCCTACACCAATTGAAGTGGAAGCTGATGATAGTGATCATGAAACTTTGGATCAAGTTACTGCAAACCTAGTAGGTCAACAAGGAAACGTACTACTCCAGAGTGGTACGGTAACCCTATCTTGGAGGTCATGTTGCTGGGTAACAATGGTCCTACGAGCTATGGAGAAGCGATGGTGGGCCTGGATTCAGACAAATGGCAGGAGGCCATGAAATCCGAGAGAGGATCCATGTGTGAAAACAAAGTGTGGACTTTGGAAGAACTACTTGATGGTCATAAGACAATTTAGTACAGATGGATCTTTAAAAGGAAGACACAAGATGATGGTGAATGTCAGCATTTAAGAAAGCTTGACTTGTTGCAAAGTGGTTTCCGACAAGTTCAAGGAGTTAACTATGATGAAACTTTCTCACTCGTAGCGATGCTAAATGTCTCTTGGAATTATGTTAGCAGTTATTGCATTATTTATGAAATCTTGCAGATAGGATGTCAAAACTTTGTTTCCTCGACGGTTTCCTTGAGGAAAGGTTGTATGTGATACAACCAGAAGGTTTTATCTATCCTAAAGGATGCTAACAATTATGCAAGCTCTAGAAATCCTTTTATGGACTGGACTAAGAATCTCGGAGTTGGAATATATGCTTTGATGAGATGATCAAAGTTTTTTGGTTTTATACAAAGTTTATGAGAAACTTGTATTTCCAAAGAAGTGAGTGGGAGCACTATAGAATTTCTGATGAGTATATGTGGTTCACATATTCTTGAACGGAAATAATGTAGAATTTCTGGAAAGCATAAAGAGTTGTTTGAAAGGAGTTTTTCAAAGGAAAACCTGGATTAAGCTACTTGAACATTGAGCATCAAGATCTATGGAGATAGATCAAAGCGCTTAATAGAACTTTCAACGAAATGCACGCCTTGACAAGTTTTTGAAGGAGTTCAAAATAGATCGGCAAAGAAGGAGTTCTTGGCTGTGTTGTAAGGTGTGAATTTGAGTAAGACTCAAAGACCGACCACGACAAAAGAAAGAGAAAGGACGATGGTCGTCACCTATGCCTTAGCTGTAGGCTCTAAAGTATGTCATGCTATGTACCACACCTGATGTGTCCCTTGCCATGAGTTTGTCAAGGGGTACAAAGAGTGATCCAAGATTGAATCGCCGAGCAGCGGTCAAAGTTATCCATAGTAACTAGTGGACTAAGGAATTTTCTTGATTATGGAGGTGATTGAAGAGTTCGTCGTAAAGAGTTACGTCGATGCAAGCTTTGACACTAATCCGAATGACTTTGAGTAGTAAACCAGATTCCTATAGTGGAGCAGTCATTTGGAATAGTTCCAAATGGCGTGTGGTAGCAGCATCTATAGGATGACATAGAGATTTGTAAAGCACACACGGATCTGAAAGGTTCAGACCTGTTGACTAAAACCTCTCTCACAAGCAATACATGATCAAGCCCTAGTACTGTATGGGTGTTAGATTCATTAGAATCACATAGTGATGTGAACTAGATTATTGAATCTAGTGCAAGTGAGAGACTATTAGAAATATGCCCTAGAGGAAATACTAAATTGGTTATTATCATATTTCCTTGTTCATGATAATCGTTTATTATCCATGCTACAATTGTATTGAATGGAAATTCAGATACATGTGTGGATACATAGACAACACACTGTCCCTAGTAAGCCTCTAGTTCACTAGTGTCGGCATTCTGGGAATTGGGGTACCCAGACCTGCCTGCCTGTGCCCTAAGGCTGGCCCAATTCATCAAGCAAGCACAGTCGGGCACGACACCACTCATGGCAACGTTCTCGCGAGGGGCCAAGCCTCACGAGGAGGAACAACATCAAGACCCGCAGGAGGCCTCATCAGGACCCCTTTGGAGCGGCAAATATTCCGAGGTGAGATCAGGCCTCAGGAGTCAAGGGTGACGCAGAGGAAAGACAGGCGAGCAGCAGTAATCAGGACGGAGCAATTTCCCCTTTAGTGCAAAGGGTGCAAGGATGTAATGGGGTTCCCAAGGCATCTTCAAGGAGTTAAGTCAGGCAAGCCCGCGAGAGATCTTCCTACACATCCCTGAGTTTGAATGTTTAGGGTTTTGCGGACCCCGAAATCCGACATTTGGCGCGCCAGGTAGGGGGTGTGTCAAGGCTTCCTCCAAACTCCGCCTTCACCAACCTTCGCCACTCCGATGGCTGACGCTCGCCGGGCTTGCGCCAAGCGCCGCGCCACCAGCGTTGCTCAGACAGCGCCCGTGGGCCCCGTCGGTGCGCGTCGATCACCATCTCCTATGGTGAACGCCGCCACGGGCCCCGACGCTCAAGAACAACAAGGTTCCTCCCGGCCGGCTACCGAGCAGCCTGATGGCCGCACCGCCACTCCGTCGCTTGTCCGGACTTCCGGGTCGGCCTCGCGGGCCCGGCCGGAGATGCCGCATGGCCGACATGTGCTTGCCATGCCCGTTGACCTGCTCTGCTACCGGCCCACCCCTGACCGCCACAATGACTAGCTCCAGTACACTGAGGAGCTCGTCGCCGATGTTGGTGATCACGCGGCGTTCTCCTGCTCGTTTTGACCCCAACCATCCCAAGTGAACGACGAGGAGCAAGACGCGCCACCCCACCTCCGCGGCGTGGCACGCACCCCGAGGCCAGGCAGGAAGCGCATCCCCACGACCGGACTCACGAAACCAGGGCGAGGCCATGACATGAAGCAATCGGTCGGGTGGTTCCTCGGCCATGCTCCGATGCGCGCGCGCTCCCGGCACTGCAAATACCGTGCCACGAGCGTGCCCTGCTCGAAGCAGACCCATTGGAGCAACATGACCAGGTCGCCCACGCGTGGGATGCACCCGTCGGGCCGGTGGGGTGCCTCGCCATCGCCCCTGAGCTCTACCCAACTGCGTGGACCTACAAGTTCAAGCCCGACCTACCCCCGCGCTATGACGGCACCCTGGACCCGGCCGAGTTCCTGCAACTCTATACGCTGAGTATCAGGGCGACAGGATGGGGCGACAAGGTCATGGCGTGCTGGTTCACCATGGCGCTCAAGGGTGGCGTTCTTTCTTGGCTCCTCAACCTCCCAAGGGCGTCCATCACCTCCTGGGATGATCTACTTGAACGCTACATCGCCAACTTCTAGGGCACCCGCTACCGTGCTCCCACCGTGAACGACTTGTGGTGCATCAAGCAGCAGGAGGGGGAGACCTTGCATAAGTTCATACAGCGCCTCACGGCCATGCGCCTGAAGATCCCCAATGCGTCAAACGAGGCCGTCATTTCGGCCTGCTCGGACGGAGTCGCCGACCTCAAGATGAAGGGGGAGCTCGCCATTTGTGATGAAATGAGCACCGGACTGGAGATGTTCAACCTGGCAAGCAAGTGCGCTAGGGCTGAAGAAGGTTGCTTGTCGCTCCTCGGACCTTAGGCGGCGGAACTATAAGAGAAGAAGACTAAGGCCAAGGAGACGAAGTGCAAACCTCCGATGGTGCTTGCAGCTGAGCCTGAGGCGAAGTACAGCCGAGGTGGAGAGCATCCGTCAGGGGGGGGGGGTGGGGCAACGTGCATCTTCCACGGCACCAGCGGCCATGATACCTCTGAGTGCCACAAGCTCCGATTGGTCTGTGCTGAGCACTTCAGCAGGCGCCCCGGATGGGGAGATAGAGGCCCCGCGTGCGGCGGTGGTCCAGTGGAGGCTACTGGGATGACCGAGAGCCGCATCAGGGGCGGCATGAACAGCCTCATGAAGACCGTTGGTGCGGCCAGCCTCAGGAGGACCGCTGGCGCAACCAGGCTTGGGATGACCGCTGGCGCGAAAAACTTTAGGAGCGGCAATGATGCGGTCAGCCTCGTGAGGCTGGGCTGCCCCCGCTGCCTCCGCCACCGAGAAGGAGGGATGAAGACAGGTAGAATGATGGGGTTGGGGGCTTCCACGAGGTTAGGGCGGTGGCCTCCATACTGGGCGGCGCCCAGACCCCAGCCTCAAACCACGCCTTCAAGCAGTTCACCCAGAAGGTGAATGCCGCTCTCCCGAAGCCTAAAGCGATGCGCCCCCTCAACTGGTCCCAGACCACCATCACCTTCGACCCAAGACCCTTATCAACATTGGAGCGGGGCTCAACGTCCTTTCGGTCGAGACCTTCAAGACACTACAGCCGCCGTACGAAAAGCTCATGCTGACCAAACCCTTCTCAGGTGTCACGGAAGGGTCCACCGTGCCCATCGGGCAGGTGTGTCTGCCAGACACCTTTGGCGAGTGCAAGAACTACCACCCTGAGATCATCGTGTTTGGCAGCGCACACATCCACCTGCCGTACAACGCGATCCTTGGGTACCCGGCTCTCGCCAAGTTCATGGCAGTCACCCACCATGGCTACAACGTCCTGAAGATGCCAGGGAGCGGCGGCGTCATCACCATTGCCTGCGACAAGAAGGATGCCGTCTGTACACTCGAGCGTGCCTACCGCGCCATGGCAAAGGAATGCTCGGATGACGAAGAAGACGAGCCACCTCGCGGGTTCCCACGCAAGAAGAAGAAGAAGCTCCTCCCACGGAGAGCCCTGGGACTTCGGGCTCCGTGCCCGGGGACGGAGTCTTGCCTCCCATCGCATAGGAAGGCGCACTCAGCGTCCACCGGGGAGGTTCCAGGCCTGACCAATGATGCGAGGGTGACGCTCGATCACAACCCGAGGGTGCACTCCGGCGCGTCTCCTCCCAGCTCCCGTGAGTCCGTCATCAGAGCAATCCAAGAACTTCGAGAGACCCAGGCCATGTGAGACGGGGACTTCCCTGCATCACCAATCGCAGTCGCTGTAGTCAGCACGGTCGATTGGCCCCGCATCTGAATCAACGCGTTCTCAATCCATAGAGCCGCGGCTCAAGGCCCCTTCTGGCCCACGCGAGCTGACCATCGATGGGTGTGCCCGAGCGCCGGCACCCTAATATCCTTCGGGATGGGGAATGCGGCTTCTACCTACCGGCGACTACAGCACGCCATGCTCATGGCTTGCATGCTGGGGCATGGTGAGGAAGAGGAGGAGATGCTCAGGCCAAGCGAAGGTCCCGAGCCCCGGGAGACGGCTGGCCCGTAAGGGGCGCAATCGTGGAAGCGGGAGGTCGGGCGACGACGGCTCCCTCGGCACTCCAGCGGCATGGTCGCCAGGTGACTTTTCTGTTGGCTGCTGCGAGGTAACTTTTTGGCTCGCTCTGTCCGAGGGCGCCCACAGGGCCATGCGGCCTCGAGGAGTCCAGAGCACTCCCAAGCCGCCACTTTCATTTACTCATTCTTCAGTTGTTTCTGTCGCACCCACTTCGAACCCTAACATTCTACCTTGCTTGCATCTTTGGGCGGTCGTCCCCCAGCTTGGGTATCCGGCTGAAGCTTGTCCTTGAAGGCCTCCTCAGGCAGCAGACACCCTGCCTCACTCCCGAAGAAGAAGAAGTTAGCAGGGTTCACCAATGACCTAAAAGGAATCAGGCGCCTATGCCTCGGGGGTAGGGACACTCGCGAGGCCAAAGTGTCCTGGCGACCTCCTAGATACACCCCCCCGTGACACTCTCATGTAATAACGAGTTGCAGCTGTATATGCCCGGGGCCCCTCGAGGACGCGGAGGGGTCCCTCCCACGCCGAGTGGATGACCTATGTTCCGCGCTGGGTGAAGACCCAGAAGGAATAAGTCGCCCATGCCTCGGGGGTAGGGACACTCGCCAGGCCAAAGCGCCCTCGCGACCTCCCAGATACACCCCCACCGTGACACTCTTGTAATAACGAGCTACGGCGGTATACACCGGGGCCCCTCGAGGACGCGGAGGGGTCCCTCCCACGCCTAGTGGCATCCCTACGCTCTGCGTTGGGGAGAAGACGGAGGCAATACAACTTAGTTCGCCAAGGACTATGCCCGCTACTGGCAAGGAAATCAACTCAGTCCGCCAACGACTATGCCCACAGCACGCAAGCAAGTCATGACAGTCCACCAATGACTATGCCAGCAGTTGGCAAGAAAATGAACACAGTCGACCAATGACTATGCCCACTGTCGGTGAATACTCACAACATCAGCCATGGGTAGGCTAAAGAAGGTAGGAACCGAAGTGGCACCGGAGGGCCCTAGGGCGAGGTTGGTACAAGCATGGAACGCATGATGTACCCAGGTCCAAGGCTCTCCGTAGAGATAATATCCCCAGTCCTTGCGGAGTGTATGAAATGTATGGATTGTATTACAGGTTGCTCCTGGAGCTTTATTGCAGAGGTGGAAGAAGGAGCAGCAAGCTAGTCTCTCCCTCGCCTATGTGGTTGCTGTGTGTGTGTGTGATCAGTTGACCGACCCTCTGCATGGAGGGGGACGGGGGGTTTTATAGGCGAACCCACCGGCCTACAATATGGATAAAGGGTTCAAGAGTGGGACCCGGCTGGCAGCCTCGCCGGCTGGCCAGGGAGCCCACGGGGGTCTTGTCTTGTCTCTTGAGGGGCCCGCCGGCTGCGAGGTCCCATCTGGCTGTGGGACGCGCCGGCTAGCCAATGAGGCTCTCGCGTAAGGTTGACGCAGGACACGTGTGGTACGTCCGAAATCGTCCATCGAGATTCATCATGGGCACGCAATACGGCCGCCTCCACTGTACCCACGCCGAGTGCAGTAATGGAGTGGAAGTTTGACGGCCGACACTCTGCTGGGTGATGGATCAGAGCCGGGGGAGGTCAGCGGTGTGTCTACCGATGCTAGTACCCGCCATGCACTCCGATCTAGTAACTTTGCTGACGGGTAGCCACCTTTAATCGTAGGGTCTCGTCATGACCTACGATCTGATGTGACCTGATATCCACGGCCGGCTAGCTTGCTTGACAAGCCGGCTTGGGCAAGGCCGCCTCATCCCTAGCCGGCTGGCTTGGCCTAGGCGGCCAGAAGAGGTAGCCGTCTTGCCTCTAGCCGACAGGGGTTGCCTGGCCGGCCAGAGAGTTGGTCGTCAAGTCCCCCGAGCCAGTAGGTGTCACCTAGTAGGTCACGGGACCTGGGCCACGTAGAATTGTTTTTGGTCATTCCTCTTGGGCTGAAGATAAAGGAGCAGGCTCGTTGAGCCTACCCCGGAGGTTGTCCCCCCGACAGTAGTCCCCGAAGCTGGAGAGGCCCACCTCTTGGTTGCGGGTGGCCTCACCGGCTTGATTGTTTGTCGGTGTATTCCTGCCACCGCCTCCGGCAGGGGACGCCGGCTGGCTTCCAAGGGACGCCTCGTCTTCTTCGTAGGCTGCACAAATCGCGCCACGTGCCAGGCCCGGCCTGACGTGATGATGGTTTATGCAGGTGACGGGACCGGCCCTGGTCCCTGGATCCTGCCACAACGCCCCCTCGAACGCCGTTCAGAGGATCCTCTACGGATTTACGTCGCGATGGTTGGGTTTCGGGAAACGCTACCACCTATAATACACGGGATTAGTGGGGCTCTACGCGCACCGGATCCCCTCCCCACGATCTTTCGTGGGGTTTAAATGGGGTGCGGGGGTACCGAGGGGGCCATTCGCCCCCTTCTCGCCCCACATCGACGCCCTCTTCCTCCCTGAGCCCAGAGAGAAAGAGCTCGTCTGCCTTCGTCTTCACCCTCTCCGTCGTCGTCGCGCCACCAATCTTCCCGAGAATCCGTTGCCCACAGTTATGGAGAGCGGCTCCTCTTCGAAGAAGACCTCCGGATGTTGCCTCCGGCCTCTGAAGTGAGATTAGAGACGACCACATCAAGGCGCTCCGCCACCGCCGGATGTTGCCTCCGGCCTCTATTGTGATGGTGCGGGTCCCCGATGCCGAGACAGCCCCGACACTGCGGGAAGGAGAGATCGTCGTATTCGACGAGCACTTCTACAGGGGCTTCGGGCTCCCGGCGCGCACCTTCTTCTCCAACTGTCTCATCTTCTTTGGCTTGCAGCCGCACCACCTGGTGCCCAACGCCATTCTCTAGCTATCTACCTTCGACGTCCTGTGCGAGGGCTTTCTGGGGATTGAGCCTCGCCTCGACCTCTGGCAAAGCATGTTCTTCTTCAAGCAGCAGTCTGGGAAGATGGACAAGGCTGAGCTGGAAAAGCTCGACGGGTCTCGCCCGATGACGCCGTGTGGAGCCCCACTGGTGCATCATCGCTCGAAGTCCGGCTTCCCCTAGATGCCACTCCAAGAATCCATCAAGCAGTGGCAGAAAGGCTTCTTCTATGTGAAGAACGCCAGCCCCGAACACGACGCCCTCAACATGCCTCCCTTCAAAATCGATCCTCCGATGGAGAAGTTGAAATGGGGAGCGAAGTATCCGAAGCCGATTCCTGATTTGGTGCAGATCGGCGCCTACCTCGATATCTTGAAGGATCGCCGCCTCCTTGGCCGTGACCTGCTTACCACCATGGTTTCCCGCAGGATCCCGCCTCTGCAGAGGCGGCCCCATCTGGTTTGCCACATGAGTGGCCGGTATGATCTTCCCGGACCTCCACCAATAGCTTCACAGCCAGCGCGGGTGGCGCGGGGGGTGAACCTGATTTCCACCGCCAACATGGATGATAGTGGGAACTGGGTGTGGGGGCTGGCCCATTACAGCCGGTCCCGTCCGCCTCCGATGGTAAGCACTCTCATTGAGTCTATTCTTGTTGTTTTTCTTGTAGTCGATCATCTTTTTGATCCGGACGCCAACTCCATTATGCAGATGTTCGAGAAGCTGCGCGCACTCAATCCGCCTGCCCCCGACGTGATGACGTCAGACGCCTAGGAGATTAAGGATGAGGGCATGTTCGAGTCTCGTTCTACCGCATCCGAAGGATCGGAGGACGCGTTGGAGTCGGAGGGCATGGAGCCGTCCGGTGAGCATCTGAAGCCCTCCATTGTCGATTGGACGGATGATGATGAGACTCCATCCTCCCTATCTGATGCAGCCTTCGAGGAAGACTCCGATGGGGTGGAATAGGTTACCAACCCGCCTTTGACGCGCGGACAACGCCTTAAGGCCGAGGCGGCTAGTCTTGGTGAGGCGGCCCGGAGGAAAGGCAAGGGTGCCAAAGCTTCCAGGCCGGCTCCCAAGCGAGCTGCAACGGGTCCTCCAGCCGGAGCATGAGCAAGCGTCGCTAAGAAGCGTCGAGCTGGTGCCAACAGGAGGCAGGTGCCCATCATCACGGGGTAAGGGTTCCCTTTCATTCTTTTTTACTTTGTCTTGCGTGAAGACTTGTTCTAAGTGCATCTAGTGCCCCTTAGTGATTTTGGTAGTTTGAAGACTTATAGGTTAAGTATCTAATGTGTTTATAAGTGTACACAGGATCTATTAGTCATTGAGGAGTTTGAGATATTTGAAGAATATCGACCCCTAAAAATATATGTCTTCAGTTGAAGAAATTGGTCTGAAGCTGAAGAAATGAATCACGAGGAATCTGCGATGAAATGGATATTCCTCATGAAGATATTGATATTGAGAAGATCGGTGGTTCCTGAAGAAAATTATTTTGAAGAAATTGAAGCGTGAAGATTTACGTTTTATGTTTTACTTTCTTTGCATTTGATGAATAGGAACACCGTACTGTTAAAGGGGGTCAAAGTAACGCTATGGAATGAATTTCCTCATGATGCTCAACCCAAGCCAAATCCTACCAAAAGCCTCAAGTGAGGAATATGAGTGACATGAGGACTCTCACAGTTGAGGGTCCCGATCGTTTCGATAGCCATGCCAAGTCACTGGTCTTATCCAATCCAACGATCATATTATTTAAGGGCATTAATGTCAAATCATGTCGGGATGCTCCCAGGCTATAAATAGCCACCCCCCACAACCACTAGCTGGTCGGCTGCTCCGTTAGAAACTGACACTTGTCATAAGAGCAACCCAAATTCCTCAGAGCCTACGAGAGTAAATCATCAGTGAGGAAATACACCACCCACCGAAACCACAAACCAAACCTAGTGATTGAGCATCACTGAAGAACTTGTTCCTGTGTGGGACTGAAGCCTTTTACCTTTGAGGACTGTGCATCCTCCAGACGGTTAGGCGTCATGGTCTAGAGCAATCCAGCAATCAATTGTGGATCGCCGGGTGACCGAGTTTGTGAGGGTTTGGAAGTCTGCCCTGAAGACTTACCACGAGTGTTGGGCGAGGACTGTGTGTCCTTAGCTCAATGAGAATACGGTAGGGACTGTGTATCCCGGGACTGGGTGTCCTTTGGTTTCAATACCAAGCCGCTCCAAACCAGATGTACAACTGTCACAGCAGTTGGAACTGGGTCATCAACAACAGTCTTCACCAAGAATCGGGTTCTAATTCCTCAACTCTTTACATTCTCTGTATTATGTGTTGATGACTTTCACTGTTACTGTTTGAAGAATTTGCTGAAGACTTTCTCTGAATTTCCTCAACCCCAAATTCTTCACTTGAGTTAATCATCATCTGTATTCTGCGTGCCTGCTTACTGTGCAATCTGTTCTCATAATCTTCACTCTATAATACTGCTGTGGTGAACGATTGCACGACTGATCCTTAACTGTTTCCGCTGTAAGTTAGTCATCAGTGAGGAATTTCCTCAAAAGGAATTTCCTCAGTGATGAAATTCTAAAAATCTCCTATTCACCCCCCCTCTAGTCGATATAACGCACTTTCAATTTGTACCAGAGCAAGGTACTCCCTTGTTCTGTGTGATTTTGGTTTAACCACCTGGAGTTTTAGTTATGTCGACTGCAGGCATGTTTAAGGTGACTGCAACATGTCCTACCTACGAGGGAAAGAACTTTCCCTTCTGGAAGAACAAAATGCAAATGCCTCTACAAGCTATAGACAATGATCTCTGGTATATTGTGGAAAATGGTGTCCCCATCATTTCTGCTAGTGTCACTGCAGCTGATGTGAAGAAATTCAAGCAACTCGATTCTTAGGCGAAGAACATCATCTGTGGTCATCTGAGCCCTGGCCAGTTTGGAAGAGTAAGTGCCTTAGGCTCTGCAACACTGATCTGGGAGAGATTGTGCAAGGTAAATGAAGGAGTATCAACCCAACGTGACTCTCGCGTTGATATTCTTCGCAATCTCTTCAATCGCTTCAAGAGAGATGACAATGAAAGCTGCCAAGACACCTTTGATCGCCTCACTGACATATCAAATGAACTGCAAGCACTGGGAGCTCGAGACATCACTGATCACGAAGTTGTGAAGAAACTGCTGAGATCTTTGGATTCTTCATTTGACACTTTAGTTCTGATGATTCAAGAAAGACCAGACCACAAGATGCTAGATCCTGCTGACATCCTCGAAAGGCTAAATACTCATGAATTCCAGCTAGAAGAAAAGAGAGATCTATATGGACAAAGCTATTCCAGACCACGTGCACTGAAGGCAAGAGCAATTTCCTCATCTGAAGAAGAAGACACAGATGACAACAGTTGTGACCCTGAAGAATTTGGTCAGGAACTTGCAATGCTTGTGAGGAAATTCCAAAGATTTACACGACGAGGCCAGTTCGGTAAATCATCAAGAAGAGACATGAGGAAATCAGAATCTGCATCTGAGGACTACAAGAAACGGACCTGTCACAAGTGCAAGAAATCAGGTCATTACATTGTTGATTGTCCTCGCTGGGGAAAGGAATCAAAGAAGAAGAAATACAAGGATGACAGTTCTGATGACTCAAAGAAGAAGAAGAAATCTTCAAAATCCTCATCTTCAAAGTCCTCCTCACACAAGAAGACTAGCTTCAGAAAGGCTCGGGCACTAATTGGCAAGGAAATGGATTCCGAGGCAGAATCAGAGGAATGTGATGAAGAAGAAGGCTCTGGAGAAGACTCAGAATCCGGACAGGCTAGTCTTGCACTAGCAACCACTTTTGTCAGCAAGTCAATCTTCAATCTTGAAGAAAATGATTGCACCATCCATACTGATGAATATGCTGATGACTTCGCTCCAACCTATTGCTTCATGGCGAAAGGTTCAAAGGTATCAAATAATGCCTCCTCCTCTGATTCAAGTGACTGTGAACATGATGATTATAAGAAACCAAGTTACAGTACACTTTCTATCATTGCCACTAAACAACAAACTGCTCTGGAAAAGCTTCAAAAACTGCTAGACAAAAGTGATGATCTGTTGAATGATGAAATGAATCTTAATCAAATCCTCACTGGTGACATGAAAAATCTTCAGTCTAGATTTGATAATCTTCAGGATAGTCATGATACACTCCTCACTGATCATGGGAAGCTTTCCTACGAATTCCTTGAAAGAAAGCTTGATCTTGAGAAGCTGAGGATGTTTCATGATGATCTTCGTATGGAAAATGATTCATTACTAGCTCAACAGATTAGCGCTAGTCAAGTTGAATTTAGTCCTCCATGTCTTCAATGCATTGAACGTGAAACTGCTAATTCCTCACCAGAAACATCAAATGCTACAAATTCTTCAACTGCACCTGCTGTGTCTATTTCCTCACTTGAGGAAAACACAAATGTTACTGATGAAAATGGAAGGTTGAAGGAATTGTACATGACAGGCATGTACAAAAGCCTCAAAGGACACCAAACCCTTTGTGATGTGCTCAAAACGCAGATCTTGAACAGGAACCCGAGGAAAGAAGGAATTGCCTTTGAGAGGAAATTGAATGCCGATGGATCTTATTGGAAACCTGAGCAGTATCCCAAAACCTCATGGGTTGCTGCTACTGGGCCTCCTTTTGATCCATCTAATCTAACTGGATTCTCATGTGAATTATCCTATTCCTCGGATGAGTCATTTGATTCCAACTATAAACTGTTCAAAAATCAATCTGGTGAAGTATTTGCTCGATATGTTGAACTAACTGTAGGAATGGCCCTCCTTTGAGGAAAATCTGGGTTCCCAAAAGTTGTCTTGAAAATCTTCAAGTGAATGTCCTCATGACTTCACCTCTGAAGAATCTGAACACCAGATCAAATTCCTCAGGAGGACCAAAGTCTTCAAGAGGATCAAAATCCTCAACTGATCAAAACTATGCTCGTACCCGTGCTTATGCGTCTAACATGCAGGGAAACTACAAGGAATATGATTATGAGCGCTATTCCTCAAATCATTATGTTCATAAATCCTCAAACCAGTTCTCTGCATACTCATACGAGTACTTTAACCCCCTACTGTTAAGAGAAGTGCATTAGCTTCAATGCCACCTTTCTCATATGGTGCTCGCAAGATGATGAACGCTTTGCCACCCCTTCAGATGTGGGTGGTGAAGAAATCAAACTAATCACTTCTGCAGAACAGGTCTCCAGATGAATATCATCATTTGAGGAATTTGCTGGAGACCTGAGGAAATGCTTGATAAGACGCAAGCTAATGATTGATGAAATAGAAATATTTCACACGTCCTTACATTTCTGTAATGATGAAATCACTGAACTGATGAAATTAGTATCATATTCTTCAAATCTGAAGCATATGAGATGGTAAGCTGTACTAATTCATCTACAGGATGACAAACCCAAAAATACTGAGTGGGTTCACGATAGTGGCTGCACACATCACATGACTGGTGATAAAAGCCTACTGATGAATATGCCACTAACTCCATCACCTCTGAAGCAAATCACATATGCTGATAAAGGTAAAAGCAAGGTATTGGGACTTGGCAAAGTAGCTATTTCCAAGGATAGGCATATGGACAAAGTGATGCTTGTTGAATCCCTTGGTTTTAACCTCATGTCAGTCTCGATGCTTTGTGATCTTGATATGATTGTTATCTTTGGTAGATATAGATGTGTAGTCATCATGGAATCTGACAAATCCAAAGTCTTCGAAGGTGTAAGAAGAGGGGATTTGTACATTGTTGACTTCTCTACAGGTCCTCAACCAGCCACTTGCTTACTAGCAAAAACCTCAGAAGGATGGCTGTGGTACCGAAGACTAGGTCATGCAGGCATGAGGAATTTGCACACACTTGCAAAGAAGAAGCATGTCATTGGCATCGAATTAGTCAAATTCCTCAAGGATCATCTCTGCGGTGCTTGTGAATCTGGGAAAATGACCAGATCCAAGCATCCCTCCAAAACCATCATGACCACTACACATCCATTTGAATTGCTTCGTATGGATTTATTTGGGCCTACTCACTATGCAACACTAACCAATGCAGCATCTCTTTATGGCTTTGTCATAGTTGATGATTATTCCAGATACACTTGGGTGCATATTATCGTGTATAAAACTGAAGTGCAGGAAATCTTCAAACGATTTTCTTCAAGGGCCTCGATGAACTTCGGCATCAAGATCAAACATATCAGGAGTGATAATGGAACCGAGTTCAAAAACACTGGTCTTGATGATTATCTTGATGAACTTGGTATTACTCACGAATTGTCTGCTCCTTATACTCCTCAGCAGAATGGTGTCGTCGAAAGAAAGAACAGGACTCTGGTTGAAATGGCAAGAACTATGCTTGAAGAATATTAGACTCCTCGTCGCTTCTGGCCTGAAGCAATCAACACTGCATGTCATATCATCAACAGGGTATATCTTCAAAAATTCCTCAAGAAAACCTCATATGAACTCCTCATTGACAAGAAACCCAATGTAAGTTATTTCAAAGTTTTCGGTGCAAAATGCTGGATTAGAGATCCTCATCATAGCTCAAAATTTGCACCTAAGGCACATGAAGGTTTTACGCTCGGTTATGGAAAGGACTCGCACACCTACAGACTCTTCAACAACTATCACAACAAAGTTGTTGAGACTGTAGATGTGCGGTTCGATGAAACTAATGGCTCGCAAAGAGAGCAATTGCCTTCTGATCCAGATAAGCTGTCTCATGAGGAAGCAATAAAGCTTAAGCCTACTGAAGACATTGTCCCCACTGAGGAAATTGGTGAAGAAACAATTCCCATCGCTGATGAAAACCAAGAAGATGCTCCTGAGGAAGTTGCAACAGCACCACTTCCTCAGCCCAGACAAAATCCTCAACCAGCTCATCCGAGGATTGCAAATGAAGTAGAACTTGCCAAAATCCTCAACGACATCAACGCGCTAGGTCCTCTCACTCGCTCAAAATCTTCACACTTAGTTAACTTTTATGGGCATTTTTCCTTTGTATCCATCACAGAACCCTCAAAAGTAGCTGAGGCTTTTCTGGAACCGGAGTGGATCCAAGCCATGCAAGACGAACTTCTTCAATTCAAGCTGAATGACGTATGGGAGCTCGTCAAACGACCAGATCCTCGCAAGCATAACATCATCGGCACCAAGTGGATTTACTGAAACAAGCAAGATGAGGACGGTCAAGTGGTGAGGAACAAGGCACGACTTGTAGCCCAAGGCTACACCCAGGTTGAAGGAATAGATTTCGATGAAACTTTTGCACCTGTTGCTAGACTTGAAGCTATTCAAATTCTACTTGTTTATGCTAATCATCATAACATCATCTTATATCAAATGGATGTGAAAAGTGCATTCCTCAATGGTAAGCTTGAGGAAGAAGTATATGTTGCTCAGCCCCCAGGTTTTGAGGATCCAAAGAATCCAGACAAAGTCTTCAGACTCAAAAAGGCTCTGTATGGCCTCAAGCAAGCCCCTCGGGCATGGTATGATACATTGAAGGAATTCCTCATGAAGAAAGGCTTCAAACCCGGTTCACTCGATCCAACTCTTTTCACAAAATCTTATGATAATGAGCTGTTTATATGTCAAATATATGTTGATGACATCATATTTGGTTGTACTGACAAAAGATACAGTGATGAATTTGCCTATATGATGAGTGAAGAATATCAGATGTCCATGATGGGGGAGCTGAAATTCTTCTTAGGTCTTCAAATTCGTCAACAAAGCAATGGAATCTTCATATCACAGGAGAAATACATCAAGGATGTTCTGAGGAAATTCGACATGCACGAATGCAAAGGTGCCAAGACTCCAATGCCTACCAACGGTCACCTCGGCACTGATGAAAATGGTAAAGATTTCGATCAGCAGGTATGCCGTTCTATGATTGGCTCTTTATTGTATCTATGTGCATCTAGGCCAGATATAATGCTTAGTGTTTGCATGTGTGCACGTTTTCAAGCAAAACCGAAGGAATCACACCATAAGGCTGTGAAACATATTCTTCGATACTTAGCTTACACACCAACACTAGGATTATGGTATCCCAAGGGCTCCAATCTTCATCTGGTAGGGTATTCCGATTCAGACTATGCTGGTGACCATGTGGATCGCAAGTCAACATCTGGCACGTGCCATTTCCTCGGAAGATCACTGGTTTGCTGGTCCTCAAAGAAGCAGAACTGCGTATCACTCTCCACTGCCGAAGCTGAGTACATTGCTGCTGGTTCCTGCTATGCTCAATTGCTATGGATGAAGCAAACCCTCAAGGACTACGGCATCAACATGAAGAATGTGCCTCTCTACTATAACAATGAGAGTGCTATCAAGATTGCCTACAACCTAGTGCAGCACTCGAAGACCAAGCACATCCAGATTCGTCATCATTTTCTTCGGGACCATGTCCTCAAGGGCAATATCCTCATCGACCATGTGAAGACTGATGATCAACTGGCTGATATCTTCACTAAGCCCTTGGATGAGAAAAGGTTTTGCAAGTTGCGGTGTGAGCTAAATATCTTAGAGTCTTCAAATGTTTTGTAAAAACATGCACACATCCTAACACTTATGCAAAATTGATGACTTAGATGTGCAACACATGATGAAACGATTTTCTTCAACCGATGAAGAAAGTCACTCTGAATGTGAAGAAATTAACGAAGAAATTGATTCTCAGGGCCCTACGACAGTTGTACGCGGCATCTGTAATCAACATTCTTATATGGTGGGTAACGCCACCGCCCAATGTGAAATTCCTCAAGTTGATTTTCTTTAAATGATCAATTTCCTCACAATGCATTTTTCTTCAAAACAGCTGTTCTTCATTGTGATGATCTATTACAAAATCTTCAAAAATACTTGATGACTTTTATTTGCATAGGTAGATTGTGATTTCGAGTCCTCAACAACATTCACTTATTGCTATTTCTTCAAGTTGATGTTTCTGCTAAGTGAATGGGATCGGACCCTACTTATCCAGTCTATTCAATTCTTCATATGCGTTCTACTTGAAACTTTGTTCAAAATCCTCACTGGATCCTTGTCTGCTGATGATTTTGTAACGAAAATCCTCAAATCTTCAAAAATTGTTTTCTTTAAAAAGAACAGTAACTGAACTCCACTTCCCACGATCGGATAACCACGATCTCCACTATCTCCACCGCATCGTACGGGAGCTACACGTGTCCTGCGGAGACGTAGAGGCAAGGGCTATTCGGTCTGAAACTTTTGCGCGAAACAGTAACTTTCGGACTATAAATATATCGTTATCCCCCTCGGTATCTTCTTCTTCGCCTCATCGCTCTCCTGCCATCACACTCTCCATCGAACCCTAGCGCCACCGCTGGTTGTCTTGTCGCCGGCAAGGAAGAGCTTTACTGCCTCAACCTTTTTGCTGCCAGGATCACGCCGGAGTTGGAACATCTACGTCCGCCGCCGCCGTAGACGTCCTCTGCTGCCAAGTTAGGGTGCATTGGACACTTGACCGAAGAGACTCTCCAACACCACCTTTTGTGTTCCTCGCTCGCACCTTCTAGGGTAAATATACTCCATTTTTACAGCAGCTCAGATCTGAAATTTTACCTCTCCCATGTGAAATCTGTTTTTCCTCAAGATACGATACGCACATGATTCCTCAAACACTATCCATCACCACAATCATTGATGAACTAGCTAAGCATCTAAGATGTTCACGAGATTCCTCAATTGTGCGAATTTTTGGATTTGTACAACTCTGGAACCCAAGAACAGTATGCTTAAGCAAATTCCTCAACCACTGGTTATATTCCTCTAACTGTCAAACTTTTTCATTTTCTTCAAATCTGAGAACGCATATGACCTCTCCAAATTCCTCGCAACTATACTCTATTCACAGGTACACACATGTGAGCTGATGAATCTCTCGGTTCTCATCACATTAACTCATTTGCAGTGTTTCTGGAAGAAACTCTTCAAGGCTCATCAGAATCTTCAAGAGTTCAAAATCATCAGCAAATTCCTCGTCTGAAGAAAATGGAGGAAGAAAGGAAACAGAAGGGAGGAAAGAAACTGGAGTAGAACACAACTGTTGATATTCCTGATGACATATACATGGACTATTGCACGCCTGATGAAGAACCTGAGACAATGGCTAAAAGAAAGATTAGGCTGCAAAAAATCGAACGCAGATGGGCAAAGGAGTGGAAGGAGTACAGATTTGTGACTCCAAAATATGCGAAGAAATTCGCTTTGAAGCCTCCTGGCAGAAGGGCTCCACTTGAGGATCATCAAGTGGCTCATCCCTCAAGTCTTATGACACTTGATGACTACCCAGATGAAAAAGAAAGGCATCTGGCCAAGCTCAAGAAGCAAGCCGAAACATCAGTGAAGAAATTTAATGAATCCTCAGCTGGTGCCTCCGGTGCTGCTCATTCCTCAACAGCAGAAACTTCAGGCTCAGAGATTCCTCAAAAGCAATCTGCGCCATCAAAGCCAAAGGCTTCAAAGCCTCAAGAGAAGTTTGCACAGGCTTCTGTCACAAAACCCTCAGCTCCAAAACCCTCAGCTCCAAAACCCTCGGTTCCAAAACCGTCAACACCAAAACCATCAGCGCCAAAACCCTCAGCATCCATCTCATCTACACCAAAGTCCTCAGCTCCACCTCCAAAACCAGTACAGAAGAAAGTCGTGAAGCCTACGACTGCCAGCTCCAGCTCCTCACTCCCAGCTGCAACTAGCTCGGAGACAAAGTCTTCAACACCCCTTGTGAAGACTTTGACAACTACTGAACCTGCACCTCTGCCCAGCCCCAGCAAAATCATCATAGTCCTGTCTGCATCAGAGGGAAGTGATGAGTATGATGATGAAACCTTGCAAGCCATCATCAGGAACAAGCAAGAACGGGTAGCACAAGCATCAGGCAGTGCTATTCCTCTGGCCATGGACCCCAAGGTCCTCCTCGACTACATCAACATATGGTATGAGGACCCTAACACCCCCATTGATGACTTGAAACTTCCTCCTGGCATCAGCCACATGGTGGCCACCTTCATAAACGAAGCCAAGTGGAAGGAACAGAAGGCCAAGCAGGCAAAGATTGCAAAGGCCAAAAAGGAGAAATTCCTCAGGCAAAATCTCCTCAAGCTGACGCCTGAAGCATTGGTGTCAACCCAGGAAGAGCTGCAAGTCTTGACTGACAAGTGTGACAAATTGTCAGACCGCAAAAGCATCAAGCGCAATTTCATCAAGCTAGCCAATAGTGCTATTGATGACTACAACAAACGACATCCACCACCAGCACCAACTCCTCAGCCCCTGGTTGAGCAGCCAGAAGATGCATCTCCTGATGAGGAGGAAATTCCTCAAGGTGAGGAACAACACCAAGAGCGCCGTACTGATGAGCCAGCCATTGAAGAAATCATCACCGAGACCGCTCCTGATGAAACTGCAACCCTTGATGCAACTGCTCCTGATCCAGCTGCTTCACCAAAGCAGGCTGATGACTCTGTTCCAACTGGTTCCTCACTACCAGCTGAAGAATCTGTAGAGAAAACACCTTCACCAAAAGCTTCAAAGGTGAAGAAGGTTATCCCGTCTGCATCAGACGCGAAGAAGACAAGAGCTGCTGAGAAGGAAGCGAAGAAGAGAAAAGCTTCCTCTACACAAGAAAAGATTGAGGAAAAACGCCTCACGGAAACTGAAGAATCTGCCCCTCTGGACCCGGTGCCTCTAAATGTTGCACCTTCATATGAAATGGTCGTCATTGGTGACCAAACTACAAGGGCAGATGAGGAAATGAAGGATGCTGCCTCTGAGGAGCACACTGATGAGGAAATCCAGATTGATGATAGTCCTCAACCTCATGTTCCTCAGACAGAGACTACTCAAGCTTCAGCTGCAGCTGCTGATGAATCTGCTTCTGCCACAAAGTCAGCTGATGAAAACCAAGCCGAAGAAAATGTCCAGTCTGAGCAGGCTCCTCCCACTGAACATGCTGACCAAACTCCTCAAGCTGAGAAGGAAGAAGAAATTCCTCAGCCTGAAGCTCAGCCAGAGCAAGAAATACCCGCTGATGAAATTCCTCAACCGGAGGAAACTGCTGAAGAAAATGTTCCCGCCCCTGACAATGACTTCATTGTGCTCAACCCAGAGACTGCCATCATTGTTACCCCTCCCATTCCTCAGCACAATATCAAGCCAGTTCAGCGCCAGCCATTTTCAAAACGGCCAAAGTTTCAGAAAGAAAATTTCTTTGAGGAACGCATGTATTTCATCGGAGAGAATCCCATGACAAGCCTCAAATGAGGCATCTGAAGTTTTGGACAAGGACTCAGATGAACTACTATGCTTTTGTGCTCTGTGAACGCAACAAGATATTCCAGCACAGGCACATTCCTCATGATGAACTTGAAGAAATTCCCTACATGGAACCAGTCCTCAGTGTACTCCATGATGCAGGTTTGCTCCCTATGTGCTCAGACATATCAGATTGGAATAGTGAGATTATTCTTCAGTTCTATGCAACTCTGCACATCTCGGGCAATGCTGATGACATCAGCACTTGGGTGTTCGACTGGATGACCCAAAACACTCATTACAAGGCCCCAGCGTCTGAACTCCTCGGAGAACTGCCCGTACCAATTTCTTCAGATGGGGCACTGAAGCTTTATGGTGAACGTGAGCTGCCAAATGGAATGATGGAAGTCCTTATGAAGCCTTTGGCTGCAGGAAAACCCTCAAGAACCACTTTCCTCGTCCATGAGCTCAAGTACACACCCCGGTCTGTCTACCGCATTCTCTGCAGTGTGCTTGCGCCAATCAAAGGCCATGACGATGAAGAAGATGTTGTCGGCCTCATGAAGAATATCCTCTTCAACATCATTCATGGTATCCCCATGAATATCCATGATTTCTTCTTGAGGACTTTGGCTGACAATGCAATGTGCCCATATGATCACAAAATTTATGCACCATGGATCATGAGATTCCTCAGGACAAGGACATGCATCAACTTCCACGCAGATTTCCAGAACCATGTTGGTTATATGCCTCCTATCCGGGTCAACAAGAAGACTTTCGAGCCCATTGAGGGAAAAGGAAGTCTGTGATTGATGAAGGCAGCAGGCCTCTTGATGGCCAGTTTAAAGAGCCAAACGCACATTCTTCATGGGACGATACTGAGACTCGTCCACCCAGCCCTGTTCCTCCTCGCGTGCTAAACACCAGAGAGCTTCTTCTCAGTCTTCCTTAGAAGGTGGATCACAACCACAAATGGGTCAAACGCCAGTTTGGTGCCATTTTGAAAACCCTCACTGAAACCTAGAACTCTGTGAAGATTAATCATCACTATCTGCATGAGGTTTTCGATCGCACCTGGGCTACACTTGCACACCTGAAGACCCAGACTGAGCTTGAAGAAATGAACTTTGAGTAGGACTTTGACTGGTCGTGGCCTCCCAAGAAGAAGTTCAGGCCCATTCCAGTGCCAGATCTTGAAGACAGCTCCTTCTCGTCATTCCGCACCGCCGAATCTGATGAGGAACAACTCGACACCGCAACAGGCCGAAGGAAGAAGACTACACCCAAGAAGCGTGGATCTTCATCAACCGCCAAGAAATGAAGTCTTCATGGGCGTTAGTCCTCAGTTTGTCCCTTTTTGTCACTTGATTACAAAGGGGGAGAAGCTTGAGAGTTAGTCTTCAAACGGGATTTATTTTTGGGGCCTATGAACTATATTTATGTTACAAACTCTTGGCTCTTCTGAAGTTTTTACGTAATGAGTTGTAACTTAAGCCCGACGGTACTCTGACGCTTTTGAACGTTTTTCTTCGCATGCTTATTCCTCAAGTTTTAATGCACGCATGCTGAAATTTGTCAGATACCATTTGCCATCATGCATCTTCATTTTCTTCATATGATATGATTTACAAGATTCAGGGGGAGATCTCCATGATATAAATCATCAATGTGCATATGTTATAAAAGCAGAATCCTCAAGGTATGCACATCTTCAGGGGGAGTCTCTGTGAATCTTGTTTTCAAATTCCTCAAATGAGTATTTACACTTCATATTTTTGATCCCTGTTGAAGACTTAACCTAATTGTCATCAACCACCAAAAAGGGGGAGATTGTAAGTGCATCTAGTGCCCCTTAGTGATTTTGGTGGTTTGAAGACTTATAGGTTAAGTATCTAATGTGTTTATAAGTGTACACATGATCTATAAGTCATTGAGGAGTTTGAGATATTTGAAGAATATCAACCCCTAAAAATATATGTCTTCAGTTGAAGAAATTGGTCTGAAGCTGAAGAAATGAATCACGAGGAATCTGCGATGAAATTGATATTCCTCATGAAGATATTGATATTGAGAAGATCGGTGGTTCCTGAAGAAAATCATTTTGAAGAAATTGAAGCGTGAAGATTTACGTTTTCTGTTTTACTTTCTTTGAATTTGATGAATAGGAACACCGTACTGTTAAAGGGGGTCAAAGTAACGCTATGGAATGAATTTCCTCATGATGCTCAACCCAAGCCAAATCCTACCAAAAGCCTCAAGTGAGGAATATGAGTGACATGAGGACTCTCACAGTTGAGGGTCCCGACCGTTTCGATAGCCATGCCAAGTCACTGGTCTTATCCACTCAAACGGTCATATTATTTAAGGCATTAATGTCAAATCATGTCGGGATGCTCCCAGGCTATAAATAGCCACCCCCCACAACCACTAGCTGGTCGGCTGCTCCGTTAGAAACTGACACTTGTCATAAGAGCAACCCAAATTCCTCAGAGCCTACGAGAGTAAATCATCAGTGAGGAAATACACCACCCACCGAAACCACAAACCAAACCTAGTGATTGAGCATCACTGAAGAAGTTGTTCCTGTGTGGGACTGAAGCCTTTTACCTTTGAGGACTGTGCATCCTCCAGACGGTTAGGCGTCATGGTCTAGAGCAATCCAGCAGTCAATTGTGGATCGTCGGGTGACCGAGTTTGTGAGGGTTTGGATGTCTGCCCTGAAGACTTACCACGAGTGTTGGGCGAGGACTGTGTGTCCTTAGCTCAAGGAGAATATGGTAGGGACTGTGTGTCCCGGGACTGGGTGTCCTTTGGTTTCAATACCAAGCCGCTCCAAACCAGATGTACAACTGTCACAGCAGTTGGAACTGGGTCATCAACAACAGTCTTCACCAAGAATCGGGTTCTAATTCCTCAACTCTTTACATTCTCTGTATTATGTGTTGATGACTTTCACTGTGACTGTTTGAAGAATTTGCTGAAGACTTTCTCTGAATTTCCTCAACCCCAAATTCTTCACTTGAGTTAATCATCATCTGTATTCTGCGTGCCTGCTTACTGTGCAATCTGTTCTCATAATCTTCACTCTGTAATACTGCTGTGGTGAACGTTTGCACGACTGATCCTTAACTGTTTCCGCTGTAAGTTAGACTTCAGTGAGGAATTTCCTCAAAAGGAATTTCCTCAGTAATGAAATTCTAAAAATCTCCTATTCACCCCCCTCTAGTCGATATAACGCACTTTCACTTGTTCCTCAAAGCGCTACTTGGCAGGGAGGCGGAGGATGTAGAGGAAGAGACCGCCTCTGCCGGTGAGAAAAACGACTGGGCAGCGGCTGACGCCGCCCAGAAGTAAGTGGAGGAGCAATTCGCTCAGAAGGAAACTGTCGTACGTTTCCGGGTGCATTTATTAGCATTTAGAGCATACGTTACCTGTAACGTACGCATTCAATCCCCACTACTCCACCCCTGTACCGGAACCGTTGTGGAGGGCAGCGCACTCTATGTAAGCCGCCCTCCCCCACTGGTAGAGGAGTTAGCAAATCATTGTATTCCATATTACACTCGACAACAAGCTCCGAGAGCGCTGAGACGTAGGGCTCTTACCTCCGCCGCAGAGGGGCCCATCTCATTCGTACCCTACACATCTAGTGTCAGGCTTATACCCACGACAGTGGTGATAAAACGAGAGACTCTCAATCATGAAGATCATGGTGCTTAATATGCACAAGTGTGGAAAGGTGGTAGCATTATCCCTTCTCTCTTTTGCTCTCATTTTTTTGTGGGCTCTTTGGCCTCTTTTTTTATTTTATTTTTATTTTGGTGGGCATATTTGGCCTCTTTTATTTCCTCACATGGGACAATGCTCCATCAATGATGATCATCACACTTTCAACTCAAAACTTAGAGCAACGATGACTCTATATGGAATGCCTTCGGTAGTGTACCATGACAATGATCTAGCATGGCATAGACATTAATAGAAACATCATGCTAGCTATCTTACGATCATGCAATGGCAATGTAGACGTGGTGGCACAAGTCATGGTGGTAGTTGCATGGCAATATATCTCGGAATGACTTTGAAAAAGCCATAGTAGGTAGGTATGGTGGCTGTTTTGAGGGAGGCTAAGGTGGGTTTTCTGCACCGGTGAAAGTTGCACGACACTAAGAAGATAGTGATGGTGGAAGGTGAAAGTGCATCTAAACTATGGGCTCAACATTAGTAATGAAGAACTCACATACTTGTTGCAGAAGTTTTATTAGTAATCGAAACAAAGCATTCAACGCATACTCCTAGGGGAAGGGTTGGTAGGTATAAACCATCGCGCGATCCCAACCGCCACGCACAGGATGACAATCAATAGACTAATCATGCTCAGATTTCATCACATAGCGGCTCACCATACGTGCATGCTACGGGAATCACTAACTTCAACACAAGTATTTCTAGATCCACAACACCTTACTAGCATAACTTCAATATTACCAAAACCACAACTCAAAACTAATTGAGATGAATCAAACTTCTCTAACTATTCAATGCACATGAAGGTGGAAGTTTTCGTATCCCTTTGGATAACTACCACTTTTGAGGCTACTTTCAAAGCATAGATCAACTACCAAGCCACACACCGCTGTGCTCTAAAAGATATAAGTGACGCACATAGAGCAAACGTATCTAGCTCAAAAGATATAAGTGAAGCACATGTGAGCTGAATTGTCTACCAAAGGATATAAGTGAAGCTCGACAAAATCATGGTGAGTGCATGTCTCTCTCTCTAGGTGTGCAGCAAGGATGATTGTGACACAAAAAAAATAAAAGACTCCTACGATACAAGACGCTCCAAGCAAAAACACATAACATGTGGTGAATAAAAATATAGCCCCAAGTGACGTTACCGATGGATTGAAGACGAGAGAGGGGATGCCTTCCCGGGGCATACCCCAGTTTAGGCTTTTACGACATCCTTGAATCTCTTGGGGTGCCTTGGGAATCCCCAAGCTTGAGCTCTTGCCACTCTTTATCTTTTTGTCCATAAGAACTTCACCCAAAACTTGAAAACTTCACAACACGAAACTTAAACAGAAACTCGTGATAACATTAGTATAAGAAAGCAAACAACAACTTCCTTAGGTACTGTAGAAAACTTAAATTATACTTATGATGATGTGGGGTTACTTTATGTTCAATATTCCATGGCTAATAGCCCCCGATACTATCCATAGTTTCATCAAAATAAGCAACCAAGACAACAAAAAACAAAATCTGTTAACAACAGACCAGTTTGTAGCAATCTGTATACTTCGTATACTTATGGTACTTAAAAATTTCTGAAAGCCTGGGACACTCTGAAGAAGTTTCCTAGAAATCAGAAGAAAAAAGAATCAACTCTAAAGCTCTAACAAAAAAAACGAAAGTTATTTTCGTGAGCAGAAAGTTTCTGTCTTTTCCAGCATGACCAAACGATCATCCCCAAGACTAATAATAACGGTCTTGCTTGGCACAAACGCAAAAATAAACACAAAAAACACAATCATAACAGAATTATGAAAGTGTGGAAAACACAAAACAGAAAGAAAAAGGATAGATTCATTGGGTTGCCTCCCAACAAGCGCAATTGTTTAGCGCCCTTAGCTAGGCATTCAATGATGCTCTCACAAAAGACAGGAATTGAAGCACAACGAGAGCATCCTAAAGCATGTGAAAATCACATCTAAGTCTAACATACTCCCTATGCATAGGCATTTTATAGGAAAACAAATTGTCAAGACAACCAATAGCTGCCATATGCAAGGAAGAAGAAAAAGACAAGAGCAATCTCAGCATCACGAGAGGTGATTTGGTAACATGAAGGTTTCTACCACAATATTTTCCTCTCTCATAGTAACTACATGTGGGATCATTTTCAAATACAACAATGTAACTATCACATAGGATATTCTTTTCATGATCCACATGCATGCAAAGTTGACGCTCTTCAAAAATAGTGGGATTATCATATAAAGTCACGACTTCTCCAAACCCACTTTCAATAGTATTGGAAATATCATATTCATCATGAGGCTTAAACAAAAAATCATAAGAAAAATCATCGCCCCACTCATGATCATTGCAACAAGTAGTGGACAAAGCAAAACTAGCATCCCCAAGCTTAGGGTTTTGCATATTTTTAGCATGATTGTCACTAATAGAATTTATAGTGAAACCATTGCAATCATGCTTTTCATCCAAGGAGCCCTCGTGAATCATTTCATGAATTTCTTCATCACGTTTTTCAGATTCACGCATCTCAAGCAAAACTCCATAGAGAAAGTCAAGTGCACTCAACTCACTAGCAATTGGTTCCACATAAGTGGATCTCTTAAAGAGATTAGCTAGTGGATGAGGATCCATATCAATAGATTTTCAGCAAGCGAAGATGCAAGCATATTGAAGGCACATGGCACTCGAGCAAAGGAAAGGCAAACGAAAAAGGAAAACGAAAACGGCAAAGGAGAAAGGCAAATGAAAACGGAAAATCTGAAGTGGGGGAGAGGAAAACGAGAGGCAACTGGCAAAAAAGATAAATGCGAGAGATGAGTTTGTGAGACCTACTTGGATAGATTTCTCCTTCCCCGGCAACGGCGCGAGAAATACTTCTGTTACTTCAACAAAAGACCTTCCAACGGCGCCAGAAACATGCTACGACACCAGGAATACTTCTGCTACGGCTATGCCTTAAGGGACTTCCTAGGCAAATATGCAAAGGACTTCCCCCGTGGCCTTGTAGCCTTGCATTGGTGTTCCCTCGAAGCGGAAAGGGTGATGTAGCGTAGCGGTGGTAAGTATTTCCCTCAGTTTGAGAACCAAGGTATCGATCTAGTGAAGGAGTATCACAAGTGCCTGCACAAACACAAAAAGCTTGCTCCCAACGCTATGAAGGGGTTGTCAATCCCTTATAGATTGTTCGCGAAGTGAGAACTGAAAGCAACAAAGTAACAAAGCAAAGTAAAAGCGAGAGTGGAAACGATAGGTGTGAATAGACCTGGGGACCGTAGTGTTTACTAGTGGCTTCTCTCTTGAAAGCAAGTAGACGGTGGGTGAACAAATTACTGTCGAGCAATTGATAGAACCGTGCAAAGTCATGACGTCATCTATGGCAATGATTATATCTATAGGCATCACATCAAAAACAAGTAGACCGATACTTTCTGCATCTACTACTATTACTCCACACGTCGACCGCTATCCAGCATGCATCTAGTGTATTAAGTCCAAAAGAACAGAGTAACGCCTTAAGCAAGATGACATGATGTAGATGGACAATCTCATATCTACAACAAAGCCCAACTTGTTACCCTTGATGGAAACTACACGATGTGTGCCTTGCTGCCCCTACTGTCATTGGGAAAGATAACCACATGGTAAGAACCCAAGACCAAGCACTTCTCCCATTGCAAGAATCACAGATCTAGTTGGCCAAACAAAACCCAAGACTCGGAGATACTTACAAGGATATCAATTCATGCATATAAGAAATCAACAAAGACTCAAATATATATCATAGATAATCTGATCACAAATCCACAATTCATCGGATCTCGACAAACACACTGCCAAAGAGGATTACATCGGATAGGTCTCCATGAAGATCATGGAGAACTTTGTATTGAAGATCCAAGAGTGAGAAGAAGCCATCTAGCTACTAACTACGGACCCGTAGGTCTGAAGAGAACTACTCACGAGTCATTGGAGGGGCGATGATGTTGATGTAGAAGCCCTCCAACTCCAAAGTCCCCTCAGGCAGGGCACCGGGAAGGGTTTCCAGATGAGATCTCGCGGAAACGGAACCTTGCGGCGGCGGAAAAGTATTTTCGTGGATCCCTTGATTTTTTCTGTATTTTAGGGAATATATAGGCGAAGGAGCTAGGTCAGGGGGGCGCCAGGGAGGCCACAAGCCTGCTAGCCGCCGCCCCCTGGTGGCGGATGGGGGGCTTGTGGGCCCCCTGTAGCCCTCCTGGCTTGGCCCTCAAGCCCCCTGATCTTCTTCCGTTGGGAAAAAATTAATTCGGGGATTTTATTCCGTTTGGACTCCGTTCCAAAATCAGATCTGAAAAGAGCCAAAAACACAGAAAAAATAGGAACTGACACTTGGCACTGAATTAATAAGTTAGTCCCAAAAAACATATAAAAGGTACATCAAACATCCAAAGATGACAAGATAACAACATGAAACCATAAAAAATTATAGATACGTTTGAGACGTATCAGCTATGACCGCCTTGACGCCTAGTGTGCTTCGGTCGCGCGTGCTGGAGCCTACATGGCCCTGCGCTTGGCCAAGTCCTGTTACTGAAACCTGGACTTGGGCAAGCTCGTCGCTCAGTGCGACGGCTCGGAGGGGGAGCTGCGAGCCGTGGAGGAGGAGCTGTGCGTGAGGGCGAGCGACATCGCCTCGTATGCCGCCTGGGATGAGCTTAACTTGGAGCAGGGTGAAGACGGCAATGTGATCCCTGAGGATCTGCACAACCTTCAGCCCTATGATGCCGATGGCAGCTTCGACGAGGCGGCCCGTGAGGTGGAAGACGCCGCCTCCAGTGACGAGGCATATGCCGACTCCGCCGCGGACGGAGCCGAAAGCCCTCGCGGAGGAGACGGCGCCACCACCTCGGGAGCAGCCGGCGATTGTGGAGCCACCACTTCAGGAGCAGCAGCCGGGGCAACAGACGAGGCCGCCGCCCCTTAGCCGATCCTATTTTTATTTTCGTTGTCTGCAATGTTTTGTCAGTCCAACAGTTCCACCCACTAGGGGTGTGATGAACTTCGACCGTGGGCTAATGCTTTTGAATGTATGGATTCTGCATTATATTCGTAATGCCATGCTTGCTATTTTCTTCTTCATCTTTTGATTCCTTCTTGACTCCTTTTTCTCCAACCCCTCTACTCCCATAGCTTCCACCCCGCCAGCGCGACAGCCGAGAGCAGGTCTGTGACTAGGTTGAGGTTTCTGAGTTTGGGAATACAGGACTTAGATTTTTCAAAGCCATCAAGACTTAAAGACTCAGACATAAACCAGCAGAGGCCGGCTAGAATGGTATCGTAAAAAGATCAAACCATCCCGAACCGGCAGCCTTTTTGTAGTCCAGCTTTACATGTATCCGGCCTTACCTGGCGTCGCCTCGCTAGTCGGGCAGCCGGGAGCCGGTCTATAGCTGTTACAAGTTGACCAGGGATCGGTCCGGCGTACACTATGTGCTTTTCTACAACATAAGGTAGTCGTCCGGTCGGCTAGCGAGCCCCCGAGCTTATTAGAGACGGCAAGGGACTCACAGAGTGAGTGAAAACTCTAGATATGAATCTAAAAAGAGGCATATGTCCATGCTCTTTTCATTGCATTCATTAGAAACCCCTGAAGAGGGAGAAAGATACATATGTGCATGTTGTTTCCATGTTTGATAGTTGCCTTCTAGCAATAGAACGGGTGAGCCAACGCCGTGTTCCATGGACGTTCCGTCTCCTGGCCGGAGTCATCCCTCTTGCGCTTCCTTGGCTTCTGGGCATCGATCAAGTAGTATGCATTGTTGTGCAATGCCCTACTGATGATGAAGGGTCCCTCCCATGAGGATGAGAGCTTGTGCTGGCCGGCTGTGCGCTGGATTCTTCTGAGCACCAAGTCTCCCTCTCTAAAAGAGAGAGGCTTGATCTTCTTGCTGTGGTAGTACCTCAGCTTCTGTTGGTAGATTGTCGTCCGGCTCAAGGCTAGGTCCCGTGCCTCCTTGAGGACATCAACGCCATCTTCTCTTGCCTCCTTCGCCTCCGTTTCTGTGTAGAGGATGACCCGAGGCGAGTCGAACTCGATATCCGTAGGGATGATAGCCTCGGATCCGTATACCAGAAAGAACAGGGTGAAGCCGGTAGACCGGTTGGGCGTGGTGCAGAGACTGCACAGTACTGCCAGCAACTCTTCGATCCAGCAGCCAGCTGACCTGACCAGCAGTGACACCAGTCTTGGCTTGATGCCGGCCAGGATTAGGCCGTTGGCCCTCTCAAGTTGGCCATTGGACTAGGGATGTGCCAGTGACGCCAAGTCGAGCCGGATGCCTACCTTGGAGCACTAAAGCGCCAAAGCGCCCTTGGCGAAGTTAGTGTTGTTGTCGGTGATGATGCTGTGGGGGACGCCGTATCGGACAGAGATATCCGTGATGACTTTGACGGCCGTGGGGCAATCAAGCTTCTTGATAGGTGTAGCCTCGATCCACTTGGTAAATTTGTCGATGGCCACCAAGAGGTGAGTCATGCCACCGCGAGCCGTCTTGAAAGGCCCCACCATGTCCAGCCCCCAAACGGCGAAAGGCCATGACAAGTGGATGGTTTTGAGGGCCGAAGGCGGCATGTGGGTCTACGCGCCAAAGCGTTGGCAGCCCTCACATTTGTTGACCATGTCCACGGCTTTCTCCAGGGCCGTGGGCCAGTAGAATCCATGGCGGAATGACTTGGCCACAAGGGTTCTAGAGGCGGCATGATGCCCGCACCCCCCCTGGTGAATGTCTCTGAGGATCTCCTGTCCCTTTTGTGTTTCGATGCAGCGCTGGAACACGCCAATCACGCTACGCCGAACCAGCTTGCGATTGATGATGGCGTAGGCTGCAGATCTGCGCTGGATCTGCCTCGCCTCCGCCTCCTCTTGAGGAAGTTCGCTACAAAGGAGGAAGGCCAAGATGGGTTGAGCCCATGACGGAGCCGGCACAAGGGCTGGCTCCGTCTCGACCTGATTATCGGGGGCTTCTGCAGCCCCCGCGCTTGATTAAGCAGTCACAGGCTCGAGACATTGTGTCTCTGATGCTGTCGTGGCAGCCGGCTCGCCGTCTACCTCCAGGACGTCCACCCACTGAGTGTCGAGAGGAGAGGATTCGAGGCTTGGCAGAGCCGTATTTGTTGTTGTAGCCGGCGAAGTAGTCATAGCCGGCAAAGTGGTTGTAGCCGGTGCCACAATTGGAGTCGGCAGAGCTAGCACAGCCAGCACAGGAGCTGTAGCCGGCGGAACTGGCGTAGCAGACGACGCTTGCACCGAAGAATCATCCGGCATGAGAATTGATGCCGACTCTGCAGACGGCCTGATAGATGGTTTGTGCAGCTGCTCGAGAGAGACGCCGGCTGGGATGGCCTGTCTCGTGGAGCCAATCTTAGCCAATGTATCGGCCGCCTCGTTATCCGCCCTGGGAACCTGGTGGAACTCGCAACTCTCAAAAGGGCCGCTGAGCTGCTGGATGAGGAAGCGGTAGCTTGCTATGTTGGCATCCCTGGCGTCCCATTCGCTAGAAGCAGATGAGCCGCCGGATGCCAATCTCCTTGGCGAGCCGGAGGCTGTGAGCTAGTGCTTCGTATTCGGCCACGTTGTTGGAGGCGGCGAAGTGAATCTGGAGAGCATACTTGAGCTGGTCACCTTTATGAGACGTCAAGAGGATGTTGGCTCCCAGACTAGTTCGCATCTTCGAGCAGTCGGAGTGCATCGCCAATGAGTGGAGTCTGGAGGTGGCGGCTCAAACTGGGTTTCAGCCCAGTCGACCAGGAAGTCGGCCTCCAGCTGAGATTTGATGGAAGTGCGAGGCTCGTAGAGGATATCGTGATCCACCATGGCTATGGACCACTTGGCGATCATGCCAGTCGCGTCCCGGTTGCCCATGATTTCTAAGAGTGGAGCTGTGCTCACCATAGTGATGGCATGCTCTTGGAAGTATTGCTTCAACTTCTTTGCTGCAAGGTAAACACCATAACACATTTTTTGGTAGTGGGGATAGTTTTGCTTGGAGGCGGACAAGACCTCGCTGAGGTAGTAGATACGGCATTGCACTAACAGTACCTTGCCCTCCTCCTTGCGTTCAACTACAAGTACTACACTAACCACGCGAGTGGTCGCTGCAATATATATGAGTATGGGTTCGTTTTCAGCCGGCACTGCCAAGATTGGCGGGCCCGAGATGACTCGCTTGAGGTCACGGAAGGCTTCGTCCGCCTCGTCGTTCCACTCGAACTTCGTCATCTTCTTCATGAGCTGGTAGAGTGGAAAGGCCTTCTCGCCGAGCCGGATGACGAACCAGCTAAGGGACGTCAGGCAACCGGTGAACTTCTGGACGTCTAGGATTCGAGCCGGCTTCACCATCCGCTCGATGGTGCCGATCTTCTCGGGGTTCGCCTCGATGCCACGAGAGGACACGAAGATCCCCAAGAGCTTGCCGCCTGGAACCCCAAAAACGCACTTCTCCGGGTTGAGCCGGATCTTGTACTCGTGCAGGTTGGCGAACGTCTCCCGCAGGTCGTCGAGGAGGCTGAAGTGCTGCTTCGTCTTAACGACGATGTCATCCACATAGACGTCGATGTTTTTGCCAATCTGTGGTAGTAAGCACCGTTGCATGCAGCGTTGGAATGTCGCACCAGCGTTCCTCGGACCGAACGTCATGGTGGTGTAGCAGTAGGCTCCAAAGGGCGTGATGAAGGAGGTCTTCAGGCGATCAGCTGGATCCAACTTGATTTGATGGTAGCCTGAATAGGCATCCAGAAATGATAGCATTTCGCAACCGGCAGTGCAGTCGATCACTTGATCTATCTGAGGAAACGCGAAAGGGTCTTTCGGGCATGCCTTATTCAGGCTTGTGTAGTCGATACATATTGGCCATGTGTTGTTTTTCTTCAGCACCACGACTGGATTAACTAACCAGTCCAGGTGGAAAACCTCTGTGATGAAGCCGCCTGCAAGGAGCCGGGTAATCTCTTCTCCAATCGTGTGCCACTTCCCCTCGGCGAAGCGGCGCAAAGGTTGTTTTACCGGCTTTGCATCCGGTCGCACGTGAATTTTGTGCTCGGCGTACTTCCTCAGAACACCCGGCATGTCTTTTGGGGACCATGCAAAGATGTCCCGATTCTCATGGAGGAAGTCGACGAGCTCGCCTTCCTATTTGGGGCTGAGGCCAGCCCTGATGGTGACACACTGCTTGGGTTTGTAGGGTCGAGTGGCACCTGCTTGGTTTCTTTAGCCAGCTTGAAGGAGCCTTCGCCGGCCGACTGGGATGGAGGAGAAGGGATCGCCGGCTTCTCGATAGCTTCAGCCACGAGCCGGTCAATCAGTCTCCTCTCCTCAGCAATAACCATTGCGTTGGCCAGGCGGTTGCTGTCCTGTGCACACTCGAGCGACTTCTTGTAGTTGCCAGCTATGGTGATGATGCCCTTTGGACCCGACATCTTTATCTTCAAGTAGGCGTAGTGGGGGATAGCCATGAACTTGGCAAAAGCCGGTCTGCCCAGCAGCGCGTGATACGGTCTGCTGAGGTCCACCACCTCGAACCATATGGACTCGAGGCGGAAGTGAGCTTTTTCACCGAAGAGAACGTCCAGCTGGATTTTGCCTATGGGCGAGCAGGACTGCCCTGGCACGATGCCATGGAAGACAGTGCTGGTCGGCAAGACGTTCGTCTCCTTGAGCCCGAGCTTGTGGAGGGTGTCGAGGTATAGAATGTTGATGCTGCTACCGCCATCGACCAACACCCGGGAGAACCAGAAGGTGAGCCTCTTGGAGGCGAAGGTAGGGTCAAGGACGAGCGCGTATGAGCCCCTGTTGGGAATCACCGCAGGATGGTCGACCCGGCTCCATGTGATGGGCTTTTCAGACCAATGCATGTATTGAGGAACCAGGGGGGCCGTGGCATTCACCTCATGTCGTTGCTGGTGCATGCTATGCTTGTCATCGCCTTCACTGGTGAAGACGACGAACACTCCGTCTTTATGGGGGTAGTCGTTGTGGAGGCGGCCATCGTCGCGAGGCGGCGGCGTTGGAGCCGGCGCATGACTACGAGCTGGAGCTTGAGGTGCGGCCTGTGCACCTGGGGCCGCCGGCAAGCCCTCCCCTTGCGACAACCGTCGTGCAAAGCTACACTATCGAAGGGTGTTGGTAGATGGTTGTGCCCCAGAATGTATTTTGCAGGGTGCGTCAAGCATCTGCTGAAAGGCCTGCCTAGGCAACCAGTTGTTCTTGTTGGGTCGCTTCCATTGGGAGCCGGCCTGAGTAGCCGACGCCTCACCCTCCATGTTGGCTACCAAATTGTTGTTGGAGCACGAATCGAGTTGATCCGCCTTGCGCTTGTTGTTGTTCTCGCCGCCTCGATTGTCTCCAGCCGGCTTAGGAGTAGCTGGCATGAGGACAACCTTGTCCCAGGCGGTCACCTTGACTCGCATCACGGAGTCGGTCGTGGCGTACTTGTCCGCCTTGGCCATGAGCACCGCCTGAGAGCTGGGCTCGGAGCACACGAGCTTGTGCTTGAGGAGAGTGACGTCTCGGCAACAGTCGATGAAGTACTGGATCGCCTGTACCTCATGCACTCCCTTGCAGGAGTTGCGAAGCTCCGTCCAGCGAGTGACATAGTCGCGAAGGGGTTGGTCGGGCCTGTGGACGCACATGGCCAGCTCGCGAGGCCGCCCAGGACGCTTGTAGGTTCCAGTGAAGTTGCGGACGAACGCCTCCTCAAAGTCCACCCATGAGTTGACGCTGCCGGCTAGAAGGCTGTTAAGCCATGTCCGAGCCAAGCCGGCCAACACGAGTGGCACGTAGCGGACTGCTACGCGTTTGTTGCCCATGGCAATGCCAATGGCGGTAGTGTAGTCGATCAACCAGTCCTCTGGCTTGGCGGTGCCGTTGCACTTGGTAGTATCCCGAGGCAAGGTGAAGCCTCGGGGAAACGGCTCCCCTCGGATCCGGGGGCCGTAGCAGGCCAGACCGATGGGGCCGTCTTCCTCTAGAAGGGCTGACTGTGCCAGGTCATTGAGACGCCTGCGGGCGTCGTGATCGCCCTGGGGAACGCGAGCGCCGATCAGAGTTGCAATCGGAAGGTCACCTTGTGAACTGGTGGCATGAGTCCTCACTTGATGAGGAACCTCATACACCGAGTCTCTCTCGTCACCTCCACGACATCGGCTTGAAGTATGCTCGCTCTGGCGCTGGGAGAGCCTGTCATGGCTTCCGTCGCCCTTCCGACCGGAAGTTCGATGCGAGGAAGATCCCTCAGCATGCTGATGACCGATGGGGTTGCGGTGTGCTCCGGGGTTGGGTCCCGGAGTCTCTGATTGGGCTTGACCGAAGTCTGCTGCTCGTTGGCGGCGTCAAGGATTTCTACCATGGCCGCCCGCAAGTTGGCTGTAGGAATCTCATAGATGGGTTGCGTGCCGCCTAGAATCTTGGCGATGACCCGACTGCGGCGCCGGACCGAGTCAAGCCGGCTAGGGGCCTCGGGAATCGGAGTGAGGCCGTATGCGGAGTTATACTCGCACTGCATGGCCTCCATCTGGCGTATCGCTGAAGGGATGGCATTGCCCTCCTCCAAGATCTGCCTGCGAGCCTCCTCCAGTGAATCTCACGCGTCGTTAGGGATTGTGGAGGTGGCGATGGGCGTCTTGAGGCCGGTAAGCGCAGCCTGAAGAGTGTGAGCGGCGACAGCAGCAGGCTCAGTAGCATCTGCTGACGCTTTGCCCTAAGCCGTGCTGGCACCGGCGCCGATGACCATCACCTCCACGACGTTGGAGACGGTGGCGACATGGTATGGGGTGAAGAACCCCCACAGACGGCGGAGGGCCGTTGAAGACGAGTACGTTAGTGGGGTACACGTCGTGTGTAGGCGTCTCAGCAATAGAGAGCCTACTGAAGCTAGCGCATAACGCCTCGACATCGAAGTCCTCGCCAAAGTAGCGAGGACCATCGTTGAGGCGCAGGTCGCTAAAGAGAACATTGAGGTTCTCCATAGCAGCGACGACGACGCTGGGAGGCGCCTCGTCATCGGACTCCTTGTCCGAATCCGCATGGCAGACACATACGTCGATCATCATTGATGTTGCCTCATCAAAGGCAGGCTCCACGGGCATGCAGATCGGTTCGGACGCGATGCATCTGGTGGTGTAGGTGCGGGGCCCCGCCCAGCGCGTAAAGCCAATCGATGCCGCAATCTGCCCCACGGTGGGCGCCAAATGTTGGCGAATACTCACAACATAAGCCATGGGTAGTCTAAAGAAGGTAGGAACCGAAGTGGCACCGGAGGGCGATGGCGGCGAAGTTGGTACAAGCATGGAACACACGATGTACCCTGATACGTCCATTTTGCATCATGCTTTCATGTTGATATTTATCGCTTTATGGGCTGTTAATACACTTCACGGTACAATACTTATGCCATTTCTCTCTTATCTTGCAAGGTTTACATGAAGAGGAAGAATGCCGGCAGCTGGAATTCTGGCCTGAGAAAGGAGCAAGTTTGAGATACCTATTCTGCACAACTCCAAAAGCCGTGAAAATCAACGCGGAATTATTTTGGAATTTATAAAAAATACCGGGCCGAAGAAGTACCAGAGGGGAGCCAAGAGGAGGTCACAAGCCCCTAGGCGCGGCCTACCCCCCTAGCGCAACTAGGGGTCTTGTGGGCTCCCTGCTGGCCCTCTGGCTCCCCTCTTTTTCTATAAGAAGGATTTCGTTCCAGAAAAAATAGAGAGGAGGCTTTCGGGAGGAATCGCCGCCGCCACGAGGTGGAACTTGAGCAGAACCAATCTAGAGCTCTACCAAGGTCGTCCTGCCGGGGAAACTTCCCTCCTGGAGGGGGAAATCATTGACATCGTCATCACCAACACTCCTCTCATCGGAGGGGACTCATCACCATCAACATCTTCATCAGCACCATCTCATCTCCAAACCTTAGTTCATCTCTTGTAACCAATCTCTATCTCGCGACTCCGATTGGTACTTTTAAGGTTGCTAGTAGTGTTAATTACTCTTTGTAGTTGATGCTAGTTGGATTACACGGTGGAAGATCATATGTTCAGATCCTGATGCTATTGACTACCTCTCTGGTCAATAATATGATTATGCTTTGTGAGTAGTCACTTTTGTTCCTGAGCACATGGGATAAGTCTTGCTATAAGTAGTCATATGAATTTCGTATTCGTTCGATATTTTGATGTGTTGTATGTTGTTTTTCCTCTAGTGGTGTTATGTGAACGTCGACTACATAACACTTCACCATTATTTGGGCCTAGAGGAAGGCATTGGGAAGTAATAAGTAGATGATGGGTTGCTAGAGTAACAGAAGCTTAAACCGTAGTTTATGCGTTGCTTCGTAAGGGGCTGACTTGGACCCACTAGTTTAATGCCATGGTTAGACCTTGTCTTAATTCTTCTTTCGAAGTTGTGGATGCTTGCGAGAGGCGTTAATCATAAGTGGGAGGTTTGTCCAAGTAAGGGCAGCACCCAAGCACGGGTCCACCCACATATCAAACTATCGAAGTAGCGAACGCGAATCATATGAACATGATGAAAACTACCTTGATAGAAATTCCCATGTCTCCTTGGGAGCGCTTTACCTCCTATAAGATTTTGCTCAGGCTTGTCCCTTGCTACAAAAGGGATTGGGCCATCCCGCTGCACCTTTGTTACTTGCTACTTTCTACGAATCATCTTATGACACAACTATCTGTTACCGATAATTTCAGTGCTTGCAGAGATTACCGTGCTGAAAACCACTTGTGAGATCCTTCTGATCCTCGTTGGGTTCGACACTCTTACTTATCGAAAGGACTACGATAGATCCCCTACACTTGTGGGTCATCAAGACTCTTTTCTGTCGACGTTGTCGGGGAGTGAAGCGCCTTTGGTAAGTGGAATTTGGTAAGGAAACATTTATATAGTGTGCTGACTTTATTGTCACTTGTCACTATGGAAACTAATCCTTTGAGGACCTTATTCGGGGTATCTTCGCCTCGAACGGAAGCACAAAGAGTTGCTCCTCAACCTGCTGCATCTACTAAAAATATATGCTATGAATTTCCTTCGGGTATGCTTGAGAAACTGCTGGCTAATCCTTTTACAGGAGATGGAACATCACATCCAGACTTGCATCTAATCTATGTAGATGAAGTTTGTGGTTTATTTAAGCTTGCAGGTTTGCCCGAGGATGAGGGCAAGAAGAAGGTATTTCCCTTATCTTTGAGGGATAAAGCATTGACATGGTATAGGCTATGTGATGATACTGGATCATGGAACTACAACTGGTTGAAATTGGAATTTCGTCAAAAGTTTTATCCTATGCATTTGGTACATCGTGATCGGAATTATATTTATAATTTTTTGCCTCGTGACAGAGAAAGCATCGCTCAAGCTTGGGGGAGGCTTAAATAAATGTTATATTCATGCCCCAACCATGAGCTCTCGAGAGAAATTATCATTCATAACTTTTATGCTCAGTTTTCTCATGATAATCGCACCACGCTTGACACTTCTTGTACCGGTTCTTTTATGAAGAAAGATATTGACTTCAAATGGAATTTATTGGAAGGAATTAAACGCAACTCTGAAGATTGGGAGTTTAATGAAGGTAAGGAGTCAGGTATTAATCTCAAGTTTGATTGCGTGAAATCCTTTGTCGAAACAAATACTTTTTGTGATTTTAGCGCTAAGTATGGACTTGACTCTGAGATAGTAGCTTCATTGTGTGAATCATTTGCTGCTCATATTGATCTCCCTAAAGAGAAGTGGTTTAAATATAATCCTCCCTTAGAAGTCAATGTAGTTAAACCCAATCTAGTTGAAGAGAAAGTCATTGTCTATAATGATCCTATTGTTCCCAGTTCTTACATTGAGAGACCACCTTTCCCTGTTAGAATAAAGGATCATTCTAAAGCTTCAACTGTGATACGTAGAGGCTACATTAGAACATCTACACCCCCTGAGCAAATTAGAGTTGAACCTAGCATTACTATTATCAAATATCTCCTATCCGACAATGTTGATGGCCATGATATTCACTTCTGTGAAGATGCTGCTAGAATTGCTAAACCACATGCTAGAGACAAACATAGTCATGTTGTTGGCGCGCCTGTTGTTTCTGTTAAGATAGGAGATCATTGTTATCATGGTTTATGTGACGTGGGTGCTAGTGTTAGTGCAATACCTCAATCTTGATATGATGAAATTAAAGACGAGATTGCACCTGTCGAGATGGAACCTATTGATGTCAGTATTCTGCTTGCCAATAGAGATACTATCTGCCCTTTGGGAATTGTTAAAGATGTTGAAGTCTCGTGTGGTAAAACTAAGTATCCTGCTGATTTTCTCATTCTTTCTACCGCACAAGATAGCTTTTCTCCCATCATATTTGGCAGACCTTTTCTCAATACTGTCAATGCTCATATTGACTGTGAGAAGGAAACTGTCACTGTTCGCTTTGAAGGTGTGTGACATTAGTTCAATTTCTCCAAGTTTGGTAGACAACCTCATGAAAAAGAGTTGTCTAGTAAGGATGAAATTATTTCTCTAGATTCTATTGATGTGCCTCCTACCGATCCTTTAGAGAAATACTTGCTTGAGCATGAAAATGATATGCATATGGATGAAACGAATGAGATAGATAGAGTTATCTTGAACAACATCCTACCCTTAAGAATAATTTGCCTATTGAACTGCTTGAAGATCCACCCCCACCAAAGGGTGATCCTGTGTTCGTGCTTAAACAGTTGCCAGATACTCTTAAGTATGCTTATCTTGATGAAACATAGATATATCCTGTTATTATTAGTGCTAGCCTCTCAGAGCATGAAAAAAAGAAATTACTAAAAACTGTGAGGAAGCACCATGCTGCTATTGGATATACTCTTGATGATCTTAAGGGCATTAGTCCCACTCTATGCCAGCACAAGATTAAAACCGATACGGATTCCAAACTAGTTGCCGATCATCAACGGAGATTAAATGCTAAGATGAAAGAGGTAGTAAGAAAAGAAATACTAAATCTCCTGGAAGAATGTATTATCTATCCTGTTGCTCATAGTGATTGGGTAAGTCCGGTGCATTGCGTCCCTAAGAAGGGAGGTATTACTATTGTCCCTAATGATAAGGATGAATTGATCCCACAAAGGATTATTACTCGCTACTGATAAGGTGATTGATTTTAGTAAATTGAATAAAGCCACTAGGAAAGATCATTACCATTTTCCTTTTATCGACCAAATGCTAAAAAGACTATCTAAACACAGACACTTCTTCTTTCTAGATGGTTATTCTGGTTTCTCCCAAATACCTATTGAACAATGTGATCAAGAGAAAACCACTTTCACCTGCCCTTTCAATACCTTTGCTTACAGACGTATGCCTTTTGGCTTATGTAATGCACCTGCTACCTTCCAAAGATGTATGATGGCTATATTCCCTGACTTTTGTGAAATGATCGTTGACGTTTTCATGGATGATTTCTCCGTTTACGGGTCTTCTTTTGATTATTGCCTCAGCAACCTTGATCGAGTTTTGCAGAGAGGTAAAGATACCAATCTTGTCTTGAGTTGGGAGTAGTGCCACTTTATGGTTAATGAAGGCATCATCTTAGGACATAAAATTTCTAAAATAGGTATTGAAGTCTATAAGGCTAAAGTCGATGCGGTCGAGAAAATGCCATGCCCCACAGATATCAAAGGTAGAAGAAGTTTCCTTGGTCATGCTGGTTTCTATAGAAGGTTCATTAAATACTTCTCTAAGGTTTCTAGGCCTCTTACCAATCTCTTGCAAAAGGATATTCCTTTTGTTTTTGACGGCGATTGTGAGGAAGCCTTCGAAATACTTAAGAAGGCTTTGATAACTGCACCTATTGTTCAACCACCTGATTGGAACTTACCTTTTGAAATCATGTGCGATGCTAGTGATTATGCTGTTGGCGCTGTCCTAGGACAAAGAGTTGATAAGAAGTTGAATGTTATTCACTATGCTAGCAAAACTCTAGACAGTGCCCAAAGAAACTATGCTACTACGGAAAACGAATTTTTAGCAGTCGTGTTTGCATGTGAAAAGTTCAGATCTTACATAGTTGATTCCAAAGTCACTATTCACACTGATCATGCTGCTATTAAGTACCTCGTGGAGAAGAAAGATGCTAAACCTAGACTTATCGGATGACTTCCAAAGTCTCTTGCTACAAGAATTTGAATTGCATGTTGTTCATAGAAGGGTGCTGAGAACCCCGTAGCAGATAACTTGTCTATGTTGGAGAATGTTTTTGATGAACCACAACCTATTGATGATAGCTTTCCTGATGAGCAATTGAATGTCATCAAGGCTTCACGTAGTACACCGTGGTATGCTTATTATGCAAACCATATCGTTGCAAAATATATACCACCTAGTTTCACATACCAACAAAAGAAGAAATTCTTCTTTGATTTGAGACATTACTTTTGGGATGATCCTCACCTTTACAAGGAAGGAGTAGATGGTGTTATTATATGTTGTATACGTGAGCATGAACAGGGACAGATCCTATAGAAATGTCACTCCGAGGCTTACGGAGGACACCATGCGGGAGATAGAACTGCACACAAGGTATTGCAATCAGGTTTTTATTGGCCCACTCTCTTCAAGGATGCCTGTAAGTTTGTCTTGTCTTGTGACGAATGTCAAAGAATAGGTAATATCAGTAAACGTCAGGAAATGCCTATGAATTATTCACTTGTCATTGAACCATTTGATGTTTGGGGCTTTGATTATATGGGACCTTTTCCAAAATCCAACGGGTATACTCTTATCCTAGTTGTTGTTGATTACATCACTAAGTGGGTAGAAGCTATCCCAACTAGTAGTGCTGATCACAACACCTCTATTAGGATGCTTAAAGAAGTTATTTTCCCTAGATTTGGAGTCCCTAGATATCTAATGACTGATGGTGGTTAACATTTTATTCATGGTGCTTTCCGTAAAACGCTTGCTAAGTATGATTTCAATCATAGAACTGAAGCTCCCTATCATCCTCACTCGAGTGGTCAAGTAGAGTTAAGTAATAGAGAGATTAAACAAATTCTACAAAAGACTGTTAATAGGTCTAGAAAGAATTGGTCTAAGAAGCTCGATGATGCACTGTGGGCTTATAGAACTGCTTATAAAAATCCCATGGGCATGTCTCCGTACAAAATGGTTTACGGCAAAGCCTATCATTTACCTCTTGAGCTAGAACATAAGGCTTATTGGGCAATCAAAGAGCTCAACTTTGATTTCAAACTTGCTGGTGAGAAGAGGTTATTTGATATTAGCTCACTTGATGAATGGAGAGCTCAAGCATATGAAAATGCAAAGTTGTTCAAAGAAAAGGTTAAGAGGTGCCATGATAAAAGGATACAAAAGAGTGAGTTCATTGTAGGTGATGATGTCTTGCTATATAATTCTCGTGTAAGATTTTTTGCAGGCAAGCTTTTCTCTAAATGGGAAGGTCCCTACATTGTTGAGGAATTATATCGTTTCGGTGCCATCAAGATCAACAACACGGAAGGTAATTTCCCTAGAGTGGTAAATGGGCAAAGAATCAAGCATTATATCTTAGGTACTCCCATAAATGTTGAAAGCAATATTATCAATACCATAACTCCGGAGGAGAACATAAGGGATATTTACCAGCCTGTTTCAGACTCCAAAAACGAAGAGGTATGTGATTCGATAAGTAAACAGACTCCAAAACTTTTGCAATAGGATTTTTTTCCGTTTTGGAATTTTTAGAGAATTAAAAAAATTTAAAGCAGTCCGGAAAGCGCACGAAGAGGCGACAAGCCTGCCAGGCGTGGGCCACCCCCCCCGGCCGCGCCTGGGGGGCTTGTGACCATCTCGTGTGCCTCCCGCACTCCGTTTTCTTGCGGAGTACTCCTTCTGGTCCGAAAAAAATCATTATATATTCTCCCAAGAGGTCTGACCCTCGTATCACACAATTTTCCTCTGTTTTCGTTTCGAGCTTGTTTCTGCCGCAGATTTAGGGCAAGATGTCTTCTCAAGATTCTGAGTGGGAGAGCTATGTCACCGATTACCTTGCTAACCCCCAGGTCTATGGGGACTTGTATGATTATGGTTGGACCACTGATAAGGAAGAAGATTATGATCCCAAGGGGATGGAAGGAACAAGTTCCGATGAAGAGGAGGATCCTCTACCCCCACCTGAAGACACACAAGTGGAGTTCAAGAAGTCGAGCCTCCATGACACAAGGAAGAAGCCGAAGATTTTTTTTATCCCTTCTCGTATTTTGGAGGAGAGTAAGAAAGAATTATGCCAAAGGGTGTTGAGGCTTGAAGAGTAAATTAATGATCTGAAGGAGCAGAACTTTATGCTCAAGAGGATATTAAACAAGTTCAAGACCTCTGCAACAAATCCACCACCATCACCATCGAAGGAAGACAACTAAGCATGTGTATGTGCAATCCCCTTGGCTTGTGCCAAGCTTGGGGGAGTTTCCCCGGTATCGTATCACCATCACATCCTTTGCCTTTACCTTTTCTTTGTTCGATCCTTTTTGGTCTTATCTTTCTCTAGTAGAATAAAGTTCTTAGTGTTTTAGGCTTGAGTATTGCTTTGTGTTACCCCCGATGTTTTCGAGTTCGTGAGTCATATAAAAAAATGTTTTAGTTAAGGGCCTTGCTTCATGCCATGATCAAAAGAATGATAAGAGAACAAAGGCATGAAAGATCATGTAATGATCTTATGGGAAGTGATCGGTTCACATATAAAAAGAATGTTGACTGAAACTTGTTGAGGGTGGACGAACGTAGACCTTGGTCATTGTTGCAATTAATAGGAAGTAATAAAGAAGGAGAGGTTCACATATAAATATATCATCTTTGGGACCATCTATGATTGTGAACACTCACAAAACTATTGCATGCTTAGAAGTAGATGTTGGACAAGGAAGACAACATAATGAATTATGTTTGCCTGGTTCCTAACAATGATTATATGCCTAGAGATCTGTGAGCATGTGACGATTGCTTCCACCTCATATGAGCCAAAACTTCTGCACTAAGTAGAGATACTACTTGTGCATCCACAAACCTTCAACCCCTGTTTTTGCCATGAGGGTCCACCATACCTACCCATGGATTGAATAAGATCCCTCAAGTAAGTTGTCATCGGAAATATGTATGATATATTAGTGTGTGGAAAATAAGCTTTGTACGAACCTGTTATGAGGAAGACATAAAAGCGACAGACTGCATAATAAAGTTCTTTATCACAAGAGGCAATATAAAGTGACATTCCTTCACACTAAGAGGTTGCATATCCAAACCTCTGCTTCCCTCTGCGAAGGGCCTATCTTGTATCTTTACTTTTTGTCCTTGAAAGAGTCATGGTGATCTACACCAATTCCTTATTTCGCCTTTATCTTGGCTAACGTCATATGCTACGAAAAGATCTGTATTCATATGTCAACTTGGAAGTAAGTATTCATGAATTATTATTGTTGACATTACCCTTGAGGTAAATAGTTGGGAGGGGAAACTATAAGCCCCTATCTTTCTCTGTGTCCGACTAATACTTTGTTCTCAAGTGTACTACGTGAGTTGTAGCAATTGTAGAAGACAGAAAGATGATTGAATATGTGTATTTGCTTTACAATATCTTATTTGACTCTTTCCGATGTTATGATAAATTGCAATTGCTTCAGTGACTAAAGGTTGTTGGTTGTTAATCCTCAGTAAGGTTCTTGATCCATACTTTACTTTGTGAAGGAATGATCACTTTAGCATAATAGATTATATGATTGTATTGCTGTTCTGATTATGATCATGATGCCTGCATGTCCATATCTTGTTTTGGTCGACACCTCTCTGTCTAAACATGTGGGCATATTTATTGATTTGGGCTTTCGATTGAGGACATGCGAGGTCTCAGCTTGGGGGAGTTGATACGTCCATTTTGCATCATGCTTTCACGTTGATATTTATCGCTTTATGGGCTGTTATTACACTTCACGGTACAATACTTATGCCTTTTCTCTCTAATCTTGCAAGGTTTACATGAAGAGGGAAAATGCCGGCAGCTGGAATTCTGCCCTGAAAAAGGAGCAAGTTTGAGATACCTATTCTACGCAACTCCAAAAGCCGTGAAAATTAACGAGGAATTATTTTCGAATTTATAAAAAATACTTGGCCGAAGAAGTACCAAAGGGGAGCCACCAGGAGGCCACAAGCCTGCTAGGCACGGCCTACCCCCTGGTCGCGCCTAGGGGGCTTGTCGGCTCCCTGCTGGCCCTCTAGCTCCCTTCTTTTTCTATAAGAAGGGTTTTGTTCCAGAAAAAATAGAGAGGAGGCTTTCCTGAGTAATCGCCGCCACCACGAGGGGGAACTTGAGCATAACCAATCTAGAGCTCCGGCAGGGTCGTCCTCCCGGGGAAACTTCCCTCCCGGAGGGGGAAATCGTCGCCATCGTCATCACCAACACTCCTCTCATCAGAGGGGATTCATCACAATCAACATCTTCATCAGCACCATCTCATCTCCAAACCCTAGTTCATCTCTTGTAACCAATCTCTGTCTCACGACTCCGATTGGTACTTGTAAGATTGCTAGTAGTGTTAATTACTCTTTGTAGTTGATGCTAGTTGGATTACTCGGTGGCAGATTATATTTTCAGATCCTTGATGCTATTCACTACCTCCTTAGTCATGAATATGATTATGCTTTGTGAGTAGTCACTTTTGTTGGGATAAGTCTTGCTATAAGTAGTCATGTGAATTTGGTATTCGTTCGATATTTTGATGTGTTGTATGTTGTTTTTCCTCTAGTGGTGTTATGTGAACATCGACTACATAACACTTCACCATTATTTGGTTCTAGAGGAAGGCATTGGGAAGTAATAAGTAGATGATGGGTTGCTAGAGTGACAAAATATTAAACCCTAGTTTATGCGTTGATTCGTAAGGGGCTGATTTGGATCCACTAGTTTAATGCTATGGTTAGACTTTGTCTTAATTCTTGTTTCGTAGTTGCGGATGCTTGTGAGAGGGGTTAATCATAAGTGGGAGGCTTGTACAAGTAAGGGAAGCACCCAAGCACCGGTCCACCCACGTATCAAACTATCAAAGTAGCGAACGCGAATCATATGAACTTGTTGAAAACTAGCTCGACAGAAATTCCCATGTGTCCTCGGGAGTGCATTACCTCCTATAAAAGTTTGTCCAGGCTTGTCCCTTTCTACAAAAGGGATTGGGCCATCTTGCTGCACCTTTGTTACTTGCTACTTCTTACTTTCTACCTGCTACGAATCACCTTATCACATAACTATCTCTTACCGATAATTTCAGTGCTTGCAGAGATTACCTTTCTGAAAACCACTTGTCAGATCCTTCTGCTCCTCGTTGGGTTCGACACTCTTACTTATCGAAAGGACTACCATAGATCCCATACACTTGTAGGTCATCATACCCAGGTTCAGGGCTCTCCATAGAGATAATACCCCTAGTCCTGCCGGAGTGTATGATATGTATGGATAGGATTACAGGTTGCTCCTGGAGCTGTACTGCGGAGGAGGAAGGAGCAGCCGGCTCGTCTATGCCTCTCCTATGTGGTTGGTGTGTGTGTGTGATCAGTTGACCGACCCTCTACATGGAGGGGGCGGGGGGTCTTATAGACGAACCCACCGGCCTACGATATGGATAAAGGGTACGAGAGTGGGACCCGGCTGGCAGCCTCGCCGGCTGGCCAGAGGGCCCACTGGGGTCTTGTCTTGTCGCTTGAGGGGCCCGCCGGCTGCAAGGTCCCGTCTGGCTGTGTGAGCAGCCGGCTAGCCAATGAGACTCTCGCGTAAGGTTGACGCAGGACACTTGTGGTACGTCCTACGTCGTCCAACGAGATTCATCATGGGCAGGCTGTACGGCCGCCTCCACTGTTCCCACGCCGAGTGCAGTAATGGAGTGGGAGTTTGACGGCCGACATTGTGCTGGGTGATGGATGAGAGCCACGGGAGGTCAGCGGTGTGGCCGCCGATGCTGGTACCCGCCGTGCACTCCGATCCAGTACCTTTGTTGACGCGTAGCCACCTTTAATCGTAGGGTCTCGTCATGACCTACGATCTGATGTGACATGATATCCCCGGCGGGCTAGCCTGCTTGACTAGCCGGCTTGGGCACGACTGCCTCGTCCCTAGCCGACTGGCTTGGCCTAGGAGGCTAGGAAAAGGTAGTCGTCTTGCCTCTAGCCGGCAGGGGTTGCCTGGCCGGCCAGAGAGTTGGCCGTCAAGTCCCCCGAGTCGGTAGGTGTCGCCTAGCCGGCCAGGGGACTTGGGCCTTGTAGAATTGTTTTTGGTCATTCCTCCTGGGCTAAAGATAAAGGAGCAGGCTCGTTGAGCCTACCCCGGGGTTATCCCCCCGACACCCACAGCTAGCCAGGAGGTCAATCCAGTCCACCTACTACTACGCCCACACCCAGTGTAGGGGGACGTACATCTGGAGGTACGAAGCCGCTCGTACGTCAAGGGGGACCCCTGAGCATCGCGACTCAGGGACCTAACTGCGCTCGTAGCCCCTTCCCAGTTGGGCCGTCCTGGAATCCAGTTAGTTCAACGATGGTGGAGGTACACGCGGGGCGGGCCCTGCTAACGCAGAGCCTAGTGCGCTAAACAAGCCACGTAAAATCTCGAAGGGAGATAGATGGAGTCACTCGTGCGTCAAGGGTGACTCCTGAGCGTCGTGACTCAGGAGCCTGAACTACGCCCGTAGCCCCTTCCCACTCGAGCCACCTAGTTGGTCCAACAAAGACGGAGGTACGCGCGGGGCGGGCCCTGCCGATGGAGAGTGCTGAAGGAGTTCGAGAGTCTCAAATTTTCAGTTTCTTAGGAGGGACATTGGAGTCGCTCGTACATCAAGGAGGACTCCTGAGCATCGCAACTCAGGGGCCTAACTGTGCTCGTAGCCCCTTCCCCCTTGGGCTATCCTTGAGCTGTCCTGGTATCCGGTTGGTCCAATGGTGGAGGAGGTACGTGCGGGGCGGACCATGCCGTCGTAGAGTGCTGAAGGTGTTGTGAAGTTTCAAAATCCTCGCCGCGTTCCCCTCATGAGGGTTGCTCGCACGTCAAGGGGGTATCCTGAGCATCGCGACTCAGGAGCCTAACTGGACCTGTATCCCCTCTCCTCTCGGGCAGTCCTGGAATCCGGTCGGTTCAGTGGCGGCTGAGGTATGCGCGGGCCGGTTCCTGCCGATGCAGAGTATCACAACAAACATGAAAGAAACGAGGCAAAGTGCAACACCCTGTTTTTAACTGTCCTCACTGATTTGACTTTTCTCAAAAATTAGGACCAATTAATTTTTTTGTGAATGCATGTGATGCTTGAAGTGACTATTGTTTGCTTGCTTGCTTGCATGCTTGTGTTTGATTCTCAATAATTCCTGTTACTCTCCAAACTCACCTCCTTAGCCCAAAACTCTTGCCTAAGGATCATGCCATGTGTTTAGGACCAGAAACTATTTTACCAAATATTTTTTTCAACAAAAAGCATTTCATTGAATTAAGTCCTCAAATTAGGGAACTTTTTTTGCATCAATTATTTTATTTAAAACTCATTATCAAAATGGCTTCCCAAAACCTCAGTATTATTATTTTAAAAGTTATTTTACTATTTTTTTAAATGCCTTCCCGTGAGATGAGAAATGGTATCTTATGAAGGAAAATTATTTTTATTTCTTTCAAAATATTTTAGAAAATTTAAGGAAACTCAGTCGACGTATATATTCCATATATACGAGTTTCAACACATGGTCATGTTCAAAATATTGGGAAAACACTTTCAAAACACTTCCTCCCTATTTCAAGCTTTTGGAATATTTCTATAAGAAATATTCTCCATAAATTCCACTAAAATTCTAGCATGTCACATATAATATATGTGATGATCTTGCCAAGTCTCATCTCAATCTAGGTTGATTTGGCTCCCCTAATTATTTTAAAACCCTATTTGTCCAGATCCAAATTTGAGAAACTCTACATTGCCAAGTGTCTCCAATTGTGCTCAAATTTGGTAGACATGTTCTGATACTCGAATAATGCATCCACACCAAGTGGTGCAACAAGGAGAATAGAAGAACTTGTTGCAAGCCCGTCAAAATCCTCTTTGTTGATTTCTAACTTTTGGAAACTTTGCATTATAAAGTTTCTCCAATTGACCCCAAACTTTTTGGGCATGCCTTAATGATCAAATAATGCCCCCACACCAACTATTGGATTTGTGGGAATTGATTTGAATAGCTTTGTAAGCAGACGGCCATTTCTCCCCATTTCATGGGTTTTCCAAGTCTACATTGGAAACCTTCTCCACCAAATCCCAAATTTGGTTTAGAAGCTTATTTTCATCTATTATTTGATCCTATTAATTTTCATATCAAATGAAGTCCATCTCGTATTCCAAACACTCATCAAACACCTTGTGTGCACTCACCTAAGTGGCTACTTTGGCCTCTTCCACTTTTACCCTTGGTCTCAAAGTTCTACCAAAGCTCTATATAGTTACATTTTACGTCCAGTAGCATTTTCATGACCTTTGGTCAATTATTGGAGAGAGGCTCCATGTAACTACTTCTCATTTTTACCCTTGGATCACCATTTTACCCCTCTTGCCCCACTTATGCTTAATCCAAAGCCCCCACCTTTTTCCCAAGATTCCCCCACATGCTAATGCATCTTTTCAAACTAAGATATGTCATGCTCATGTGGAGAAAATTATCAGCACATCTACAACTAGATTTCTGGCTGAAATGTAGCTTTGTTCAACAAGTACTAGCTACCCTCCTCTTCTTGAGCTCAAACTTGGAAGTGTTGTAGTCCTTGCATAGCTACCACTGCCAGATATTATTTTTCCACAAGAATCTCCATTTGAGATCCACTTTTATTAGCTCTAAGTTTGTTGTTACAAACTTGAGATCAATCAAAGACTATTCAAACTAAATCCACTAGAGACCAAACTCCTCACTCACCCTCCAGATAATATGCCCCACATCCCAGACACCTTTGACTGGTCAAGCTGGTGATGTAGGCACAGGTGGCCATGTTGACCACCACCCTGGCATGCAAAACTGGTGCTCTGCACCTTAACCTTGGCCCACAGCTCGAATCAGGCACCCACTCCATGTCTCAGCATCTCCTCTTGACCGTTCCAAGCCTTCTCTGACACTGGCTAGCCTCCAAACTGGCCAGGGACGCGTGTCTTCCCCCTGCGAGCGAGCTCTGAGGTGCTCACGAGCTTTCTCTCTCCCTCCCCCTCTCTTATCTCCTCTCCCCAAGCCTCTCTCACTCCCACTCACCTTCTCCTTCCTCACATGAACCTTCTGAGCACCTCACCTTCTCTCCCAAGCTCTACTCCTGCTCCAACCCCTCCCATGCCCGAAGCCCATCGGCGACCTCCGCTCGAGCCGGACCAACCAGGGGCTCCCCCTTCGCCTCTAGCCTACCTGGGAATCCCCCCTAGTCGGCGCAAGCCTCCTCATCATCTCCAACTTCTCCCCAGAGCACCAGGTACCGAATCCACAGAGAATCGCCGGCCTCTCCATGGCCATCATTGTCGGCACCACTGCAGCCCCTCCCTGCAGGCGCTGAGTGTGGGGATGGTTGTGATGCGACCCCCCAAGCCCGCCGGTGTGCTCGCCTGGGACGAAGATGGCCAGAGGCACCGGTCCTAGCTGGTGCCTCTCCTTTCCCTGCTACTCCCTGCCGAGCGGGAGGAAGAAGAATACCCTGCAGCCGGGGCCCCTATCAGCGAGCCAGGGCCGGGCCCAAACGGCTTAAGTGGTCGCGCCCCGGTGGAACTATGCCTCTCTGAGCCGGAGGCGCCCTCTTGAGAAGCCGCCTTCGGCGTGGCCCTGTCCTGGCGCCTGAGAGCTGCTCAGCTGGCCCACCTCCCTCTCCAGCGACACGAGTGCAGGATAGTCCCGAGAGTTGAACCCCCTTATCCATTTTCCTTTGTCAGATATTCAAAAATCCTTTATAAATCCGTCTGAGATCCGGAATTAAAGATTCAAATTTCTGTAGGTCCCTAATATCAAGATCTACCCAAAGGTGTGCTTTGCACAGTTTTCCACGAAAATTTTCTGTTATGTTATTATTCAAATACAGATATGAATGTATTTAGCCCCACTTTTGAAATATCCTATAGGGTTCAAATCAACTCCAAACGGAGTGATTCCAAATTCCAGAGCCATCTAATATCATGCCCTATTTTTGAAGGCTTGGTCAACATTTTTGTATGTCATATTTTTGTTGCAATAAATAAATAGCTCCCTTTTGCTATTTATCCAGTATTGGAAAATGCCTAGTATATTCATATCAACTTCAAATCCAGTGAAACAACTTCCTAAATATTTCTAAATTCATGCTATGGCAAATGAGTGCCTCTACTCATTTTAAGCAGAATATTTTTGTGGGCTTCGTAAAGGACCACCTATTCCTCCTTTCATCCATTCAAAATCCACGATGGTCCAAACCTCGTATAGCAAGCTTCACGTGTTTTTCTTATGACCAAAGATGACCAAGAAAAATAAAACTCCTATTTATATATAGCATTTTTGTTTCTCCTTGTTGTATGGCTTACCATGTTGTTTCCGACGTTAGTTGACGTAGTACTCGGAGTTGGACCGGAAGACCTCAAAGTCCCTGAGGACTTATGTGAGAAAAGGCAAGCAACCCTTTGACCATGTGGAGCTATATAAATAATTGCATGCTAGTAGAGCAGTAATCTCCCATTGCATACGTTCATGAATAGTCAGTAAATCATCGATATGATGTTAGTGATGGCTCCTCCGGAGCACTTGCATTTTGAGCATGATCCAACCACCTATGAGGATCATGCTAATATCATGTTGAAAAGTATAACTAAGCATATTAGAAGAATGAGCATGATGATGGAAAATATCAATGTTTATGAAAACTCCATTGGCTGCCACTAATGCTCGAGGGTGATGATGAGATAGGTGGCCACTTTTGGAGAAGTGGTGCACCGGGTCTATGTTGGTGTGAGTGGGTTCTGAAATGGGATTAGATTTATGATGTGTCGACCGTCCGAACCTTACATCCGCGACCACGTTACCCCTATATAGGACGGTGCTTTGTTGATTACTCTGGTCGGTGCTAGCAAAGAGCCACATTACTAGTGGTGGGAGTGATGTGTGGTCACTCTCGTGATGGGGTTGTGCCAGGTAGGGCAACAATGACGTTTTTACGTGTTTCGGGCACAGCATTGTTCCCCGCATGGATGATACTGTCCATAGTCAGTGGTCATAAGACGTACATCATGTGGGCTATGTACCAATCGAGTGGATCTCTTTTCTAGTATCGTCAGGGGAAAGGCATTGATCGGGTACTTACCTCGGGTATGTTATATACCGCGAGTCGTGGATGACAAGGAAGTTTCCCGGATCTCGTGGGTACAGCGTACAACTTCTGTAGAGTATAAAACTATTCGAATAGTCGTGTCCATGGTCAAGGACAGTTGGGTAATCCTATTTAAACTACGTCCAGTCGTTTCCGCATAAACCAACTGTGTGTGTGTGTGTGGGTATGTTCAAGGAGTTATATGAAACAGTTGATATGACCAAGTTTGGTGACTTGGCATATCGGGTGAACCCGAAGTGTTCAGCCCTCAGCAGATATGTTGATATCTGTAACCTGTTCATTTGATTTCCATCTAGCTTATGAGGCATATCCACATCCATCTATGATCATGTTTATTTACAGTTAAGCTACTATCCACCAATACTGCATATTACTTGTTACAATACCAACTGCATTATCCATATCATGGGCTGTTTGTGACTACATTCAAAGTACTCATTGGCTTGCCACTGATTATTTCATTGACCAGGTATGAGAGAGCAGGATATGGGGAGAAGTAACTTGGTGACGTTCCTGCGAGCTAGGACGCTTCCAAGTCAGAATGCTTGTAGGTTAAGGCTGATGGCATGGGTTCACGCTTTCGACCAATATTTCCGCTATTGGTCAAGTTTGCCGTGTTAGCCCTCAAGGCCCTATATATGTAAGACTTGACCGAAATTGTCATTTATTATAACAAACGGTATGTATGGATGTAAGAATCTTGTTAATCAGTATCCGTGTGTTCGGTGAGCATTGATCTCTGGGATCACCGTGCACGTTCATTTAGTGATCCTAACTCGTAAGTCGGGGTCCCCACACGAAGAAAACATTCAACAGTCATCCAGTTATTACAAGCCTTAAGAAGTTATTGAAAATGCAGATGAGTTCTATGCCTCCACGAGGCATGATGTGCATTTCAGGGAAAAACAGGGAGAGGAAATCAGGAGGAACCGTCGCCGCCGGTCGCTCCATCTTCAGGGAGCTTGTCATCGGGGCCAGTGGCGTTGTCTTCCATGCTGTCGGCTTCAGCGGCATCCGGAGATGGGGGAATTGCGACGCAGGCGTACCTCGTCACCAACGCCTCCACGGGGACCTTCACCGCCTCCGCAGCGTTGTCGCAGGCCTCAGTAGGGACCGAGAGGATCACAGAGCCGAAGTCAAACCCCGGCTCACGAAGATGAAGGTGACTGAAGACCCGTGTCGCGGCCTCAGAAAAGAGGTCGCGACACTCACTGTCCAAGATCTTGTCCACCTGGATGACGGCACCCTCCAAAGCCATGGCAAGCTCCGCTGACAGCACGACAAAGTAGCCCTCTAGGGTGTCCAGAGGCTCATCGAACCCGCCTCGACAGAGGATGTGGAGCGTCGTGCGAAGCCAGAGCTCAACGTCACGTAAGCCAACCAACTCTAGGGCCTTCTCCTTCTAAGCCGCGGCGAGGGATTCCCCTTGGCATGGAGAAGGGTCTTCTTCGAGGCGATCTCCTTCTCCTGCTCTTCCAAGCGCGCCTTGGCCTCCTTCTCGCATTCCGCCATCACGACCTTACCCAGGGAAACGAAGGCCTGGTTCAGGACGAACTGGACGTATACCGGAGTCCTATGGATCTCCCCCTGAGGAGCCTCTAGTGTTGTCGCGGGCGGTGTTGTCAGGGAGGCAGTGTCACAAGGTACATGGGGCTCCAAAGGTTGCCTGGAGATTGCGAGCATTGGCGCATCAGTGGACTGAGGGCCCTCAAGAGCCGACTCCTCGGCAAAAAGTGCCACCATGTCTGCCTTAGGATGCTTTGGGGGCTCTGGGGGCTCGGCAATCAAGGTCTCAGAGGTCGCCACACAAGCCTCCCCTTCTTCATCGGCATGCGGCAATGTGTTGGGGAGGGCCGGTGGTGCGTCAGGAGTCGCCTTCGGCTTGATGCCCGCCTTCTTCTTTGCCCCCAACGAGGCAGTGCCCCTGAACATCAGGCAAAAAGGGAATCAACCATGGGCGGACGATAGACGCGCGGGGCGTACCGAGACAAGTCACTTACTCTTCGACGTCGACCCATTTCCTCTTCCTCTCTGCCGCAACGACGTCAGGGGCGAGCCCAGCGCCTCAGACTTCCCGCTGGTGGAGGCACGATGTGCCAACCGCTACTCAGCCCAGTGCTTCCGGGGGGCGAGCACATTCACGGACCGCGTGGCGCATGGGGCCGACGCGGGTCCTCTAGAGATCCTGGTCAGGCGCGAGGAGATCACGGCATAGACTTTGCCGATGACATCATCACCTTCAAGCTCACGCAGAAAGATGCCCTATGACGGGAGCGACGCACTCGTCGGGCAGTCGTGACGGTCTTCTCCGAGTCGTCCCCACCGAAGGTGTCGTTCGATGACACCTCTACCGGACCAGAGCCCTCGGCCGGGAAGATCCCCCTCTCATTGAAGGCAGGCAACGCAGTGATCACGTTGGCCCGGTCGTCGAGATGGTAGAGAAGACCCAGAGCCTTGGGCAGGTCACCAGGGTCACTGCCAGCAGGGTAGCCATGAGCCTGTTCAGCTCCTCAGTAGGAAGGTCCTGGGACCGGTGCCTGAGCTTGTCGTCACCGAGTTGGTAGTCCCACAGGGGCCTGGAATGGGCCTGAAGGGGCGCCAGGTGTTGCGCCAAGAATTCCTTCACTATCATCCCACCGGCCAGCCTCTTGGTGTTGATGTCGCGGCAGAAGCACTCGAGGATGGGCACGACCCGAGGGTCGGAGAGCTTCGCTGAGCTCCATGCAAAAGACTTCTCCAGTAGCCCCCTCGACATCTCCAGGTGAGGGTTGGCATCCTTCAGGCTCATGAGAACCCAACGTTTCCTAAAGTCTTACACCTTCTTCGCGGCCTTTAGGAGAAAATTGCCGCCCGGGGCCACTAGGATGGAGACGCACGCCATCGTGCAGGCGCAGGCTGAAGAAATGGCAGAAGAGGGCTACTGAAGGCCGCACGCCTACGAAGGCCTCATAGTAGAAAGAAAAGACGCACAGAAGCAAGACGGAGTTGGGTTGGAGGTGAAGGGCCTAGATACCATAGTGGTTCAGGATGGTCTTGAACAACGAGGAGAAAGGTGGAACCAACCCGGCGAAGACGCAATGGAGTAAGAAAGGGTATACCGCCTTCGACGCGGGCCGTTTTCCTATGGCGTCGGGCCAGATCAGGGTCCGCCCGTGCTCGTTGGGCTCAGCCACAGTCCATGGGAGCACGGGGGTAAGATCCACATCCTTGGAGAGGACGCACTCTAGGAGCGGAGGAGCCGGGGTAGGACCTTGCGTCTTTGGCTTCTGCTTGCCCGAGGGCACCATCGCAGAACCGAGAAGGGAATGGCGCTGTGCTAGATCTCGGAGACGCCGGTTGGAGTTGGTGATCGAGAAGGAAGAGCGGGTATGGGATAAGGGAAAGCAATAATGAACCAACGCAACGAGCCAGGTTCCTAATAGCTCGGGAGAAGACAAAAGGGACGGGAGACACGACATCAGCCACGTGGCACGCACCGGCTTGGCCCACACGCATTTAGGGACCACGGCGCCTCAGGCCGCCCCCAATGCTTCGGTAAGAGGCCGACGCGAGCACACCTTGGGCCCCGGGGCTAATGTCGCCATTCTGGGAATGGGGGGGGGTACCTAGTCCTTCCTGTCTATGGCCCAGGGCTGGCCCACTTCATCAAGCAAGCACAATCGGGCACGACACCACTCAAGGTAAGGTCCTCGCGAGTGGCCAAGCCTCACGAGGAGGAACATCATCAGTACCCGCATGGGGGCTCATCAGGACCCCTTTGGAGCGGCGGATATTCCGAGGCGAGAACCGCCCTCGGGAGTCAAGGGTGAAGCGGAGGAAGGACAGGCGAGCAGTAGACAGCAGGATGGAGCAGTTTCCCCTTTAGTGCAAACGGGGCAAGGACGTACCGGGGTTCCCAAGGCATCTTCCAAAGGTTTCCTTTCTGGTGCAACAAGGCCATCATCGCCCGCCTATAGGACAGACGTCATCCCTGGACCCGTTCCTGCAGCGCTGTAGCCACTTTGCAGGCAAAGACCACCTTTGGGTAGAAGAGCATGTTCCCTCGTTCCCCTTCAAAATTGGCCATTGTGGGATCCCTTCCCGCCGAAACGGTAAGGGGAGAGGACTAGAGCCGCCATTATATATAGAGAGAGGAGGTTACTTCATAGAGGGGACAAGATCCATTCATTCACCCATTGGCACCACATAAAGGCCACCCAGTATCCGGAGGCCCTCGAACATTGTACTAGTTCATCCACCAACCTCCATGAGAGGCAATCCACCAAAGCAGGAGTAGGGTGTTACGCTTCTCAGCGGCCCGAACCTGGGTAAACTGTCGTGTTCTGTGTTTTCCTCACCATCGAGTGAGTTCCCTGCCATCCCCTGTGAGTAGCGAGTTAGGTGAGGCGAGCCCGCGAGAGATCTTCATACACGCCCCTCAGTTCGAATCTTTAGGGTTTTGCGGAGTCCGAAGTCCGACAACTAGCTCATTGATCATAGATCGTCAAGGTTTACTAGCCATAAACAAATGTTGTCACTTGATAATGGCATCACATCATTAGGAGAACATAGCATATGATCGTGTGAGTTTATTGCTACTGTTTTCTGCATGTAAATATATATGTTCCTGTGACCATGAGATCAGGCAACTCCCAGACATCGGAGGAATACCTAGTGTGTATCAAACATCGCAACGGAATTGGGTGACTATAAAGGTGCTCTATAGGTATCTCCGAAGGTGTTTATTGGGTTGGCGTGAATCACGACTGGGATTTGTCACTCCGTATGACACAAAGGTATCTCGGGGCCCACTCTGTAATACAAAATCACAACAAGCCTTGCAAGCAATGTGACTAAGGAGTTCATCACCGGATCTCGTATTACGGAACGAGTAAATAGACTTGTCGGTAACGAGATTGAACTAGATATGGGGATACCGACGATTGAATCTCGGGCAAGTTACATACAGAAGGACAAAGGGAACATCATATGGGATTAACTGAATCCTAGACATAGAGGTTCAACCGATAAAGATCTTCGTAGAATATTTAGGAGCCAATATGGTTATCTAGGTCATGCTATTGGTTATTGACCGGAGAATGTCTCAGTTCATGTCTACATAGTTCTCGAACCCGCAGGGTCTGCACACTTAAGTTTTGTGTGTTGGTAACCGAAAGTTGATCGGTGTACCTGATGATATCCCGGACATCACGAGGAGCCCCGGAATGGTCCGGAGGTAAATATTGATATATAGGAAGTCCTGTTTTGGTCACCGGAAATGTTTCGGGTACTTTGATAGTGTACCGGTAGTGCTGGGATGGTACCGGGGACCATCAGGAGAAGTGTGACGTCCCGAGGGGCCTCATGAGATGTGAGAGGAGACAAACCAGCCCCTAGTGGACTGGCCTAAGCCCCCCACTGAGGCCCATGAGGTTTGAGAAGGAAAAACCCAAAGGTGGAAGAGGAGGAAAGGGTTTCCAAGTGGAGAGGAGGAATCCTACTCCTAGTAGGATTGGAGTAGGAGTCCTCAACCTCCAATTTCGGCCAAACCTTGAGGGTTTGCGGCAGCCTCCTCCCCTGCCTCCCTCCAATATATACTAGAGGAATTGGAGGCAGCCCTAACCCTAATGGCCACGTGCTCCCTCTACTTCTCTCTATATCTGTTTCTCCTCTAGTCTAGGTCGGCGGTGCTTAGGTGAAGCCCTGCAGGATTAGTTCAACACCACCACCATGCCGCCGTGCTAGAGAACTCATCTATCTCTCTGCCCCTCTTGCTGGAATAACAAGGCAATGATCGTCATCGAGTTGTACGTGTGCTGAACGCGGAAGTGTCGTCTGTTTGGCACTAGATCGGGATGGATCGTGATGGGATCGCAGGACGGATCATGATGAGATCGCGGGACGGGTTGCGATTTGGATTACGAAGATGTTCCACCACATCAACTGCATTATATACGCTTCCGCTTAGCGATCTACAAGGGTATGTAGATTCACTCTCCCTTCTCGCAGATAATCATCACCATGGATAGGTATTGCGTGTGCGTAGGAAATTTTTTGTTTCCCATGCAACATTCCCCAACACCGTGAATAAATATTGCATAACAATGTGCTTTTCTATCAATTGCACGACAGTAATTTCTTTACCCAGTGTATGCCTTCATCGAGGGAGATGCCACTACAGAACACTATGGACCCTGGGTCTATTAAATTATAAATTTACAAATGCTATTATTTCCTAGCTGCCTTTTATTATCTATATTTACTTTTTATTTTTCATATATTTAAAATATCTATCTACACTACTTATCTTCTGGCAAGTAACGAGTTCAAGGGGCTGGGAAACCCTCTTGCCCGCGTTGGGTACAAGTGTTTGCTCTTTTGTTGGTAGGCGCTGAAAACAGGAGTTGCGTGGTCCTCTTATTGGTTCGATAACCTTTCTTCTCACTGAGGAAAATACTTATCTATATTGTGTTGCATCATACGCTCCTCTTCACAAATAACCCAGTGTAGATTGGAATGATGAGTCACTATAACTAGGGAATACATGGGGAGGGGCGAATTTTTGTATGTTCTATATAATCGCACATGCTAAAAGTAGAAAAACCATGTGTGGTGAATCTTTGCGCGCCAAGTTTCCCTGCACCTAGCGAGAAATTTAGACAACCGCCAAAATATATGGCTCTCCCCCTCCCACCATGGGCCACATTTACCCTCCCCCCCGCCCCCGCCACATCTCTTCATCTCGCATCCGACTGCCGCAGTTGTCATAGTTTCCTCGAATGACAGCTCAAGCGGTATCTCATCCTCAGATGAATCTCTCACCAGCCAGTTATTCCTACCTCCCCTTTCTGGCTCAACTAGGCCAGGTATTCACAAGTTCATGTTCATCTTAAACTGTAGCCATCACTTCATCTTGGTGGTCGTTTTACCAAAGAACGACACAGTTTACTACCTGGATTCTTCCATAGAGTCAAAAAATCCTGAGGATCTAACGCAACTTCAAGAATTCATGGATAGGTATTGAATTCTTTGATGGAGTTAATATTTTATATTCATATATGGTTCAAGAATTGAGTATGTGAAAATTCATCTTCATTTGTAGTGTATTGTTCTAAGCGCATCTAGTGCCTCTTAGTGATTTAGTGTATTCAAGACTTATATGTTAAGGGACTAGTGTGTGTGTGAGTTTATAGAGGTCCTATAAGTACTTGAGGAGTTTGAGATATCTAACGAAGGTCAGCCCCTAAAAATGTATGTCTTCATATGAAGACTTTGGCACTCTTCTTAAAGACTTTGAAAATGAGGAATTTGGTGTGACCTTGAAGATATTGATGCGAGGACTATGAAGCTTGCAGACTTTGTTTTCTTAGTTTCATTTCCTCTTTTTGAGTCATAGGAAACATCGTACTATTAAAGGGGGTCGAGGTAATACTAAGGAAAATTTCCAACTGATGCTCATCTCAATACCTAGACATACCCAATCCTTCGAGTGAAGACTTTGGAAATCTCGTATAGTTGAGTCAAATTGTTTAGTTACAGATACGAGGTTGTTTTTGTCTTTGAAGAAATTGGTCTCACTCAGGAGTTAGGATTTCGCCACTGTGAATTGCCTACCATGAGCAATATGGTAGCGCCGAGGAATTTGAGAGTTCGAAATTCCGACCGTTGTTGTGCTTAGCACCACCTGTCCAAATGATCTTATCCTGTCAATGTTCATATCATTAGGGGAATTTATGTCTTATCATGTCGGGTTGCACCCTAGCTATACATAGTCACCCCCACAACCACTAGCTGGTTGGTTGCTCCGAGAGTGATTGAAAAGTGTAATTTAGAGAAAACCATCCTCCGTCGAATTTGCAAAAAAATCATCAGTGAGGAAAATCCCAAAACCAAACACGTAAAATCCAAAGTGATTAAGCATCACTGAAGAGATTATCCTGTGTGCAAGAATCACCTTTTACCTTTAATGACTGTGTATCTTCCATACAGTTAAGAATCATGGTCTAGAGCATACAAGAGAAAATTGTGGATCATCGGGTGACCGAGTTTGTAGAGGTTTGGAAGTCTACCTTGAAGACTTACCACGAGTGATTGGGTGGAGTCTTTGTGACTCTAGCTGGAGGAGAATACGATAAGAATTGTGTGTCGTTTGGTTTAGGTACCAAGCTGCTCCAAACCAGACATACGATTGTCACAACATATCACACCCTATGTTTGTACCACTTTTCTAGGTTGTGAGTTATAAAAATTTGGACTAATTATAACTTTTTGTGTGCTTGTGATGTTCAAATTGAATGACAATTGCTTGTTTGCTTGTTTTTTTGTTTTAAATCACAAAACTCTCTTACTCTCCAAACTCATCTACTTGCTCCAAATCATTGCCCGGTGACCATAACATGTGTACAGGACCTATGACTATTTTCACAAAATATAATTTCGACCAAAAAGCATTTATTTAATTTCATCTTTCCAAAACCCTCAAGTGAGGTTTGTACTACAAGTCCTCAAATTAGGGAATATGTTTTGCCCCAAATATTTTATTTGGATGCTATTCTCGAAAAGATTTCCCAAAGCCAAAAAATATATTTAAAAGTTATTTTCCTGTTTTATTCTTCAAAAATAATTTAGAAAATGTAGGGAAACTCACTAGACATATATTTTCCATATATAAGAGTTTCACCACATGGTGATGTTAAAAATATTGGACAAAACCCTTCAAAACCTTTTGTGCCTGTTTCAAGTATTTAAAATACTTCCATAGGAAATATTCTAAAATAATTCCAGGAAAATTCTAGCAAGTCACACATGATAAATGTGATGATCTTCCCAGTTTTCACCTCAATCTTAATTATTTTGATTCATCGAATATTCCCAAACCCTCTCTCTCCATATCCAAACTTGAGAAACTCTACATTGCCAATTTTCCCTAATTGATCCGAAACTTGGTGGGCATGCTCTAATCACCAAAGAATGCGACCACACCAAGTGGTGCATTAGGGAGAATATTTTTGCCTGGCTAGATCTAAATAAACCTATTTCTGCCCACTTCTAGGGTTTACAATTATTGCATTGTCAACTTTCTTCTAGTGAGATCAAACCTTGTGATCAACGTTGTTTTTACCTACTATTTTATCCTATTAAATCTAATAACTAGTGGTGAAATTTATCTTTCCCAAAACAACATCAAACACCTTCTCGTAGAATAGTAAACCGCTGGTTTCACCTCTCCAACTGTTCTCCTTGCCCCGAAAATTTTACCATAGGACCTCCTATGTCTCTCCTGTTGGAAATATGCCCTAGAGGCAATAATAAATTAGTTATTATTATATTTCTTAGTTCATGATAATCGTTTATTATCCATGCTATAATTATATTGAATGAAGACTTATAGACATGTGTGGATACATAGACAAAACACTGTCCCTAGCAAGCCTCTAGTTGGCTAGCCAGTTGATCAAAGATAGTCAGGGTCTTCTGATTATGAACAAGGTGTTGTTGCTTGATAACTTGATCACGTCATTAGGAGAATCACGTGATGGACTAGACCCAAACTAATAGACGTAGCATGTTGATCGTGTCATTTTGTTGCTACTGTTTTCTGCGTGTCAAGTATTTGTTCCTACGACCATGAGATCATATAACTCAGTGACACCGGAGGAATGCTTTGTGTGTATCAAACGTCGCAACGTAACAGGGTGACTATAAAGATGCTCTATAGGTATCTCCGAAGGTGTTAGTTGAGTTAGTATGGATCGAGACTGGGATTTGTCACTCCGTGTGACGGAGAGGTATCTCGGGGCCCACTCGGTAATACAACATCACACACAAGCCTTGCAAGCAATGTGACTTAGTGTAAGTTGCGGGATCTTGTATTACGGAACGAGTAAAGAGACTTGCCGGTAAACGAGATTGAAATAGGTATGCGGATACTGACGATCGAATCTCGGGCAAGTAACATACCGAAGGACAAAGGGAATGACGTACGGGATTATATGAATCCTTGGCACTGAGGTTCAAATGATAAGATCTTCGTAGAATATGTAGGATCCAATATGGGCATCCAGGTCCTGCTATTGGATATTGACCGAGGAGTCACTCGGGTCATGTCTACATAGTTCTCGAACCCGCAGGGTCTGCACACTTAAGGTTCGACGTTGTTTTATGCGTATTTGAGTTATATGGTTGGTTACCGAATGTTGTTCGGAGTCCCGGATGAGTTCACGGACGTCATGAGGGTTTCCGTTATGGTCCGGAAACGAAGATTGATATATAGGATGACCTCATTTGATTACCGGAAGGTTTTCAGAGTTACCGGGAATGACGAATGGGTTCCGGGTGTTCACCGGGGCGGGGCAATCACCTCGGGGAAGCCCATAGGCCTTGGGGGTGGCGCACCAGCCCTTAGTGGGCTAGTGGGACAGTCCAAGAAGGCCCTATGCGCCATTGGAAAAAATCAAAGAGAAAAGAAAAAAAAGAGGAGGTGGGAAAAGGGGGAAGGACTCCTCCTTCCAAACCTAGTTGGATTCGGTTTGGAAGGGGAGGACTCCCGCCCTTGGCTCGGCCGAACCCCTTGGGGGTCCTTGGACTCCAAGGCAAGGCTCCCCCTCTTCCCCCTATATATACGGAGGTTTTAGGGCTGATTTGAGACAACTTTGCCACGGCAGCCCGACCACATATCTCCACGGTTTTACATGTAGATCGCGTTTCTGCGGAGCTCGGGCGGAGCCCTGCCGAGATAAGATCATCACCAACCTCCAAAGCGCCGTCATGCTGCCGAAGAACTCATCTACCTCTCCGTCTCTCTTGCTGGATGAAGAAGGCCGAGATCATCGTCGAGCTGTACTTGTGCTGAACGCGGAGGTGACGTCCGTTCGGCACTAGATCGTGGGACTGATCGCGGGACGGTTCGCGGGGCGGATCGAGGGACATGAGGACGTTCCACTACATCAACCGCGTTCACTAACGCTTCTGCTGTGCGATCTACAAGGGCACGTAGATCGGAAATCCCCTCTCGTAGATGGACATCACCATGATAGGTCTTCGTGCGCGTAGGAAATTTTTTGTTTCCCATGCGACGTTCCCCAACAGTGGCATCATGAGCTAGGTTCATGCGTAGATGTAATCTCGACTAGAACACAAAAGTTTTTGTGGGCGGTGATGTGCGTTTTGCTGCCCTCCTTAGTCTTTTCTTGATGCCGCGGTATTGTTGGATCGAAGCAGCTCGGACCTACATTACTCGTACGCTTACGAGGGACTGGTTTCATCGCTATGAGTAACTCCGTTGCTCAAAGATGACCGGCGAGTGTCGGTTTCTGCAATTTTAATTGAATCGGATTTGACCAAGGAGGTCCTTGGATGAGGTTAAATAGCAATTCATATATCTCCGTTGTGGTGTTTGCGTAAGTAAGATGCAATCCTACTAGATACCCATGGTCACCACGTAAAACATGCAACAACAATTAGAGGACGTCAAACTTGTTTTTGCAGGGTATGCTTGTGATGTGATATGGCCAACGATGTGATGTGATATATTGGATGTATGAGATGATCATGTTGTAATAGTTAATATCGACTTGCACGTCGATGGTACCGCAACCGGCAGGAGCCATAGGGTTGTCTTTAAACTAACGTTTGTGCTTGCAGATGTGTTTACTATATTGCTAGGACGTAGCTTTAGTAGTAATAGCATGAGTAGCATGACAACCCCGATGGCGACATGTTGATGGAGATCATGGTGTGACGCCGGTGACAAGAAGATCGTGCCGGTGCTTTGGTGATGGAGAACAAGAAGCACATGACGATGGCCATATCATGTCACTTATGAATTGCATGTGATGTTAATCCTTTATGCACCTTATCTTGCTTAGAACGACGGTAGCATTATGAGGTGATCTCTCACTAAAATTTCAAGACGAAATTGTGTTCTCCCCGACTGTGCACCGTTGCGACAGTTCTTCGTTTCGAGACACCACGTGATGATCGGGTGTGATATACTCAACGTTCACATACAACGGGTGCAAAACAGTTGCACACGTGGAACACTCGGGTTAAGCTTGACGAGCCTAGCATGTGCAGACATGGCCTGGGAACACATGAGACCGAAAGGTCGAGCATGAATCGTATAGTTGATATGATTAGCATGGAGATGCTTACCACTAAAACTATTCTCGACTCACGTGATGATCGGACTTGAGATAGTGGATTTGGATCATGTACCACTCAAATGACTAGAGAGATGTAAAACCACTAAGTTTCATCAAAGGCAAGGGCTAGAAGGGATACTTCGTGAAACAACAAAACAGTTGCTGCACTAATGAAGAGACCCAAGTCTAAACCCAAACCCGAGACTAAGTGCTTCTGTTATGAGGGGAACGGTCACTGAGGCGGAGCTACCCTAGATGCTTGGTAGATAAGTAGGCTGGCATAGTCGAAAGTAGTATATTTGATATACATGATGTTGATGTGTGCTTTACTAGTACTCCTAGTACCGCGAGGGTATTGGATACCGGTTCAGTTGCTAAGTGATTGGTAACACGAAATGAAAGCTACGGAATAAACGGAGACTAGCTAAAGGCGAGGTGACGGTACGTGTTGGAAATGTTTCCAAGGTTGATATGATCAAACGTCGCACGCTCCCTCTATCATCGGGATTGGTGGTGAAACCCAAATAATTGTTATTTGGTGTTTGCGTTGAGCATGAACATGATTGGATCATGTTTGTTGCAATACGATTATTCATTTAAAAGAATAATAGTTATTCTATTTGCTTGAATAATTACCCTCAATGGTTTATTGAATCTCGATCGTAGTGTTACACATGTTCATAATATTAGTGCCAAAAGATAAAAAGTAATAATGATAGTACCACTTAGTTGTGGCACTGCCACTTGAGTCATGTTGGTGTAAAATGCATGAAGAAGCTCCATTCTGATGGATCGTTTGGACTCACTTGATTTTGAATCACTTGAGACATGCAAAACATGCCACATGAAACTAGTAGAGTAACTTGTTGGGAGTAATGCATTTTTGATGTGTGCAGTCCAATAAGTGCTAAGGCACGCAGTGGATATCATTATGTTCTTACTTCACTGACGATTTGAGTAGATACATGAGTATTTACTTGATGAATCAGAAGTCTGAAATGTTGAAAAGTTCAAAGCTATTTTAGAGTGAAGATCGTCGTGACAAGAGGATAAACAGTCTACGATATGATCATAGAGATGAATATCTGAGTTACGAGTTTTGGTACGCAGTTAAGACAATGTGGAAATTGTTTCGCACTTCATGCCACCTGGAACACCATAGTGTGATGATGTGTCTGAACGTCTTAGCCACGCCCTATTTGATATGGTGCATACTATGATGTCTCTTATTGAATTACCACTATCGTTTATGGGTTATGCATTAGAGACAACCGCATTCACTTTAAATAGGGCACCGCATATTTCCGTTGAGATGACACAGTATAGACTAAGGTTTAGAGAAATCTAAGCTGTCGTTTCTTGAAAGTTTGGAGCTGCGATGCTTATGTGAAAAGTTTCAGTCTGATAAGCTCGAACCCAAAGCGGATAAATGCATCTTCAAAAGATATCCAAAACAGTTGGATACATCTCCTATCTCAGATCCGGAAGCAAAGTGTTTGTTTCTAGAAACGGGTTCTTTCTTGAGGAAAGGTTTCTCTCGAAAGAATTGAGTGGGAGGGTGATAGAACTTGATGAGGTTATTGAACCATCACTTCGACTACTGTGTAGCAGGGCACAGGAAGTTGTTCCTGTGGCGCCTACACCAATTGAAGTGGAAGCTGATGATGGTGATCATTGAGCTTCGGATCAAGTTACTACAGACCTCGTAGGTCGACAAGGTCGCGTACTACTACAGAGTGGTATGGTAACCCTGTCTTGGAGGTCATGTTGTTGAACAATAATGAACCTACGAGCTGTGGAGAAGCGATGGTGGGCCTGGATTCCGACAAATGGCTGGAGGCCATGAAATCCGAGAGAGGATCCATGTATGAAAACGAAGTGTAGACTTTGGAAGAACTACTTGATGGTCGTAGGACTATTGAGTAAAGATGGATCTTTAAAAGAAGAGAGACGATGATGGTGATAAGTCACTGTTAAGAAAAGCTCGGCTTGTCGCAAAGATGTTTCCGACAAGATCAAACAGTTGACTATGATGAGACTTTCTCACTCGTAGCGATGCTAAAAGTCTGTTAGAATTATGTTAGTAGTTGCTGCATTATTTATGAAATATTGCACGTAGGATGTCAAAACATTGTTTCCTCGACGGTTTCCTTGAGCAAACATTGTATGTGATACAACCAGGAGGTTTTGTCGATCCTAAAGATACTAGCAAGTATGCAAGCTCCAGTGATCCTTCAATGGACTGGTGCAAGCATCTCGGAGTTGGAATATACACTTTGATGAGATGATCAAAGATTTTTTGTTTGTACAAAGTTTGTGAGAAACTTGTATTTCCAAAGAAGTGAATGGGAGCACTATAGAATTTCTGATAAGTATATGTGGTTCACATATTGTGGATCAGAAGTAATGTAGAATTTCTGTAAAGCATACAAGGTTGTTTGAAAGGAGTTTTCAAAGGAATACCTGGATTGAGTTACTTGAACATTGAGCATCAAGATCTATGGAGACAGATCAAAACGCTTAATAGAAGTTTCAACAAAATGCATGCCTTGACAAGTTTTGAAGGAGTTCAAAATAGATCAGCAAAGAAGGAGTTCTTGGTTGCGTTGTGAGGTGTGAATTTGAGTAAGACTCAAAACCCGACCATGGCAGAATAAAGAGAATAGACGAAGGTCGTCTTCTATGCCTTAGCCGTAGACTCTAAAGTATGCCATGCTGAGTACCGCACCTGATGTGTGCCTTGCACTCTGTTGAGAGGTACAGAGAGTGATCCATGATTGAATCACTAGCAGCGGTCAAAAATTATCCTTAGTAACTGATAGACTAAGGAATTTTTCTCGAGTATGGAGGTGGTTAAAGAGTTCATCGTAAAGGGTTACGTCGATGCAAGCTTTGACACTAATCCGAATAACTATGAGTAGTGAAACAAATTCGTATAGTAGAGTAGATATTTGGAGTATTTCCGAATAGCACATAGTAGCAACATCTATAAGATGACATAAAGATTTTTAAAGAACAAACGGACCTGAAAGTTTCAGAACCGTTGACTAAAACCTCTCTCACGAGCAAGACGTGATCAGACCCCATAAATATATGGGTGTTGGATTCGTTGGAATCACATGGTGATGTGAACTAGATTATTGACTCTAGTGCAAGTGGGAGACTGTTGTTAATATGCCCTAGAGGCAATAATAAATTAGTTATTATTATATTTCTTAGTTCATGATAATCGTTTATTATCCATGCTATAATTGTATTGAATGAAGACTTATATACATGTGTGGATACATAGACAAAACACTGTCCCTAGCAAGCCTCTAGTTGGCTAGCCAGTTGATCAAAGATAGTCAGGGTCTTCTGATTATGAACAAGGTGTTGTTGCTTGATAACTAGATCACGTCATTAGGAGAATCACGTGATGGACTAGACCCAAACTAATAGACATAGCATGTTGATCGTGTCATTTTGTTGCTACTGTTTTCTGCGTGTCAAGTATTTGTTCCTATGACCATGAGATCATATAACTCATTGACACCGGAGGAATGCTTTATGTGTATCAAACTTCGCAACGTAACTGGGTGACTATAAAGATGCTCTACAGGTATCTCCGAAGGTGTTAGTTGAATTCGTATGGATCGAGACTGGGATTTGTCACTCCGTGTGACGGAGAGGTATCTCGGGGCCCACTCGGTAATACAACATCACACACAAGACTTGCAAGCAATGTGACTTAGTGTAAGTTGCGGGATATTGTATTACAGAACGAGTAAAGAGACTTGCCGGTAAACGAGATTGAAATAGGTATGCGGATACTGACGATCGAATCTCGGGCAAGTAACAAACCAAAGGACAAAGGGAATGACATACGGGATTATATGAATCCTTGGCACTGAGGTTCAAATGATAAGATCTTCATAGAATATGTAGGATCCAATATGGCATCCAGGTCCCGCTATTGGATATTGACCGAGGAGTCACTCGGGTCACTCGGGTCGCGTTAGTCACGGTTTTACCTCCAGATCGCATTTCTGCGGAGCTCGGGCGGAGCCCTGCCGAGATAAGATCATCACCAACCTCCGGAGCGCCGTCACGCTGCCGGAGAACTCATCTACCTCTCCGTCTCTCTTGCTGGATCAAGAAGGCCGAGATCATCGTCGAGCTATACGTGTGCTGAACGCGGAGGTGCCGTCCGTTCGGCACTAGATCGTGGGACTGATCGCGGGACTGTTCGCGGGGCGGATCGAGGGACGTGAGGACGTTCCACTACATCAACCGCGTTCACTAACGCTTCTGCTGTGCGATCTACAAGGGTACGTAGATCGGAAATCCCCTCTCATAGATGGACATCACCATGATAGGTCTTCGTGCGCGTAGGAAATTTTTTGTTTCCCATGCGACGTTCCCCAACATCTCCCACCTCTAGTAAAAGTTGCGTGTCTTTGGCAAATGATTGGGAGGTGAAAACCCAACTTTTACGTCCTGGACAGCCTAGGCAGGAGGCTCTCCCCCACTTTTTCATATTTCTATCCCAAGTCTTACCCCCAAGAGTCCTAGAGCATCTATAGAATCCCCAATAGCAAATAGACAAGGTGGGTCGCCCCAGAGCATGCGGGAAAATGACCATTCCGGCCATTTGCATGCTCTCGAGCATGCTACCATACTCTCCTGCACTATAGTCGCCCCATCCCATGCCACCCTAAAGCATTGGGCCTCCCCTTATGTCTCCTGAGGCCATCTCAGTGTCCGGGACAAGCTACGCGGTCGACCCCTTCTCCCTCAATCTCCGATGACTATTGTCGGGCACGTCAATGCCGCCCCTGTCGGCCAACCGCTGGCCTCGCACGCGCGCGCTTCCCCGCTTACACCTTGCTTCTTCTGGTGGTGGACAACCCCCACAAACACCTTAGATGCACGTTGGACCTCTCCCGTGACCCCCAGCCTCGGCAACGACCTCACCGACGCACCAGCCCTTGGTGCACGACACTCCACCTATAAGAGGCCACCCGAGACCTTATATCCCCTATAGATCCTCTCTCTCTCTCCCAATCATACGCCAGCACCACCCATTCGAACTCCCGAGCCACTGCACTCTAATCAAAGCAGAGCTCCGCCACCTCAGCTCTCGGGCGATCTCGAGGTACAGAGATCCTCCGACCCCATTCTTTGCTCTCTAGGACCCTAAGAGCCCCCTAATATTCTTTCCGCTCTCCATATTTCTCCTTGCAACTCGAAGCGAGCAGTTCGAGCTCGGCCCGAAGCCCTCAATCCTTGCCTCCTCATCGCGACGAATCTCTACACTCTGGTGTCCGTCCCCTCATCTAAGTGACACGTGAATCGACAATGAGCACTCCCATCCCAGCCACTACTCCTGTCGTGCGTTGTAGCATCGCCAATGAGCTCGCCGGTCCCCCTGACGGCGAGGTTCAAGATGACAAGTTGCACCCACCTGTCATCCTCACCTCCCCTCTCCTTCACCACCTATCGGTGATACCTAGGGCCCGCGCATCAGTTTTAAAACCTGACGGTGCGCGTGCCCGGCTCGGCTCTGCCGTTTTGGCTATGCCGGTCAGCCCAGTTCTCGCTTAAGGCATAGTGCCCTTTCTCTTTTTCCATTTTCTGGCATTTTCGAAAAATTCCTCAGCCTAAAATATACGTCTAAATTAAAAATGTTCCAGTTTCTAAAATCTTGCAATATTCCAACCTATTTAATGGTGCCACTTGTGCATTTCTTGGTAAATAATTTATGCACTATTTTTTAAAACCACGTTTTAAATATTATTAGTGTTTATTAAAATGCTTTTTATTATCTTTCACATTCCAAAACTAAAACCTAATAATTTTCACACTATTAATATTCATCATAGTATTTAACAAAATTGGTTTGCCATTTTTAGGAGCGATTTATTTTCCCTGATTTTGTCGGGGTCCTATTTGTACCCCGTTACTTTGCAACGATAGAGCATGTTCTTGACGAGGGAGTCGGAGAGGAAGCACTTGAAGACTTTGAAGAATTTGTTGAGCTAGGCAATCAGCCCTTTGACCTTGTCTAAGAAACCATTTTATGCATGACATATGACACATTATTTCATTGAACTGAATCATGATGAAGTGGTGACCACCTTGATGGGTTTCCCCTGTTATTTTTCTCATTGATACTTGCATTGGCTGACTCTACTTTATACTTAGAGTTGTGTGGGTGGAAAGTAGATAGGTTCCTAGTAGATGCTACCCAATTGGACGGTAATATGCATGGTGTTGGGAAGAAAAATGATTTCAAAGGCTTTTTAAAAACCCTGTTGGGTGCCACTAATGCCCGAGGGAGATGGTGTTGAGCTAGGTAACCACTTGAGAAATATGTGGTGTACGAGGCAGGTCGTGTGTGCATTTTCAGAAATGGAGAGATTTAAGATCTGATGATTGTCCCAACCTTACAAGAACAACCACGATACCCCTTATGGGATGGGGCCTTGTTGATTACTTTGGTTTATACTAGCAGAGAGCCCGCATTACAAGTGGCCGGAGTGACATGGCAACTCTCGATACGTGGTCGTGCCGGAAAGGATGACCATGGGCCATTTTCAGAGACATCGGGGACACCGTTGGTCCCTTCATGGATGGTACGATATGTAGTGAGGCTCGTATGATGTACATCATGAGGGCTGGGTACCAATTGAGTGAACTCTTTCTTGGTATCATCAGGGCAAAGGCATTGTTGGGTTATTTACTTCCTCTGTCGTTGTATTATTTGTTTGGTTGTCGCATTCATCATTGCATCATTGACATCATCATCATTGCATCAGCATTCTAATGCCATCATTTTTCAAAACTTGCATCCGTTATTAGTTGCCGGTTCTCTCTGTTTTTCTCGTTGACCGTATCGAGACCAACTACACACGCACGCGCCCATGGCACTTTAAATATTGTTTTCAAAAGTGTGTATAAACCTTTCTCGGATTGGGTTGAAAGTTGGTGTGTGATCTTATTTAGATGTAGATAGGCCTCCTCTCGAACTTCATCGCAATCGGAGTCCGTTTGATACCCAAATAGTTACATGTATAGCGACACAATAGCCCATCAAACGTCAGATGTTTTCAATGTTTAAAAAAGCCCGTGTGAGGCTGCAAACCTCCCTGTCTTCTCAGCCAAACCCCTCCTACACACCCCACCAAGCAAACCTACACCACCTCCATGACGAGAGCCATTCGATCAAGAAAAACGTGCTAAAATCCCAACCCTAACCCCTGCCTATAAAAGGAAGGCCCCCTTCCAAATTTGGGCAAAAAAACCCTTGTCTAACCTCCCCTAACCTCCCAGCCGCCTCCCTTGCCTCAAATTCCGTGCCAGCAGCCCAGCCGCCACCACATGGCGTCGCCCCGACAACCCAGCCACCACGTGAGCCGCATCTCTAGCCCATACACGTGCACCATCTCGCCTCCCCGCGCCCCAGGCACCGAAGGCCCGCCCGAGCCTGTGTGCGGCCTATGAAGCCCATCTGAGCCCCCACCTTGCCGTTGCCAGGGCACAACGGTTGCGCCCGAGCACCTCTGGAGTGGCGGACCGCGGCCCCTCATTGCCCCGTCTGCCGCTCATAGGAGCAGTCCGGTGTGCTGCCCGTGACCAGCCGCGCCGACGGGCTACATCCTCCCGACGTAGTCCCTATGAGCTGCCATCAACGTCGGTCTTCACCGCCGCCCATGAGCTCTACCGTCAGTTGGGTCACCGTCGCACCATGCTACTTCTCAAACAAGAACGCCAGAAATTGGCACGTTGACGGAGACTTGGCTTGCGTTGTTTTTACCATTGAAGCGGAAAGGGAGATGCGGCACAGGAGCACTAAGTATTTCCCTTAGTTTAAGAACCAAGGTATCAATCCAGTAGGAGAATCTCGTCAAGTCCAGAGTACCTGCGCAAACACAAAAGAGCTTGCACCCAACGCTATAAAGGGGTTGTCAATCCCTTCAAGATTGATTGCAAAGTGAGATCTGAAGGCGGAAAGTGCAACGAAGTAAAAGAGTAAGGCTGAAAATATGGTGTGAAGTAGACCAGGGGGCCATAGTGTTCACTAGAGCCTTGTCTCAAAATAGAAAATATTACGGTGGGTGAACAAATTACTGCTGAGCAATTGATAGAACCGCACAAAGTCATGACGATATCCAAGGCAATGATCATACATATAGGCATCACGTCCGAGACAAGTAGACCAATACTTTCTGCATCTACTACACACATCGACCGCTATCCAACATGCATCTAGTGTATTGATTTCATGACGAACATAGTAACGCCTTAAGCAAGATGACATGATGTAGAGGGATAAACTGAAACCAATGATGAAAACCCCATCTTTTTACCCTTGATGGCAACAACACGATGCGTGCCTCGCTACCCCTTTTGTCACAGGGTGAGGTCACCGCACGGTATGAACCCAAAACCAAGCACTTCTCCCATTGCAAGAATCATAGATCAAGTTGGCCAAACAAAACCCACAACTCGAAGAGAATTAGAAGGATATGAAATCATGCATATAAGAGATCAGAAGAAACACAAATAAGATTCATAGATAATCTGATGATAAATCCATAATTCATCGGATCTCGACAAACACACCGCAAAAGAAGATTACATCGGATAGATCTCCATGCAGATCATGGAGTACTTTGTATTCAAGATCGAAGAGAGAGAATAAGCCATCTAGATACTAGCTACGGACCCGTAGGTCTATGCTGAACTACTCACGCATCATCGGAGAGGTCATGGTGTTGATGAAGAATCCCTCCGTATCCGAATCCCCCTCCGGCAGGGCACCAGAACGTGCCCCGGATGGGATCTTGCGGAGAAAGAAGCTTCCGGCAGCGGAAAAGTATTTTCATGGATCTGCTGATTTTTTTAGGGATTTTAGGGAATTTATAGTCGAAGGAGATAGGGCAGGGGAGGCCCAGGGAGCCCACAAGCCTGGGAGGCGCGGCCCCCTGGCCACGCCATGAGGGCTTGTGGCCTCCCCCGGGACTCCCTGCCTTGGTTCCCAAGCTTTCTGTGTATCTTCTGCTCTAGAAAAAATATTTTCGGAAGTTTTATTCCGTATGGACTCTGTTTAAAATCCTCCTCTGAAAAGGGTCAAAAACACGGAAAAAACAGGAATTGGCACTTGGCACTGAGTTAATAAGTTAGTCCCAAAAAAGATATAAAAGGCATACAAAACATCCAAAGTTTGACAAGATAATAGCATGAAACCATAAAAAATTATAGATATGTTGGAGAAGTATCACACAACAGCGTCGTCTCCCCGGCCAAATCCGGTAGCAGCCGGCTGGATCCGGCACGTGCCGCGTCCGCACTTCCCTGGCTTCCCTCCGCGCCTCCCCGTCGATGTCAACCACCGCCGTTGGTTACTTCTAGCTCGAGACGAGCAGAGCCGACCATCTGATCGAGTGCTCGCCTTGCTAGCCCTCGCACATGGGCTAGGCCCTGTTGGCCCAGACACACTCAAGCCCATCCATGCCAAGCCGGCACAGCCCCAGCAGGCCCTGCCTTGCCTCCGTCCTGGGTCGCGTGTGGTGCGAACGGCCCAACCACCGCACCGTCGGGCTGAGGCGCACGAGGTGAGCACCTGAGCAGCTTATCCGTCGCCCAGTCCCCACTTTGTTATATTGCGCCCATATAGATGTTGACCTAGTGCAGTCAGATTCGACCCATGTCGCGCTTTTTTCCTATTAACGATTAATCAATTCCACGACATTTAAAATTACACAAATATGCATCATTTTAAAATTCTCATAATTCATTAACCGTGCATCGGATGAAAATAATTTGGATATGTAACATGTGTAGAATTTTGTGTAGATTATGAATTTCCAACTTTCATGCATGTTTAAAAATATTTAACCCGCTATTTGTATTGTTTTCCATGATGCCATATTAAAATGATTTAATTCTTACCAAAATAATCGTGCATCGGATATAAAAACTCCATACGTGAAAAATGCTTAGAATTTTATGTAGCTTCATAATATCCAACTCTCACATGTGTTTAAAATATTTATATTGTTGTTTTCATGAGTTATGCACTAATGTCATAATAAAACGGTTTATCTCATAATTAATTAACCGTAGCTCCGACTAAAATGATCCACATATGTAACTTGGCTAGAGTAATGCGTAGAATAAGATGATGGCATTTTTTCGTATTTAACAACTCTAAAATTGTGTTATAGGTAGAAAAGTACCGAATCTTAATTTGCACATGGGGAGTTTACAGAATTTTTATTCGTTGTTCCGGCCTCATTTAAACTTGCCTAGAATTTTATGTAGTTTCATAATATCTTGTTGCATCAATCTTAACATGCTTGTGGCTTTTATTTGCATACATTTTGCATTCATGCATATTATCTTGTGATGAGCATATCTTTTAAAACATAGCTCCATTTTCGGTGATCTATATATGTAAATTGACTAGAATGATGTGTAGAATCACATGCTCCACTTTATTTTGGTGTTTAATAAATATAAAATATGTTTGGATCAGATCTAGACTAATTTCGAAATTAACATATGGGGTCATTTCGGAAATGCTACATATTGTTTCGACCTCATTTAAAATGCCTAGATATTGTAGTTTATTTATGCTTCACCTCTTGGTATGTTTCAAAACATTTAACATTGTCATGTACGTAAAAGGGAGTGAACTAGATAATTCAAATATGGAGTTTTGTAAATATGCAACTCGTTGCATATTGAGATTCATTTAATGTGTAGTATTAAGTTATTGTGCTTTGCGTGTCATGTATAATTAAATGGACATGCATTATAGTTGCTTGCACATCATGTCAAGAATATGTTGTGGTGTTTATTATATATTTATTGTTTTTCTGGATAGTTTCTTCTCAACAGAGTTCCGAACCGTTCCGAGTGAGGATTTGTTCGACTACTTTGGTTCGTCTGCTTCGCAGATTCATTCTTTTTCCATGCGAGATCACATGCCAGATGATAATTTCCCTAGATACTACTACTACCATTGACATGCTAGTTGTATGGTTTCTTTAGTTATGTATCGTTGACTACCACCACTTTAATAAGCCTCCCAACATTTTCATGAAAAACCTCTAACCCTGCAGCAAACCATTGTTTAGCTATGTTACCACTTGCTCATCGTTCTCATAGCATTGCTATTTGCAGGTGCAGTTGCTTCCATGTGAAAATATGGGTTCCTTGTTATATAACCATATTATTACTATTTAATTTTATGCAACTATGTACTTGGTATAAGGTGGAAGGCTTGGCCTTTTAGCCTGGTGTTTTGTTCCATCTTTGCGGCCTAGTTACTTGTGTACCAATGTTATGTTCCACAATTTAGTGATCCTAACGTGCTTGGGGTTGTTATGGGGACCCCCTAGATTTTTGTTTTGGGATAAAACTTGTCTGGTAAAGCCCAATATTGGTAATATATTTGCCCAACGTAATAATACTAAACACCGTTATTACAACAGAGGGCGTCAGGAACCCGAGGTGTAACTCAACATAATACAGGGAGGGCCACTGTTGATTGTGCTGGTCCTAAATAGAGCACCGTCCAGGGCCAACCCGGGGCAACTCGGGTGATTTCTATCAGGCCACTATACGCGTCGCTCATCTACCGTGTCCTAAAAATGGGATATGCGGCTCCTATCGAGATCGTCGACACGCTGGGTGGCCTTCCCCGATTTCTTTGACCTTTCTCAAACATCTTCTGCGAGGGATTCTGTCAGCGATGCTATGTCGACACCTATGGGAATCAATGTGAAACCGTTGTGGTCGTAGGTTGGGAAAATACAACGTCAAGAGCAGAGCTTACGATCAACACCCGGCAAGCCTTTTTACCAAGGTTCGGATCGCTGACACGTAAAACCTTACGTCCTGTTTGTCTGGTTGTATTAAGAATTTTGTTGTTTGTTATAGTGACTGAAGATAACCGTCCACTGGACAATGCCCAAAGATTCTAACCCCTTGTGAATGAGCTAAGGGCCTCCTTTCATAGCCAAAGGGGTCACCTACAATGCTCGGTGGTAGGTTCACGAGAAGTTACAGTGAACCTAGGGCGGTGGTTATCTATATACCGTTGTCAGGTGCATTAAATTCACGTCTTTCCCTTGTCAATAATGTGCTGCTGAAGACACGTATCCAGGTGTTTCGACACCTCGGCACTTTGCTAGCGCATGTGGAATGCGCTGGCACTTGGGGGAGGTGGCACTCTAGCGAGAGCGGTCGCCCTCCAATGCCTGGCCCTGTCATCCCGACAAGGGGGGGGGGATTGCCTGGGCCTCGGGTCCTCGTCCCGGCAAGAGAGCTTGCCGGGGGCTTCGATTGTCATCCCGGCAAGGGAGGCTTACCGAGGTCTTGTACTTGGCGAGTTCATCACACCCACTAAACGGGCGTGGCCTTGGTTATCTTCCCGGCAAGGCAGGCTTGCCGGGGCCTTGGTAATATTGGGTGTGCATCTTGTCTGGATCCTGCCATGCTCAGCTGTCAGGGGCTCTTTGCACCCATGCACAAGTCTGGGGCACTAGGGACCCAATCTTTAATGTACCGACAGGAGCCCCCGGGACTGGGCCACACACGCGTGGGGAGCATTGTTTGGCCAAGCCCAAAGAAGTGCACGGGCCTTCATGGCTGGACCCGTTGGCGGTTGCTTTTCCCCACGCCGTGCATCGGATGCGCGAAGTGGGAGTTCATGCGCGGAGTGGCCTCTCCGCCTCCTGAAACGCCTCTGCCACGCGCGTGGCATGCGTAGTTATGGATGTAGAGGTGACAAACGTGGCCTTGAAAGGCACAGTAGTAGCTGGGCCCGCCCGTGCATGCATTCGCGCAGCAGGGCGGTTCTCTGTTCGCCCGTGAGCTCGAGCGATTGGGTGTGAGGGGTGGTGGCTTCTGGAGCAAGGGAGGCTAGCCCACGCGCCCCATCCTATAAATTGGGAGGGTTTGCGAGGGGTTTTGTCCACCGAACTCCCCCTGAATCCACCAACTCGTCGATCTTGGTCTTCAGAATCTTCTACTGTCTACAAGTGGCGCTCGCCCCTAACCATGGTTTAGGGACAAGGTCGGCCACCATAGGCCGCCAGGGCAACGAGGGGTTCCCGTTCGGATCATGCACAGTTTCTGGGGGCGCCGCGGCGAAAGACGGCCCGAGAGCGTGTGACGGAGAAAGGGCGAGGGGCCGTGGTCGCCACGGAGGTCGAGGCCAGGGGAGGCGGAGCGCTACTCCAACGCCTCCGCCTTCCCCGGGGCTTTCTCCTGTGGCGGCCCACGTCGGAAGGAACCCGATGGAGTTCCTTATCAAGTTAAGAGGACCTATCTGGTCCCGTCTCTGACTCCCTAGTGTCTTCGCCGAGGCAATAGAAGGAGAGGGGGCCTCGACCCTGTGCCTCCGCATGCATGGGTGCGGCAATGGCGCCGTGCCGGTGGTCGCGGAGTGTACTTGGCCTCGGACCCTGTTCCTCAGCCGCGAGCTCTGCCTTTTTGTCTTCTTGAACTTCGCTCCTCTGCATAGGTCGATCCTCGTCAAAAGACAGAGTCTTAAGTTTATGATAATGACACTTTGTAAGCAAAGCCAAATGTATCCATTCTAATGAATGAAAAGACTGGTTTCGCCTTTTCTGATTTTGTTCTTTGTATGATTCGCTTTTGCATAATCCGAGAGCTTGCCGGCAACTACCGTCAAGGCTGCTTGCCGCGTTTAGTGCAACCATGGAACTCGCCAAGCGGAGCTTGAGACGAAATAGGGTGCTACGTAGCCACTTGCTCTGTTGATCAAGTTCGCAACTGTTTGAAGGCGCTCTGTGGCCATTCAGGTCATTTGAACGAGTTTGAAACAAAGATAAGGTGCATTGATCTTGGGGAAGGTCCCAGTATGCTCAAACTCCACACACAAAGATTGGAAACTTTCAAAGGGGAAGCAAAGAATCTATCTACTTCAGATCTGAATCTTAAACTTAAAAACTTATCTGCTCACGCCGCTGTTGCATGCCGTTTGAGTCTTCCGCTGGGGCGTCGGTGCCCTCAGCAAGTAGGGAGTCACCACTCCTGGCGGTTTTTCCTCCAGCAAAGTCTTCTTGCCGACGGTCCGCGACCGTCGTTTGGAGGAAATGTCGGCCAGGGTCTAACCCCTCTGCTTTTCTCTTGCTAGGTTGTGCTTGCGAAGCCCCCGAGCGCGTCTCTGGGCGACGATGCGATGCTCTCAGGGGTGCAACACTCGCACTGGAGTGCGCACCGGGGCTTCGAGACCGTGTGTCACGTCCTCAACGACTATGCATCTCTCCGCAGAGGTGCTTCCGCCGGAGTATGCGCTAGGGCCTCTATGAAGCTTCCAGGCACGCCCTCGACACCTGCGTGTCGGCCCCGAGCAACGCATCGGCCTGACGGCGCTGCCCTTGGAGACTCTGCCTCCCTGCCCCCCGCGCGCGCATGTAGCAACGCACTCGCGCAGGCCTTGGGAAGCTGTAGCAGAATGGAGTGTCCGCCGCGGTACCCCGTTTCCGGGGGAATGCGGCGTAGCGCCCAAACTTCGATGGATCCGGTGCCGAGTTTGCTCTGATTCACACACAACTCCGCACCCCCAACCTGGCGCACCGAAGATGTCTTCGATGCTAGGTCGACACCTATGGGAATCAATGTGAAACCCTTGTGATCGTAGGGCGGGGAAAGACGACCTCAAGAGCAGAGCTAATGATCAACACCCGGCAAGCCTTTTTACCCAGGTTTGGGCCGCTTAAGTGACTGATGATAACCGTCTTCTTGCCAATGTCCAAAGAGTCTAACCCCTTGTGAATGAGCTAAGGACCTCATTTTATAGGCAAAGGGGTCACCTACAGTGCTCGGTGGTAGGTTCACGAGAAGTTACAGTAAACCTAGGGCGGTGCTTATCCATCTACCATTGTCAGGTGCATTAAACACACGCCTTGTCATTGTCATCAATGTGCTGGTGAAGACACGTGTCCAGTTATTCGACACCTGGGCACTGCACTAGCGCATGCGGAATGCGCTGGAACTTGGGGGCGGTGGCACTGTAGCAAGGGTGGTCGCACTCCAATGCCTGGCCCAGTCATCCCGGCAAGTGGGGGGGGTTGTCGGGGCCTCGGGTCCTCGTCCCGGCAAGGGAGCTTGCCAGATGCTTCAGTTGTCATCCGGGCAAGGGAGGCTTGCCGAGGTCTTGTACTTGGCGAGTTTATCACGCCCACTAAATGGGTGTGGCCTTGGTTATCTTCCTGGCAAGGTAGGCTTGCCGGGGCCTTGGTAATCTTGGGGGTGCATCTTGTCTGGATCCTGCCATGCCCTGCCATCAGGGGCTCGTTGCGCCCATGCACAATTCTAGGGCACAAGGGACCCCAGTCTTTAGTACATCGACAGATTCCGAGGATACTTTGGGCTATCTTGAGGTTGAGGTCTTCCACCAAGAATCTGAGGAGATCATGGGCTTTCTGTGGTCGATGTTTCCAACGTAGCTTGTGGTAGTCTTTGATGGACTAGTTGGAGCACCCCTACAGGGTTAAATATTTCTCAGAGTCATGCCCGTGAATTAAGTGGTAACTTGGAAACTTTGTTTAACATCCAGTCGTGGCAAACTTGAAGTAAGGTGTTTAGGATCACTTTGTGATCATTCTAGTTCATGTCCGATTATGCATAGAGCACCCGCTCTTATTCTTCTACTCCTAAGTTAGACACTCAATTAAATGCTCAGTTGCTTGTTGCAGCCTTACCACTTAATCATACCTCACCCATTAAGATTTGTTAGTCTCGATACCTTTGGGAATGAGATTGATGTATCCCTGTGGGTCACAGATTACTACAAAAATAGTTGCAGGTACACGTGAAGTGATACTTTGACGTGAGCGCGATGATTGTTCTATTTGGAGTTTCTTCTTCTTCTTATTCTTTGATCATAGGATGTGTTCCAGGCTGGCAGTCTAGGATAGCAAGGAAGGACATTGTTATTTTATTTTTTGTTTTCATCCGTAGTAAGACCCATCTTTTCTACATGGTGGTTGAATATATTGTTGTATTGTGTTGTTCAAGTTTTAGATTGTGGCAAATGTAAGGTAATTCCATATACTCATCTCTTGTGTAAAGGTACGTGTAACTATATCCACTCTTGCAAAACGACGTGATGCACATCTATCCCTGTCGAGGCCCTCGTGCCAAAATAAAGATAAGATCACATCATGGGCATTACAATTTGGTATGTGAGCAGTACATATTGTGACCTAGGAGCCCCCTAGATTGATCGAACTTGGCCGAGTCGAATCTAGTGAAAAACTACTTTCAATCTAGTTATATATCAAAGAGTAGGATTATTTTCACTCCTCTTCACACTCAATTTTTTAGGATCATGCAGGTATTTTGGAATCTATATAATTTCGATGTGACGGAGTTCTGACTTGGTGCCTCCTATCTGACTTGATTTCTTTCGGGGAGTTGAGATCTAGGGGATTCTTGAGCATATCATTATCATTTAGATTTCTTAGTATCTGACGACGGAGGATGTTCAAAATTCCTTCAATACTAGTAGTGGAGAGAGGAGTGTGGCCTCCCCAGTACTGGTGGAGAGAGTTTCGACGTACTGCCATAATTGGTATCGTTGTGTTTATGAGGGTCTGAGGTCGATGATTTTCTAGGATCTCTGTTTATCTTTTAACGGATGTGATACGCTGGATGTGTAGTGTTATTGCTAGGAGTTGAGTGATGGATTTACTCCATGTATCCGTGGAACTTATTGCATAACCAGAAAATTTCAGCACTTCTTAGGTGGCAATTCAAGTAGCAACCTACGGTTAAGGCATGTGTCATAGGTTCACGCTTTCGTACAAGATTTCCACTGCTAGACTTTGTTACTTGGAATCCATGGCCCTATCTATGTAAGGCTTGACCTCGATGGTCACTATTTGTGTAATACGGAATGTATGGATGTAAGACTCTTGTTATTCAGCTTTTGTGTGTTTAGTCAAATGATCTCTGTGATCACTCTTCTCCTGCATTCGGTGATCACGACTTATGAGTCGGGGTCCCCATAGATCTAGAATCAAATCCATCCTAACTGTAGGAAGCCTTAGTTAGGATGGACGTTTGTTAGGATAAAACCCCTTCCAAAAACAATACCTAGTACCTACACTTCTCGCCTCTTTCACTCAATTTTTGAAACTTTACTAACGCCCTCCCTTAAACTTGTAGATGGTCGTAATACCCGGAGACCTCGTACCATCCAACTTTCCCCTACTTATTGATGATAAATTAGAGAAGTGCCTGTTTTGTCGACAACCAGTTTTCCTCTACCGCTAGCACTAGGTCAATGCCTCCACGAAGGAGTACAATGTTAATGTTGCCGTGGAGGCAAATGACTCCCCGGCGAGTTGGTTCTTTGAAGGACCATAGATGGATATCTTGGTGACCACAGTCGAGATGGCTGCATGGAAGGCACTCATACACCTTTGAGATATCATCCCAGAGATGGCTCACGAGCTAGCTACTTGCCACCTACCATTCAGGAAGGATGATGTTGGCAAGAGTTGGACGTTGGTCCCATCCAAGGAGGATGGAACACCACTCAGATTCTAGACCTACTTCATCCTCTTATCCAATAGTCTGGCTCAAAACCTGATTAATTAGTCCGTAAATCTCCGCAAGAAACTTCACCACAATCGTGAGCTACTTCGTCAAACAAAGATGAATCCACACATGATTAAGAAGTATGGAGCTCCCAAGGGGTGACCAGCTATTGTTTATAGAGGAGGAGTACCCCAATCTAAAGATGCCCCCGCTCCAGGAACATCTCAGCAACTTCACAAGTGCGAAGGAGTACCGTGCGCTCTTCACCGACCCACCAACAAAGCGTCATTGAGATGGACCTCCTCATTCTCTGACCCCTTCGACCAAGGACGACACACGTAGGGATGATGATAAGGAGGAAGATCCAGAGGAGCGTGAGTATGTGACAGAGCACTCCACCACTTGAGTTCGAGAACCCTAGGGTAGGAAAATTCATGTACCCCTCATGCAAAGTCGAGTCCGTGTAATAATTCATATGAAACCATGTATGCTTGTTGTTTATTTTGTTGTTTGTGTTTCAATAAAATTCGCGCTTTTGCATGAGGCATAATGCAAGAGACTCCATCGCCTACCTTACGTTAATATTATATGTTTGGTCTTTTGACCTCTGTTTGAGCACACATGCAATATACCAACCACGTTAGGCGCGCTTTCCTCTTATTGCTTTTCCCTCGTCTCTATCCCAGTTGTTTGACTTGGCTGCTCCACACAAGATGGTGAGTGCAACCCGCGCTAGCAATTTTGGCAACCCCAGGACCGACAACTTAGTTTCGAGATCACCAGGAGCATCCAGAAGGGGACATTCCCCCGCCACCACCTCCACCGGTGAACATGACCATAGCTCAGTTTCTCCAAGTTCTTAGGGAGTAACGGCAAGCAACCTCCAATTCCATGCAGTAGATGGCTCATTTCCTTGTAAACAACGAGCAGTAGGGAAGGAACAACAATGGCGTCTCCACTCTCTCGGAGTTCATGAGGAATTCTCCCCCAACCTTCACTCAGATTGCCAAACCCTTGGATGTGGATGACTGGATCCGAACCATCTAGGACCTCCTTGCTTTGGTAAACTGTAATGAGGACCATGAGAAGGTTCTTTATGCCTCTCACTACCCCGTAGGTACCACCAGAGCTTGGTGGGATGGATTCAAAGTCATGCAAAGCGACCGTGTGATCACCTCGACTGATTTCAAGGAAGGATTCTGCATGGCCCACATTCCTTTCGGGTCATGGCAATCAAGAAGCGGGAATTCCGAGCGCTTGATGGTACCATGATCTTAAGCCATACAGATCTAGCATGTAACATATCATATAGCTTTGCAGCCTCACACATGGTACACAATGTCTGCCACCTTATCTTGGCCGGACCGTTTGCGCCTTTTAGCTGATGTATATGATTATGTCGCTAGCATCCGTATGTCAAAGAACCCGGGTCGACATGACGAGTTATAGACCCGAGTGACACAACCATAGAGGAACAATCATATGTAACCCAGAAATGCAGGGGTTGTTCATCAGCGTGTGTAGATGAGTCGTAGCAATCTAGACGGACTCCATTACACCGCGTGACATTTCACCGTGGGGACATACAGAGCAGCAAAGAAGGATACATGTGTGTCAATTAATGTGTCCGGAGTAGTAGCAAGCTACCACGGCTCAGTGAAAGCACAAAGAGGATTTTTCTTGTAAAGAAGGCTACAAAAGGCATACAACTAGGTGCCGAATCCCACACATACAATGAATTTCAAAGCATACACACAATATGAACGATATGTGTAGATACAACATGACATCACAAGACAACTCTATGACTGAAGCATTTATTAAAGACTCATATGAGTTAACATAGTGTGATATTACAGACAGGGGTCACGTGACCCAACACTACAGTCATCCAAGCATCAAGAAGAAGTAGAATATGTCTGGGTACACACATCTACTAAAAGTGGCTAGAGGTGCCTGAAAATCGAAATCGGCCCATCCAAAGGAGCCACACCTTTGTCTAGGATTCCCAAGCTATCCCGGTCAACATTGAACTTCCTGTAGAAAAACAAATAGTGAGACTAATGTTACTCTCCAAAACATAATTAAGCAACCGTGAGTACAAAGGTACTCATCAAGACTTACATCAGAACTATCTACTTCTACATATGCATCTGTACCAACAAAGGAGGTTGTGGAATTTATTGCAGCAAGCCAGCTTCGACTCTTGGGCAACATGTACTACGACTACAGTTACTTTCTTTGAGATGGGGAAGCGCATACGAGTCCAAATATTCACCAAATAAATACACCAATATGGATCCACTCCTGTCTCCGTATGAGAAGGCCGTCTATAGCACTCACATTTATCTTGCACATTTTAGAGTATCCATTTCAAGTTTGCTATGTACCACATAATGTTTCCAAGTAATCCATACCGAGGATGTGGCTATTCGAACAGATTAATTCACCCTGCAGGGGTATACTACTTCACACAAACTCTCACCACTTATCACCATATGCATGTCAAGCATCCCGGCAACCTTCAAGCGGAAGCACTGTGTGGGCATCGACCATGACCATTAACCACACAAGACGCTAGTCCAGGTTTATCGCCTATTTGAGACTAACGCACTAGGAAGTCTAGCCAAAGTTTCCTCTACGACCTCAAAAATGTGCGCAGGGTTCCTCAAGCCCACCATCTGGGTGCCACTTGGTACAGCGTGCCACTGTGTATCTACCGCACTAAAGCCTACACTGTCGGGCAGAGCTAGACACGGTTGCCAATAGTTTCGCTACAAACACCAAAAATTAGTTGCAACGCATGGATAGAGATCTAGGTGATTAATAATCCCACAGGGGTCAAGTTACCTGAACCAAATCTGTGGTAGTATCTTGTCATGGATAACATACAGAGAACTCAGTTCTTAGGTACAGTCCCAATGATAAAACCCACCATGTACTCCTACATGGCCTCTCATTGCTACCTTTGCCAAATCGGATTCACACACTTAACTCTCACACAGTAGGACATGAACACAACCATTTCGATTCATCACCCAGATGGATCAGATCTAACACGACTTCTAGCATAGCAAGCATAGTAAGAAAGCATGGATGAGTAGGCACATCAAGGATCAAGCGGTTGCTACTCATGCTATGTGGTTTCAACTATTTAGTGTGGCAAAAACAGGTCATACAGAGGAATGGGTTCAACTACCGAAACATGTAATAGTTGAATTGTTGATTTCCTAATATAGTAAAAGAGAGCAAGAGCGAGTGAGTGGGATTGTATCAGAATCTTCAAAGGGGATTTACTTGCCTCGCACTTCTGAAGATAATAATGAGTCGTCATCAGTGACATCGACCTCATTGTTGGAACCACGTCTACCGAGAGGGAACAATACCAGCAAACAGAAAAAGAACAACATTTACTTCGCGGAAGGGCAACACTACGATGCATGATCATGACATGGAAATATGCTATTGATTGAGCTAATGCATCTAGCAACAAGATTAAATGGAGTTGGTTTGAACCAAAGGTTCAAATTCAAACTCCATATGTGGTTATTTAAATGCCATTTTTTTCATTTGTCCGAAACAGAGGAAATAAGTTGTTCTAATATGCATGAAAATGATACATCAGATTCTTTGGATGTTTGATAATTTTTAATATATGAATCATTTAAATCTGAGCTATGGTTGAATTTCTATGAACTTCTGAAGTTTGAAGTATTTTATGGAATTTTCTGAACTGTATTGAATCCAAAAATTATTAACTCCATCAGCCTGACAATGGCATGACATCAGAAGGTCAACAACGTCACGTCCTGGTCACACCTAACGACCGGGACCCACATGTCATTGACTCATTTAACTAATAGAGGTTAATTAGCTTATGAAAGAAATTAACCTAATTAACCGAGAAGCTGGCCCCACATGTCATTGAGAGTAGGGGATCAAATCCTCGTCAACGGGGTCAAACTCGCCGGAGTTGACACGAGGCTCGTTGTCTGCGTTGCCAGAGATAGCAGAGGGCATCAGAATTTGTCCTTCGACGACCAGTAGAGCAGCGGAGAGGCTTGGCAGCCTCCTGGGGGCATCAGGAGCTCAAAGATCCCATCAGTTCGAGCAAAGGGCACGACGGAGCCATGCCCAACGCTCAGGGGAGATGGCAACGCTCGACCGTGGGGGAGCAGCTAGCTAGGTCGCGCGTGCGAGCAGGAGGAGGAAAGGAAGAAGGTCGGTGGCTCATAGAGCGTTGACTGGAGCCGACTTCGAGCTGTGTGAGGTCGTGTCAACGGCGAATCGACGGAGAAAAGCTTCAATGGTCGGAGATGAGAACAACGATGAGGAAGGCGATGAAGGGATTTCGAGCTTGATTCCTTGGGCACAGAGATGAGGCGGAGCACGGCCAATCATCTCGACATGGAAGCACGGCGAGCGGGCAACGATGTCCATGGTTGCAACAGTGGCATGGCCATGACCGCTCCGGTAATGTAGAGAAGAGGGTGAGACAGAGGCGAGGGGGAAAAATGGCGAGGAGGAGTAGATTCAAACAACACCTCGGGTCACATCCCCGTTGCCTCGCTTGGTCGAGGACACGGGCACGCACGTAGGAGGCGTGGCACCCCAGCCGTGCTCACCGTGCTCCTCTTCTCATGTGCCTTGTGGTAGAGGAAGAAGACGAGGCTGCCCTTGGTGGGCTAGGCCTCTTCTTCAGGTACTAGGTAACTCTCTCTCTCTCTTTTCTATTTTGTTTTCTGTTATTGTTTGTTTGGACAAAATACTAATAGCAATATTCTTGAAATAATTTATGGGGTTTATACATATTATTTCTAGGCCCCAAAATAATTTCCATAATTTTTTAAATAACTCAAATATTAATAATCTATTATTTATTATTTTTAGCAACTTTGCTGCTTTAATTAAAATGCCAAGAGGGTTGATAAAAAGTAGATCACCCCTGGTATGTTGTTGCCAACATTTATCACACATGGTGAACATTTTTGAAGGCCATTTTGGGTTCATTGAGAAAAATCTGAATTATTGGAATTGGTTTATCAAATGAAATCCTAGGGTTTGTTAATCACCATTTCAAGTTTAAGAAAAATTTAGACATGATGCAACACTCATGCTAGCACAAAACAAAGGGGTAAACTAGGGATGTGACAACTCACCCCCACTAAACAAGAATCTCGACCCAAGATTCAGACGTACGGTAAGAGAAAGAGTAGACACTACACTATCACAATATCCATGATCCGCTTGCCCTTCTTGAAGATGTTTACTCATTGCATCATGTTGATCTTGACATCTTTACCTCTCAGATCTTGACCAAAACACCACGACAAGTGAAGAAAAAATCTCTACGTAAATCAATTTTCATGAAATCGAGTAACTCATGATCAACTCATGGAATGGAACATAGGAACGTCCCTTGAGCTGAGACACAAAACATAAAGGAGGAATGAGCAAATGAGGCATATGACGAAGGTTCAATTGGTAGGCAATAATTCCATTCTTAATATAGATGGTGAAATGTTTTCAATGTAGTGAGGAGTTAAGTTGCACTTCATACCATAATGGGGCACCTTAGGAAGGTGACTCGTACAATTATCCCCTTAAGTGGCAAAAAGAATTACTTTTGATACAGATATTATTGAAACTCTTCATACGAGGCTAAGGAAATTCATGGATGATGGTTTGAAGGAGTTCAAATAAATGGCATACTCAACTTGGAAGAGGAACTAGAGTTATAAGACACCTCTACAAACGCGAGGCATATTCCAATAGATACTAAGGATATAACCTAGAGTGTGAGCATGCTCTCAAGAACTTGAGGAAATACATATTCATCAAGGTTTTGCCAACATCCGTGCCAAGGATACTGGCACCACCTCATACTACCATGATCAATGATGATGGAGGATGCAGATGCAAAGGAACACAACAGTTTCTTAGATTTCACCTTATCTATGCCAGGGGAACTTAATCAGGATGTTCAACCGAGAGACATTTAGCAATCCACTTCTAATGTTCTCCTTCATGTAAGAGCATATAACCCAATTATAGGTAACGTTTGGTAGCTAGAACGTCATGTAAAGGTAAGACTTCGGGGGCTCAAAGGGGGACCATGAGGAACAACTTCTAGAATAAGTCATATAAAATCCTCATGGGGTAGTGGCTAATGTTGCTGATATAAGATATTATAATAACAGGTCTTCCGACTAGGTGAGTTACCATGACATCACATTCCCAGGTTACAAAGAGACCAATATTATAATTCTTGGAAAATGATCCAACCATCATATCTGCGTGAGATTCAGATCGGGTTGGTGTCAGATTATTCTAGAGTCAGCATGTCTGAAAAGTAAGGTTTGCAACACAAGTCGATGAGATGGCATTGTGGGATTATCGAGAAATGTACTACGAAACCAACTCCAAAACATGAGCTTGATTGCAAGATGCACGTGATCAAACTATCTAAGACAAGTGTGACCACATAGAAGTCTTACAAGAAAACACTACCGAGTTCGGGTTCAGAACCATCATTGGAGAATAGCGAAGTCCTTATATAATCTCGGGTTAGCTCTTATGAACGAACCTCTTTACCTTGAACAAGTCAATCAGTGCCTTGGTGTGCTAGGAAATCCACAAGGACTGGAGGTAGCGAGCCTATCAGACCATTGAATACTTAGCACGTGCATGATTGACTTGGGATGGTTCCGGAGGAACAAAACAAACTCTTCTTGAATTCAAGGCGGCAACTTGCATCAAATGCACAAGAATTTACAGAAATTCACTTCTTTCATCAAGACATACACTTTATGGATAACACAAAGGTAATGCTTACAAAAGTTTCCAACACTAGCTTTAGTGTTCAACATAGTCAAGCCAAAGAAAAAGATGTTGTCGATGGGCTCAACAACAGTTCATAGAGGTTTCCATATAAATGGAATTCCACAACTGTGTGAGCAATATAATAGCATTGGTCAAACCAAGAGATATAATGGTGTATGCCCAAGGAAATATCCATGCGTAATACAACATTGGGAAAATCATTGGTTCTAATTTTGATTTGATGATAGCCCACACTCAAATCAAAGATTGGACAACATGATAGGTGCAACAATTAATCACGAGAATCAGTCGTTAAAGATATCCTATTTCTTCAAGACTCCCACAACACAAAAGATATTCAGTTGGAATGAACTAAATGAGACAAAGCTTTTTATGTTCCAACTCTCCAATTTGTTGTTTAACTTAACTAACTAGTTCATGGGTATCGAACACAGATTCTTGGAGAAGGGGTGGTTTATAGGAAAATCAACTTTCACGAGCTCAACATAATGGTCAAGGAACAACCTAGTAATACTTTCGGGAAGATATTCAAAAAATTAGGAACCATCGATATGTTATTAAGCTCAAGAACAATCTTGCTTTCCAGGGCAAGACGATGTTCTCAAAGAGTGAGGGATTGACACAATCCTAACTCATTGATCGAAAAGTGCACCAGGAAAGATGGACTAGGTAGCACGATCAAACTTCGAATGGTCATTCAATAACCAAGACGCTAAGAATGAATTTAATGTACATTAACTTCCATGGCAACACGGTTGCTTGGAGTATTGATTTCACATATCATGGTTCACTTGTCAGCGTTCCGGTTACAACAAACACGGAGACCGAGAAATGAAAACCGATGGCGAGAAGTACCACAGTATCAAAATTTCATAACATGTTGTGCAATTCTCATGACATTCATGTCATAAAGAGGGTAATGCTTGAAGGAAGAGCACATCAAAAGCTGGAATGACATTTTGATTTGTGGAATACAACTTCTTTGACCCAATCCAAGAAATGGATGACGTACTCGACTTTGCTTCTCCTAATCATTCTAAAATAGAATGGCTTTACGTACCAGAAGAATAATAGGCATCGATCAACACGAATGCACAACTACTCTTGACTATCCACTGATGGATGAACATCAGAACACAATGGAGGGAGCAACTCAAGAGCACCTGATTTTTGGAGTTGTAGATGCATAGTATAACATGTCGAACTTGTTCAACATAATTCTTCCGGATAACCTAGGCAGAAAGGTAAGATCTGCAGAGTCACAACTATGGAATGGAGAACTCATCTAGATCACTCTTGTTGTGATCTTTTAGTTCGGGAGAACTTCTGCCACAATTGGTAAATGGTAGTGGAAGAATGATATAACACCGACCTCGAAGGCTAGAACAAAGTAACTAATATCCTGAAGGAATGAGAAAATACTACCAACGGGAGTGAGAAGAATGATCCTTGGGTTGAGGAACCCAAAAATTGAATACCTACTGACTTAGAAGCATCATAGAATGCTTATAATAAAAATGGCTAGAATTATCACACTCGGAACACAACAGATAGCTACAATTTTGGGTGGTTCTCTGGAACAAAATGGTTTACTAACACCTTAACACAATAATTGGTGTGCTTTGTCTCGCCCAAAATATATTAACTCGGGATGAGAGGATTTGAAAGTGCATCAAATTATTAATAAACCTTGGATAACTCGGACAACATAACAGCTGTACGGGCATGAAATATGAGGCAACCTGCATCAAACTGAGAACATAACAACTAAATTCTGATGGAGACATCGATCCAGGAAGGAACAACTTCCCTATAGGTCTCGAGCATAGTAACTCATCACCCTGATGGATAGATGAGAAGCCTAACTCTTAAACCCCGGAGAATAAAGGAGAGCGTGACTCAGATAGAATGACACGAGGAAGGGAGTAAAAAGAATCTTACGTTCCCTTCCACAATCAATTCCCTTATATAACTAGAGCAGTTCTAGGCTCAACATCGACCAGTTTGGCTAGGTAATCCTACAGGCAGTCAAGCTCTCATACCAATGCTATCGGGACCCCGATCCTAAGCCATACAGATGTAGCATGTAACACATCATATAGCTTTGTGGCCTCACGCACGGTACACAACGGCTGCCAACTTACCTTGGCCGGACCGTTTGCGGCATTTGGCTAACGTATATGATTATGCCGCTAGCATCCGTATGTCAAAGAACCCGGGTCGACATGACCAGTTATAGACCCAAGTGATAGAATTGTATAGCAACACACATACATAACCCAACAATGCAAGTGTTGGTCATCAGCATGTGTAGACGTTTTGTAGCAAGCTACATGGACTCCATTACACCGCGTGACATTTCCCCATGGGGACAAACACAACAACAAATAAGGATACATGCCGGCCAATCAATGTGTACCGAGCAGTATCAAGCTACCAAGGCTTGGTGGAAGAACAAAGAGGCATTTCCCCATAAAGAAGGCTACTAAAGGCATACAACCAGGTGTCGAATCATAGACATACAATGCATTTCAAAGGATACACACAATATGCACGATATGTGTAGATACAACATGTCATCACAACATAACTCTATGACTCAAGCATTTATTAACGACTCATACGAGTCAACATAGTGTGATATTAGAGACAAGGGTCACATGACCCAACACTCAAGTCATACAAGCATCAAGTAGAAGCACAACATGTCCGGGCACAAACATCTACTAAAAGTGGCTAGAGGAGCCTGAAAATATACATCGACCCTTCCAAAGGAGCTAGACCACTTCCTGAGATTCCCAAGCTATTCTGGTCAACATCGAACTTCATGTAGAAAAAAATAGTTAGACTAACGTCTCCTCTGCAAAACATAATTAAGCAACTATGAGTACAAAGGTACGCATCAAGACTTACATGAGAAATATCTACCTCTACATATGCATCAGTATCAACAAAGGGGGTTGTAGAGTTTATTGCATCAAGCCACATTTGACTCTTGTATAACCTGTACTACGAGTACAAGTACTTTCTTTGAGATGGGGAAGCGAACACGAGTCCCCATATTCACCAAATCAATACACCACTATGGATGCACTCCTGTCTCCCTATGAGAAGGTCATCCATAACACATACACTTATCTTGCACATTTTAGAGTATCCATTTCAAGTTATCTATGTACCACATAAAGTTTTCAAGTAGTTCATATCTGAGGACACGGCTATTCGAACAGATTAATTCACCCTCTAGGGGTATACTTCTTTTCGCACGCTCTCACCACTTATCACCATATGCACGTCAAGCATCTTAGCAACCTTCAAGCAAAAGCACTGGTATGGGCGTCAGCTACGACCTTTAACCACACTAAACCCTAATCCAGGTTTATTGCCTATTTGAGAATAACCCGCAAGGAAGTCTGGGTGAAGTTTCCTCTACAGCCTCAAATAATGTGCGCAGGGTTCCACAAGTCCACCATGCCGGTTCCACTTGGTACACCATTCCACTGTATATCTACCGCATTGAAGCCTACCCCGTCGACTAGAGCTAAAACACGACCACCAACACTTTTCAGACAAATGCTAGAAACTAGTTGCAACTCATGGACAGAGATCTAGGTGATTAAAAACCGAGTGGGGTCAAGTTACCGAAACCCATTGTGTGGTAGTATCTTTTCTTGGATAACATACATAGAAATCAGTTCTTAGGGATGGTCCCAATGATACAACCTGCCTTGTACAACTACCTGGCCTCTCACTGCTACCTTTACCAAATCGGATTCAAACACTTAAATCTCACATGGTAGCACATGAACACAACCATACCGATTCATCGCCTAGATGGATCAGATCCGACACGACTTTAAGCATAGGATGCATAGTAAGCAAGAATGGATGAGTAGGCACATCAAGTCTCAAGCAGTTGCTACTCATGCTAAGTGGTTTCAACTAGTTACTGTGGCAAAAACAAGTTATGCAGAGTATTGGGTTCAACTACCAAAACATGTAACAGTTCAATCATTGTTTTCCTAATACAGTAAAAAGAGACCACGAGGGAGAGAGTGGGATTGTATCAGAATGGTCAAAGGGGATTTGCTTACCTGGCACTTCTGAAGAAAACAATGAGTCTTCATCAGTGACATCGATCTCATTGTTGGAACCATGTCTACCGAGAGGGAACAACACCGGCAAACAGAAAAAGAACAACATTTACTTCACGAAAGTGCAACACTATGATGGATGATCATGACATGGAAATATGCTATTGATTGAGCTAATGCATCTAGCAACATGATGAAATGGAGTTGGTTTGAACCAAAGGTTCAAATTCAAACTCCATATGTGGTTATTTAAATGTCATTTATTTCATTGATTCAAAACAGGGGAAATAAGTTATTCTAATATGCATGAAAATGATACATTAGATTCCTTGGATTTTTATGAGTCTTTTTCATATATGAATTATTTCAATCTCAGCTCTGGTTGAATTTATATAAAAAGTTTGAAGTATTGTTTGGAATTTCATAAATTCTTTTAAATCCATAAATTATTAACTGCGTCAGCCTAACAAAAGCATGACATTAGAAGGTCAACGGTGCGAGGTCCTTGTCAAACCTAATGACCGGGACCCACATGTCATTGACTCATTTAACTAAGAGAGCATAATTAACTTAAGCAAGAAATGAGCCTAATTAACCCGGAAGCTGGTCCCACATATCATTAAAACTCGGGGGTCAAATCCTGGTCAACCAGGGTCAAGCTTGCCAGAGTTGACCCACGGCCGATCGCCGGCGTCGCCAGAGACGGCGGAAGGCATCGAAATTCGTCCTCCCGCAACCAACGGAAGGCGGAGGGGCTTGGCGGCCTATTGGGGGCATCAGGAGCTTGAACAGCCCATCAGTTTTGGCGGAGGGCCATGACAAAGCCATTCCCAATGCTCATTGCGGACGGCGGTGCTCGACCGCGGGGGAGCAGCTTGCTAGGTCGCGCGTGCGAGCGGGAGGAGGAATGGAAGAAGGTCTGGGGCTCACAGTGAGTTGATTGGAGCCGACAGCGAGCTCGGTGAGGTCCCGCCAAATCGATGGGGAAAAGCTTCAGTGGCCATAGATGAGAAGAACGATGATGACGACGATGAAGGGCTTCCGAGCTTGATTCCTTGGCATGGATATGAGGCGGAGCACGACCGGTGATCTGGACATGGAAGTGCGGCGAGGGGGCGATGATGGCCACGGTTGCGATGGTGGCATGGCCATGGACGCTTCGGTCTTGAAGGGAAGAGGGTGAGGGAGAGGCGAGGGGGAGAATGGCGAGGAGGAGGAGATCCAGACGTCACCTAGGGTCTCATCCCCGTCGCCTCGCTGGCTCGAGGACGCAGGCAGGCAGGTAGGAGGCGTGGCGGCCTGGCCATGCTCGCCATGCTCCTCTTGTCATGTTCCTTCTAGCATAGGAAGAAGACGAGTCTGCCCCTGGTGGACTGGGCCTCTTCTTCAGGTAAGCCCAGGTTACCCTCTCTCTATTCTATTCTATTTTATGTTATTATTTGTTTTGACAAAATACTAATAGCAATAATCCTAAAATAATTTATGGGGTTTATACATATTATTTCTAGGCCCCAAAATAATTTCCAATTTTTTTTTAAATAACAAAAATATTGATAATCTGTTATTTGTTATTTTCAACAACTGTATTTCTTTAATAAAAATGCAAATAGGGTTGATAAAAAGTAGATCACCCCTCGTATGTTGTTGCTAGCATTTATGAGAGTAGGTGAACATTTTTGAAGGCCATTTTGGGTTCATTGAAAAAAATCTCACTTATTGGAATTGGTTTATAAAATGAAGTGCTAGGGGTTGTTAATCCCCATTTGAAGTATAAGCAAAATTTAGACATGATGCAACACTCATGTTAGCACAAAACAAAGGGGTAAACTAGGGATGTGACAGCGCTGAAGCAAGGAAGTGGATGTGTCATAGTATGCCCTTGAAGATGTTAGCACTTAGCCCGCCATGATAGAACGCTTCATGGAAGTACTCAGAAGCCCCTGCAGTATTAGCTCATTGTCTACGACTCCAGATCTTTCTTCGTGCTGGTGAAGAGGGCCCTCATGCTCGAAGAAAAGCATTGTGCCATGGAACACACTCGCAAGCACAAGATGATTAGCAAGTGTAGTTGCAGCAACCAGAAGCGTCGCCCCGGGCAACCATATCCACATACCAGCTTCTATAGTATGCCAACCCCATTCCATATTACAACAACACCAATTACAACACAGGTGGCAAGATCAACAAACATGGCAAGGTTACTTGCTTTGGTTGTGGTCCGCCCGGGCACATCTCTAGGCAGTGCCCCAACAAGAAGCCCAACGCATCATGCCCCAATGCGCCAAATCAAGGTGAATGCCGTCGAGTGCCACCAAGGAACCCATCTCCCCACAACTAGCCCAACAATGACAAGGACCATGTAAATCACGTCATCACCGAGGAAGCCCAGGAAGACCCGGATGTCATACTGGGTACGTTCCTTGTCAATGCAACCCCAACAACTGTTGTTATTGTTTGTGGTGCTTTGCATTCTTTTGCCACCCAAAAGTTTACACTAGAAAGTGGTATGAAGCCTACACCTCTGGGTAGTCATATGTTGGTACAAATACCAGGTGTAGTATTGAGAACCATGATATGGTGTAAAGCAGTTGATATTAATATCAACGGGGTACACTTCCTAGCATATCTTATCATCTTGAAGTCACAAGTCTTGGATGTGATCGTAGGCATGAATTAGTTAACCAAGCATCAAGGATTATAAGGTTGTGCCAAGTGGACTGTTACCTTGACCAATAAACAAGGTGTTGAAGTCAAGTATGTTCCCAACCCTACCTCTGCTCAAGCCCCTCAGGTCAATTGTGTGTCGTGAATTGAGTTTGATCATGTGCTAGTGGTATGTGAATACCCACATGTCTTTCCTGATGAGCTCCCCGGAGTTCCTCCTGGCCGTGACACTAAGTTCATTATTGAGTTAATGCCCGGAGCAGGAGCCATATATAAGAAGTCATATAGAATGGGATCCAAACTGTTGGCTGAACTAAAGAAGCAACTATTTCAGCAGCTCAGTAAAGGATTTATTCGCCCTAGTGCCTCTCCTTGGGGACCACTTGTTCTATTAGTGTCAAAGAGGGACGGAACCACCCGACTCTCTCTCGATTATCGTTCTCTCAGTGAGGTCACAATAAAGCACAAGTACCCACTCCCTAAGATTGAAGACCTATTCGATCAGTTGAATGGTGCCAAGGTGTTTTCCAAGATCGATTTCAGGTCAGGGTACTACCATTTGAAGATCAGACCCCAAGATATTTCGAACACGACATTCGTGACCAGGTATGTCTTGTATGAGTACACAGTCATGTCATTCAGGTTAACCAATGCCCCAGCTTACTTCGTGTACCTCGTGAACAAAGTTTTCATGGAGTACTTGGATAAGTTTGTCGTTTTGTTCATTTCAAACATACTCGTCTTCTCCAAGTCTTAAGAAGAGCATGAGCAACACTTGCGGATTGACCTAGATAAGCTTCGAGAGCACCAACGTTATGCCAGGTGCAACAAGTGCGAAATCGAGCTGCATGAAGTTGGATTCTTGGATCTTGTGTTGACGGTAGAAGGATTGTCAATGGATCCTGCCAAGATTGGAGCCATGACAGAATGGCAATCTCCATGCAATGTGAAGGAAGTGAGAAGTTGCCTCGGACCCGCGAGATATTACCGCTAGCTCGTTGAAGGATTCTCAAGCATTGCCCGACCTATTACTCAGCTCTTGAAGAAGGACAAGAAGTTCGAATGGACGCCGAAATGTGAAGAAAGCTTCTAGGATCTCAAGAAGAAACTGCTGACAGCCCTAGTTTTGTCCACCCTCGATATTAACAAGGAGTTTTTGATATGTTGTGATGCATCGAGAACTGGGCATGGTGGTGCTCTCATGCAAGAAGGTAGAGTTCTAGCATCTCTATCCACAGAGCTACATCCTCCCGAGGACAACTACACCACTCATGATCTTGAGCTGGCAGGTGTGGTTCATGCCTTGAAAATATGGCGACCTTAACTTCTAGGAATGTGATGTGAGATATACACACACCAAAAGAGTTTGAAGTATATTTCACTCAGAAGGAATTGAACATGAGGCAACGAAGACAGTTGGAGCTGATCAAAGACTATAACCTCGGTATTCAATACCACCCTAGAAAGGCTAATGTGGTAGAAGATGCCTTGAGCACAAAGGCGTGTTCCATAAATGCTATGATTAAGGAAAGGCTACCTGCCTTGTATGAATACCTTGAAAGCTTTGGGTTGGAGCTAGTTGGACCAGGATTTCTAGCCAACCTCAAAGCAAACCCACTTTGAAGGACGATATTAAGGAGGCCCAGAAAGATCACGAGAGCATTGAAGGCATCACGAGGAATATCAAGAAAGGAAAGGCCCCAGGATTCTTAGTGAATGAACATGGAGTTGTATGGTTTGGGAATCAAATTTGTGTACCCAACAGAGTTTAGCTCAAGAATCGGATCTTGCAAGAAGCCCATGACACTCCATATTCCATCCATCCTGGAGGAACCAAGATGTACCAAGGCCTCAAAGCAAAATTTTGGTGGCTTGGCATGAAGAGAGAAATAGCCTCTTTTGTAGCTAAGTGTGACATATGCCAGAGAGTCAAAGTTGAGAATTAGCGCCCCGTAGGATTGTTACAACCTCTCAAAGTGCACGAATGGAAGTGGACAAGGTCGGGATGGACTTCATCACCGGATTTACCAAATCAAGCAAAGGACATGATTCCATTTGGGTCATTATCGATCACCAGACCAAGGTAGCCCACTTCATTCCCGTCAAGATCACTCACGATGGACACAAGCTAGACAACCTTTATATCAAGCATATTGTGACCTCCACGGAGTTCAAAAGGAGATCGTGTTCGGCCGAGGTATTCAGTTTACCTTGGGGTTCTAGAAGAAGTTTCAAGAAGCCATGGGAACCAAGCTATCCTTGAGCACCGCTTTTCACCCTTAGATAGGTGGATAGACGGAACAAGTAAATCAAATAGTCGAAGAAATGCTTCGTGCATGTGTTTTGGCATATGAAGCGAAAGGGTAGGGCTGCTTACCCTTTGTCGAGTTCTCCTACAACAACAACTACTAGTCCAGCCTTCAAATGGCACCATTTTTGGTGTATTATAGACGCAAGTGGCGCACACCCCTCAATTGGTCAGAAACTAGAGAAGGGCTAGTCTTCGGAACAGAAATTCTTCGTGAAGACGAAGAGCAAGTTCAACTTGTCACAGAGCGTGTGGAGACCTCCAAGTCAAGACAGAAGAGCTACGCCAACTCACACCACCGAGAAGTGAACTTCTGTGTCGGATACAATGTTTATCTACGAGTCACACCTCTCAAGACAAATAAACGCTTACACATCAAGGGAAAGCTCACCCCAAGATATATAGGCCCCTTCAAGATCACCGCAAAGCAAGGAGAAGTTGCCTAACTGTAAGTGCATCTAGTGCCCCTTAGTGATTTTGGTGGTTTGAAGACTTATAGGTTAAGTTTCTAATGTGTTCATGAGTGTACACAGGATCTATAAGTCCCTGGGGAGTTTGAAATATTCGATGAATATCGACTCCTAAAAATGTATATCTTCGGCTGAAGAAATTGTTCTGAAGCTGAAGAATTGAATCGCGAAGGAATTGCGATGAAATTGATATTTCTCATGAAGAAATTGAAAATGAGGAATTTGGTGTGTCCTTAAGAAAAACAATCTGAAGATTTTGAAGCATGAAGATTTATTTCTGTCTGTTTTATTTTCTTCACTTTTGAGTCATAGGAACACCATACTGTTAAAGGGGGTCAAAGTAACACGTCGGAATAAATTTCCTGATGATGCTCAACCCAAACCTAATCCTACCAAAAGCCTCAAGTGAGGAATATGAGAGACATGAGGACTCTCACAGTTGAGGGTCCTGGCCGTTACTCCAAGTCACGCCACATCACTGATCTTAGCCACACCAACGGTCATATTAGTTCAGGGCATTAATGTCAAATCATATCGGGATGCTCCCAGGCTATAAATAGCTGCCCTCACAACCATTAGCTGGTTGGCTGCTCCGTTAGAAACTGACACTTGTCATAAGAGCAACCCAAATTCCTCAGAGTCTTCGAGAGTAATTCATCAGTGAGGAAATACCCCAAACACCAAACCACAAACCGAAAACCAAGTGATTGAGCATCATTGAAGAAGTTGTTCATGTGTGCGACTGAAGCCTTTTACCTTTGAGGACTATGCATCCTCAAGACGGTTAGGCGTCACGGTCTAGAGAAATCCAGGAGTCAATTGTGGATCGCCGGGTGACCAAGATTGTGAGGGTTTAGAAGTCTGCCCTGAAGACTTACCACGAGTGTTGGGCGAGGATTGTGTATCTTTTGGTTTCAATACCAAGCCGCTCCAAACAAGATGTACAACTCTCACAACAGTTGGAACTGGGTCATCAACCACTGTCTTCACTGTGAAACGGGTTCTATTTCTTCAACTCTTTAAATTCCTCATATTGTATGTTGATGATTTTCATTGTCACTGTTTAAAGAAGTTGTTGAAGACTTTCCCTGAAATTCCTCAACCCCAAATTCTTCAGCGAATTAATCCTCATCTGTTTTGTCCATGCCTGCATACTGTGCAAACTGTTTTTCATATTCTTCACCTTGAAAATTGTTGTAGTGATACTTGGCACTCCTGATCCTTTGCTGTTTCCGCTGCAAGTTAGTCATCAATGATGAATGTCCTCAAAAGGAATTTCCTTAGTGATGAAATTCTTAAAATCTCCTATTGACCCCCCTCTAGTCGATATAACGCACTTTCAATTGGTATCAGAGCCAGGTACTCCCTTGTTCTGTGTGATTTTGGTTTAACCACCTGGAGTTTTAGTTATGTCGAGTGCAGGCATGATCAAGGTTACTGCAGGATGTCATACTTTCGAAGGAAAGGACTTTCCCTTCTGGAAGACCAAGATGCAGATGCATCTACAAGCTATTCACAATGATCTCTGGTATATTGTGGAACATAGCGTCCCTATCATCACTGCTACTGTCTCTGCCGCTGATGTGAAGAAATTCAAGCAACTTGATTCTCAAGCGAAGAATATCATCTGTGGCCATCTAAGCAAGGGCTAGTATGGCAGAGTGAGTGCTTTGGGCTCAGCAAAACTTATCTGGGAAAGGCTATACAAAGTTAATGAAGGAGTATCAACCCAACGTGATTCTCGTGTTGATGTTCTTCGCGATCTCTTCAATCGCTTCAAGAGGCTTTACAATGAAAGCTGCCAAGATACCTTTGATCGCCTCACTGATATATCAAATGAACTGCAAGCACTGGGAGCTCGAGACATTACTGATCACGAAGTTGTGAAGAAACTGCTAAGATCTTTGGATTCTTCATTTGATACTTTAGTTCTGATGATTCAAGAGAGACCAGACTACAAGATCCTTGATCCAACTGATATACTCGAACGACTCAATACTCATGAATTCCAACAAGAAGAAAAGAGATATCTATATGGACCAAGCTATTCTAGACCACGTGCACTGAAGGCCAAAGCAATTTCCTCATCTGAAGAAGACTCGGATGGTAGCATTGGTGATCCTGAAGAATTTGGACAGGAGCTTGCAATGCTCGTGAGGAAATTCTAGAAGTTTACACGACGTGGCGAGTTTGGTAAATCTTCAAGAAGAGATATGAGGAAATCAGAATCTTCATCTGAGGACTACAAGAAAAGAACGTGCCACAAATGCAAGAAATCAGGTCACTACATTGTTGATTGTCCTCGTTGGGGAAAGGAATCAAAGAAGAAGAAATACAAGGATAAAAGTTCTGATGACTCGAAGAAAAAGAAGAAATCTTCAAAATCCTCATCTTCAAAGTCCTCATCGCACAAGAAGACTAGTTTCAGAAAGGCTCGGGCACTTATTTGCAAAGAAATGGATTCTGAGGCAGAACCCGCGGAATGTGATGAAGAGGAGGGTTATGATGAAGACTCAGAATATGGACAGGCTAGCCTTGCACTTGCAACCACATTCGTTAGCATGTCAATCTTCAACCTTGAAGAAAATGATAACACCATCCACACTGATGACTATGTTGATGACTTCTCTCCAACCTATTACTTCATGGCAAAAGGTTCAAAGGTGCCGAATGATACTTCCTCCTCTGATTCAAGAGACTGTGAGCGTGATGATTATAAAAAACCCAGTTATAGTAAACTTGTTGTCATTGCCACTAAACAACAAACTGCCCTGGAAAAGCTTCAGAAACTGCTAGACAGAAGTGATGATCTGTTGAATGATGAAATGAATCTTACCCAAATCCTCACTGAAGATATGAAAAGTCTTCAGTCCAAATTTGATAATGTTCAAGATCGTCATGTTACACTTCTCGCTGATCATGAGAAACTTTCTATGAATTTCTTCAAAGGAAGCTTGATCTTGATAAGCTGAGGATTTCTCATGCCGATCTTCGTATGGAAAATGATTCATTACTAGCTCAACAGATCAGTGCTTCTCAAGCTGAATTCATACCTCCATGTCTTAAATGCATAGAACGTGAATCTGCTAATTCTTCACCAGAATCATCAAATGCTTGTATTGCTACAAATTCTTCAACTGCTCATGTAGTGTAAATTTCCTCACTTGAGGAAACCACAAATGTCACTGATGAAAATGCAGGGCTAAAGGAATTGTATGTGACAGGAATATACAAAAGTCGGAAAGGACACCAAACCCTTTGTGATGTGCTCAAAAAGCAGATCTTGAACAGGAACCTGAGGAAAGAAGGAATACCTTTGAGAGGAAATTGAATGATGACGGATCTTATTGAAAACCTTAGCAGTATCCCAAAACCTCATGGGTTGCTGCTACTCGGCCTCCTTTTGATCCATCCAATCTAACAGGCTTTTCATGTGAATTATCCTATTCCTCAGATGAGTCATTTGACTCCAACTATAAACTGTTCAAAAATCAAGCTGGTGAAGTATTTGCTTGATATGTTGGAACTAACTGTAGGAATGGGCCTCCCCTGAGGAAGATCTAGGTTCCAAAAAGTTGCCTCGAAAATCTTCAGGTGAATGTCCTCATGACACCACACCTATGAAGAATTTGAACCCCAGATCAAATTCCTTAGGAGGACCAAAGTCTTCAACAGGATCAAAATCCTCAACTGGTCAAAGCTATGCTCGTACCCGTGCTAATGCTTCTAACATGCAGGGAAATTACAAGGAATATGAACATGAGCGTTGTTCTTCAAATTGTTATGTTCATAAATCCTCCAATAAGTTCTCTGCATATTCATTTGTGTACTTTAACCCTCCTACTGTTAAGAGAAGTGCATTAGCTTCAAGGCCCCCTTTCTCATATGGTCCTCGTAGGATGATGAATGCTTTACCACCCCTTCAGATGTGGGTGGTGAAGAAATTGAACTAATCATTTCTGCAGGTCAGGTCTCCAGATGAAAATCGTCATCTCAAGAATTTGCTGGAGACCTGAGTGATGGGGTTATAGTCCCAGGGTAGGGTCATAGGTCTGCCCTATAGGTCCTACCCAAGGACTACCCTTCATAGGGAATAAGGCCCTTAGACAGTTCCGACTGAACTAAGGACGCCCCCATCATCCAGTCGGTGACGGTCCACTCGGAGCATATCTAACGTGCAGATTGGCATCCACTCTGTACATCGTAACCTGCCGGGAGGCAACGGTCATACGTTTTCATACACCATAACTAGCATTTAAGGCTTACGTTACCAGTAACGCCAGCATTTACTCGCCACTACTCCACCCCTGTCCACCGGACCATTATGAAGGGCAGCGCACTCTATATAAGCCGCCCTTCACCACTGGTACAGGGGTTGGCACTTGCTGTAATCCCTTAATACACTCGACACAAAGCTCCCAAGAGAACTGAGACGTAGGGCTTTTACCTCCACCGTAGAGGGGCCTGAACTCATACATCCTTGCCGTAGCTAAGGCTCTACCCATATACTTTCGTACCCCCTACTTCTACTATCAGACTTATACCCACGATAGTTGGCGCCCACCGTGGGGCAGGCGTCTAAGCGACTTCCGTCGAGTTTGCGATTTCATCTTTTCGTCATGTTATCCGGCGGAGATCTGTGCATGGGTCATGAGATCCTCTTCGGTGCACTCTCCTTCATTGCCGATGATTCGGCATGGCTTCAGGATGCACCCCTCGACATGGAGACACTTCCGAGTCGCAGGGCTACACACTTTCGTGCCAGTTCCTGCGGCGTTCTTCTTCTCCAGCCATCGACCCCGGTGTCGATCTTCGCCCCCGTCACGCGCCGCAATAAGCGATCCGGTCGTTCGCGGCTCCAGCGTTGGGTGCGACACGCCCTAGCGCGACAAAACATGTCCTCACAAGTGGCGGTGCTCGAATCGGTTGTGGTCTCGTGGTCATCCCAGTGCTTGGAGTCAGTTCCGACTGAACTACCTTCCGTGTATCAGGGTCACGGGCCTGCAGCCAAAGTACTCATGGCCGATTCCCATGAAAGTCCCTCCGGGACTGGTCGGAACAAGCGTGAGACCGGAGAATCATCCGGCGCTCGTCGTCAGCACCCTCGTTCTTCCAGTCGATGCGCTCTCCAGAGCAACGTCGAGGTGTTCCGCACACCCATCCTCAACTTGGCTGCAGCCACCAGGATCGCTGATTCTCTCCAGCCGACTGATTCGGAGGCTGGTAGAGGAATCGAGCAGATCCGTGCCTTGTTACATACGGTGCAGCAGCAAAACTCGGCGGTCTCCCAGTCGCACAACAAGATCCACAACAGTTCCGTTCAAGCGAACACACATCGGTCGGTTTTCTGTCCCGACTCTCACCAGCGGCGCAGAGGGGGCAGCCTCTGGAATGATCGTTCCAGGGACCAGAGTCGGAATCCGCTTTCCATTCGGTCTCGTCCCGAAGGTCGTCGTCGTTCGAGTACTCCTCCGTGGAGTGGGCCTTACGGACCCCGGCATTACGATGATCATCGTTCGGGCGGTGACGCGCATGATCGAAGGCCTAATGCAAGAGGGTATATCACTCAGAAGAAGGTTGATAGAAGCCGAGCCCACCGTGATGGTCACGATAGAGATCATCCGAGTGGAAGCAGGACCGTTGTTTCTGTTCTTGAGTGTTTCAGTTGGGCCATTCGCTCGGCTGACAGCCCTCCGAACTTCCGATTTGCGACGGGAATCAGCAAATTCACAGGAGAGTCCAAACCAGAAACTTGGTTAGACGACTACAGAGTGGCGGTCCAGATAGGTGGCGGAGATGACCATGTCTCCATGAAACATCTCCCACTGATGCTCGACGGTTCGGCTCGAGCTTGGCTAAACCAGTTAGCTCCATCAAGCATTTACAGTTGGGCAGATCTGTCCCGAGTCTTCATCAGGACCTTCGAGGGTACGTGCAAACGCCCTGCTGGTCTCACAGAGCTTCAACACTGTGTCCAGAAGCAAAACGAGCCCTTGCGCGATTTCATCCAGCGCTGGACAACCCTCTACCACACGGTGGAGAATGTTACAGAACACCAAGCAGTATGCGCCTTCAAGGCAGGCGTTCAGTACAGAGATCTATACCTGAAGTTTGGTCAGACAGGCGACATCTCCATGAGCAAGATGATGGAGATAGTCGCGCACTATGCGAATGGCGAAGAGGAGGACCGCATACGTAGCGGCAAGCATAAGTCAGTCGCCGACGGAGATGCGAGCATCAGCCGGAAGCAGAAACAGAAAGCCCAATCCACTCCGCAACCAGAGGCGGCAGTCATTACAAACTCTAAGTCCAAAGGCAACGGGACACCACAGTACACCCCCAAGAAGAAACGGTCAGGAAATTCCATCCTAGATCAACCGTGTCCAATCCACACGAAGACGGATGAAGAAGGCAATGTCATATTGCCGAAACATACCACTCGGCAGTGTCGCCTCCTAATCCAAGGATTTGGTGAAGGACAGCCGAGTGAGGAAGACACCGAGCAAGATGATGAGGACAAGGGGGATCCGTTCCCTCAAGTCCATGCAATGTTAATGATTTTTGCCAAAAGTCGACTGAAGCTGGTCAACAGGGAGGTAAACATGGCAACCCCATCCACTCCCACGTTCCTCAAGTGGTCACAGACTGCAATCACTTTTGATCAGTCAGACCACCCAGCACACGTACCCACCCCAGGGTGGCAAGCTCTGGTCGTTGACCCGGTGGTGGAAGGAGTTAGGTTGCGCAAAGTCCTCATGGACGGCGGCAGCGGCTTGAATATCATGTACGCCGATACTCTCAAGGGAATGGTGTGACAGCCCGATGCCGACGTTCCAGAAGATTCCCCCTTCTTTCCGTTTTCGTCTGTGTCTATTTATATTTGTCGCATCATCATCGCATCATTCGCATCATCTGCATTGCATCGGCATCTCCGTTGCTGTCAGTTTTCAAAGTTGCATCCGTTGTTAGTTGCTGGTTCTCGTCGTTGACCGTTCTGAGTCCGACCGCACTCGCACGCGCCCGCGGCACCTTCGTGACCCTGTTTTTAAAGTTTGCGTAAAACCTTCTCTGATTGGGTTGAGATTTGACGTGCGGTCGTATTTTAATATAGGTAGGCCGCATGTCAAGTTTCGTCGCGATCGGAGTCCGTCTGGTACCCGAACGATCGACCGTAGTGCACCGTATTCGGTCTACCGTCGGACGTCTGTCGGTGTTTTCAAATACGTTGCCGGGTCGCCCATTTTCCCTCTCATCTTCGCCTAGCCCCTCTGCACGGTGCGTCGACCCTACTCGCGGCCAGTCCGAAAACCTCCCGAAACCCGAACCGGGCAGTCGTGACCGTTGGATCCGGATCAACCCCGTTTTACCGCAAACAGTCATCCGTTTATCCATTGGACTCCCTAGCCTATCCTTTCTCGACCTTCCGATTTATATCGGAGGGTCCAGTCAGTCCTATCCTAACCCACCTGATTATTTAAGTAGGCAAACCCTAGTCCAATCAGTCCCATCTGCCGCCGCCACACAACACCTCGTCTCTTCCTCGATTTTCCTCCTCCCCAATCAGGCGCCAGATCCATTCCTAGCCACCTAGTTTTCCCTGCTAGGCAGCCAGCACGAGAGAGCCCCTGCAGCCGCCAGCCTTCCCTCGTTCACGAGCCGTCCCCGCCACCAGCTTTGCTCGATCCTCGAGCCGCGAGTGCCGCGTCCCCAGATTCCCCCGCCTGCGCCGTTTATCCCGCTGCCAGATCCGATCGGGACGGGGCGTTGACCGACGCAATAGGTCTCCCCGCGACCGTGCAGAGCGCCAGCCGCCGCGGCGTCTCGCTCGCTCCCCTCCCGCTCGCCAGCGGGTGCGTTGACCGATCGGTCCCCAGATCCCGTCGCTCGAGAGAGCATGCGCAAGGCCCAGCGCCAGTGGCCGCCTCCTTCCCCCGCCTGGGCCCGAGCCAGGCCCAGCTGTCCACTGCGCTCCCAGGCGGGCAGCCTTCTCCGCGATCCAGGCCGAGGCCCAGATCCCGTCGCCCCCAAGCCGGCCCGAGCCGACCAGACCGGTTGCCCCCTCTCTCCAGGCCGGCCCAAGTGGCCGAGGTGAGTTTTTCCCCGCGTGTGCACATCTTTGCTATGCTGCGCCCCCAATTGGGCCCGTTTGTTATATTCTAGAATCCTGAGAATTTAATTATTTTCAGGAGATATGCTAGATATTTAAACGCCCGTAGTTTATCAACCGTTAGTCGGATCGATGCGAATTTTATATGGTTTTGGTGTAATTTTGCGAGTAGAACACGATTTCACAACTTGCATATTTATTTGTTGTAGTTTTGTGTGCCTAACGCCTAGTTTAGCGTGTTGTCCCAATAGGGGAACGACCCGTATTTATTTTTCTTGCGGTCCGGAGTGCTCGAGTGCCTTAGGTAAAATGCCTATGTTTTAGGGACGCTTATTCCATGTATTTTAGATCGGTCATTTGTATTTTTACGTGTAGGGATTGCCGGTAGTATATTTTCCCGGGTATTGGTTATTTTTCTCGCATTTTCGTGTGGAAATATTTTGTTGTTGCAACCCCACATATTTTATATGTTTCCGCGGGATTTTTCTATGCAATTAGTTTTAGCTTTTGAGTAAGTTAGTTCGCGCGATATTTTGCCGTGATGCCCTTTTGTCTATGTCGTAGGATTTATTCCGTGCTCCGTTTGATTAAGTTGTCAACTAGAGTGTTGATCCTGGATGTTTTGTTTAGCCCCTGGTATTTTTAGTTGCAATAGAAATGCATGTTTAGGTGTGGTTTGCTTGCTCTCAAGTTGCTAGAAATAGTGCTGATTTGGAGAAGCTGAAATATTTCTAAGTCTGGAATCTAATATATTTTGTTGCTGTCTTGTCTTGCTTGCATCTTGTGATCTGTAGCTCTTTTGAGGTTGGTCCAATGGAGTTAGTTGTACCCCTTGTGTTTATATAGCACGCTGTAAAGTTTCATGCCATTTGGAGTCCCCTAGCTATAGGTTCTGCTGCTGTCAATATGGCTTCAGATCGAAAACTGCACTTTCATGAAGTGCTATTTTCACTAAGTCTGAAATAGTGTGTGCGATGCCTTTTTGTGACTTCTTTCCCTAGTGTTCCTTGCTGCCATGCTAGTTGTTGTTAGTTGTTTGTAGTAGTGCGTCTTGCCCTCTTTCGTGTCATGCCTTGCTTGAGCCTATTGGGATTTTGTAGCTCGTAGTTCTGGGGCGTAGAAAATGCTATGTGGCTGATTTTGGCAGATTGTAGCGATTTCTTGTTCTGCTCGTAGTTGTTGAACCGTAGCTCCGATTTGATCGTGTCCTACATGAAACTTGTTTAGAATCTCGTGTAGTTTCATTTTATCTTGCTGGTTGCATGTGTTGAAGTGCTCGTGACCGTCGTTGCACACATATTGCATTCATGCCATCATATCTTGCGATGCTTGTATCTTTTGATCCGTAGCTCCATTGGAGATGTTCTTTATGTGTAGATTTCTTGCCTTGACGCGTAGAATCACATGAACCTATTTTTTTGCTGTTTAAAGACTAATTAAATGCATTAGTTCAGATCTGGACAGAATTGTAAATTAACATGTGAGGTCGTCTCGGAGATGCTATATGTCATTTCCGACCTCATTTAAAATGCCTAGATAGGTAGATTAATTACGCTTCACCTCTTGCCATCTTTAATCACATTTAATATTGCCGTGTACCTAACTGGGAGTGAACTAAATAATTCCTATGTGGAGTTTCGTCAATATGCAACCCGTTGCATATTGAACTTCACTTAATGTGTAGCGATTGATTGTGTGATTTGTCATGCCGTGACTTGCATGTATTTAGCTGCTCATGCATCATTTGCGTTGTGCATCGTGTGGTGAATTCCGTGTGTTGATTTGTGTTTCCGGTTTGCTTCGTCTCGATAGAGTTCCGCAGTGTTTCGGATTGTGAGGACCCATTCGACTACGTCGGTTCGTCTGCTTCATGGAGGCATTCTACTTCCAAGTGGGATCTCAGGCAAGATGACCATTTCCCCAGATACCATTACTATCATTTCCATGCTAGGTTTACCGTCTCTATGGTTATGTGTCGTTGCCTACCACATGTTAAATATTAGCCTCTCAACAATGCCATGAAACCTTCAACCTGTTCGACCTAGCAAACCACTGATTGGCTATGTTACTGCTTGCTTAACCCTGTTGATAGCGTTGCTAGTTGCAAGTGCAGTTGCTTCCATGTGAAAGCATGGGTTCCTTGTTATATCACCATATTAATGCACCTATATACTCGGTAAAAGGTGGAAGGCTCGGCCTTTTCTAGCCTGGTGTTTTGTTCCACCTTTGCCCCCCTTAGTTTTCGGCTACCGGTGTTATGTTCCATAAACGAGCGCTCCTAACACGATCGGGGTTGTTATGGGGACCCCCTTGATAATTCGTTTTAGATTAAAGCTGGTCTGGCAAGGCCTAACATTGGTTTTACATTTTGATAATATTGAATTGCATAGGGAGTTAGCGCTACCCGAGGAGTAATTTTACATAAACAGGGGGGGCCAGTGCTGATGGTGTTGGTCCCAAACGGTCTGCGTGCGGGGCCACCGCGAGGAAACTCGAGGTTTGGCACCTGTAGCTAGTTCCATCCGTCGTGTCCTGAGAACGAGATATGCGGCTCCTATCGGGTACGTCGACACGCCTTGCTGGATTAGTTTTACCTTTGACGAGATATCTTGTGCATCGGGATTCCGGTGATGCTTTGGGTAATCTCAGTGTTAAGGTTTTCCACTAGGGAATCCGACGAGATCGCGAGCTTTGTGATCGAGGATTTCTATGCGGCTTGTGGTAATTTGTGATGGACTAGTTGGAGCACCCCTGCAGGGTTAAATCTTTCGGAAAGCCGTCCCCGCTGTTATGTGGCAACGTGGATACTTTGTTTAACACTGGTTCTAGATAACTTGAAGTTAACGTAATTAAAATATGCCAACTGTGTGCGTAACCGTGACTGTCTCTTTCGTGAGTTCCTTCTCCGATCGAGGACACGGTGGGGTTATGTCTGACGTAGGTAGGTGTTCAGGATCATTCATTTGATCATCTGTAGTTCACGTCCATTATGCGTAGATCTTCCCCCTCTTATTTCTGGTACTCGTAAGTTTAGCCACCAAACATATGCTTAGCCGCTGCTGCAACCTCACCACTTAACCATACCTAACCCATTAAGCTTTGCTAGTCTTGATACCTTTGGAAATGAGATTGCGGAGTCCCCTGTGGCTCACAGATTACTACAACACTAGTTGCAGGTACAGGTAAAGGTTACTTGACATGAGCGCGTTGATTGTTCATTTGGAGTTGCTTCTTCTTCTTCTTCTTCATCGATCTAGGATGGGTTCCAGGCCGGCAGCCTGGGATAGCAAGGATGGACGTCGTTCTTATTTTTCTCGTTTGTTTTCGTTTGTAGTCGGACCCTGCCCTTACTCTTGATGATTATGTAATGTATTGATGTGACTCTGATGTAGCTTGTGGCGAGTGTAAGCCAATTCCATATATCCCTTCTTTTCAGTACATGTACTTGTAACGATATCCATTCTTGCGACACGACGAGATGCGCTTCTATCCCTGACGAGGCCGTCGTGCCAAATTGAGGATAGGGTCGCATCTTGGGCGTGACAAATGGGCATTCCGATGTCCAGACTTAGCGAGAGCAGTATGCAATTTCATGGAGTCGTCCCAGGAAGAAAGGCCAAATCACTCGGCCAAATTGCGCACGCAAAGGTTCCGACCTGCTGACTGACTTGGCAGAAACATTCGCCAACCTACGTAGGTACGATATCAAGCTCAACCCAGCCAAGTTTTCATTCGGCGTTCCTAGCTGGAAGTTACTCGGTTTCTTCGTTTCCGAACGAGGGTTCGATGTCAACCCCGAAAAGATCGGGACCATTGTTCGAATGGAGCGGCCGGTAAGAGTACATGACGTACAAAATCTCACAGGTTGCCTAGCGGCTTTGAGCAGGTTTATCGCTCAACTCGGCGAGAAGGCGTTACCTCTGTACCGACTCATGAAGAAGTCAGATACCTTCGAGTGGACACACGAAGCCCAAACCGCATTCGACGACCTCAAAGCCCTGCTTTCCACCCAGCCGGTTCTTACTGCCCCGCTCAGTAATGAACCCCTTCTTCTGTACATCGCGGCTACAAATCAAGTCGTCAGCACCGTTCTGACAGTCGAACGAGAAGAAGATGGCAAAGCGTACAAGGTTCATCGGCCAGTATATTATGTTTCCGAAGTCCTGACTCCTTCCAAGCAGAGGTATCCCCATTATCAGAAGCTTATTTATGGGACCTACATGACTGCAAAGAAGGTGGCTCATTATTTCCAAGACCACCCAGTATCTGTCATATCTGATGCTCCGTTGTCGGAAATTCTCCACAATCGGGACGCATCAGGCCGAGTGGCAAAGTGGGCAATGGAGATGCTATACTGCGACATCAAGTTCGAAGCCAAGAAAGCTATAAATTCTCAAGATCTTGCTGACTTCATAGCAGAATAGGTAGAACAACAGCAACCGACTCACATCTACTCGGCTCATTGGACCATGTTCTTCGATGGGTCCAAGATGTTGTATGGCTCTGGCGCCGGCGTAGTGCTCATATCCCCGAAAAGTGATAAACTCAAGTATGTGTTGCAGATCCATTTTGATTCTTCCAACAACGAAGCAGAGTACGAAGCTCTCCTTTACGGGTTGCGCATAGCCATCACACTCGGCGTCCGTCGCCTGATGGTCTATGGCGACTCAGATCTAGTGGTTAATCAAGTAATGAAGGAGTGGGATGTAAGGAACCCCACCATGACTGCATACTGCAACACAATAAGAAAGCTCGAAAAGAAGTACGAAGGTATGTAACTTCACCATGTTCCCCGACTGAAAAACCAAGCAGCAGATGAATTGGCAAAACTTGGATCCAGACGGAGACCTGTCCCGAGTGATGTCTGCCTCGAGCACCTACACCTCCCCTCGGTAAAAGAAGATTCTTTTACAGAGGAACCTGTGCAGTCGAAGAGCTCAACAGATCAGACTGAAGTCGAGGTTCCCGCTGTGGTTGACCTGGTCATGGAGATTCTAGCAGTCATTCCCGAATGGACTGTGCCATTCATTGTGTACATCCTGAGGCAAGAGTTACCGGAAGACGAGGTCCAAGCTAGGCAGATCATTCGCAGGTCGAAGTCCTTCACCGTCGTTGATGACCAGTTATACAAAGAAAGTGTTTCAGGCGTCCTTCAGCGGTGTATCTCTCCTGAGGAGGGTCGGTTAATTTTGGAAGAAATTCACTCGGGAACCTGCGGCCATCATGACTCCTCAAGGGCAATCGTCGCCAAAGCATTCAGAGCTGGTTTCTTCTGGTTGCAGGCGAATGAAATGGCAAAAGATATAGTCGACCATTGCGAAGGTTGTCAGTTCTATTCAAACAAGTCCCACAAGCCAACGTCCGCGCTGAAGACAATTCCCCTTTCTTGGCCATTCGCCGTGTGGGGATTAGATACAGTCGGACCATTTCGAACATGCCAAGGAGGATTCACCCATCTGCTGGTAGTAGTCGACAAGTTTACCAAGTGGATTGAAGCCAAGCCAATCAATAAGCTTGATGCCCTTACGACCATCAAATTTATCAGAGACATCATCGCTAGATATGGGGTTCCACACAACATAATCACCGACAATGGCACAAACTTTGACTCAGACGAGTTTAAAGGTTTTTGCGCAGGCCAAGGTATCCGAGTGGATTTTGCATCCGTTGCGCTCCCCCAAAAAAATGGACAAGCGGAGAGGGCGAATGGACTCATTCTTCAAGGGTTGAAGCCTTGACTCCTGCGGGAAGTTGGACATGCCGCCGGCGCATGGGTCACCGAGCTGCCTTCGGTGCTGTTGGGCCTCCGAACAACTCCGAATAGATCGATAGGACGATCCCTGTTTTTCCTCATTTATGGAGCACAGGTAGTCCTTCCGAGTGACTTGCTTCACAACTCTCCACGAGTCGAACTCTTCTCCGAAGCTAAATCAGAGCAAGCCAGGCAAGACGGAGTAGACCTTTTAGAAGAGGAGCGCGAGATGGCATTGATCCGTTCAACAATTTATCAGCAAGATCTGCGGCGATTTCATGCGCGACACGTCAGGAGCCGCACGTTCCAAGCAGGCGACCTGGTGCTCCGAGTGGATCAACAGAGACCACACAAGTTGGCTCCCGCCTGGGAAGGACCGTTCATCATTTCTAAGGTGCTGAAGAACGGAGCGTATCGACTCTACAACCTCGACAGGGAGATGGACGAGCCGCGAGCATGGAATGGAGATCTACTAAAGCGCTTCTAGACATAACCAGCGACAGAGACAATGTAAAGAACAAATGTCATCGAAGTAATACAAAGCAGATTAATTTCTTGTCGATTCAAAATTCTTCCGTGTTTGCAGACTCCGGTCTAAAAAACTAACTCCGAGTGTGCACCAGAAGTCACACTCGAAGACTTAGCTGCGACCCAGAGTCGCCTAAAGTAAACAACTTGCTCCGGGTGTGCACTAAAAATCACACTCGGGGACTTAGCTGCAACCCAGAGTCCCCTAAGTAAACAACCTGCTCCCAGTGTGCACCAAAAGTCACATCGGAGACTTAGCTGCGACCAGAGTCGCCTAAGTAAACAACTTGCTCCAAGTGTACACCAAAAGTCACACTCAGTGACTTAGCGGCGACCCAGAGTCGCCTAAGTAAACAACTCGCTCCGAGTGTGCACCAAAAGTCATATTCGGGGACTTAGCTGCGACCCAGAGTCGCCTAAGTAAACAACTTCCTCCGAGTGTGCACCAAAAGTCACACTTGGGGACTTAGCTGCGACCCAGAGTCGCCTAAGTAAACAACTTGCTCCGAGTGTGCACCACAAGTCACACTCGGGGACTTAGCTGCGACTCAGAGTCGCCTAAGTAAACAACTTGCTCCGAGTGTGCACCAAAAGTCACACTCGGGGACTTAGCTGCGACCTAGAGTCGGCTAAGTAAACAACTCGCTCCGAGTGTGCACCAAAAGTCACACTCGGGGACTTAGCTGCGACCCAGAGTCGCCTAAGTAAACAACTTGCTCCGAGTGTGCACCAAAAGTCACACTCGGGGACTTAGTTGCGACCCAGAGTCCCCTAAGTAAAGAACTTGCTCCGAGTGTGCACCAAAAGTCACACTCGGGGACTTAGTTGCGACCCAGAGTTGCCTAATTGAACAACTTGCTCCGAGTGTGCACCAAAAGTCACACTCGGGGACTTAGCTGCGACCCAGAGTCGCCTAAGTAAACAACTTGCTCCGAGTGTGCACCAAAAGTCAGACTCGGGGACTTAGCTGCGACCCAGAGTCGCCTAAGTAAAGAACTTGCTCCGAGTCTGCACCAAAAGTCACACTCAGGGACTTAGCTGCGACCCAGAGTCGCCTAAGTAAACAACTTGCTCCGAGTGTGCACCAAATGTCACACTCGGGGACTTAGCTGCGACCCAGAGTCGCCTAAGTAAACAACTTGCTCCGAGTGTGCACCAAAAGTCACACTCGGGGACTTAGCTGCGACCCAGAGTCGCCTAAGTAAACTACTTGCTCCGAGTGTGCATTACTTAGCTGCGACCCAGTCTCGCCTAAGCAAACAACTTGCTCCGAGTGTGCATTTCAAGTCACACTTGAGGGCTTAGCTGCGAACCAGAGTTGCCTAAGTAAAGATCTTCCTCCGAGTGGGTACACAAGTTACACTCGGAGGCTTAGCTGAGTCGCCTAAACAAAAACCACGAGCCAAAATCGTGTAAAAAAAACTCAGCGAAAGAAGAGCAAAAGATCCGGTTTGAATTCAAATTGAGTTCAACGATCAATCGGCTCGGTGTGAATCAAGTTTATCGACTCTGAGCCACGAATGTACTGGCCAACAGAAGTGGCCAAAGTTTAATACAAACTCCACTCGGCATACCGAGGTAAATGCGCGTTCAGCATAAAGTCAATCAAGCATCGCCGGGGCTGGCAGGCTCCACGAAGGTGTTGAGGTCGATTCCGGGAGTCATCTTGAGGGCACACCTCTTTGTCAATTCGGCCGACAACTTCTCTCAGGCGACCAACGAAAGGACCCACCTTGTTAAGGCGGGAATTCAGTCGGAACATGCCCCGGTTAGCTTCATCACCGAGTGGAACATTCGGTTGCCCAAGCGCCAGTTCAATTTCGGCGGTGTCGGCTTCAACGTCCCAACAGAAATCTGCAAAGAAAAGACAGGGAGAAAATAAGCGCGGAGTGAACTCCAAAGTCAAAGAGCACTTGGCAAGCAACTTACCACCAAGCAGTGCGACCATCTTCTTCGCCCAGTCACCGTCGTATTTCTCCTGCGCTTTGCACCGAGCGTTCATTGACTTCAGCTGGCCCACCCATTCAGATCTCTCCTTCTTCATATTTTCTAACTCGGCTAACAGTGCCTTGTTAGTCTCCCGAGATTCCTCCAAAGATATTTCTCGTTCAGCGAGAGCCTTCTTCATGCGAGCCATATCATTCGGAGCTACCTCCAAGTCGGCAGCAAGTTGAGTCTTCTCAGTCATCAGAGCAGCATAGGCTGATCCCACTTCACAAGTATTTTGTCAAAGAGGCACAAAGGGAGGATCAGCCAGATTCAACAAGGAAAAAGTCTCGTGAGATATGAAAAAACAATCAAAACTCAAGATTCTTCAGACCCTGCCGATGCAAGCAATCGACAGCGGTCTCGGGAACAACACCCAGTGGGTTCACTGAGAGTGACCCCACTGGTATGAAGCTCGAACAGGTCGGTCCCATTGAGCTCCATAGCAGACCAACAACACTATGAGACTACTATTACTCGACCCGAGTAACACTACTCTCGGGGACTACACCCAGTGGGTGGACTCGGCGTGCCCCCACTGGTACCATTCGGGCAGATCAGCTCTGATCTGTAGAGATTATGGAAAATACATATAAAGACAACTGCCGGTGTAAACACTCAGCAGAAGTCTCGGGGACTACACCCACTGGGTTCACTCGGAGTGAACCCACTTGAAAATTAACCTACTGTATCCGAGTATCTTGCCAAAACCCCCAGTGGGCACCAAGAGGAATGTAAACACTTACTAACGCACTTACTCGGATATTATCCCGAAGCTCCAAGCTCTTCATGTACAGGGACACAACGGAGTCATATGCTCCCTTGGCTTCGCCCACCATCAGCTCCACTTGTACCATGGCGTCCTTGGCGGCTCCTACTTGATCTTCCGGGAGGCGTTGGGCATGATAGTGAACAGTCGATGGACCCGGCGTGGCAGAAGGCGCCATAGGCATCCCGAGCTCCCTCGGCATCCCGAGCTCTGATCCAGTCAGTTCCGCCGTGAAGGCCACCGTCTCTGTCGGCGGCACGCTCATGGCGGGGCTGGCAGCAGGTTGGATAAACCCAGGGACAGGCGCCAAAGCTGGTTCCGACCCCCTTTGGTCATTGTCGTCCAGATGGATCACCTCCGAAGGAAGCCCGACTGAACAAAAGAAAAATACAGAAAAAGATCAAGATCAAAGACAGCACTCGCGAAACGGTAATACAGCTCTCGGAGTCGTGACAACGTACCTTGCTGGGACGTGGCGGCGTCATTAGTGTCCATGGGATCGTCACCCTGACGCGGCAGAGAGGTGGCGGAGGTAGATGCTTTGTTGACTCACTGGGGCCACGGGACAGCGATCCTCATCCGGGGTGAAGATACTTACACTGAGGCGACCGGAACAGCGATCCTCATCCGGGGCAAAGATTTCTGAGGTTTAGACTCACTGGGTTTAGCCACCTTGGACGGCTGATCCACGGGCTCGGCAGAAGAACCCCTAGTTCTCTTCACACTCCGAGCGCTCGGGGCCACGGGAGGAGCCGGCGGAACAGCGGGGTCATGACGGTGCTTGGTTCGGCGTTCTGGTGGTGAGGGTGACGAGCTCTGCTCTTCACTCTCCTCCTCCTCCTCTTCTGTATCCTCCTCCGTCTCCCTACTGTCAGAGACGTACACGGCACTACCCGCGCTACCCTCCATGCTGCCTTCTTCTTCCTCGACCGGATCCCCATTTGAGACTGCAGAATGCCAGTTCGTCCACTCTTGCACAAAACACAGTCGACAACGTCAGTCAGCGAGACAAGAAAAGCAATAAAACTGAGAAGGTTAAAAGCACTCGACAACATGTACTCACCTCATTCGGAGGAGGATTTTGGGCGCGGAAGGCCTTCACCCGCCGAGCTCCCACGGGGTTATCACATGTGCCCGTGATGCTGCGGACCCACGCACCCACGGTCTCCTCGCTCACGTCTTCAGGATGGGACTAAGTGGTATCCGAGCGCCTCGTGTAGTGCCACATTGCGTGGTCTCGGGCCTGGAGCGGCTGGATGCGTCGACCCAGAAAAGTCTCCAACAGGTCCATGCTGGTGACTCCGTTCCGCATGACGGTTATCAGCGCGTTGATCAAAGGCTAGATCTGCGCTTTTTCTCCCTTAGAGAGCGCTAGCTTCCTGGGAGGGCCCGGACGGTCTAAACTAAAGGGTGCTAACCCACTCGGAGCATTCGGGCAGGCAATGTCGTGGCAATAGAAGGGAGGGATAACTACTTTTCATTTTCTTCTGAAATCCTAAACCCCCGGAGAGCTGGAGGATGTGCGTCTTATCATCAGACTGGCTAAGTTTCTTAACCGTTTGAGATCTAGCAGAGAAAACATATTTGAAGAGCCCCCAGTGGGGAGGACATCCTATGAAACACTCGCAGAGGGTGATGAATGCGGAAAGATGAGTTATCGCATTCGGCGGAAAGTGATGGAGCTGCGCCCTGAAGTAGTTCATAATACCTCGGAAGAAAGGATGGGGAGGTAGGGAGAAACCTCTAGCCACGTGGCTGAGTAGTAGGACGCGCTCCGCCTCCCTCGGCGCCGGCTCCATCTCGCCTTCCGGCAGCCTCCAAGACTTATCGACGACCATGGCGTGCTCCACCAGCTCCAGCACGTCGGTCTTCCTCACCGTGGAGGGGAGGAAGTCCCCCTGGATCGAGCCCGCCGGCAACGCCCGCTTCCGCCGCTGAGTGGAGGCCGCCCCCTTCTTCTTCTTCTTCGCCTCAAGCTTGCTGGTCTGCCCCTTCGTCATGGCGAGGGCGATCCGCAGAGGAGGAGGGGAACGAGGTGGCTAGAGGTGTGCAGGGAGTTGCGGGGAGGCGAGATCGATGGGAGGAAGACGAGCAGCAAAACAGGAAGGTCCGCCAGGAAGGCTTTAAAAGGTCTCCGACTGAGTCACCTACAGGTGGGCCCAAGATCTTATCCTCCCAACCGGCTGCTGCAAGATTAGTGGAGAAGATCGCGGCGCGGCAATCAAGGATGCGAAATCTACACGATGGTGATTACGTCATCCCCGCTGAGCACACGGCAACCGAAATTTGAGAATCCCGGAAAATCCGGCGCTGTCAGTATGACCGGTCATGTCGAAAGATTCTGCGGAAGCAATCGGTCCCTCACGGTTCATTTCTCTAGCATATTCACTCGGATCACTAGCCGCAAAGATAAAATGGATCAAGGCAGACAACGCTCAGATCACCTCAATACCAGTCGGCTCCAAACTCCGGACATCACTTCATCGTTCCAGCCCCGATCCATTCGGGGACTAATGATGGGGTTATAGTCCCAGGGTAGGGTCATACGTCTTCCGTATAGGTCCTACCCAAGGACTACCCTTCATAGGGGACAAGGCCCTTAGACAGTTCCGACTGAACTAAGGACGCTCCCATCATCCAGTCGGCGACGGTCCACTCAGAGCATATCTAACGTGCCAACTGGAATCCACTCTGTACATCGTAACCTCCCAGGAGGGCAACGGTCATACGTTTTCATACACCATAACTAGCATTTGCTCGCCACTACTCCACCCCTGTCCATCGAACCATTATGAAGGGCAGCGCACTCTATATAAGTCGCCCTTCACCACTTGTACAGGGGTCGGCACTTGCTGTAATCCCCTAATACACTAGACACAAAGCTCCCAAGAGCACTGAGACGTAGGGCTTTTACCTCCACCATAGAGGGGCCTGAACTCATACATCCTCGCCGTAGCTAAGGCTCTGCCCATATACTTCCGTACCCCGTACTTCTACTATCAGACTTATACCCACGACACTGAGGAAAACGTTTGATGGGATGCAAGCTAATATTGATGAAATAGAAATATTCACACGTCCTTATAATTTTGTTTATGATGAAATTCCCATGTCATGAAATTGATATCATATTCTTCATGTCTGAAGCATATGAGATGGTAAGCTGTACTAATTCATGTGCAGGATCACAAACCCAAGAGTACTGAGTGGGTTCTTGATAGTGGCTACGCCCACCACATGACTGGTGACAAAATCTTGCTGATGAATATGCCACTAACTCCATCACCCCTGAAGCAAATCACATATGCTGACAAAGGTAAAAGCAAGGTATTGGGACTTGGCAAAGTGGCTATTTCCAAGGATAGGCACATGGATAAAGTAATGCTTGTTGAATCCCTTGGATTTAACCTCATGTCAGTCTCAATGCTTTGTGATCTTGATATGATTTTTATCTTTGGAAGATATAGATGTGTTGTCATCATGGAATCTCATAGATCCAAAGTCTTCGAAGGTGTTAGAAGAGGGGATTTGTACATTGTTGATTTCTCTAAAGGTCCTCAACCAGCCATTTTCTTACTAGCAAAAACCTCCGAAGGGTGGCTGTGGCATCGACGACTTGGTCATGCAGGCATGAGGAATTTGCACATTCTTGCGAAGAAGAATCATGTCATCGGCATTGAATCAGTCAAATTCCTCAAGGACCACCTCTGCGGTGCTTGTGAGTCTAGGAAGATGACCATATCCAAGCACCCCTCGAAGAATATCATGACCACTACTCGTCCATTTGAATTGCTTCACATGGATCTATTTGTACCTACTCATTATGTCACACTAACAAATGCATCATCTTTATATGGATTTGTCATAGTTGATGATTATTCCAAATAAACATGGGTGCCTATCATTTTATATAAAACTGAAGTGGAGGATGTCTTCAAACGATTTTATTCAAGGGCCTCGACGAACTTCGGCGTCAAGATCAAACACACCAGGAGTGATAATGGAACAGTGTTCAAATGCACTGGTCTTCATAATTATCTTGATGAACTTGGTATTACTCACGAATTGTCAGCTCCTTATACCCCTCAACAGAATGGTGTCGTCTAAAGGAAGAATAGGACTCTGGTTGAGATGGCAAGAACCATGCTTGAAGAATATCAGACTCCTCGTCGTTTTTGGCCTGAAGCAATTAACTCTGCATGCCATATCATCAACAGGGTATATCTTCACAAATTCCTCAAGAAAACCTCATCTGAAATCCTCACAGACGAGAAACACAATGTAAGTTATTTCAAAGTCTTTGGGGCAAAATGCTGGATTAGAGATCCTCACCATAGCTCAAAGTTTGCACCTAAGCCACATGAGGGTTTTATGCTCGGTTATGGAAAGGACTCGCACACCTACAGAGTCTTCAATAACTATCAGAACAAGGTTGTTGAGACTGTAGATGTGCGGTTCGATGAAACTAATGGCTTGCAAAGAGAGCAATTGCCTCCCGATCCAGATAAGCTGTCTCCTGAGGAAGCAATAAAGCTCAAAGCTACTGAAGATATTGTTCCCATTGAAGAAATTGAAGAAGATATCATTCCCACCACTGATGAAAATCAAGAAGATGCACCTGAGGAAATTGCTCCAGAACCAATTCCTCAGTCCTGACGAAATCCTCAACCAGCTATCCGAGGATTGCAAATGAAGTAGAACTTGACAAAATCCTTGATGACATCAACGCACCAGGTCCTCTCACTCGCTTAAAAGCTTCATACTTAGTTAACTTTTGTGGGCATTTCTCCTTTGTGTCTATCACAAAACCTTCAAAAGTTGCTGAGGCTTTCAAGGAACCAGAGTGGATCCCAGCCATGCAAGACGAACTTCTTCAATTCAAGCTGAATCACGTATGGGAGCTCGTCAAACGACCAGATCCTCGCAAGCACAATATCATCGGCGCCAAGTGGATTTTCCAAAACAAGCAAGATAAGGATGGTCAAGTGGTGAGGAATAAGGCATGACTTGTATCCCAAGGCTACACACAGGTTGAAGGAATAGATTTCTATGAAACTGTTGCACCTGTTGCAAGATATGAAGCTATTCGAATACTACTTTCTTATGCTAATCATAATAACATCATCTTATATCAAATGGATGTGAAAAGTGCATTCCTTATTGGTAAGATTGAGGAAGAAGTATATGTTGCTCAGCCCCCTGGTTTTGAGGATCCAAAGAATCTAGACAAAGTCTTCAAACTCAAAAAGGCGCTCTATGTTCTCAAGCAAGCCCCTCGAGCGTGGTATGATACATTGAAGGAATTCCACATGAAGAAAGGCTTCAAACCTGGTTCACTTGATCCAACTCTTTTCACTAAATCCTATGATAATGAACTATTTGTGTGCCACATATATGTCGATGACATCATATTTGGTCGTACTGACAAACGTTACAGTGATGAATTTTCTTACATGATGAGTGAAGAATATCAGGTGTCTATGACGGGGGACCTGAAATTCTTCTTAGGTCTTCAAATTCGTCAACAACGCAATGGAATCTTTATATCACATGATAAATACCTCAAGTATGTTCTAAGGAAATTCGACATTCATGAATGCAAAGGTGCCAAGACTCCAATGCCTACCAACGGCCACCTCTGCACTAACGAAAATGGTAAAAAATTCGATCAACAGGTATATCGCTCCATGATTGTCTCTTTACTGTATTTGTGTGCATCTAGACCAGATATAATGCTTAGTGTTTGCATGTGTGCACGTTTTCAAGCAAAACCGAAGGAATCACACCATAAGGCTGTGAAGCATATTCTTCGATACTTGGCTCACACACCAACACTAGGATTATGGTACCCCAAGGGCTCAAATCTTCATCTCGTGGGATATTCTGATTCTGACAATGTTGGTCCTCAAAGAAGGAGAACTAGGTTTCACTCTCCACTGCCGAAGCTGAGTACATTGTTGCTGGTTCATGCTATGCTCAATTGCTATGGATGAAGGAAACCATCAAGGACTACGGCATCAACATGAAGAATGTGCCTCTCTACCGCAACAATGAGAGTGCAACCAAGATTGCATACAACCCAGTACAACATTCGAAGACTAAGCTCATCCAGATTCGTCACCATTTTCTTCGGGACCATGTCCTCAAGGGCAACATCCTCATCGACCATGTGAAGACTAACGATCAACTAGAAGATATCTTCACTAAGACCTTGGATGAGAAAAGGTTTTGCAAGTTGCGGTGTGAGCTAAATATCTTAGAATCTTCAAATGTTTTCTAAAAACATGCACACATCCTAACACTTATGCAAAACTGATGACTTAGATGTGCAACACACGAAGAATCGATTTTCTTCAACCAATGAAGAATATCACTCTTAGTGTGCGGAAATCAACGAACAAGTTGATTCTCAGGGCCCTACGACAATTGTACACGGCGTCTGAAATCAACATTCTTATATGGTGGGTCACGCCACCACCCAACATGAAATTCCTCAAGTTGAATTTCTTCGAAGGTGAATTTCTTCAAAGTTGAATTTCTTCAAAACATTTGTTCTTCAAACTTGTATTTCTTCAAAACTAAATCCATCATCATGACGCTTTGTCACAAATTCCTCAAGTTAATCAAAATCTTCAAAATCACTTGATGATTTTCATTTGCCTAGATATATATAGATTGTGATTTCAAAGTCCTCAACATCATTCACTTATAGCTATTTCTTCAATTTGATATTTCATCTAAGTGAATGTGATCGGACCCCACTTTCCTTCTATGTACTCCCACCCTGTCTATTCAATTCTTCATATGCGTTCTACTTGAAACTTTGTTCAAAATCCTGAAATCTTCAAAACTGATTTTTATATTGTTACACAGTAACTGAACCCCACTTCCCACGATCAGATAAGCACGATCTCCACCGCTTTAAACGGTTGCTACACTTGTCTTGCAAAGACGAAAGGACAGGGGTAGTTCGATTCGAAAGAATCGGCCAGACAGTTTTCACGTGGGCTATAAATATGTCCTTACCCCCGCTCCGGTCAAAACTCTTCATTCTCTCTCTCGACCTCCTCTCCGCTACAGCAAAGCCCTAGCGCCACCGCTAGAATTCTCCTCACCGGCGAGGAAAAGCTTGACTGCCTCGACCTCTCCGTCGCTGAAATCACGCCGAAGACGGATCATCTTCGTCCGCTGCCGCCATAGCTGTCCTCTATTGCCGAGTTAGGGCGCAGTGAACTCGCACCGAAGAGCATCTACTGCTGATGTCGTCTCTGTTCTTCGTGCGTGCTATATAGGGTAAATAAAAACCCTATTTTTACAGCTCTTTCAATCTACTATTTTACCATAGATTTGTGAAATTCGTTTTTCCTCAAGTGTCTATCAGTCTCTATTCCTCAAACACTGCTTATTCCTCAACTCTTGATGAATTTCACTAAGCATCTAAAAGTCTTCACGAGATTCCTCAATTGTGCACATTTTTGAATCTATACAACTCTGGAACCCAAGATCAGAGTGCTTAGACAAATTCCTCAACCCACTGGTCAAATTCCAAAACATTAAAAATTCTCATTTCATCAAATCTGAGAACGCATATGACCTCTCCAAATTCCTCGAAACTATACTCTGTTCACAGGTACAAAAATGTCAGCTGATGAATCTCTAGGTTCTCATCAACTTAACTCCTTTGCAGCGTTTCTTGAAGAAAATCTGCAAGTTTCATAAGAATCCTCGAGAGTTCATTTTCCTCAGCAAAAGCCTCAGCTGAAGAAAGTGGAAGATGAAAGGAAGCAAAAGGGTGGCAAGAAGCCTGAACATAACACAACCATCAATATTGCTGAGGATATATACCTAGAATACTGCACACCTGATGAGCAAGAGACAATGCCCAAGAGGAAGGTAAGGCTTCAGAAAATATAACGCCGGTGGGCTAAGGAGTGGAAAGAATACAGATTCGTCACTCCCAAGTACGCGAAGAAATTCGCTCTCAAGCCTCCTGGCAAACGGCCTCCTCTTGAGGGTTATCAGGATGCACACGCCTCAAGCCTCAAGACAATTGATGAGTATCCTGAGTAAAAGACAAAACAATTGTCAAAGCTTCAGAAGCAAGCAGAAGCCGCCGTGAGGAAATTTAATGAAGAATCTGCTGCTGCTGCGACTGCCGCTACCTCCTCTGGAGCTGAAACTTCTAGCACGACCATTCCTCAAGTGAAGTCTATGCCACGGAAACCAAAGGCTTCAAAGCATCAAGAGAAAATGCCTCAGAAAGTTGCACCAGCATCCGCACCAAAACCCTCAGCACCACCAAAGGCTTCAAAGCCTGAACACAAGCAGAATGTGAAGCAACTGCCTACTATCTCCAGCTTCTCTGTTCCTTTTGCAATAAGCTCTAAGACAAAGTCCTCACCAACTCCAATGAAGACTAAGGTGACCGCTGGGAGAGGAACCAGACCAAGCCCTGGCAAAATCATCAAACTTCCTTCTGGATTAGAAGGCAGTGATGAATATGATGATGAGACTCTGCAAGCCATCATCAGAAACAAGCAGGAGAGGATAGTACAAGCTTCAGGCAGCGCCATTCCTCTAGCCATGGACCCAAAAGTCCTCTTGGATTACATCAATATATGGTATGAGGACCCCAACACCCCCAGGCATCAGCCACATGGTGGACAGTTTCATCAACGAGGCCAAGTGGAAGGAGACGCAAGCCAATCAAGCTAAGGCTGTGAATTCCAAAAAGGAGAAATTCCTGAGACAGAATATCCTCAGCTTGATGTCGGATGCAATTGTGTCCACTCAGGAAGAATTGAAGACTTTGACTGACAAGTATACCAAGCTCTCTGATCGTAAAAGTACAAGAACAATTTCATCAAATTTTCTACTGATGCAGTTGATGATTACAACAAGAAGGCTACCCCTCCAGCAACAACATAGCAGCCTGAGATTGAGGAACCACAAACTGCCCCTGCTGAGGAAATCCCTCAAGAAAGTCGTGCTGATGAACCGGCTATTGCGGAAATAACCAAGGAAACTCTAGCTGATGACTCTGCTCGAGCTGATGAAACTGCTCCAGCTGATGCATCTAAGCCAGGTGATGACTTTGTTCCAGCTGAAGAAACTGCTTCAACTGAGGAAACTGCTAGGATGGATTTGTCTCTGCCTCCTGAAGAGAAAACGTCTTCACCAAAATCTTCAAAGGTGAAGAAAATGACTCTCTGTGCATCAGACGTGAAGAAGACCAGATCTGCTAAAAAGGAAGCCAAGAAGAGAAAAGCTTCCTCAACAGAAGAATCAACTGAGTCCAAGCGCCTCAAATCTCTTGATGAAAATGCACCTCTGGATCCTGTGCCTCTCAACATTGCTCCATCTTATGACATAACTCCCTTCGAAAGCGAAGACAAGGAGCACTTGACTGATGAGGAAATGAAGAATGTTGCGTCTGAGGAACACACTGATGAGGAAATTCAGATTGATGACATTCCTGAGACCTTTATTCCTCCTGAAGAACCTGCTCAAGGACCAGCTGAACCAGCTGATGAATTTGGCTCCTCCACCAAGAAAACCCCTCAAGCTGAGGAAAATCAAGGAAAAAACCCTCAGCCTGAAGAAAATCCAAATACTGAGCAAAACCCTCAACCTGAGACTCTGGATGAAGAGATTCCTCCTCCTGAGCAAAATCCTCAATTAGAGGCTCATGTTGATGACATTCCTCAACCAGTGCAAGATCATCAGCCTGAAGCACAAGCAGATGAAATTCCTCATACTGAGGAACATGCTAAAGAAAATGCCCCTGCACCAAATCCAGAGAATGCTCTAGTCGTCATCAATCCAGAAACTGCGATGATTGTCTCCTCTCAAGGGAAGAAGCAAAACCTTCAGCCGATGCAGCGTCAGCCGTTCTCCAAGCGGCCAAAGTTTCAAAAGGAATCCTTATTTGAGGAATGCATGTACTTCATCGGAGAAAATCCCTATGACAAGCCTCGCATCAGGCACCTGAAGTTTTAAGCCAGGACTCAGCTCAACTACTAGGCCTCTGTGCTGTGTGGAAGAAACAAGATTTTCCAGCACAGGCATATTCCTCATGTTGAGCTTGAAGAAATTTCGTGCTTTGCCCAGTTGTCAACGTTCTTCATGAAGCAGGACTGCTCCCTATGTGCTCTGATATGTGCGATTGGAACAACGACATTGTTCTTCAATTCTATGCAACTCTACACATTTGTGGAGTTCCATCAGATATCAACACTTGGGTGCTGGACTGGATGACGCAGCACACACACTTCAAGGCCCTAGCAAATGAGCTGTTGCGAGAACTTCCTGTGTCAATTCCCTCAAAGCAGACCGTGAAGTTGTATGATGAACGGGATCTGCCGTATAAGCTAATGGAAGTCCTCATGAAGCCTTTGGCCAAGGGGCAACCACCAAGAACAACCTTCCTAGTCCATGAGCTGAAGTATGAACCCAGGACTGTTTACAGAATCCTCCGCAGTGTTCTTGCGCGAATCAAGGGTCATGATGATGAAGAAGACGTCGTAGGCATCATGAATAATATCCTCTTCAACATCATCCATGGCATTCCCATCAACATTTATGATTTCTTCTTGAGGATTCTGGCGGAAAATGCTATGTCCCCTTTTGCCCTGAAGATTTACACTGCATGGATCATGAGTACAGTAGACGAAGGTCAGGCATCAACGATCACGCTGATTTCAATAATCACCAAGGATATATGCCTCCACTAAGGGTCAACAAGAAGACTTTCGAGCCTGTTGAAGGAAAAGGCAACTCTGTTATTGATGAAGGCAATCGGCCCCTTGATGGCCAGTCCCGAGAGCCATATGCATATTCCTCATGGGATGACACTGAAACCCATCCACCAAGTCCTGTTGCTCCAAGGGTGATGAATACGAGAGATCTTCTTCTCAGTCTTCTCCAAAAGGTTGATCGAAATCACAAGTGGGTCAAACGCCAGTTCGGCGCCATTGTGAAAACCCTCAATGAGACCCAGAATGCCGTGAAGCTTAATCATCATTATCTTCATGAGGTTTTTGATCGCACCTGGGCCACACTGGCTCATTTGAAGACTCCAGCAAAACTTGAAGAATTGGAGTTTGCACAGGACTTCGACTGATCGTGGCCACCGAAGAAGAAATTCAGGCCAATTCCAGTTCCAGACCTTGAGGACAGTTGGTTTTCCTCATTCCGCACCGCTGAATCAGATGAATACCAACAAGATACTGCAACTGGTCCAAGGAGGAAGTCTACTCCCAAGAATCCTCACGCATCTTCCTCAACGGCCAAGAAGTGAAAGTCTTCACGGGGCGTTAGTCCTCAGTTTGTCCCTTTTTGTCACTTGATGACAAAGGGGGAGAAATCTGAGAGTTAGTCTTCTCGCGGGATATATTTTGGGGCTTATGAACTTTATTTAAGTTACAAACTCTTGGCTCTTCTGAAGTGTTTTATGTAATGAGTTTTAACTTAAGCCCGATCGTACGCTGACGCTTTTGAACGTTTTTCTTCGCATGCTTATTCCTCAAAACATTAATGCACGCATGCTGGAATTCTTCAGATACCATTTGTCATCATGCATCCTCAATTTCTTCATACTATATGTCGTATGTATGCATGATTTACAAGACTCAGGGGGAGATCTCCATGATATAAATCATCAATGTGCATTTGCTGTGAAAAGCAAAATTCTCAAGATATGCACATCTTCAGGGGGAGTCTCTCTGAATCTTAATTTCAAATTCCTCAAATGAGTATTTACATGTCATATTTTTATCCCCGTTGAAGCCTTAACCTAATTGTCATCAACCACCAAAAAGGGGGAGATTGTAAGTGCATCTAGTGCCCCTTAGTGATTTTTGTGGTTTCAAGACTTATATGTTAAGTATCTAATGTGTTCATGAGTGTACACAGGATCTATAAGTCGCTTAGGAGTTTGAAATATTCGATGAATATCAACCCCTAAAAATGTATATCTTCGGCTAAAGATATTGGCCTGAAGCTGAAGAATTGAATCGTGGAGGAATTGCGATGAAATTGCTATTCTTCATGAAGAAATTGAAAATGAGGAATTCGGTGTGTCATGAAGAAAAACAATCTGAAAATTTTGAGGCATGAAGATTTATTTCTGTCTGTTTTATTTTCTTCACCTTTTGAGTCATAGGAACACCGTACTGTTAAAGGGGGTCAAAGTAACATGTCGGAATGAATTTCCTCATGATGCTCAACCCAAACCTAATCCTACAAAAAGCCTCAAGTGAGGAATATGAGAGACATGAGGACTCTCACAGTTGTGGGTCCCGACAGTTACCTTAAGTCACACCACATCAGTGATCTTATCCACACCAATGGTCAGATGATATAAGGGCATTAATGTCAAATCATGTCGAGATGCCCCCCACAACCATTAGCTGGTTGGCTGCTCCGTTGGAATGACACTTGTCATAAGAGCAACCCAAATACCTCAGAGTTTTCGAGAGTAACTCATCAGTGAGGAAATACCCCAAACACTAAACCACAAACCGAAAACCAAGTGATTGAGCATCACTGAAGAAGTTGTTCCTGTGTGGGACTGAAGCCTTTTACCTTTGAGGATTGTGCATCCTCCAGACGGTTAGGCGTCATGGTCTAGAGCAATCCAGTAGTCAATTGTGGATCGCGAGGTGACCAAATTTTTGAGGGTTTGGAAGTCTGCCCTGAAGACTTACCACGAGTGTTGGGCGAGGACTGTGTGTTCTTAGCCCAAGGAGAATACGGTAGGGACTGTGTGTCCCGAGACTGTGTGTCTTTTAGTTTCAATACCAAGCCGCTCCAAACCAGATGTACAACTGTCACAGCAGTTCGAACTGGGTCAGCAACCACTGTCTTCACTGTGAAACGGGTTCTATTTCTTCAACTCTTTAAATTCCTTATATTGTATGTTAACGATTTTCATTGTCACTGTTTGAAGAACTTGCTGAAGACTTTCCCTGAAATACCTCAACTCCAAATTCTTCACGCGAGCTAATCCTCATCTGTTTTCTCCGTGCCTGCCTAGTGTGCAAACTGTTTTTCATATTCTTCACCTTGAAAACTGTTGTAGTTATACTTTGCACTCCTGATCCTTTGCTGTTTCTGCTGCAAGTTAGTCATCAGTGAGGAATTTCATAAAAATGAATTTCCTCAGTGATGAATTTCTAAAAATCTCCTATTCACTCCCCCCCTCTACTCGATATAACGCACTTTCACTACCAGTTAGAGCTACCTTCCAAACTTTTCGATGTGCACAATGTTTTCCATGTGTCACAGCTCACGAAGTGCCTCCAAGTTCCCAACCGCCCCGTTCCCTACAAGGACATCGATCATCAAGCCATCGACCTTCAGCTAGACCTCACTTATGGTGAGAAACCAGTTCGCATATTGGATGAAGTTGAGCGTTGCAGCCGAAGCCGCGCCATCAAGTACTTCAATGTCCAACGGACCCAAAATATAAGCAACGTGGGAGCATGAAGACTACCTTAGATCAAACTTCCCGTATCCCTTTAGCGCCTAGCTTAGGAATTTCAGGGACGAGATTCTTGTCAGGGCGGTAGGTCTGTCACACCCTATGATTGTAACACTTTTCTATGTTGTGAGTTACAAAATTTGGACCAATTATAACTTTTTGTGTGCTTGTGATGTTAGAATTGATTGCCAATTTCTTGTTTGGTTTTAAATCACAAAATTCTATTACTCTCCAAACTCATCTTCTTGATTCAAATATTTGTCCAATGACCATACCACGTGTATAGGACGTAAGACTATTTTTTACAAAATATTAATTATTACCATAAAGCATTTATTTAGTTTAAGTGTTAACCCCCTTGAATTGAGGTTTGTACTATAAGTCCTCAAATTAGGGTATATGTTTTGCACCAAATATTTTATTTTGATCCCATTATCAAAAAGACTTCCAAAACCAAAAAATATTGTTTTAGAAATTATTTTCCTACTTATTTAAATACCTTCTTATGATGCCACAAATGATCTTTTATAAGGGAAATTATTTTTATCCTTAAAAAATATTTGAGAAAAATTAGGGAAACTCAGTGGACATATATTTTCCATACATAAGAGTTTCAGCATGTGGTCATGTTCAAAATATTGGACAAAACCCTTCAAAACCTTTTTTGCCTATTTCATGTATTAGAAATATTTCCATAGGAAATATCTTCAAATAATACCACGAAAATTATATCAAGTCACACATGATATACGTGATGACCTTGCCAAGTTTCACCTCAATCATAATTATTTTAATTCATCAAATTATTCCAAAACCCTTTCAACCACATAAAATTTGATAAACTCTACATTGCCAAGTTTCCCCAATTGATCCCGAACTTTGTGGGCATGGTCCAATCACCAAATAATGCCACCACACCAAAAGGTGCATTAGGGAGAATAGTTTTGCCTAGCTAGATTTAAATAAGCCTATTTGTGCCCATTTCTAGGGCTTGCAATGTTTGCATTGTCAACTTTTTTCAAGTCACCTCAAACCTTGTGATCAACCTTGTTTATACCTACTACTTGACCCTCTTAAATCTCACAGGTAGTGGTGAAATTTATCGTACCCAAAACTACATCAAACACCTTCTGTTAGTATAGTGAATCCCCTAGTTTCACCTCTCCCACTCTTCTCCTTCCCCCAGAATTTTTCCATTGTACATCCTATGTCTCTCCCCCTCGAGTAAAAGTTGCATGTCTTTGGCACAATGATTGGGAGGTGAAAACCCCACTTTCACCTCCTCAACATCCTAGGCAGGAACTTATCTCCCCCTTTTTTCATCTTTCTACCCCAAGTTTTACTCCCCTGGACTCATAGAGAATCTATAATACCCGTAGTAGCAAATGGAGAAGGTGGGGCACACGACGGCGCACGGGAAAACCTCCATGCCAGTCATTTGCAAGCTCTGGAGTGCACTCCCACACTATAGCCACCCCATCCTGAGCCACTCGACAACATTGGGCCTCCCCCTCATGTCTGTCATAGTCGCCTTGGTGTTTGGGACACACTACATGGCCGGCCCCTCTCTCCGGTAAACATTTTCGCACGCGTCAAATCTTCCCCTCTCGCCCAACTGCTGGCCACACATGTGCGTGCTTCCCCGCTTCTTCCCTTGGTTCTTATATTTATGGACGACCCCCACGAACACCTCAAACATGCCCTGGCCCTCTCCCATGACCCCCACCCTCGGCTACGACCTTGATGGCACACTAGCCCGTGGTGCACCGCACCCCGCCTATAAGAGTCCAGCCCAAGACCCTCTATCCCCTGTAGATCCTCTCTATCCCTTCCAGTCGTACGCCAGCACCACCCATTCAACCTCTCGAGCACCCTGTGCTCGGATCGGATCGGAGCTCCGCCGCCTCAGTTCTCCGGCAATCTCGATGTACAAAGTGCCTCTAGTCCCCATTATGTGCTGTATGGGACATCGAAAGCCCCCTAATAACCATTCCCATCTCCCTCTTGCTCGTTCCATCTCGAAGTAGTAGTTCGAGATCGGCCTGAAACCCTCCACTGTGCCCCCTCGTCGTCGATGACTCCCTACAATCTGGAGGCCCTCTCCTCATCCATGCGACGCGCAAATCGATGATGAATAGTCCTGTGCCACCCACTCCTCGTTTCGTGCATCGTAGCATCGTCGGTGAGCTTACCGGTCTCCCTTACCACAATGTTGAAGATGATAGGTGGTCCTCACCTGTCATCCTCACTACCTCTCTCCTCCGTCCCCGTCGTTGACGTTTGGGGCCCGTGCGTCAGGTTTAATACCTGACAGGTCGGGCGCCTAGCTCGGGTAGGCCGTTTTGGCTCTGGGTCGGCCCAGCTGCGGCCACTTCTGGCCCAGGGCATATTGCTCTTTCTCTTTTTTCATTTTCTAGCACTTTTCCAAAAATTCCAGAGCTTAACATATATGTCAAAAAGAAAATGTTTTAATTTCTAAAATCTTGTAATATCTGAACCTATTTAATGATGCCACTTGTCCATTTATAAGAGAAAGTTTTATGCATTGTTTTTATTTCAAACCCTGTTTTAAATATTATTAGTCTCTGTTAAAAATCTTTTCATCATTTTTGGCACTTAAAAACCAAAACCAAATAATTTTCATAATACTAATATTCACCCTAGTATTTTAGAAAATTGGGTTCACATTTTTAGGAGTGATTTAGTTTCTCTATTTTATTGGTGGTCTTTTCTGTACCCCGTTACTTTGCGATGATAGATCACATTCTTGACGAGGGAGTTGGAGAGGAAGCACTTTAATACTTTGAAGATTTTGTTGAGCCACGCAAGCAGCCCAATGACCATATCTAAGAAACCATTTTAACCATGACATATGTCACGTTATTCCAGTGCATTGAATCATGATGAAGTGGTGACCACATTGATGGGTTGCCCCTGTTTCTTTTCTTGTTGATACTTGCGTTGGCATAACTCTACTTTCAACATATAGTTGTGTGGGTAGGAAGTTGATAGGCTGCTAGTAGATGCTACACAATAGGACGGGCATATTGTAGGATCCGAAGTATGTCTAGAGGGGGGTGATTATACTACTTGAGCAAATAATAACTTGGCATTTTCCCAATTTTAGTTCTGGGCAAATTTTAGAAATTGTTGTGAGTCAAGCACACCCTACACATGCAAGTCTAAGAATGTAGTGATGTATACTACACAACTTCTTCTTGTCGACTCGTGTTGGGCCTCCAAACATAGAGTTATGTAGGACATTACCAATTGTCCCTAAAGCGGGTGACCCAAGGTTTATCAATCCATGGGAGGTGTACGGTGAATTTGGTCTCTCTCAAACAACCCTGCAACCAAATAATAAGAAGTTTCTTGTCTCCCCAACACACCAAATACAATGGTAAATTGTATAGGTGCACTAGTTCAGCGAAGAGATGGTGACATGAGGGGTCGATAGAAGATGTGTCTAGAGGGGGGGTCAATAGACTATTTGTCAAGATAAAAATTCTAGCCTAACCTAATTTCTAAGAGGGTAGAAATCTAGCACTTGCAACAAGTTTGGTGCACCCTACACATGCAGTTCTAAGAGTATAGAAGCGAAAAGTAATCATACAAGTGTAAAGTATAGGAGTAAGGTAGGGAGATCAAACGCATGAAGTTGACATGGCGATTTTTGGCATGGTTGCGATAGGTGGCGGTATCATACGTCCATGTTAGTGGAGACTTCAACCCACGAAGGGCAACGGCTGTGAGAGTCCACGGAGGGCTCCACCCATGGAGGGTCCACAAAGAAATGGCCTTGTCTATCCCATCATGGCTTCCGTCCATGGAGGAGTAGCCTTACTCACGGTAGATCTTCACGAAGTAGGCGATCTCCTTGACCTTACAAACATCTTGGTTCGACTCCACAACACGAAGTAGGAGGATCCCAAGCGACACCTAACCAATCTAGGAGGCACCTACCTCCAAAAGGTAATATATGTGGTAGATGAATGAACTCCTTGATCTTGTGCTTCTAAAGATAGTATCCTCAACACAAATCACTCTCTCACAGAATATGCATGGGTAGGAGAGGTTGATTTGTGGAAAGCAGTTTGGGGAGGCTAGAAATCAAGTTTCAAATGATTCGATTGGAATATGTTGGTCTCAACACATGAGTAGGATCTGGAAATGAAGTGTGTGTTCTCATTGCTTCTCCCATGAATGAGAGGTGGGTGAAGGGGTATATATAGGGAGCAGCCAAAATACAACCGTTACACACAAAAGATCAAACTCGGTGACACCAAAGTTGGAAAATCGGTGGTACCGATTAGCACTAAAGGTGTGAACTTTTGAATCTCGGTGAGAGCGATATATAGAACTCGATGGCACCGAAAAGGTGAGTAACGGTCAGATGGCCAAACTCGGTGGCACCGATACTCAAACTCGAAAGTTCCGATTTTGTGTATGTTGACAACAGAATGTTGGTCACACTAAACTCGGTAGCACCGATGCAGTTTCGTTTGCATCGATTTGGTGGGAATGTCTAGAGTTCTTCTGAGGTTCAAACTTGGTGGGTACGAAGTGGAAATATTGGTGACACCGAATTTTGTGAACGTGTAACTTGACAGAGTGGATATTTGAGAAAAATGACTGAGTGTTTTGGTGGCTAACTTTGAGGATTTGAGCAATCAGTTCATTTTACTACATCACCCCCTTCCAATAGTATTGGCTTTCCTATGGACTCGAAAGTGATTTCTCACAAATATAAAATGAAGAGTCTTCTAGCTTGAATCTTGAGCCAATATTATTGCTTTCTTGCATCCAGGGGTATCTCCACATAAACCTTAAGCTATAGCTCTCCATGGACTAATCCTGAAATATCTAGGTAAAAGTGTTAGTCCAAGAGACAATGTATGTTTTCATGAATTATCAAGATCACTAAGGGAGAATATGCGCTTTCAATCTCCCCTTTTTGATAATTGATGATAACATAAAATCAAACCTTCAAATGAAGATACTCATAAAGATATGACAGCTCTGAAGGATATATGACTTGTACAAGCTCCCCTTAAATGTGAGCAATCCCTTTAAGGGATAGTTGATTTGGAATGCATGGGCACACACAAGGTAGAAGGACAAGACAAGTTATATGAATCTTGGCTATATGCATCAAACAAATGTGAATGAAATACTTCCATGTTTAAGACTCCCTCTTGCAAACAACATGTGCAAGAAACAAGAGGTCATCATGAACAAGGATATGATGCATATACTTACCTTGAGGATCTTGAGCGTCTTGACATAGGAGTACAATTGGTAAAACAAATGTTAGATAACACAAGAGTACCCTATTGTAAATATGCAAATAAATTCAGAAGTACCAAGCGATTGAAGACTTAGTTAAGATAAGATTTGATGAAAGAATATGTCTCCAAGGAACGAGATCTTTTTCTCCCCTAAAAGTGAGTATGTAAAGTTTCTTCTCCCCGTGAATCATGGCATGTAGATATTGGAAGTAGGTAAGGAAAATTAAGTTAAAAAATTAATGCCAATTAAAATGGTATTTACCTCTCTCCCCCTTAATGTGTACGACTTGATACAATTATCTCCCCTTAGTGTTGTTGCTCCCTCTTTTGGATAAGATTCTTGATAGTATTTGATAGTATTTATCCCCTATAAATAGGTTCACTAAATGGAATCATTGATGATATTTCTCCCCCTTTGGCATTGTTTACCAAAAAGAAGGTTAGATGGTAAGGGCTCAGTCATAGAAAAAAGAGGATCCTGGATACTTCTCTCTTTTGTAAGGGTTCCTGGAATTTGTCTTTTCTCCCCCCTTAGCTATTTTGTAGGGTTCATTGAATGTTCTCCCCCTTAGGTATGAATAAGAGTTCCTTGAGTGATCTCCCCCTAAGCTAGGGATCCGTGAGGATTCTCACTCTTATATTGCATCGGATCACTGAGTTTTTCTACCCCTAGAGAAGTTGTCTCCCTTTAATACAATAGTATGAAATAAATTATCAGAGAAACAAAGTCAGAAACACCGGAGTCACAGAGGCGTAATGATTCGGTAGAACAAAGATTGATATTTAGGCCTCTTGAAGAAATCGGTTGGACTGAGTTTCACAATTTGGGGAAACCGAGTTGCAATGATAGTCGGCTCTTTAACAGAAAGTAGGCTGATTGAAAGAATTGTTTCAAAAGGTCAAGAGTCCAAAAGAATGATAATTCCACCTGAGTGTGGTGACCCGACTTATGAGTCGAGATCCCCGAATGAACGTGTTGAGTGATCACAGAGATCAATTCTCACCGAACACACAGAAACTGAATAACAAGAGTCTAACTTCCATACATACCGTATGATACAATAAATGACCTACGTGGTCAAGTCTTACATATATAGGGCCTTGAGGGACAACACACCAAACTTGACCAATAGCAGAAATATTGGTCGAAAGCGTGAACCCAGGACATCAACCTTAACCTACATGCATTATGAATGGGAAGCGTCCTAGCTTGCAGGAACGTCACCAAGTTACTCTTCACCATATCCTGGTCTCTCATACCTGGTCAATGAAATAACAAGTGGCAAGCCAATGAGTAATTTGAATGTACTCGCAAACAACACATGATGTGGATAATGCAATTGGTACGATAATAAAGTGGTATGAAGCACTTCCGGAAAGCAAGCTTTGAATGTAAAAAACATGATCATAGACGGATATGGATATGCATCATAAGCTAGATGGTATCTAGAAGAACAGGTTACAGATATCAAGAAATCTGCTGGGGGCTGAACACTTCAGGTTCAGCCGATATGCCAAGTCACCAAACTTGGTCATATCAAATCTTTCACATAACTCCTTGGACACACACACACACACACTTGGTTTATGCAGAAACGACTGGACGTATTTTAAGCAGCAGCACAGAACTGTCCTTGATCGTAGACACGACTATTCGAATAGTTTGACACTCTACAGAGGTTGTCTCTGTACCCACGAGATCGGGAAAACTTCCGTGTCATCCACGACTCGCGGTATATAACATACCCGAGGTAAGTACCGGATCAATGCCTTTTCCCCTAACGATACTAGACAAAGAGTTCCACTCAATTGGTAGCCAACCAACATGATGTACGTCTTACGAGCACCGACTCTAGACAGTATGATCCATCCAGGGACCAACGGTATGCCCGAAACACGTAAAAACGGCATAGTCGACCTACCTGGTACAACCCCGTCACAAGAGTGACGACAAATCACTCCCGCGAATAGTAATGTGGATCTTTTCTAGCATCAACCAAAGTAGTCAACAAAGCCCCGTACCATAAAGCGGTAACATGGTTGCACATGTAAGGTTGGGATAGTCGACACATCATAAATCTAATCCCATTTCCGAAACCACTCACACCAAAACATACACGGTGCACCATTGCTTCACAAGTGGCCACCTAACTCATCATCACCCTTGGGCATTAGTGGCACCCGACGGGGTTTTCATAAAACTATTAATATTTACCATCATCATGCTCATGCTTCTACTATGCTTAGCTCTACTTTTCAACATGATACTATGGTGACCCTCATAGGTTGGTAGGATCATGCTCAAATGCAAGTGCTCCGGAGGATCCATCGGAAACATCATATCGATGTTTTACCGAATACTCATGATCATATGCAACAGAAATAATTTCTCTATTTGGATGCAAATAATAATTGCTCAAACATGGTCAAAGGGCTGCATGCCTTTTCTCTCGTAAGTTCTCGGGGTCTTCGTGGTCTTCCGGTCCAACTCCGAGTACTCCGTCTACTCTGTCAACTAACGTCGAAAACAACACAGTAAGCCATACAGCAAGCAAGAACAAAAGTGCTATATAAATAGGAGTTGTATTTTTCTTGGACCTCTCTAGTCATAAGAAAAATATGTGAAGCTGGCCATAGGAAGACTACAGAAAATATCATGATAAAAATGAGTAGAGGCACTCATTTAACAGCGCATAATTTTAGAAATATTTTGGAAGTTCTTCCACTCGATTTGGAGTTGAGATGAATATACTAGGGATTTTCCTAATATAGAATAAATAGCAAAAGGACGCTATTTATTTATAGCAATAGAAATATGCCATTCAAAAATGTTGACCAAGGCTTCAAAAATAGGATACGATATTAGAAGTCTCAGGAATTGGGAATCACTCCATTTGGAGTTGATTTGAATACTCTAGGATTTTTCAAAGGTGAGGTTAGAAGTATTCAAATCTGTATTTGAATAATAATACAACAAAAAATTTGTTTGGAAAAATGTGCAAAGCACATATTCGGATAGCCATTCATTTTAGGATCATACAGGATTTTGAATCATTAAATTTGGGGCTCCTATGAATATGCTATTGATTTTTGAAGTTTCTAAAAAGAAAAGGCAAAATAAACGGGACTACCACGGATCCTATAACACGCTCGGGCGGCCGATAGGCAGGTGGGCCGACCCAGTGGTATGGTATGGTGGCAAGGGGCACGTAGGAGGCGCACTAGGCGCTTTACGCCTTCCACGCAGGGAGGCACACACCCCGGTACCCTTCTCCAGTTAAGATGGCTGGGCCCAGCCACCAAGTCGCTTACAGGAGGGGCCCGCCCGTCATATTCTTTGTCCTCCCCTTACTCGAGCTAGGGAGAGGCTGGGAGGCAAGGTAGGGCCGTCCCGGCCATCCTTGGCGATAGACGACCACTGGCCGGCCCCGGGGCCACTCCACACCCCCTTGAGCCATTCATGCGGAGGAGCACCCGTGGAGCGGATGTAGCCGTAGTGGGATCCGATGGCAATGGCGGTGGAGGTGGTTCTCCCGGCCACCTGGAGGGCAGAAGAGGGAGGGCAAGGAGCTGCGGTGGTGTAGGGGGTCCACCACGGACAAGAGAGGGAGGGAGGAGGAACCAGCGTGCTCAGAGTTGGAGCTACTCCTGCAGGGAAAGCTTCGGCAATTGGAGGGTACGAGGAAGAGGAGAGTTTGGAGAAAAGGCGAGGAGGTCCAGGAGACTCCTAGGGAGAGGGCGAGAGTTGTAGGGACAGTAGTGGCTTGGGGGAGGCTTCAAATGGAGAGGGGCGACTGAAGAGAAGCCTGGGACCTCTGAGAGCTCTATGGCATGGGGGAAGACACGCGTCCCTTGGGCACTTTGGAGGCTATCCAGTGTCGGGAAAGGCTTGGACCAGTCAAGGGGGACGCCCTGGTGCTGTGAGACACGCAACAACATCCAGAAACGAGCTGCTGCAAGAGAACAAGGGGTAGAGCACTGATATTGCATATTGCTAGCATGGTCACCATGGCCACTCATGTCTACAAGGCACTCATGACCAGTCAAACATGTCCAACATGTAGGGCACAGATGCAGGAAGGAGACTCTGGAGGTCGGTTGCATCTGGGGCTGGTTAGGGGGGATTTCGATTGAGGTCAAGTTTGCAACAACAAACTTGGAGCTAAGAAAAATGATTTTCAAATATGGAGTCTTGTGGGGAAACTATGCAAGAACTAGAACAGTGCCAAGTTTGAGCCCAAGAAGAGGAGGGTAGCTAGTACTTGCTGTACAAAGCTACTTTTCAGCCAGAAATCATCTTGTAGATGTGTTCCTCATTGTTCCTACATGAGCATGCCATCTCTTGGTTCGAAATGATGCATTGACATATTAGAGATGCCCTGGAAGAAGGTGGGGGCTTTGGGTTAAGCAGAATTGGGGCAAGAGGGGTAAAAATTGTGAAGCCATGGTGAAAATGAAGGGTAGCTACAAGGAGTCTCCCTCCAATAATTGACTAGTGGCCATGGCAAAGTTATTGGAGTAAAAAGGTAACTAGGGAAGACTGTGGCAAAAGTTTAAACTCAAGGGTAAATGTGGAAGGGCCCAAAGTAGCCACTTAGATCAGTGCACACAAGGTGTTTGATGAGTGTCAGAGCTACCAGATAGACTTCATTTGATATGAAACTTAACACGATCAATTAATAGATGAAAATAACCTTGGCCACCAAATTTGGGATTTGGTGGATAAGGTTTCCAATGTAGACTCGGAAAACCCATGAAATGGGCAGAAATGGCCTTCTACTTACAAAACTATTAAAATCAATTCCCACAAATCCAATATTTGGTGTGGGGGCATTATTTGAGCATCTAAACATGCCCAAAAAGTTTTGGGTCCATTGGAGAAATTTTAATGTAATGTTTCCAAAAGTCAGAAATCAACAGAAAGGGTTTGAGGGGCTTGGGACAAGTTCTTCTATTGTCCTTGATGCACCACTTGGTGTGCATGCATTACTGGAGTATCATAACATGTCCACCAAATTTGAGCACAATTGGAGACACTTGGCAATGTAGAGTTGCTCAAATTTGGATCTGGACAGATGGGGTTTTAGGATAATTAGGGGAATCAAATAAACTTGGATTGAGATGAAACTTGGCAAGATCATCGCATATATCACATTTGACTTGCTAGAATTTTACAGGAATTAATTGAGAATATTTCTCGTAGAAATATTCCAAAAGCTTGAAATAGGCAGGAAGGGTTTTTAAGTGGTTTCCCTAATATTTTGAACATGACTATTTCACTAAAAAATTTAAGTGGTTTTTAAGTGGTTTTTATGTGGTTTGACTAATACGGAATATATATGTCCACCGAATTTCACTAAAAAATTTCAAATGTTTTGAAAGCAATAAAAATAACTTTCCTTCATAAGAGACCATTTCGGGACTCACAGGAAGGAATTTAAATAAAATAGTAAAATAATCTTTAAAATAATAATATTGTGGTTTTTGGAAGTAATTTTGATAATGGGTTTTAAATAAAATATTTGGTGCAAAATAACTTTCCTATTTTGAGGACTTGTAGTACAAATCCCAACTCAGGAGTTTTTGAAAGCTTAAATCAAAGAAATGCTTTTTGGTGAAAATAATATTTGGTAAAAATAGTTTTTGGTCCTACACACATGGCATGATGATTAGGCAACGGTTTGGGTCAAGCAGATGAGTTTGGAGAATAGCAGGAGCATTGGATGCAAGCACAAGCAATAGGCAAGCAAGCAAACATCACATCAAGCATCACAAGCATTCACAAAAAATTTAATTGGTCCTAATTTTTGGGAAAATTCAAAACAGTCAGGAGAGTTAAAAACAGGGTTTTAGCGACCTTACCCCCTTAAGAAAATCTCATCCTCGAGATTTCTAGGCTAGGTGCCGGAGAGATACAAAATCTTGAATTGGAGGCAGTCTTCACGTCCCTATCTTACTGTTGTGGGTCTTGAGGTGCTTGATGATACAGCTTCGAATGCTCTGCACGTCCTTGCCTGATCATGAGCGGGTTCTGGTAATAAGTTTGGCTTGACTGAGGGTCAAGGGCTTGGTGCAGTACGTTCGTGTAAGGTTCTGGCTTGCAAGTGGATTCCAATGTCAGAATACGTGGCAATGTACTGTGCCTCGGTTTTGGTCCTCGGGCTGCTTATGCCGGTTAGTGATATCTAGTTGTCTCGTGTTAGAACATATGGTCAAGGTCCTCGCGTAGCTCTCTACTGATGGGTAAGTCCTTGACTCGTTTAAGGGAGGCAAGCTATGGTCGCACGTGGTCTTCATCCTCGAGGGTGTTATAGTGGTCTTCGAAGGCTTCTCGTGAAGGGGTGTGGGTCGGGTCTCGCCCATGAGTCTAATCTCGTAGACTCATTGTTGACAATAGGTTCTACTGTCTCGGAAGGTTCGCGGGTGATTCTGGATGAGATGGCTACCAAAGAGTATCGACCAGTCATCTACTCCCAAGGTTGTGGCTCAGCGAGCGGGTGAATCACCTTTAGCAGGTTTTCACCATGACCCAATTAGGAATCTCGTCCTTGATTTGGACCAAGAAGGGTCATCTGATATCTCTCACTGCCGAAAGGCTTCATCGGCTTGAATCGTCGAGGCTTCTTGGCCCTTTTGATGTAGTCAGCGCAGGGTCGATGGTTGACTTGTTCTACTTTTTCTTCATTGTCATGGTTTTCCCAAGCATGGCGGTCCTTCGTCTCGTCTTGGGTAGGATAGACTTTCGCAGCCTTGAGGTTGCTTCGAGAATCCCACCTTCTCGAGATAACACCTCCTCTCGAGGGGCATAGCGATCGACGTTCTTGGGGCTCGCCCAAATAGGGCTAAGGTGCTCTTCCTCTTGTTGGGTGGATAAGTGTGTCATCCGTGAGGATAACAACATATTTTCCTAAGCATCACATAAGCATAGTGCTTATGAGACAGGTGAGGGGAGCAGGGACTCGCTATGGGCGGTCATTGGTGAGGGGTTTGTGGTCCAATATTACGTGGTGCTACATGCCCATGTCCGTCATAGGCATGATGGGTGGTGGTTGGGCGGAGTACTGGCCATATTCCAACGACCTAGAATCGTCTTCTATGGTCGTAATCCGATCATCTTATGGCTCAGGAAGCTTTGGGGTTTTGAGGAACTTAGGATGATAGTGAACATCTATCATCTTATCCTTAAGCACATTCCTTAGATGGCAATAGTATGACCTCTCACTCTTGACAAAATCACTCTATTTCATCAAAGATACCATCTCACATAAGTCAACTCCACACTGCTTATGCTAGTAAATACCGGGGTTGTGGGAAGGACAAACCCAAACACCACAACTATGGTGTAGCTATATTGCACATGCATTCCTAGGCAAGAAGCTCGGGGAGGTATACAAGTTCCTATGCTTGAATTAAGACACCACAAATCCAAATGTCGAGCTAGATCATCCAATGGACAGGGTACTGCATTTCTATATTGAGGAAACCCGTAGTATACCAATCCAAGACCTTGTTTCCTTTCTACGAATCCGATCAAGTGGTCCATTATTCCACCAATATTCAGTTGACCCATCGCTCCTACAAATCCAGTATGGATGGGGTTCTATATGATCACTTAGAGTCCTCATAACTCACATATTATTGCCAGAACTACATCATAACATATCGACCAACATTCAATATCATGGGCAGCTAATCTCCGAAGCCAGCTCATATAGTTTCGTAAGTTATTTCTACAACTCCAATTACTTCTACTCGTTATCCACCGAGAAACATGGTATCATGATAGAGATCATCGGGCTAAATCCAATTTACTCCGAACAATGTGGTCTCTGTCATCATCAATACTCTATAGAGATTATCTATTTTAATCTTACTCGATACTCCAAGTCTGATGGTAAAATCATTAATCCATGTCAACTACATGATAAAGTCAATTATACCACCAACAGTTTTGTTGCTCGTGCTCATAATCGTCCTATTGAATCCAAACATACTCCAGGAATAGGTAGGTTACGCTACTTTATCAACTTGTTCCACCAAATTCACCTACCTTTATATGGGTCTTATGATCCACAAAGATAGTCTAGCTATATCCTCCAGACAACTACCATCATCACAACAACCTTAGCCTAATACTCTTATATCTGAGAACGGTCCTTCTCATGGCATCAGGGTTATGGTGCTAGCTTAAGATTGAAGGATACTTGTTCACCGTGACCACTCAATCCATAAAGAACCCGGTGCTAAGCGGGGTTTTTATCGGGGCTCGACGGGTGTTCTCGCAAATCCGTGTATTAGGCACGTGACCAGAAATTTGAGCCAAAAAGGCTGCTGGAGGTTAGGCTGGGCTAGGGAGTGCTTTCTAATCTTGAGGGGAAGCATCACTTCTACACGTCATGTCTGGTGGAGCATGTCATAGTTAGCATCTTCAGTGTTGGTTGTCCATCGAAGTGGATCCCTATCGCATCTTGTCTTGTTGGTCTTCAGTTCTCAAGAAGGGTGAGAGAGGGAGTAGCAGAAAGGAGAGTGCCTAAGGGGTGCTTTAGTGCAAGTGCAATCAAACAAGTGTTGGAAAAATCAACTCAAACATGAAGATGGGGCAGGTGATATACTCACGTGCTTGTTGCCTAGGGCAAAAGTGCGACTTATATAAAAGCACAAACAAACAAAAACAAGAAACACACAACATGGTTCCATCCGAACCATTTCACGGACTCGACCTCATATAGGGGATTCACGACTCATCCTTCCCGAGGGTTCTCGGACATGATAGTCGTGCTTGCTTCCTCCTACGGAGAGGAGTCTGCTAAGTCTTCTGAACTTCTCATGGTGTTGCGATGTATCTTGTTGTTGCTCGCCGAATCGACTCGGTTTGAGTTGAAAGAATTCTTGATGACTTCCTAGCTGGTGAGCTGCCGACGATGGTGGTTACTCATGGCTGTAGTTGACAGGGTCTTCTGTTGTCTTAATAATCCTTCCATTGTCTTCTTGCCTTCCAAGGCGTCGAGAGTTCCAAGAGGACAACTTTTATGCAATGACATCAGCAAGGCATGATAGAGTTCTGACCCGTCAGTCACGTTGATCATAATATCAATACCTAGAGCGGGGGATGAAGAGAACCGTTTTTCCCGCTCACTAGGGTGAGGCGGACCAAATGGCGAGATTCTCATCCACCGGTGGTGGTCGATACAACCTTGATGTTGACAGGGTCGCTCTATTGGCGATGCAAATCGTGGTCTCACACATATTATGTCCTAGTTACCGTAGGTGAAGGTGGCATTACTCCGGAACAGTGCCGAGGATGTCGCCATCTTCGGGGTCTTGATATCCTCGTTCCTCATTGAGATACTTCTGTTGGTGTCGTCTAGTCGTAGCGCTGTCATCCTTGTCTTCGATGCACGTGGGTGATTGTTTGGCAAGGTTGCTTTCTTCCAAGTTGCCCACGAGGATTGTAAGTAATCAAGTGGTCACAGGGCATAAGGGTGCTAGCGACCATTTGCAAGTTTTGAAAAAGTAGACGAGGAGTATCAGAGAATAAGGATGGAAGGCTAAAGTATAACCTTCATTTTATTTGAAGATTTAGGAGAGGCTAGAAATATATAGGTTTTGCAAGTACTTTTGAAGGGTCAGGAAAGCAGTTTTATGCTAACTAAGGGCTTCCTACAGCCAGGATGGCTCTGATACCAGCTCTGTGTGGACCCCGACTTACGGGTCGAGATTGCCGAATGAATGTGCTCAGTGATCCCAGAGATAAATGCTCAATGAACACACATAAACTAAATAACAAGAGTCTTACATCCATACATACCGTTTGATACAATAAATGACCTATGCGGTCAAGTTTTACATATATTGGGCCCTGAGGGCCAACATACGAAACTTGACCAATAGCGGAAATATTGGTCGAAAGCGTGAACCCATGCCATCAGCCTTAACCTACGGGCATTCCGAGTGGGAAGCGTCCTAGCTCGCAGGAACGTCACCAAGTTACTCTTAACCATACTCTGGTTCCTCCATGTATGGTCAATAAAATAACTAGTGGCAAGCCAACGATTACTTTGAATGTACTCGCAAACAGCCCATGATGTGGATAATGCAGTTGGTACGATAATAAAGTGGTATGCAGCATTTGCGGAAAGCAAGCTTTGAACGTAAACAAACATCATCATAGACAGATATGGATATGCATCATAAGCTAGATCGTATTTAGAAGAACATGTTACAAATATAAACAAATCTGCTGGGGGCTGAACACTTCGGGTTCAGCCGATATGCCAAGTCACCAAACTTGGTCATATCAAGTATTTCACATAGATCCTTGAACACACACACACACACTTGGTTTATGCGGAAACGACTGGACGTAGTTTAAGCAGCACCACCGAACTATCCTTGACTGTGCACACGACTATTCGAATAGTTTGACAGAATACAAAGGTTGTAGGTTGTACCCACGAGATCCGGGAAACTTCCGTGTCATCCACGACTCACGATATGTAACATATCCGAGGTAAGTACCCGATCAATGCCTTTCCCCTGACGATACTAGACAAATAGTTCCACTCGATTGGTACCCAGCCCACATGATGTACGTATTACGAGCACCGACTCTCGATAGTATCGTCCATGCAGGGACCAACAGTGTGCCCAGAACACATGAAAACGGCATAGTCGACCTACCTGCTACGACCCCATCAAGGGAGTAACCACAAATCACACCCTCCACTAGTAATGTGGCTCTTTGCTATCACAAACCAAAGTAGTCAACAAAGCTCCGTCCCATAAAGAGGTAACGTGGTCGAACATAAAAGGTTGGGACGGTCGACACATCATAAATCTAATCCCATTTCCTAAACCACTCACACCAAAACATACCCGATGCACCACTGCTTCACAAGTGGCCACCTAACTCATCATCACCCTCGGGCATTAGTGGCACCCGACGGGGTTTTCATAAAACCATTGATATTTACCATCATCATGCTCATGCTTCTCCTATGGTTAGATCTACTTGTCAACATGATACTAGCGTGACCCTCATAGGTGGTAGGATCATGCTCAAATGCAAGTGCTCCGAAGGAGCCATCGGAAACATCATATCAATGATTTACCGAATACTCATGTTCACATGCAACCAAAATAATTGATCTACTTAGCATGCAAATAATATTTGCTCAAACATGGTCAAAGGGCTTCTTGCCTTTGGTCTCATAAGTTCTCGGGGTCTTCGAGGTCTTCCGGTCCAACTCGGAGTACTCCATCTACTCCGTCAACTAACGTCGGAAACAACACAGTAAGCCATACAACAAGCAGAAACAAAAGTGCTATATAAATAGGAGTTATATTTTTCTTGGACCTCTCTGGTCATAAGAAAAATAGCTGAAGCTTGCCATAGGAGGTTTGGATCATCAGAGAATTTTGAATGGTCGAAAGGAGGAATAGGTGATCCCAAACGAAGTCTACAAAAAATATCATGATAAAAATGAGTGGAGGCACTCATTTAACAGAGCATAATTTTAGAAATATTTAGGAAGTTGTTCCACTTGATTTGGAGTTGATATGAATATACTAGGGATTTTCCTAACATTGGATAAATAGCAAACGGAAGCTATTTATTTATTGCTGCAGAAATATGTCATCCAAAAATGTTGACCAAGGCTTCGAAAATAGGATATGATATTAGAAGGCTCTGGAATTTGGAATCACTCCATTTGGAGTTGATTTGAATCCTCCAGGATTTTTGAAAGGTGAGGGTAGAAGTATTCTAATCTGTATTTTAATAATAATACAATAGAAAATTTGTTTGAAAAAAATGTGCAAAGCACATATTTCGATAGCCCTTGATTTTAGGAACCAGCAGTATTTTGAATCATTAAATTGGGCCTATGAATATGCTATTGATTTTTTAAGTTTCTAAAAAGAAAAGGCAGAAGAAAAGGGGCTACCAGGGAACCAATAACGCGCTCGGGCGACCGATAGGCAGGTGGGACGGCCTAGTTGCATGGTCTGGTGGCAAGGGGCCACGCAGGAGGCGCCGTGAGTACTTTAGACCTTCCGCGCGGGGAGGCACCCAGCCCGGTACCCGTCTCCACTTAAGGCGACTGTGCCCGGCCACCAAGCCGCTTACAGGCGGGGCCCGCCCGTCATATTCTTCTTCCTGCCCATGCTCGAGCTACGGAGCGGCTGGGAGGCGGGGAAGGGCCGTCCCGGCGATCTTCCTGGTGGCTCCAGTCATCCTCGGCGGCTGCTCGGCCACTGGCCGGCCCCGGGGCCACTCCGCACCCCCTTGACGGCTCCATTCCTGCGGAGGAGCACCCGCGGAGCGGATCCAGCCGCAGTGGGATCTGGTGGACAACCGCAGTGTAGGTGGTTCTCCCGGCCACCTGGAGCGAAGAAGAGGGAGGGGAAGGAGCTGCAGTGGTGTAGGGGGTCCACCGCGGACAAGAGAGGGAGGGAGGAGGAACCCGCTTGCTCGGAGTTGGAGCTGCTCCGACAGGGAGAGCTTCGGCCACTGGAGGGTATGAGGAGGAGGAGAGCTTGGGAGAGAAGCGGTGGAGGTCCAGGAGACTCCCTGGGAGAGGTGGAGAGTTGCAGGGACAACAGTGGCTCGGGGGAGGCTTCAAATGGAGAGGGGCGACCGAAGAGATGCTTGGGGGCTCTCTCGCATGGGGGAAGACACACGTCCCTAGGGCACTTTGGAGGCTAGCCAGCGTTGGGAAGGGCTTGGACCAGTCAAGGGGGATGCCCTTGGCTGTGAGACATGCAACAACAGCAAGAGAACAAGGGGTAGAGGATTGATATTGCATGCTGCCAGTGTTGTCACCATTGCCACTCATCTCTACAGGGCACTGATGACGAGTCAAACATGTCCAACACGTAGGGAACACATGCAGGAAGGAGACTCTGGAGTTCGGTTGCATCTGGGCTGGTTAGGTAGGGTTTTCATTGAGGTCAAGTTTGCAACAACAAACTTGGAGCTAAGAAAAATTGATTTTCGAATGTGGGGTCTTGGCGGGAAACTATGTCTAGTAGTGCTAGCTATGCAAGGACTACAAAGGTGCCAAGTTTGAGCCTAAGCACAGGAGGGTAGCTAGTACTTGTTGTACAAAGCTACTTTTCAGCTAGAAATCATCTTGTGGATGTACTGTTGATTTTTCCTACATGAGCATGGTATCTCTTGGGTTGAAATGATGCATTGACATGTTAGAGATGCCCTGGAAGAAGGTGGGGGCTTTGGGTTAGGCAAAAGTGGGGAAAGAGGGGTAAAAATGGTGCTGCAATGGTGAAAATGAAGTGTAGCTAGAAGGAGTCTCCCTCCAATAATTGACCAGTAGCCATGGCAAAGCTATTGGAGTAAAAAGGTAACTAGGAAAGACTATGGTAAAAGTTTAAGCTCAAGGGTAAATGTGGAAGGGGCCAAAGTAGCTACTTAGGTGAGTGCGCACAAGGTGTTTGATGAGTGTCAGAGCTACCATATGGACTTCATTTGATATGAAACTTAACAGGATCAATTAATCGATGAAAATAAACTTGGACATCAAATTTGGGATTTGGTGGAGAAGGTTTCCAATCTAGACTTGGAAAACCCATGAAATGGGCAGAAATGGCCTTCTGCTTACAAAACTATTCAAATCAATTTCCACAAATCCAATATTTGGTGTGGGGGCATTATTTGAACACTAAAACATGCTAAAAAAGTTTTGAGTCCATTGGAGAAACTTTATAATGTAAAGTTTCCAAAAGTCAGAACTCAACACAAAGGGTTTTGAGGGGCTTGGGACAAGTTATTTTATTTTCCTTTATGCACCACTTGGTGTGGATGCATTATTGGAGTAACATAACATGTCCACCAAATTTGAGAACAATTGGACACACTTGGCAATGTAAAGTTGCTCAAATTTGGATCTAGACAAATGGGGTTTTAGGATAATTAGGGGAATCAAATCAACTTGGATTGAGATGAAACTTGGCAAGATCATCACATATATCATATTTGACCTGCTAGAATTTTACAGGAATTAATTGAGAATATTTCTTATAGAAATATTCCAAAAGCTTGAAATAGGCATGAAGGGTTTTTAAGGGGTTTGCCTAATATTTTGAACATGACCATGGGTTGAAACTCATATGGGAATATATATGTTCACTGAGTTTCCCTAAATTTTCTCAAATATTTTTAAAGCAATAAAAATAACTTTCCTTCATAAAATATCATTTTGCCCTCATAGGAAGGCATTTAAATAAAATAGTAAAATAATCTTTAAAATAATAATATTGTGATTTTGGGAAGTAATTTGATAATGGGTTGTAAATCACAAATTTGGTGCAAAATAACTTCCCTAATTTGAGGACTTGTAGTACAAATCCCAACTCAGGGGTTTTTGAAAGCTTAAATCAAAGAAAAGCTTCGTGGTGAAAATAATATTTGGTAAAAATAGTTTTTGGTCCTACACACGTGGCTTGATCATTTGGCAAGGGTTTGGGTCAAGGAGCTAAGTTTGGAGAATAGCAGGAGCATTGGATTAAAGCACAAGCAATAGGCAAGCAAGCAAACATCACATCAAGCATCACAAGGATTCACAAAAAAATTAATTGGTCCTAATTTTTGGGAAAACTCAAAACAGTCACGAGAGTTAAAAACAGGGTGTTACACTGAGACATTTAAACAAAAGTAAGAAGAATAAAAGAATTTTTTTTATAATGCACACATATAGATGAGAGTGGAAAGGTTCTAAGTGTGTGAAAGATCAATTGTGAACCATACGATATTCTCCATCTAGATGTGGGGCGGTGATTAGGTGACCTATATTAGAGTATTTGACTTGAGGAGTCAAGCAAGGATGCTTGATCATAGGTTATACTCATTGTTAAGCATGAAATGGGTTGCCATTTTTTGATTAAGCATTTCAATGTCTTCATATCACTTGAGTTGTTGTACACCATGAATTGGTGTAGAGCTTCATCAAGGATATGAGTGCATACCTTCGAATGATGTTGATGACATGGCATGTAGGTGAACTTGTTGTGGATGCTCAATGTTGATGATGATCATCTTGAGTTGGGAGCTATCCATGAAATTTTGGTTCAATTTTCAGCTACAATCGTTAGTCACTCAAGGAAGAACATAATATATCCAAATGACATGAATGAAATTCAATATTAGAGAATCGACAAGGATATGATTTGTTGTCTTCTTCATTCACCTCTGAAGAAAAGGTTGCTGATACTTGGTCATGTCAAGATTGCTTTTGATGAGAGTTGCATTGCAATCTTGTGGAGTGTATTCCTTCCAAGTACCTAAAAAGGTTAAATGCAATACAAGGGAGCATAGTTTCCAAGACATAAGATAGTCATATCAATGGCATCAAGGAACATACCGTCAAGCTCATGCCCTTGCAAGCATCTAAGTGGTTCTAGCTCAAGTTTGAAGAATCAATGATGTTCAACTAACTCCTCAAATGATATAGCACTTTCTCATCAAGTGGTTTGGGGAAAATATCAGCTAGATGTTTGTCAGTATGAACATTCCTGAGACCGGTATCTCCTTTGGCAACATGATCACGGATGAAATGATGTCGCACTTGGATGTGCTTGGTTCAAGAATGTTGCACATGATTATATGCAATCTTAATAGAACTTTCATAGTCACACAACAAAGGGACTTTTCTAACATGAATGCCATAATCGTTAAGTGTTTGAGACACCCATAGTAATTGAGCATAGCATGATACAGCGGCAATGTATTCAACTTCGGCAGTTGATAAGGATACTGAGTTTTGTTTCCTGGATGTCCAAGAGACAAGAGATCTCCCAAGAAATTGACATGTACCCGAGGTGGATTTCTATCAACCTTCTCTCCAGCATAGTCCGAGTTGGAATAGCCAACAAGGTCAAAGGAAGATCCCTTGGGATACCATATGCCAAAGTTTGGTGTATGTATAAGGTATCTCACTACCCTTTTCACAACCAATAGATGGCACTCTTTAGGTGCTGCTTGATAGGGAGGACACATGCAAACACGTAGCATGATATCGGGATGAAAGACACATAGATATAACTATGATCCAGTCATATATCGATAAACCTTTTGATCAATGGGTGCATCATCCTTAGTGAGGTCAAGATGTCCACTAGTAGGAATGGGGGTTCGCATACATTTGCATTCTTGCATGTTGAACTTCCTGATCTAGTCCTTGGTGTACTTGGTTTGAGAGATGAACGTACCTTCAATCCAAGGAAGAACTTTAGTTCACTCATCATAGACATCTCGTACTTCTCTAACATCAGCTTCCAAACTTTTCACTAAAATGTAGGTTAGTAGAGACAAATATAATATCATCCACATATATTTGACAAACAAATAGTTTTCCATTTACTCTTTTAGTGAATAATGTTGCATCAATTTTGCTAATCTCAAAATCCTTTTCAACGAGAAACTTCGTTAGGCATTTGTACCACGCTCTAGGTGCTTGTTTAAGACCATATAAAGCTTTACGAACTTTGTAAACATGATCAAGTTTCTTAGGGTTCACAAAACGAGGAGGTTGATTAACATAAACTTCCTCTTCTATTTCTCCATTGAGAAAGGCACTTTTAATGTCCATATTTTAGAGAGTTATATCATGTTGATTGGCATAAGCTAGAAGTATACGAATGGATTGAAGTATAGCAACAGGAGCATAAGTCTTACCATAGTCCATACCTTCGACTTGCGTGTATCCTTGGACTAAAAGACGTGCTTTGTTGCGTACAACTTGTTCGTCTTCATCTTGCTTGTTCCAAAACACCCATCTTGTACCAATGATATTCTGCTCGCCCTCTTGTTTTTCAAAAAGTTTCCACACTTGGTTCCTCTCGAAGTTGTGTAGCTCTTGACGCATGGCCTTCACCCAATCTGGATCTTAGAGAGCTTCTTCTACCTTAAAGGGTTCTATGATAGATATGAAAGAATAATACTCACAAAAGTTAGCTAGTCGAGTTTTAGAATGAGTGATTCTCCATTGTTTATGTCGCTCTAGATTTGTTTCACCGGAAGATCTCTGTCCACTCTTGCTTTAACTCCTAAACGCTTCTTCTTGTTGGATGAAGGAGCTTCTTCTTCTTCATCATCATCTTTAGCTTTGTCGTTGGCATCATCTTCTTCTTGAGGTGGTGGTTAGGAAGGTTGAGGTGGATCATCATGATGTATTTCTTCCTCTTCTTCATCATGTCATGTACCGCTTGTGCATGCTTCCATGTCATTTTGTGGTTCGCCTTGATGCAAAGTAGGAGCTTGCACTTGAGTTGATGAAGTGCTTTTCTTCACCTCCATGTGACGAATCTTTACAATGGACAAATCTTTGATAGCTTCCGAAGGGTCCTTATCTCCTATATCAATTGGCAGTTGTTCGACTCGCGAATCGTTAGTATCATCAAACTTCACATCTACCGTCTCTTCAACTTTTCGAGTGAAGTTCTTGTAGACAGGGTAAGCTTGAGAGTTCGATCTGTAACCAAGAAGGAAACCTTCATAAGATTTAGGTGCAAATTTAGATCTACGATGCTTATTAAGAATATAACACTTAGAGCCGAATACTCGGAAGTATACAACTTGGGGTTTGTTACCGGTGAGTAGCTCGTATGCCGTTTTACAGAGAAGCATGTGAAGGTAGAGTCGGTTTATGGCATGGCAAGTTGTTACCACGGCTTCTGCCCAAAAGTGTCTTGGAGTCATGCATTTGTCAAGCATCGTTTTCAACATCTCTCTAAGCGTCCGGTTCTTCCTACCATTTTGTTGAGGTGTGTACATTGCCGAGAACTCATGTAAGACACCTTCTTCGTCAAGAAAGGTATCCACATTAGTGTTCTTGAACTCCGTTCTGTTGTCGCTCCAAACCTTCTTGATCTTCACTTGAAACTGATTTTGAGCTTTTGGAGCAAAGTTCTTGAAGATCATTTGTACCTGCGACTTATCATTGAGAAAGAACACCCACGTAAATCTAGAAAAAATCATCAAGAATAACTAGACCATCAGAATTTCTACCAAGGCTCTTATAAGCGTTGGTACCAAAGAGATCCATGTGAAACAGCTCAAGGGGTCTTCTTGTGGTCATGATGTTCGTCACGGGATGACTTACTCCAAATTGTTTTCCTGCTTGACAAGCACTGCAAAGTCTATCTTTGTCAAAGATAACATCTTTAACACCAAGAATGTAACGTTTGATAAGTTTGTCAAGATTATGCATACCATCATGTCCAAGCCTTCTATGCCATAACCAACCTTTAGCAGATTTTGCAATAAGGCTTGTACGGGGTTTGGATAGCTTAGAGAAATCAACAATGTATAGAACACCTCTACGGAAACCAGTAAAGAGGATGTTATGATTGTCGCTACAAAACACTCGGCATTATACTTTCGTAAATAGCACATCGAAACTGAAATATGCTAGTCTAGATTGTAGCCAAGAGATTCTACTACCATGACATTCCAAATGGAACTATCATGAGATACGACCACCTTACCGAGACCAAGTACCTTACCTTTGGAGTTCTCTCCAAAAGTTACATATCTTCGAGGTCCATGACTCAGTGTGATTTCATGGAACATGTCTTTATCTCCGGTCATGTGATCAGTGCATCCACTGTCGAGAATCCCCTCCTTACCACCGGTGATGTAATATTGATGGTCTTCTCATACTTGGTGTCAAAGTTCTCATCATCATCGTAGTAGCCACGTTTCGCATAGTCATCAGCGGATGAAGTTCCCTCGTTAGAGACAAAAGTTTCATCAGAAATTGAACTATAACAATATTCAAGTTTATGCATTTGAATGGCTTCAACAATGATGTTGTTTATGGTAATGACATTTCCTTTAGCACGCATGAGGTCACAAAGCTCAGATAGACATTTATCCAAGTTAGGATCGGTTGGCTTCACCTTATTGAAAGCAATGTATTTGTGAACAATGATATCAAGAATTTTCAAGGAATAATTTGCATATCTTTTCTCCAAGTCTTTCCACAAGGTATAAGTACACTCAAAGTTTTGGAACTGATTAAGCACATTTCTTGCTAAACCTCTAATGATAAGATATCCACTTCTCGCGTTCAATGTGCAACGTGGGAAAGAAAGCTTGTAACGGCTCGATCTCGATAAGCCCGACGCGTGCGAGTCCGTGCACCACTTTGGGCCTGGCCCAACAACGCCTCGCATGCGTGTGTGGCCCAGGCCCGGGGGCTCCTGTCGGTGCACTAATGACTGGGGTCTCTAGTGCCCCGGACTAGTGCGCGGACACCGGCAGCCCCCTCCACAACGGCAAGGCGTGTCGCTAGAGCATAGGGCGCAAGAAAGACTCAGAAGCCCGCCAAGTACAGATTGAAGCCCCCGGCAAGCACCCGCTTGTTGGGAATGAAGAAAATACATAGTAAGGAGTTCCCTACCGGGGAGATAGACGATGCCAAGGCGAGACCCTCCCACCAAGGGAGAACGACTGAGCCCCGGCAAGCCATCCTTACCGGGAAGATTTACAAGGCCTCGGCATACCATCACCTCCCTATCGAGAGGAACAAGAAGTGCCCCCAGCAAGGTAACCCTGCCGGGAAGGAAAAGAAGGCCGAGGAGTGGCGCGGGCCCAGGGTGCCTTCGCGTCCTGTGAATGGCTCCACCGACGAACACACCACCGTTGATGCATGGACCACGCGTCCACCCAGATGCCATCGCAACACCCCGAAGATGCCACGTGTGGGTACGTGCCCCACCCCCCCCTGTCGAGGTCAGGCAAATCTGTCGAAGCATTTAATGCACCGCAGAAACACTGTGGTTGTCGGTCGGCGTTGTTCCACTCGTGAATCACAGTTCACTCGCTGAGCCACTGTGGTGACCCCTTCAACTATAAAAGGAGGCCCGAGGCTCAGTTGTAGGGACTTCTGGCTTTTTGACCAATCGAAAGGCTGTAAGAGGGACAAATCTACAGTAAACTAAAACGAATATCTAAACACATGTAGGAGTAGGGTTTTATGCACCATGCGACCCGAACCTGGGTCAAAACGACCTTGTCGGCCCTTGACTGTTGGTTCTACCCTTGCCACAACCCCTCTCCCCGCCAAACCAGCAAAAGGGGACCGTTGAGGCCCCCATAGGTGTCAGTCCTTTCACCGACACCATGGTCATCCCCAAGCTTAAGCTTTATCACTCCTTATTCCATCATCCATCATGATCTCACTCAAAACTTGAAAATTTCAATCACACAAAACTCAACAAAATTTCGTGAGATTCGGTAGTATAAGAAAACAAAAATTTACTTATGGGTTTCTCAAACCCAGGTGACTCCTTATGCTTCCCAATATTCTCAAGAAAAGGGGCCTTTTTAAGATCCAAAATATCCAAATGCTTGTTATACAAGGTAATCTCAAGCAATTGGTATTTCCACTGATATGTTTGATGGGTTCATAAGATTTTTGCAATTCAATAAAATTTTCTAGCAGATCTCCCAATTTGTCTAATATTTGAGATCCTTCTTGTGTGAAAGTAAATCCCTTTTTGAATGGAGGCACCCCCAATACCCCCTCAATTAATTCATAAGTAGAGTTAGCATCAGTCTTAGCAAAATTTCATTTAGCAACAAAATATAGAAGTGTTCTGTGATGTATGTTCAATCCTAGATAAAAATTACGGAGCAAAATTTATGAACCTCCTTTTAAATTGCAAACACAATAGGATTCCGTCAGGCTATACGCATCTCTCAAATTATCTCCTTGTTTTTGTTTGAACCACAAGACTTGGAAATCTGGCGACAACGGAGGAGTGGTAATGCAGTACATAATGATCAAGTAGACAAGAGACCCGAGAAGAAAACGAAAA